>NC_090925.1:272941294-273566294 GCF_040938575.1 Ambystoma mexicanum
ATGGAGTAACATGCGACAAGATTCTAAACTAACATCAATACGCAGTTAATACAATTGATGTGCTACCCAGTGCTTGTCCACAAGAAGTGTAAATGTTGTGCATGTGGATCTCCATGCACCATAACAACAATGTGTATATCTACTGAATTTAAATCCGTGCATGTCATCGCCAGGTGCCAAAAAACCACCAAAACAGCACACATCACCGAACCCATTGGGTCAACACTTGAATTAGGTCAAAGATACCCCATGCAATGTTGAAATAAGAAACCAATTAAAATTGGTAAACACCAGAAAATCCCATTCCCACACCCAGTAAGGGTAACACAATACCAAACTCGAATTTAAACGAAATTACCATAGATTGATTGGGTAGTGTTAAATGTCTTGGGTTTATTATCACGCCTGAAAAATCTAGAGAAACAAATCATGCATAAGTCGAAGTTGTGAAACCGCTTGAAATCAGTAAAAATATTTCAAAGGGTGAACCATTACCTTCCTTACCAAAGTTTGAATCATTTCAATGCGAGCAATCTAATTCATTAAAAACGTCCCGCCTGAAATGGCATGTCTGTTTAAGTAAACCACAACATCCATTAATATAAAACAGTTCGCGAGGGGCCGATTCTTGTTTCATCATAAGTACTGAACATTCAAAGTGTACGAGCCCCTTACCGTCATTAATCTCTCGTCTACATTGAATCCTGTCATGCTATGTATATCTAAACGCGGTGCGATCGGCATACCCATTTAATGAGAAAACGAAAGAATTTAGAGAAAAGCACCCTCCGAACACGTGATGGATAATCACGTGTGCGGCGCCGTGCGCGAATAACACATCCGAAGCAAAAGAAGTCGCGATCACATGGAGATTGATCACGTGTGCAAACACGGATCACCTGCAACATTAACACAAAGACTAGAAGAATAACATCGAGGAAAGCCTCGATGAGATGCATGAAATAAAAAAGAGAATTATATATGCCAATCCACGCCGTTTTATAGAATGAAATAAGTATAAATGCAGATCGACAAAAACAGTAACCAATTGGGAATACAAAATAATAATAATATTGTATAGATTAAATTAGCCCATGGGTCAAGCGATAGTGCCTGGCCGGTCCAAATAACTCCTGCAATGACACGCACGAACAGAAAATCCCCCGTATGTCACATACCCTCACCATCTACAAGAACACATGCAGTTCCGTGTCGCTGTTAAGTCCCAGGGTAGTACAACGTAACCTACAGATGGTGCGTGCTTCTAATTGCCGCAATAATGCTGAGCGGTCCCCACCTCTAGGATGAGGTCTTGCCTGCATAAGTCCTATGAACCTAATATCACTGCCATTTTCCATTTGATGCTGTTCCTGCCAATGTATCGCTAAAGGTAATTTGGAATCAACTTTATGCAGGCAAGACCTCATCCTAAACTGAATGGGGGAAAAACTTTGCACACACCTACGGGTCAAACTGTTGGATGGATATTGACCAAATCTATGGCAGGGGCAGGGGCTTGGTCCCGAAAACGTGCTTCTGTAAATTTGGTGCCAAGCCGTCCACTAGTTTCCATTAAAACGACTAAAGAATATGTCTAAAAAATTAGTTATATCTATGGGCTTCATTACACGGACGGTGGTAAGGGTTTACCGGTATCAGTAAGGACACTGGTATGGTAAACCCTTACCGCCTTACTACGAGGTCCCTTTGCGGGTTTGTAATTTAATGCCTGCTGTTTAGCAGGCGTTAAAAACCAACCCGCAAAGGGACCAGGGTGCTAATTACGGTACTGCAATTTGCGGCACCGTAATTAGCGCCTTCCCCATTCCTATAGAGCCCTATGGGGCAAAAATGGGAATGGGGAAGGGCAATGGGGGAAGGGATAAGGAATTACCTCCCCGCCAACCTTGGAATAGGGCGGTAATTCCCCTTTCCTCCAAGGTGGTGCCGGTATTTTACCGGCATGGACCAAGGTGCTAATAGCACCTTGGTCCTCTGCCTACCGTGTAATGAGGCCCTATGTCTCCTCCGCGGTCACACTTCCCTGTTCGCTCCACGGACAACTTACCGATTGGCCCGGAGGGTGGCGTCGTGACTGTGGACACGCAACGTCTTCGACGATTGGCTGCAGAGAGCCATGATGTGCGTCAGAATGTGTGGCTGCGCCCGACATCTTGGATCCAAAGATATCGCAGTCACCAACAGAGGCGAAATGCTGTTTCGGACATTGTTTTGCTCTTCTACAGCGCTTCGGGAGGTTCACAGAGTAAGAGATGGATTAAATAGTGTTCTTGCGTGGGCGGCAGTTGTTAATGATGTATTCGCCACCTGAAATGCTGGTTCGGAAACTACTTTGATGTCCTACAGTGCTTGGGAAGGTTCAGCGAGTATGCGATGTCTGCAAAAATGTACTTGTTTGGGCGGCAGGTGTCACTGATGTACTGTCTATGCCCGCCTTGTTCGTGATGTTTGTACGTGCAGAAAATGAGTGGACTCATAAGGGTAGTATTTCTGTCTGTGGTGTGTACAGGCACCTTGAGACTGTTGTAAGGACACGCGTGGTGTTAGCGACCACTGCATTTGAGTAAATGTCGTTATTATATTATTTTTGCCTATGGGTGTGCCACTGAATAGGACGCCTCCATGGGTGTGACATGCTGCAGAGGTTGTGGCCCGGGCCTAGTGTCTTGGATGCATGGCCGTAGGCCGTAGGCCGAAGGCCATACTTCCAAGACTGTAGGCCCAGGGCACAACCACTGCAGCATGTCACACCCACGCATACACCTGTCCTATTGATTGTCGATTAGATGATTGTGGGGAGTGTGTACAGTCTTGGGTGCATGGACGAAGGCCATGCACCCAAGCACTAAGTTATAAGCACTAGAGGTATCAGCCACTGCACAACCACATACTGTAATATCTATGAACACACAGCTAGGAGTCTAGCCTCTGGCCAGAACAAGTGAGGCATACCGCTCCTATGGATACACCCGTACTTAGACACATCACTCAGGTGGTTGTGGGCAGGATGCAGACTTTTGGATGCATGGCTGCAGGCCGTAGCCCGTATGACTTACTTGTAAAACTCTGGGCCCTGCCCAGATTCAGCACATCACTTTACATTTGTGATGTCATCTTTGATGTCCTGAGTGTTAGTGTTAGCAGTGCACAGTGATGTGGGCAGTTATGGTTGCTTAGCCTACCATAACTGGCGAATTTCAGGGAGTTTTCTGTTTTACTTTGAACCATAATGGCACATTTGAAAAGTTTTGTTAGTAAAGTGCACAGGTTTTTGGTAGGGCAATTTAACCATAATGTTCCCCAAGGCCGATATGAAAAATGCATGTCACACTCCAAGATGGGGTAAATTGGAGATGAGATACCTTTACTAGAGAGAGTAAGAGAAGACGATAACAGAAAATTATAGTGTCTATTTTGGGTTATAAATAATATGTTAGCATAAAACCTTTGATTTGTTTGATTTGTTTAAACTAAGAAGCATAAAATGATTGTAATATTCTGGTCAAATAAGATTCTTTGAGCGTCAATAATAAAATAGCAGTATTTCAAGAATCAATAGAACTATAAACAAAGCAATAAGGAGAACATTATTGTATGTTTTTTAAAATTGGTTAAAGAATAGTTTTTTGGGAAATGGGCGGCGAATAATGGTGCTGGTTGATTGTTGTGGTATAATTAATTAAAGTAATAACAGAATACAAAACATCTTTAAGTATTGACTGTTAAAAATGACTTGTCATTACGGGGGACACTCTCCTGCTCCATTTGTGCATAACATTATTGAGATATACACCCAAGATTTAGAAATACCATGCCAAATGGGTAAAATACACGGCTTACAATAAGTTCATGCCTTGGCCTCAAGAAGGTTCGCTATCATGAACAGTATTGCAACACATGACAGCATACATGCTGCATACAAAGGGAAGAAGTTACAGAAAAGTTTAGCTATTTTAGAACAACGGAAAATGTATCAGAGCGAGAAATAAGACCCGCTGAGAAGGAATTGATGCTTACTCAGCATAAAGAGGAGGCGATTACACCATTGGCTCCTCTTTCTCCTACTAAAAATGAGAGTACAACTGAGGACAGGCAGGGGTGTTATCCTCTAAAGGAGTTAAAAGCAGCAGTGGGGTATGTTAATCTGACCTACACACCCCCTGCCTATAGAAGTGAGGACAATATAGAAGAGAGCAAGATTAAAGAACATACATATATATCAGTAAAGAGCGTGATGAAAGAAGGGACAGACAGAAATAGAAGAAGAAACCAAGAGACAAAAAGACGGGAAGGACAAAGCCAATGAAGTGACAATAGTGCAGAACGAGTAATTGGGAGGACAGATACTACTCAACTGAAATGGAAAAGGCATTGACAATGTTAGAGAAAGAGAAGAAAGAGGGAACAGGAAAAGAGGGTAAAGGAACGAGAAAGACCATACAAAGAGGAGACGGAAAAAGAGAGGAAGCAAAAGGAAGAATGAAGGAGGTATGAAAAACAGAAAATTAAAAAGTGAGAATAGAGGAAAAGTAACATGAAGAAATAGAAATAGAAATAGAAACACAGATATTGAAAGAACATAGGTTGCAAAGAAGGCAAGAAGAAGAAGAGAAAGGGGAAATGAGAAGAAGGGAAGAAGAAATGAGGAGTCAGGAACAAAGATGACAAAATAGATCACATTGTAAATAGATGTATAATACCAATCGAAGCACAATAACGAAGGGAAGAAGAGAGAGGGTCACAACAGCCCCACAGGGAGCTGGAAGGGATAACGAGAATTCAGACATGGGCTGATGAGAACGAGGCAGAAGACATAGGAGAAAGGATTGGAGATTTATATAGGCAAATGAGGGAGAAAAAGACAGAAGAAAGATTGGATGACATGTTGATGGATGAGCATAGAACACTGTCCTTAAGCAGACTAGATCTTGATGACGAGGAAAGGGACAACGTCCATAACAGCTGAGGTATAATGATATCAGATGAAGAAAATGAAAGAGAGTGAAGAGAAATTGCATGTGGTTTGTCAATAGCTCCAAATATAGAAAGAGGGGTAAAGTGGTCAAACTAAGAAGATCCTGAAAAAACACCAGAACCAACACTGTATTCTGAACGACCACAACTACAGTCACACAATGCAGGGGATATATCTCCAGTTTATGTAAATAGATTATGGTAATTGCCAAGACAAAGACAAATGGGTGAAACTTGCCCCACCTAGAAGACAATAAGTGTAGGTGGGCGGGGGCGTGGCTTGGCGGCCATGCGAGAGTGAGCAGACTCCGAGGAGCTCCCGCCAGATCCGACCAGAGATCCTGAGAAAGGCGTATATCAGTAAATAAAAAGACAAACAAACGCGAGGAAAAGGCGTCGGAAGACCCAAGGCACACACGGGAGAAGACCCGAGGAAAAACAGAGACCAGAAGAGTGAAAACGAGAAGGGAAAGAAGCGCGCGGCACCACCGACAAAATGGCGGACGCGCAGCGCTGAAAAAAGGACCCGCGTCCCAAAGCACGAAGAAGGCCGAAGAGCAGGAGCAGAACCGGGCGAGACAGCTGATCGACGTCCAGCGCAGGCAAGACCGAAACACCACCGGAGTGGCAGAAACCCGAGACGCCGACTGCAGGGATAGCCGCGTACCACCGACCCGGAGAAGGTGAAGATGGCACGGCTCGAGAACGGGGAGAGGCCCGCGGACCGGAACTGGAGAACAGCTTTTCCCAGCCGAAGCGGGACGAGCAGCGGCAGCAGGATCCCGGCGGTACAACGGAAGAACCTGAGCGGTGAGGCAGCGGAGGCGAGGGGCGACCCACAGACTGAGCCCCGGAAGAGCGAAGGTGAGAGTTAACGGCGGAGAACCAACAGAGCGACGTGGGACCCCGAGAGACGAGGCGGCGGAGACCGGGAGCCGACCCGAGGACCGGACCGAGAGAGCCCCCCCTTGACGCAGAAGCGGCGGAGGCCCAGCTGAACAATCGGAGAACCGGAAAACAAGGCAGAACGGATTGAAAGCGGCCCACAGACCGAACCGAGGCAGATTCCCTCACGTTGAAACAGAGGTGAGCAACAGCGGAGCAACGAGGGTCCTCACAACGAGAGGGAACGGAGAGCGAGGGCCGGACCATAGAAGAGCTTCCCCCGACCGACGCAGAAGAGAGCAACAACGACAAATTGGATTGCTGAAGAGGAGTCCTCACCTGCCAGTCCGGAGCGGAACCGAGGGAGACAGCAGATCAACACCCAGCTTAAGCAGGATCGGAACATCACCCGACCGGCAGCGGGAGGAGGCACCGACGGCAGCAACGGGGAAGAAAGCCCGAGACAGCACCACGGAAACGGCGCGACATCAAACGAGGAAGGGGGAAGGCTTCGAGACCCACGGTCAGGAAGCAGCCCACAAATCGGACCGAAGAAGAGCCCTTCCCTGCCGCAGAGGTGACTAGCAGATCCGGAGAGGAGAGGCAGCGACGAGACACAGGAACCGGGCCCAGGAACAAGAAACATACCGCAGGGCGGGTCAGGGAAGCCGAGACCCAGCTCTAAACACCTAAAGAGAGAGGGAAGAGAACACCGAAGAAAGACACGGCAAACGGACAGAAAGGGTAAAGCCTCAGAGAGATATCGCTTAATAACAAGGTAACACACACAGGAAGAGTGGAAGCGAGTGGGGGAACTGAAAAGGGACCCACTGCAGCGCAAACGGAGCCAAACTGAACAGGGCCCAACTACAGGCCAAGAGCAGTGGGCATTAATATGCCAGACAAGTCTAAAAGCGGCAGAGGGAGACAAACAGTCATGGAGACATTCACCCGGAAGAACGACGACCAGCAGCCAGGGGCCGAGGAGAAAGACATGCCGGAGTCATATGCCACGCAGGGAGAGATCAGGCAAGTGGAAAGCAGTATACTGGAAGCCATAGGGGCGTTAAAGACGTCGATAGAAGGAAAGCTAGATGCAGTGATGGTAGATGTGGGACTTCTTAGACAAGACACGAGAAATCTGGCGGAAAGGATGACAACAGTGGAACAACAAGCACAGAGTAACTCAGTGGAAGTGTCCGCCTCGCGAACACAAATGTCGGAAGCACTGGAAAGAATTAATATACTAGAACGCAGAGTGGAAGACGCAGAAGGTAGGGCCCGACGCAATAACGTACGAATAGTGGGGCTGCCAGAAGGAGAGGAAGGAAGGGACCCCACGGACTACATAGAGAACCTCCTGATCCAAGAAGTAGGGGCAGGGACCCTATCCCAGGGCTTCGTAGTAGAAAGGGCACACCGAGCGCTGACTAGAAGACCGCGCCCAGGAGCACCACCAAGACCAATGATAGCAAAAATTATGAACTTTAAGGATAGGGAGAAAATCCTGACTTTCTCGAGAGAAGGAGGGAACATCACAAGGAACGGGGCCAGGATAACAATATATCCAGACTATACGGTACTGGTGCAAAAGCAGAGGGCCCAGTTCTGGCAGACTAAAGAGCGCCTCCGAGCAGCAGGGGTGAAATTCATGCTGCTGTATCCAGCCAAACTAAAAATACTCCATGACGGAAAAACACAGATCTTCGAGACAACGACCGATGCCCAGGAGTGGATGGACCAGCGTGGGATTCCGCAGTCGGCAGAGAGGAACGAGAGAAACAGAAACCACCCCCAGCAAAACAGAGATTAGAACCGAGCACGACAAGCATACTCAACGCTACAGGAGCAAGAACAAGACGGTAGAAATGCCCTACCGGGAAGTAACAAAAAAGAGCAACCGACAACCATCAAGTTGAAAAGCCCATAGTAAAGAGACTTACAATGGGAGCACGAGACTTGGAGAAGGGGAACCGCCAAGACCCACAGAGAAGCCCCAGCAAAAACAATGTTTATAGTGTCAGTTTCAAGACACTACGCCGCGACAGGGAAGGCCGAGGAGGAGAAAGCGGCACCTGGAAAGCGACGGAGCCCGAGCAGAGGAGGGGAGGCTGGGCGTTTGTTGACGTTATTTAGGTTAACAGTTATAACAGTTGGGAAGTTAAGGCAAAGCCCACAAAGAGAGGAGGAGAGCAGAATAAGACATAACAGTTGTCACACACAAAGAATCAGCAAGGAAAACAAATCCAGGGGACAGCACCCACAAACAAAAAGCTGGCGGGAGGCACGAGGCAAAAAACTCAACTGCCAGAAGAAGGGACACAGATCCCCAGCAGGAACGCATCGTGAGAATGAGACACCGAGCGAGCCCATGGGAATGAGCAGGCCGCAAGCGCTAGTCCCCACAAAGACCAAGATGTCCTAAGAATTGTCACGTGGAATGTCAGGGGGATGAACGCATACGTCAAGAGGCTAAGGATCTATACCTGGCTAAACAAAACAAGGACTCACATTGCACTGTTGCAGGAAACGCACCTGACGGCGGAAAAACAGGCCAAAATAAAGGAAAAATGGGGAGGCCAGATGTATAGTGCGACGTATTCCAACTACGCCAGAGGAGTCATAACCTGGGTCGCCCCGGGCGTCCCATTCCAGCTCATCAACCAGGAGAAAGACACGGAAGGGAGAATCCTGGTAGTCCATGGGATGCTAGAAAACCGGGAGATATGCCTCGTGAACACCTATGCCCCTAATCACGACGCTACAGCCTTCTTCAGAATGCTCCCGCCCCGGCTGGCCCCGTACAGGAATGCAACGATGATTTGGGCAGGTGACCATAATTGCACTCTGGATCCCCGGCTGGACAGGTCGGACGATAAGCACAAGAGAGCGGCGCCGCCAGCGAGAGCACTACAACAGATACTAGACCAGCTCGGACTCGAAGACGTCTGGAGGAAGGTACATGGGGAAGAGAGAGGATACACGCATTACAGTGCCCCACATAGAACATTCACACGGATTGACTACCTGTTCACGGGCAGGGAAACACTGGGAGAATTCACTGAGGCATACATACACGCGCGAACCCTATCTGACCACGCCCCCCAGACGATCACATGGGCGCACACACACAGGAGAGCCCCTATACCAACATGGAGATTGAGGGCAGAGGCATTACTGGACACGGGCTTCCAGGAATACATCCAAAGCGTGATAGAAGACTATTTTGAACATAATGAGGGTAGTGTGGAGAGCACAGGAACGGTCTGGGAAGCCTTTAAAGTGGTAGTCAGAGGAGAGGCGATGGGGAAAATGGGAGGTCTCCGACGAGAAACCCTAGCACAACTAGATAAGATAGAAAGGAAAATCGAGAAGGCAGAGAGACAAGCGGGGGAAGAGGGGGCGGAACAAGGAAACCTCACCACCCTGCGACAACAGTGCGTGGAGACCTGGGAAAGATTGGGACGACTAGATTACGGGAAATACATACAGAAACTACATGCTGAAGGGGATAAGCCTAGCAGACTCCTAGCCTGGCTAACCAAGCAGGAGACTAAGCGGGAGCCAATTAACGAAATTCAGAACAGGGAAGGAGAGGTGATAAGGTCCCAAGAGGGAATAAACGAGGTGTTCTCGCAGTTCTACGAGGACTTATACTCCAGGGTCCAGGAGGCAGAGGAGGGGGACCTGAGGGAAGCCCTCGCGGAAATCAAACTCCCACAATTGACGGAGGAGCAGGCCCAAATATTAGATGCCCCCCTCACCGTAGAGGAACTAACGGAGGTTATTGCCCAGCTCCCGACAGGGAAATCTCCGGGGCCAGATGGGCTCCCGGGGGAATTTTACAAGCAATACAAAAATGATATAGCCCCGAGACTACTAGAAACATTAGAAGAAGCATACGAGAGGGGAAGACTCCCGAGCAGTATGTCGGAATCCATAATAGTCCCGATCCTTAAACCGGGCAAGCCCCCCCCCGAGTGCGGTTCCTATAGACCGATTTCCCTAATAAACCAGGACTCCAAGATCCTGACGGCGGCACTAGCCAACCGCCTGAAAAGAGTGCTACCCACCCTGATCCATACGGATCAGACAGGGTACGTGCCAGAAAGGAACACGTCCTGGAACCTGCGTAGACTCCACTACGTTATAGAAAAGACAAACCAAGAAGGTGGGGAGTGTGCTGTAGCCTCACTGGATGCAATTAAAGCATTCGATTCGGTGGGATGGGACTGGCTCCTGAGAACGCTCACCCACTATGGGATAGGCCAAGGGTTCACAAGATGGATAGAACTACTTTACAAAGACCCGAGAGCGAGAGTCAAGACGGGTAGACAAATCTCTAGGGAATGGGGCATAGAGCGAGGCACAAAGCAGGGATGCCCCCTGTCCCCAATGTTATATATCCTGGCCCTGGAGCCGTTCGCAGTATTCCTAAGAACGGATTATAAAGACACAGGCATAGAGATAGACGGGGAAACACACCAGATATCCATATACGCAGACGATATACTCCTTTACATACAGAACCCACGCACCCACCTGCAAGACCTACTGGAGGCACTGCGCGCATTCGGTAGGTTATCTGGAATAGTGGTCAACAGGGAAAAATCCGTGCTGTTTCCCCTGGCAGACCTACGAGCAGTGCCGTCAGATCAATTACCACCTCTGGGCATCACGTGGGCCCCGAACACCTTCAAATACCTGGGAGTGGAGATCTATCACGACACCATGGAAACACACGCAGGTAACACACAAATAGCTTTAGACAAAATTGAAAAGGCTATGAAATTTTGGCAGACGCTGCCGTTGGGCATGATAGGCCGGGCGGCACTACTAAAAATGACAGTCCTACCCCGACTCTTATATTACTTCACGAACATCCCATACAACATACCAAAGCCCTTTTTCAAGCACCTACACACCATAGCGAGAACCTTCCTATGGGGAGGGGGACGAAACAGGGTGGCACTAAGCACACTACAAAGAAGCTATGAGTGGGGAGGCATCAAACTCCCAGATTTTGAGCATTACTATTTGGCAGCACAACTCCAATTTGTGGTGCGATGGCTGGGCGAGGAGACCTCAATAGACGCAATAATTATGGGGCCAGCACTCCGGAAGTATCACCTGAGAGAATTACTATGGGTCAATGCCGCCCAAGCAAAAGAACTGCCCAAAATAGCCCAACTAGGCCGAATACTATGGAAAAGAGCCTGGAAGACACAGGGCATACGAGACCCCTGCTCAAGACACATCCCACTGGCGGGGCTGGTGGACACCCGAGTGGCCAGCCTGACCACGTACAGGGCACAATGGGAAGACAAGGGTGTGGCCCAAATTGGGGACCTGTGGCGTGACGGACAGTGGGTTGAATTCCAGACCCTGATGGATGAACAAGATGTACACAGGGGCCAATTCATCCTACACAATAGCCTAGTCCAGACAATAAAGAAGAGGTGGAGCACTATGCCAGAACCCGAGGACACCGAAGGAGAACTAGAGGCATGGTACGATATATCCGAAGGAGGCCATACGGTGTCCAGACTCTATGAGCGAATACTGGGACACACCAACAAAAAGACACTAACGGCACGGACGAAATGGGAAGAGGAACTGCAACAACCCTTCGAAGACGAGGAATGGAACAAAGTCCTCATGTACACAAAAAAGGTGTCCAGAAACGCCAGGTTCAGACAACTGCAGATATACATAGTACATAGAGCATATCTAACCCCCAAGAGAATGTCAAAGATAGGAGAAGGACAATCCCGGAGCTGTCCGCGGTGCGGAGACGAACAGGCCGACATGGTGCACATGTTCTGGTCGTGCCCGCAAATAGCAGACTTCTGGAACACGGTGAGAGAAAAAGCGTCGACAGCAGACATACAGATGCCAGCAAGAACACCAGCAGCATACCTATTGGGCCTGTTCCCAAGAGGGCACCGGCAGATGACGCACGTGGCAAAAATGAAAGATTTAATGACGATACTAGCGAAACGCCGCATAGCGATGGCATGGAACAAGAGTGAAGGCCCTTCGAAGGAAGGATGGTGGGCCGACCTACAAAAATGGGCAATAGCGGAGACGGCAGTCTGGACGAGAGCCACACAAAGGGGAGAGAGCAACAGCGGAGCCAGATTGCAAGCATGGAACTCCCTGGTGCAAGACCTGCTTGGCAGCAGAAGCGATGACGATACGACTGACATTAGCGATCCAGGGGACACAGGAAACGACGAAATTGAACCGCCCACGTCAGGAGGCACTACATAACTCACAACGGAGAGAACTAAGGAGAAGGAAGAGAAGAGGTCGTGACCTGCGCAGACTCTGAACAGTGCAACTCCAACTGGGAAAGACCAACAACTACACGTAAAGACAAGACCAAGGGAAATTTCCAAGGAAAGGAGAAAAGCCACTGGGAGACTGGCCCCTCCGCCACGAACTTGACAACGACCGGCGCCGGCCCGAAGCGGCAAAGGACCATGAACATACTGCGGCTGCCTTTGGGGAGAGGGAGGGGGGGAGGGAGGGGGAAAAGACAATGGGAGGGGGACTTTTGTTTTTGGTTCTGTTTGTTCTCTCCCATCCCTTTTATGTTGTAAAACCAATAAAAAGAAGTTAAAAAAAAAGTGTAGGTGGGTATGATTGTACACCAGGATTTACACAATTCCCATTATTAGACAAAGGGGAGGTTGACTACAATTGTCATGAATGTACAAAGATAATTTGAAATGCAAATTACCTGGTTTGAATACAGGTGTGGGGAAATGGATTTATGAGTTAGAAAGAATGACAGCGGAATGACATTAGCAGTGGATGACATAAAAGTCCAACTATTAGCTATTTTAGGGGAGAGAGCTGACGACATTTGGAGACCAGCATGATATGCTAGTATGACTACACAAAACACCCAACATGATAGAGCATCATTTAAATTGTAGAGCAGACACAGTGAGGGCACTTAGAGAACAATATCCTGACACATGAGAAATAAGTGCGATTATGACAAGGAAAATGGATGAGGACGAAGATACTGTTGCCTTTATTCAGGAGATTCAAGAACATTGGTTTCTTGAAACGAGGGAAACTTGGGATGAAACAGTAGCATTATTTTATCATATTTTATGTCAAGGACCGCCCGAGCCAGTGAAGCTTCAGATGAAGAAACCGGTAGGGATGGAATCAAAGCCATGACCAGAAATACAGTTGTACATCATGGGTGATTATTACAGTAGAAGAATAAGAAAAACGCTGAGAATAGAAAGTAGGAGGAAGCAATTTGTTCAGAAAAATTGTCAACATTTGCCATAGAAGGAGCAGTACTGATGAGTGGTGAAGGCATGGCTACACACATGTTACAGCCAGCACAGCCATGCAATGATGGGTACCCTATAGATCAAGGTGGGTAAAATGTTTGGCCATGAGGTAGAGGGAATGGACCTAGAAGAGGTGGATTTCAAAACCCTCAAGGGGAGGAGGATTTAATGGAGAGCAGCCGCAGCAATGTTGGAACTGTGGGAGGACAGGACATATGGTCCGAATGTGTAGAAGTAGAGGGAGCATGCAGCAGAACTGGCAAGCTCCAACAGTGGGGATGGGCTATTATCCACAATACAATAAAGAACCACAAGAGTATTATGCCCAAGATCACACGCAGAATCTGACAAGTGTGCCGAAAATTCAGCAAACGCAGCAAGTTCTGCAGCAAACACAGGCCCCACAAGGGCAACCACAGCAAGCACCTATGCAAACACAACAAGTACAGACACAACAAGTAACGGTGCCACAATGGAATGCAAATACAGGAGCCCCACAAGCATCCACACCCAGCATAGGAAGTGGGATAGTAGTGGGAGGGAACCCTTTTACAGGTTCAGGGATGAATTTATATCTACAATAGGAGAGCCCACAGAGCAACCTGATGTATTCAGTACTATCAGTGCCACCAGACACCCAAGAGGAATAGAGGGTCAGGGTGCTGGAAGGAGGCAAGAAATGTTCTTTTCTTGTAGACACTGGGGTGACAGATTCCTGTGTTTGCTAGGGAAAGTACCCAATGTCTGGAATTGCCATGAATGCACAGGAATTCTCTGGGGCTATGAGTTTAGTTCCTATTTTGACGAATTACCAATCTATGTAGATCCTGACATGTCTATGCCGCTATTGTATTCTCAGCAAACACAAATTAACATTTTAGGACGTGACTTGATGACAAAACTTAACATGACAATATGTTTCACTGACAAAGGGATAGTGTGTTCCATGCCAGGGGACATGGAGAGAATTCATATTAGCCTTTGCAGGCGAAAAGGCACTATGAGGAGTTCCTTTAGACGAGAAGTATTTTTGAATTGAGTAAATATTCTGTTGACATGGCTTCCTGGATTGATAGGTAAACATGTTTTGTTCAGGCCACAGTTACCTTTGGATGATGTGGAAGCACAGGTTATCCCCATAGGACTAGAGGCAGCAGTTGTAAGAGAGCAAAGGTTGTTTGTTCAAGGGACAGACGATGAGGGAAGAGCATGGAGAAAAGTAAGTAATAGCTCTTGATGAAGGTTACAGAATAACAGACTTGACAGAGGAGGAGCTGTTCAGAGATGATTACTCAGACTATCAGTTAGTAGTTTGCATAAATCTCACTTATTGGATTAACGTTAAGCATAGAGAAATACCGCAGAGAATGGCATTGGTAAAAACAAAACCACAATTTTTCCACGAAGATTTAGAAAAGGTTCCAACCATCTTATGGACCAACAGTAAATATGACATTGCTCTTTTGAGTGGAGCAGAAGCAGTTAAAAGTAATCCTAAACCAGGAGCAATTTTGCAATGAGCAAAGCAGTACCCCGTGTCCATAGAAGCAGATCAAGGTATATTTGAAACCATTTCCACTTTAGTACAGCAGGGAATATTGGGGCTATCAGAATCCCCTTGTAACACAACTGTGTACCCGGTGAAGAAAGCAACATGGGGGTTGTTGAGATTTATTTAGGATCCACATCCCCTAAACAATATTGCTGAAGCAGAGATCCCATTAGTTCCAAATTCAGCTATGATATTATGTAACATCCCAATTAAAGACAAATGTTGCACAGTTATAGAATAAAAAAAGGCTTCTTTTCAATTCCCCTTCATGAAGACTCACAAGATTTGACCTCATTTTCATATATAAATCAGCGCTGGAAACATACAAGATTACCTCATGGGTACTGAGAGGCCCAAATGGTTTTTAATAGGGTCCTTCAGATGGAAACTAGGTAATATACAACTTGAGAGCAAAATAATTCAGTACCTAGATGATATACTAGTGTGCAGCGAGACAGAAGAAAAATGCTGAAAATATTCAGTTCAACTAATGACCATACTGGCAGGGAAAGGATACGAGGTAGACAAAGAGAAATGACAATATTGCCAGGAAGAGCTTTTCTCTCAAGAAGGAAGAAAAGTAACACCTGAGATGGAAGAAGCAATCATGAAAACTCCAAAACTCGAGAAAGTGAGGGAAAAGCAACAATTTGTAGGCATACATAATTATTGTAGGGCCTGGATTTTTGATTACAGTAGATATATTCAGCCACTTTTGAAAGGACTCAAGGACTCAAGGAAGCACAAATTGGTGAAAGCGAGATAATATGGACGGATGAGATGACTGAAGGACGTGAAGAATTAAAAAGGGCAATTTGAACAGATCCTGTGTTAGGAATTCCATAATATAACAAGGAGTTTTACTTATTCTCACATTCAAATGGAGAAGTAGTGACAGTAGTTCTCACGCAGGAGACAGCATTAAGACATGGACATAAACCATTAGCCTACTATAGTGGGAGTATAGACCCAGTAATGAAAGGACATTTCCCTTGAAAACAAGTGTTAGCTGCTGCTGATTTTATGATTGAAACTGCTGCTAATATTACAATGGGCTGCTCAATGATGTTATTCATTGAGCATTCCTTACTCACCATTTTGGAGAAACCCAAAAGCCCATTGACTACACAAAGAGCATCGGGATATGAAGTGATTAAGTTGAACCCAGAAACCTAAATTGTTAAATGTAGAGTAGTGAATCCAGCAAAATTAGCACAACCAGTATGGAGGGAGGACTATCCACGTGACTGCACAACATATACTGAGTTTTATGACAATATTCCCCATGTTAGAAAAAATGTTCTTGGAGGGGGAAAAATTCTATTCATTGATAGTTCTTCAAACGACAGGAGAAAGACATACGGGATCAGCAGTAGTGAAGTTAAAAAAGACTGTTGAATTTGAAGTAGTGACAAGTGCGAGGCTGCCTTTACATTGTTCAGGATAGGCTGCAGAATTAGTGGTGCTTATTGCAACATTTCAGAAATATGAGGATGAGGAAGTGACAGTGTACTCTGACTCTGCCTATGCAATATCAACCGTAAATGCAGAATTGTCACACTGGAAAAGGAGGGGTTTCTTCCGCACAGACAGCACACCAGTGTAACATGCGTCTCTATTGAATAAGCTCATTAAGGTACTAAAGCTCCCACTGGCTATTGGCGTGGTGAAATGTGCAGCCCATACTAAGAGTGCAAACATGACTTCATGTGGTAACAAAGCTGCGGATGTTGAACCAAAAAGAGCACCATATTCTCCAAAAATGTCTGATTTTGAAGTAGAAATTGTTAAGCAAATGTCAGAGGGATGTATGATGGTGAAGGAAGGTTTTAATATGTTATCCATTGTACAGTTAATTGAGCTACAAGGTCGAGCGCCACAAGATTTATAGAAGATACAGGGGTGTTCCTTATCCCCCACAGAGGATATGTGGAGATAAGATAATACTGGAAAGCCAGTTATGCCTCTAGCATTATTGAAGGAGGTGCTGGAGCAGCTTCACTATACCGCACACAAAATTAGTCTTGCTGCCATGATCACAGAAGACTGCTTTTTACCAAATTTGTTAGAACATGTGGCACAGTATACTATGAACTACAGCATCTGCCAGAAGTTCACAGCAGGGAACACTTTGCGAACAGTGAGAGGTGAAATCCCTAGCCCCAATGGTGCTTTTCAGCATCTACATATAGATTATGTGGATATATTGCAAACATGCAATGGTTACATATACATGTTAGTAGTAGTATGTCCCTTTTCCAGATGGATTGAGGGAGGTCCATGCATGCACCACAATGCTACATGTGCTGCCAAGTTTCCTGTACGCTAGGTGTTTCCTAGATGGAGTGTGTGCAAAGTCCTGCGGTCTGATAATACCACACATTTTGTAAATGAGATGTTCAAACAGATCACTCTTTTATTGGGCCTAAAGCTCAGGTTTCCATCTGCCTATCACCAATAGGTGAATGGTATTTTTGAGAGGCTAAACAGACTCCTTAAATAAAGAATAGCGAAGACCAAAATGCCTTTGAAGAAGGGATGGCTACATTGCCTACCCCTTGAACTGTTTGCACTGAGGAATCAGCCTGGGTCAGGACACTATCTGACTCCTTATGAGTTGGTCCCTGGATGCTGCATGAGAGTACCCCTTGCTACTCAGACTCAAATAGATACTGATGCCTATAGTGTAGCAAAACATTAGGGGAAGAGATTCATGATTATTTACAAATATGACCACTAGTGTTTCTTTTATTTCCCAACAGATCAAAAATCAGAGTGAAGGGTCAAAGATGATGGGAGAAGACAGCCAAACAGTTGATCCCATAGACTTCCTGAAACAACCTAGTGCATACACTGGTGACCATGTGCTTTTAAATAGTTTTGTTTGCAATTGGAATAAGCCTAATTATAAAGGACCGTACCTAGTAGAGGGGATCACTCCCATTGCAGTGAAGATTGAAGGAAAAAGAGCTTGGTTACACCTGAATGATGTGAAACTTTATAAAGGGGAGACCCTGGCCCCGCCTGCATCTGCTGACAGTGAAGCAAGAGAAGAAGTTCTGCAAGTACAGGCGAGATCGGCTAACATGAGCCAAAACAACAAACAGATGAAGTAAAAACATTTTGAACTTTTGAGTATTGACTGTTCCCAAGTTTAAAGGGAAAACAAATGAACTCTGCAAAGAATCCACTGAACAATTCCAGTGAAGCTAAAGAGACAAAGCCTTGACCATAAAACACAAAAATGACACATGACACTTTATGCTGCCTAAAATATTGCACACATTTCTGCATTCTGTTTTTGTATACATTCTTTGGTGTTACCCAGCTTTAGTGAGATGACACGTTGATATTGTCACAGTTTTTGGAAACCCTAAAACCCATAGGGCCTCATTACACGGTATGCAGTGGACCAAGGTGCTACTAGCACCTTGGTCCATGCCGTTAAAATATCAGCACCGCCTTGGAGGAAAGGGGAATTACCGCCCTATTCCAAGGTTGGCGGGGCGGTAATTCCCCCTTCCCCCATTGCCCTTCACCATTCCCATTTTTGCCCCATAGGGCATAATGGGAATGGGGAAGTTGCTAATTACGGTACTGCAAATTGCGGTACCGTAATTAGCACCAGGGTCCCTTTGCGGTTTGGTTTTTAACGCCTGCTAAAAAACAGGCGTTAAAGTACCAACCCGCAAAGGGACCTTGTAGTAAGGCGGTAAGGGTTAACGGTCACAGGTACCATTACCGGTGACCGTTAACCCTTACCGCCTTCCGTGTAATGAGTCCCATACTATTATTTTCAGGATCATCATTGCTATGATATTGCAATTTCTATTATAAAAGAGTGTGGTTGTTATAATGAGTAACAAGAATTACACATTGATAAAAATAAAAAATAAAAGAATGGGAATGTTCTAATTTATAAAACACACACTGCCAGCAAGAACATGGATTAGTTCTTTTACAATACATCGTGTGACTTATTTCTTTACAATGTTGTGTCTTTTCTTTCTTATTATTATGGCCTTTCATCAACTAATGGTGTATATTGCAGATTAACTGTTTATCAATGAGACATCTATTTTTATCCCTGACAAAAGCACAAGTGATATTTGGGCTGATATTTCCAAGAAGATTAACAGACTTGTCAAAGATGCTGAAGAAGACCATGAGGATATACATACATACCTTGATAAGTCAGCCAATCTAAAGAATAAAATGTTGTTTCAGCACATTAAGGAGGTGGGAAGAAGAACCTTAGATGAGAGCTGCTATGTGTGTTGTCTCATCCCTTATACCATAAACACAGCCAGAGCATTTATCGCAAGAGAAATATCTATCCATGATGTGAAGTGTCTCAGCCATCTAGCGACATGCACAGCAAGAAGACAATTTGATGAAAGATGGGCAAGCCTACGATCGGTGTAGCCAAAAGCTGCTCCCATATGAAGATGCATACATAAAAAAGCAGAAAATCAAAAAAGGGCCCAGAATGGAAAAGCAGAATGCTCCTATATTCATTGAATGATATGACTGGAGAACAGATAGGGACTGTTGAACAAAAGAGGCTTGGTTGTGCAGATACATGGGAAACACCAGGAATGCCAGGATTCTGAGCGAGACCTCAACTATTGGTATATGGACAAGTTGCCACCATTACAGGTTGGGAAGAAGAAATGTTAGCATGCAATGCACATTTATTGTAGTACAGATAATGCAAATAGTGATTGATGAATGCCTGAAGGAATGTGCCAAGTATTTGACATTATTAGCATGGGGTGAACATGAAGCAGGACCTGTATCCATACTACCCAGGAAGAATGTAACATTGTGCTTAAACAACAAGGATGTGACCAAAGTCAGAGAAAACACAGAACACAAGCAAATCATGGATATATCAGGAATGAATAGAGGAACTGCTGTGCTAATGGACCACTATTGGGTCTGTGAATCCAATGCTTATATGCTGCTACCTAAATTAAAAAATGTGCGCAATATGCTCTGTAGTGAACATACATGTTCCTGCTTTGGTGATTCTCCAAAGTGATCTCCATATGGACAGTTTTCTGAATATTGATGCACACAAAATGAAGAAGAGGTCGCTCAACCTCATCCGACAGATGACAGAGAATTATTTTTCAGCAACATCAATAGAAGCTTATCACAACATCCCTGATGAGTATACATTGTTCATTAGAACGGCACTGATATTTACAGCTATATATATGCTAGAAATTCAGACTGCAGTGAATGCCAAGTGGTTACAAATAAACAGGTGGGAGATGCTACAACCAACTAATATGACAAGATGAATTGAGGGCCATCAGACTCATGACCCTGCAGAAATTACAGCAATGGAAGGAGGTGTGTGTGCTAAGATCAGGCCTTCTTGCTGTATATACAAACCTGCTCATGATGGAGAAAAAAAGAAACCTGACCGAAGCAATAACTATGTTGACACCCTGCATAGCAAACTGGAGAAAGAAGTAGATGAGACTGAAGATGAAGACTGTTTTTTGTCATTGTTCTCGAGGATTCCAACCTGGCTGGCAAATGCCTTGAAGCTGCTTGGATCAATACTAGTGATAGTATTGCTGGGATTCTGTCTTGTAAGAATAATCATACGACAGTGCAAGAAGACAGCAAAGAAAGCTATTGGGATGAAGATGATGATAGATGTAAATGCTGTGACTGATGAGAACCCACCAACTGAAAGCACCACCCATCGTCACCTGAAAGTAAGTCCCCTAGCAGCCCCACGAACATTGTTTTATTACCCCACCGATTTTAAGAACTATGTTGGATTTTGGGCGTTCTTTCAACTGGGGAGTGTTGCCATATGACCTGGAGTGTGGATGAACACATACAGAATGCATGTGACCTGAGGGAAGTGATGAAGATATGGATTCCAAATAAACCACAGTGTGAAGAAAGGGTGTAGAAAATTTAAGAAGTGGTTGGGGATTCGACCAGAGAGGGGAATGTAGAGAGGCAGATGTACACATCATCTATAGTGCCCTCCCCCTCAACTCTGTCATAGGGCTCAATGGGACTGGGGAAGGCGCTAAGTACTGTACCGCAAATTGTGGTACCGTACTTAGCACCAAGGTCTCTTTGTGGGTCCCTACTTTAACGGCTGGTCTAGCCCAGCCGTTCAGGTTAGGTCCCGCAAAAGGGTCCTCATAGTAAGGAGCTAAGTGTTTAACGGCGCCGCAGCCTTTTACGCCGCTGTTAAACACTTAGCGCCAGGGTCCTAATGATGGCCACTGAGAAGATAAGTGAGGTTAGATACAGAAGATGTATATATGCAGAAACTCATGGTAGATGATGTATATATGCAGAAACTCATGGTAGATGAGATATATAGAAGCTTGCTGCAGTAGAAAATATAACATGGGTAAAGAAGCCATGATGAGAAAATGGACATCAACTCTGTATAAATATTAAGCGAGAAGCCTGACGGAGACAGAGCGAGGCTGCAGAGCTGACAGGTGCTGGAATACAGCTATGTTCAAGAGCAAAGCATATCTGCTTGGCTTGGGATCAAGGATGCCACAGCAAGAAGTAATTGCACGGCACAAAAGGAGTGGAATAGAATAAGCCACATACACACAACATATTTCTCTTAGATTAAGAAAAGGAGTAAACATTTGCAAGTGCCAAGTATTGAACACTTAAGGATGCAGAAATAGTATGCAAGATGGAGCAACCAAGTCTCCAGAGGCCAAGAGGTGTAATAGAGCCCAATACTATTGAATCAAAAGTCACTAAATAGAAGGTCAGGATGGACAAAATTGTGGTCTTCTCACACATGGTGCAAGACAGACCAGGAAACAAAGTCTATTCATTAGGCTCCAGATGAAGATAGCAATGAACCTTCACTCTCTTTAAAGTTCTGAGTAAGAGAACAGTCAGCAAGGTCAACTGCAAATAAAAAGCCTTTGCTTAGGGCCTAACTGATAAGAGATGGTAGGCTAATTGGCCAAGTCGACAGTTGTCTGACGTTGTTCCCTGCACTTGAGTTTCATTTTGCTTATGTGCTCCTAACGAGCTGAATGTCCAAGGTTGGGAGAGAATACCAACCAATCAGGAGGGCCTATGTAATGATGATATGATATGATATATTTTATTTGTATTGCGCTCGTACACAAGTGTTTCAGAGCGCAACTAAGCAAGGGAGGGGAACAGGGGAAAAACACAACAACGATCTTACTAGGCCCAGTGACATTGAGAATGTGCAAGTGCATGGGAAAGGGAAGAGGGAAAATGTGCAGGGGAGAGTGGAAAGTGAGGAGCAAAGGAGAGCAGATAAATAATAATAAATAATAAATAGGAAATGGAGGCAATAAACAGTGGTAGTGCAGCCAGCAAGTGCCGTGTTTAAGGCAGCAGACTGGGTAAGTCTGATAAGTGCAGATAAAGAAGAAAATGGGGGGGCTGTATGGGTACAGATACAGTCCCCAGTGCATGGAGTAGCCAGCAGGCAGTGCAGGAGGGTGACAGGGTGAGCAGGTACCTGGTCCCAGGGGACAGAGGGTGGCCAGGTGCACAGTGCCAAGAGAGAGCAGATCAGCAAGGGAGAAGGGGAGCAAAGGCAGAAGCAAAGAAGAAGGTCTTGAGGTGCTTCCTGAACCGGAGATGGTTCTCCTCAAGTTTTAGAGTGGCAGGGAGGCTGTTCCAGAGGGATGCCCCAGCCGAAGATAGAGATCTACCCCCTGCTCGTTTCTTTGAAAAACAATTGACCCGCAGGGACTTAGAGCTAGAGGAGCTAGGTGCTCAATAGGGGAGGTATTTGCAGAGGGATAGCTGAAGGTATTTTGGACCCAGGCCCCGGAAAGCCTTGTGGACATTGCAGAGGGTTTTGAATTTAATCCTTGCATCCACTGGGAGCCAATGGAGAGATTTCAGAGCTGGAGAGATATGATCCCAGGGCTTGAGGCCAAGGACAAGTCTTGCAGTCCAGTTCTGGATAAGTTGCAGAGGGTGGAGAGTAGAGTCAGGTAGATTTAGAAAGAGGCTATTACAATAGTCCAACCTGGAGAGAACCAAAGCTTGGGAGACAATGAGCTTCTGGGGGAAGGAGAGGAAAGACAGAGTACCTTTGAGGAGGTGTAGTAAGAAGTTTGACTTTTTAGAAACCTCAGAGATATGGGCGGAGAAGGAAAGTGTGGAGTCAAAGATGACCCCGAGGTTCTTAGCCTCGCAGGTAGGGGTAGGAGGAGGGCCAAGGGAGGCCAGCCAAAGAGTGAGGGAAAAGGATGGAGATGGTGTGCCGATAAGGAGGATCTCAGTCTTGCTGGCATTCAGACAAAGATCATTGGTGGCACACCAATCTTGAATGGCAGTCAGTCGGAGATGAGAGAGGGAGAGGAGGTGACGGAGGGCAGCTGGAAAATGAGTTGAGTGTCATCAGCGTAGCACTGGAAATCTGAGCAGAAAATGGCAATGCAGTGGGTGAGAGTTGCGAGGTATTGGTCGAAGAGCCAGGGTGAGAGGTTAAACCCCTGGGGAACCCCAAAGGTAGAGAGGAAGATAGACGATAGGAAGGACCCCAGTTGGACCTGGGAGGGTCGATCAGAGAGGAAAGAGGTCACCTAGGCCAGAGCCTGATCAGTGATACCCAGGTTATCACGGAGTCGGTTGAGCAGGATGGTGTGGTTGACCGTGTCAAAGGCAAAGAGAGATCAAGAAGGATGAGGACAGAGGGAATGTGAGAGTCCAGGTTGGAGAGCAGATCTTCACAGATGTTCAGGAGAGCAGTTTCCATGCTTCTGGCCACTCTGAAGCCAGACTGGTGGTCATGGAGACAGCCAACAGAATCTGAATGAAGGTTAAACTGTGAGATGGCCAGCTTTTCCAGGAGTTTGCCCAGAAAGGGGGTAATGGAATTTGGCCGATAGTTAGCCAGACAGGATGGATCGGCTGTGGGTTTCTTGAGAAGAGGATGCATAAGGGAGTACTTCAGAGGGGAGGGGAAGGATCCTGAGGCAAAGGAGTGGTTGCCAATCTCGGCAAGGGCCGGAGCGTGGGTGTCAATGTGGTCCTTGATGGTTTTAGAGGAACAGGGATGAACCTGTTTTGACAAGGCTTTCATAGATCGGACTTGTCTACCGACCTCCGCAGGTGAGAAAATAGGAAAGGAAGAGAAGGACGGTGGGGGTGTGGTTAAATGGGGGTCTGCAAGCACAGACTGACAGGGAATAGGAGGTGCAGGAGAGGAGAGGGTC
This sequence comes from Ambystoma mexicanum, assembly GCF_040938575.1. Taxonomy (NCBI): domain Eukaryota; kingdom Metazoa; phylum Chordata; class Amphibia; order Caudata; family Ambystomatidae; genus Ambystoma; species Ambystoma mexicanum. The sequence continues at coordinate 272,965,270 of NC_090925.1, forward strand.
GACAGGATGTCCTGGGTTTTTGAGATAAAGTGCGAGGCAAGGGCATTGCAGAGAGCATGGGAGGCAGGAGGAGGGGTGGAGACTGCAGCAGGGTTGGCAAGCTCCTTGCAGATTTTAAAGAGTTTGGCTGAGTTGTTAGATACCGCGGAGACACATGCTTGAATGTGGGCTCTCTTCTTAGTGCGGACAGAGAGTCGGTATTGCCTTTGGAGTAGGCGACAGGCCAGTTTGTCAGAGGATGAGCAAGAAGACCTCCATTTTCTCTCAGCCACCCTACACTTACGTTTAAGTGTAGCTAGGTCGGAGTCATACCAGGAATTGCACTTAGCTTTGGACTTCAGGCGGATCCTCATGACAGGGGCAAGAGCATCAAGAGTAACAGAGATTGAAGAGTAGAGAAGGGGCAGGGTTATGTCGGGGTGTGAGTCAGCCAGAGGAGGATGAGTGGGAGAGAAGGTGGAAGCAAAAGCCTCAGCTGACACACGCTTCATAGGTCAGATGTCTGAGAAAGTAAGTGGCAGTGTTGGGGTGGGGTTGGCTTGGGGGGAAGAGAGTGAGAAATGGGAGGAGAGAAGGCAGTGGTCACTCCAGTAGATAGGAGTGGTCAGAGGGATAGAGCGGGGGAGGCCACGGGAGATCAAGACATCCAGTGTGTGTCCTGCAGAGTGCATCGGGCCAGAGGGGAGGATAGAGAGGGAGAGGGAATCGCAGAGGTCGTGAAAGAGCAGAGATGAGGGACACGTAAAATCAAGGTGGATGTTGAGGTCACCAAGAAGGAGGAGTTGAGTGGTTGAGGCCAGGAGGGAGGAGGAGAGGTCATCCCACTCAGAGAGAAAAGAGGTGATTTGCACGGGGGGCAGTAGAGAGTAGCAAAAGTAAGAGAGTGGCTGGGAGAGATTGTGAGCCTGCAGACAACGCATTCAAAAGAGGAGTATATCTGAATGGAAATGATAGTGGCAGGAATCCACTCAGGAAAGATCAGGGCTACGTCCCCTCCAGGTCTAGAGGATCTGGGTGCGGAGAGGATCTTGTAGTCCTCAGGGAGTAGAATGTCAAAGCTCGTGACAGAGCTGGCCGTGAACCATGTCTCCGTAAAACCATGGATTATATATTGCTGCAGAAGCCAATCCGCTGCTGTTGTTCTGCTATTATCTGTATCATATGCAGTTAGAGGTAGTGCAAGGTGTGATTACTTGATAAGGGGCAGCCACTAATGTTACTAACACCTAAATAAGCTATATGTTTATATGTTCCCCTAAGCAATCCTTCTATTTGATGGGTTTTTACTGTTTGCCATGTAGGATGATGTCATAGCTGACATACATTGGGGTATAAAGCCTTTTGTGTCATTGAAATGCTTTGAGTGTGCTTGAGCTTCACTCTGTTTGTTCACCAGGTTTCCCTACTTTATTGAGCTGATAATAAGTTAGTATTTTGCCATATGCGTTGAGTCTGTCCAGTTATTTGGGCCTGAGATCATTTATTGGTAATGCTATTTGGCGCCTGGAATGCTCCAGGTGCTACTGCATACTTGTATAGCATTGCCATGGTTTCTTGGCAATTCAGGATCTTCTAGAGAGGTGTATGTAGGTGACTAAGCTATGAACACAGGGAACAGAGCAAGGTTTATTTGTTGAAATAATGTTACAGGGTTATGTACAGATCTGAAAAGATATGGCTCTCTGTGGTGTGTACCTTTTAGATATAGTGTGAGTTGTCTGAAGCGGTTATTATTTTGGTTCCACGATACTAATGTACATTGCTTGCGTGGTTGTCTATGGTGTCTGCCAGCATGGCATAGAAAGAGAGGGTGGAGAGTTGTATTGATGTGTTTATGGTGGAGTACTGTGTTTCTAGGGATATCTGGTGTGGTCACATGCTTTTTGGAATGGTGTACGATTTACTGTGTTAACCTGTGTTGTTTTGGTGCTTGAGGTGTGTGTGTAGATGTGTTAATGGTTAAGGTTAGGTATGTAATGATTTTGAGCTGGTTCCTGTTGTGATCCCTTGTCCAGCAGACCACCAATAAACAATTGGGGATAACCTGTTTCACTTTGTAAACATCACAGTTGGTCAAATGCACATGTATGTATACATGCAAAACATTCTTTCTCTAGTTTTTATGCAATGTGATGTTTGGCTAAGTCATACTATGTCAGGTTACAATGTGTCGTGGCAAAAATTCAAAGCCCATAATCTGTAGTAAGTTGCTGGGGACTCACGCTTGACTGGCCACTAACACCTCAAAGACATTCCAATCGTAGTGCCACTCTGTTTTAAATGGAATTATGGTACAATGCAGCTGGACGTGCATGGGACACTAGCAGCTGACAAATCGAACCACACTCAACTGGCAGAACTGTGCATTTTCTCCTAAAATCCCGTCATGCCTATGGAAAATGTTAGTGACCCAATATGCTTTAAATAGCGCACTTGCTGCTAACTTGACAATAGTTCCCACAGACGTTCTTGGGGGAGAATGGCCGCCATACCCACATTGCAAGGTTGCCGGTCCGGTAACAACTGTGCTGGTAAGCTACTGGCACCGTTGTTACTGGATCGGAAAACTACGAGTTCTGCGAGCGGGTGCCTTTCGCAGACATTGATGGTTGCACCGGCACCATTCATGAATGGTGCCGGTGCATCCAACCTCCCCATTGCCATTGAGTCCAATGGGACTCGAATGGGAATGGGGAGCAATATTTTTCAGCGCCCGGCAATGAGGAATTACCGGGACCACCGGGGCTGTAATGCCCCGGTAAGTCCCCATTGTAATAATGGTAATGGATCTGTTTTCACCGGCACGATTACCCCCGGAATCCTAATGAGGCCAGTCTCTGAATGTGGTCGCTCTCCCACCGTTTGACGCATTAGATCCCACTAGCTCCTGAATGTCTGTCTAGTTGTGCATCCTTCGAGTACAGATGTGTCCAAAAAAAACAAAACAAGGCAATTCTACAGCGAGCTTTGCTCCATCCACAGCAGCCGCTTTATTTCTGGGTATTCCGCCATGCAGTATATTGCTGCCCTAATCTCCTTGCAGTCATCTGTATTTTTGCTCATGCTTGATGCTCTTTCCAGGAAGGTCGGCTGGGTAATTGATGAGGCTATTCATCACTGCTCAGTTTTGTTTTACTTTCCCTTTTTTTCAGTATAATTCGTTTGGCCACTATGAGTCATTTCACTATCCATCCTCCTGTCATTTTAATCCAAGTTCTGATTCCTGACAGGTCCGCGAGCAGTAGGAGGGCGCCGTTTTATTTCCAGTACCAATAAAGGCGCAGCCACTAGGCATTGAGGCTCCAGTGTATTTCTGTATTTATTATTTGTGTACCTTGCTCTGACCACCAGGAGATCTTTAAAATGAAGGCCATATCGTGCCATTAAGCTGGACTCACTAACTTCAGCCCTGGATAGCAAACTCCACTACATGTTTTCGGGTTCTCCACGCAAAATGATCTCGGATACATGACAAGTGCATGGGAGTTATTTGCATAATGGGTATCTTGAAAACCTGGCATGATTGCCATGCGGGGTGGACTGGGAACCAAAAGAGGCCCTGGAAAAAATGTTCAAAGTGGCCCCATATTATGCATTTTCACCAAGTCCAACCCTTTCCCTATGGGAACATTTGAAAATATGTCACAGAAGAGGCAAAGAGTGCCGGGGCCGACTGGGAAATCTCCAGAGTTCCCTATAGGCCAGTCCACCCCTGATTGCCATACTTGAATCAAAGAGCCCTGCCTTTGAGGTAGAGCACTTAACAAATATCATATAGAAATCTTTGGGGCCTTTTTCAATTATGTCGGTGCAGTACAAAAGTGTCTATAAGAAGCAGTAATGCTGCTGCTTTCACTTCTGCGCAACTTTTCTAAACATTGGCAAACCCTGAGTTAAGTAGTAAAGTGGAGGCGATACAGCCAGCAATTACCTCGAGGTATCGCCTCCCCTTTACTGACAAAAAAAATAGGAATTACAGTGGACATAATTATGGCCTGTGATCATTCCTCCAGACCCACAATGTAACCCTACGGATCCAAAAATGGGGACTAAGATTGCCGTAATCTGGCAATGGATCTGCCTGACCGAGTGGCCATAACTCTATCTGAGCTTGGTGGCAATTCCTGAAGAAACGCACGATGAGGCCCAATGTCTTGTCTGGCTACAGTACCAGGAGGGGCCATTTTGTCCACCCCCACTTAACACAACCTTTCAGTTTGCCAATATAACCCTCAAAGGCATATTTCTCCTGCACGCTGTCTGCTTTATGTTAGGGTTGCTAGGAGAATGCTGCGTCCAAGATGCGTCAATCAGTGTCATTGGTTGGCTCATAGTCTTCTTCCTCAATAGTTTGGATCCAGTATTTAAACAGTTCGATAAAATTTAACCTCACCTACCCATTTTGCCTCAGTATCTTCACTTTTTAAAATGAATACAGAACACATTTTTGAGGAAATCACTATACCAGTGGCTCAATGAAACTTATCATATGGCAGAAATCATGGCCCATTATTAGTGCATATGGACTGCAGCCAAGATAAGGAATGTGAATAACTGCTGCGTTAATAAATGGGCCTCATATCTTGTGGAGGAACAGGATCCAGAGGGTGCAGAGGTTCTCTGTGATCCATTGGTAAATGTGGGAGATCTCTCTTTCTGGCATTTACTACATTGTTAGAAGTTGTTGAACCTCACATCCCTATGTTAGACTGTGACATCAATTTGTTGAAAGCATTTATAATACCCGGACAAACAACAAAAGACAAGGATTCGTGGGACAAAGGCCAACCACACGAGATAAGTGATAGAAACCGCTTATCCCACCTCATTGAGGGAAGAGAACAAGGCCACAATGCACAATAAGTTCTCAACTCTGCCTATTCTCAAAATGCAAGCCCTTAACCGCAAGCTGAATTGCCTTTGACTCTGTAGATCGCCACAGTCGCTTCTTTTTCTTCCATCTCCGAAAACATCTGCTTCCATCAGCACCATTTCATTTTCATTGGTCCAGGGAAACTCTCTTAATAAAGGCACCCATGCATTGCTGCGGGAATTCCTACAAATGGCCCCCGATGTGGCTTTGTGGCTCTTCATGAGGAATACTTCGCCCCACTGCCCAAGACCTTTATAGCGGCATCAATTTCAAGAATTTCTCTAGGGGTCACCACGCCTCTGTATCCTTTCTAAAATAGCTCCTTCCTTCCTGACCGTCCCATCCTCTTCACGTGGCCACAGGCTTCCTGCTTTACGTACACTGCTTCTCTGGAGCTCAAGATGGAGACGAGGTCTTTTCCATTCTGGTCCCTCCTCTGGAACTCCTTACCACTTGTTCTTCGAGCTATGTCGGCCCTTTTTTTTCTTTCACTAAAGAGTGGTAGTGTGCCTCTATACATCCCAAAATAAATGCTCTTTACTTGTCTTCATCCATTCGAGGTCTTCTAAACTCCCTATATGAGAGGCATGGCAATGAGTCACTATGCAGAATACATGTAATGTGAAACGATGCATAAAGGTTTTTTTTGCTCTGAGTTCTCCAGGTATCTAGCCCACTATGGGTATTAGGTAGGCAGTGTTGTATGCACACTATACATATAAACGACACACATGTGGTAGCCTCCAGTCCTCACAGCGTCTCTATTGCAGTGTGTAGGGCTGTGCCATGGCCGCTGTTTGGATCGGAGGCCATGGTCACAAAAGAGGCTCCCGCACAGGAAAACCCATGGCACTAGACTAGAAGAAAGACGTAGCCAAGGGTGGCTCTGGAGGCCCGTTATTATCATGCTGGAATGCTGATTATGGTAGGCACCGCAGCTGCAATCAGTGAAATCATCACCTTCTGACACTGTCAATCAAAGGCAGCATGTGTTTCCCGCTCCGAGAGGGCGGTGGCGGCCCGCCCCTGCCGCCCCATTCACAAAGCCCGTCCAAAGAACAGGAAGCAGGCCCGCAGAGCTCAGGTCCCTTTCATAAGAAGGAGGGCGTCGGTGCGTGAGCGCGGCTTAGCCTTCGGCGGCATGTTGCTATGACAATAGTTCACGCTGCAGACCAGAGAGGTGGGGAAGGTAAGCGATTATGGCTCAACTGGTAATTTACATCTTTCAACAGCAGTTGCCATGTAGCGGGGAGAAAGCCACAAATCCAGCAGCGCTTTCAGCACTTGTTCTCGCGGCATCCAGTCCTTCACGTGCTGTTCTGGGGATATCGCAAGCCATTGTGTGTGGGGTTTGTGGACCGAGGGGACAAATACATATTGCTCCGAAATAAATTGCATCTAAACTGAAACGTGAAAGCTTCCAGGCCACGTGATGTTGTACAACTGCCATAGATGATCTTGTAAACTTGACTTTGAGTCTCTACGCAGCTGTAAAAAAATAAGGTCGTAAGATTGTGCACAAATTCAGCAAAATCCCAGCAAGGGACATCAGGTGTCCTTTGGCCCTGAGGACATCATAGGAAGGATGTCATATGAATGTTTACCCTGGTGGAATGAGAGAAAGTGGAATCACAAAAGTAAAATACAACCTACATTAAGAGTACAAGTAACAAAATATCTAATGCCGCAAAAACGGATACATGGATATTTTCGTTTTCAACCATGTACCATGTGGTGTCGCCACGTGTGTAATCGGTGCAGTCATGATATGCCAAGGGCACACCTAGCTGAACCATCGTACGCCAAGAAAATTACTTGTTATGCCAGCACAGCATCATATGGCCACACACTGCTATGTTACATCTGTTACATACTCACATGCTATGTATAATCATTATTTATTTATCCATCTGGTTGCATAATGTGCTAACTAATGGGGGTGGCGCGTCAATGCGCCTGGGAAAAACAAAGCAGGACAGTGGACATAGTGCAGACGTTTAACACATTTCCAAGGCACAGCAAACATGGGATGATATTAGGTACCCAATTCTTCTTTGATTATTTGTAGTTGGTAGGCAAAATCTGAGCAGACAGTTGTGTTACAGGATGTGGGCAAAGTGACTGCTAAGACACTAGGCACTACAGAAATTGGGGTGCTTGCAAGTTATTCATATTACAACAAACATGAAACTAATCAATTTAGGAACAAGTCATGAAACCATTTGCAAGGCCAAACCATGCACATTTCTAGGTGATCAGATAATGGGTAAATGCAGCCGCGCGATGGAAGCGCTAGTCATAAGGGTTATGTCAAGTAGTGAAGAAAAAAAGGCATTGGTGGGAAGGAAGATTATTTGAGTAATGCACACAGGCATATCTGAGTTAGATCTTCTGTACATGGCGAACGATTTTGAAATTCCTTTTTAAGGGTTTGACGATACCTATTGTTTTCAAGGTAGTGAAGAGGTTCCAGAATTCCGGATCTAATTCTATGAGGAATCTCCCTCTGTGTTTGAGTCTTTTGAAACTGGGTGTAGTTGGGTTGCTATCCTGTGATGGTCTAAGCAGTCTTGTAGGTACTGTGAGGGTGCAGAAATAGGAGATGCACCCAAAGGTAGTGAGATGATTGGCATACACTTTTATTGAAAGTATAAAAGAGTTCAGGAAACTTCTACATTTTCCTAAGGCTAAGAGGGGTTTCCCAACCTCAACCTTTCCCTTCCCCATGCACTTGCGCGTTCTCAATGTCGCTGGGCCTAGTAAGATCGTTGTTTGTTTCTCTCCACTGTTCCCCTCCCTCTGCCTGGTCGCGCTCTGAAACACCTGTGTATGAGCGCGATATAAATAAAATATCATATCATAACCAAAACTAAGGAAACTGTCAGGATGTCTTTGTCCAAATTAAATAGTCCACTGTCACAAGTCCACAACTATTTCTGTCCCTCACACTATTTAATAACGTGTAAAGAAGAAAAGGTCTTCTTGACTCCTGGTAACAAGTTGCAGATCCAATCAGAGTAGCAGAAGGGTTGTTTCCGAACAATCTATCCCTTCTTTGTGCCTTGTTCCTTTCTTTAAAGAGAGCTCCAAAGAACAAAAGTTCAGAACTCAAAGTTTTTAAATGTAAAACATAATTCCATAAAGTTCTTAGATATTTCTTTGTAACACAAGCTTTGCAACAAGCAGGTGCAATGCCCCTGTTGCCCTAGTTCCTTCTTTTGTCACTTTGTATAACACAACAACTAGGGGCAATGGCTCCCTTGCCCTGGTTCCTTTTCTTGGTAGTTCTCTGTTTCTTGTAATACACAAACCAGATGTAATAACTCTCTTGCTCCGGTGCCTTCTCATGCTAGTTCTCTGTTTCTTGTAACACACCAACCAGAGCCAATTACTCTCTTGCCCTGGTTCCTTCTCGTGGTAGTTCTCTGTTTCTTGTAATGCAACAACATGGGGCAATGACTCCCTTGCCCTGGTTCCTTCTTGTGGTAGTTCTCTGTTTCTCATAATACACCAACCAGGGGCATTGACTCTCTTGCCCTGGATCCTTCTCTTCCTTTCAGATCTCCCACTGTTTCATGTGGGCCCCAGACCCTGTTTGACAAACCTGATTTGCCTTTCTTTCAGGTACTATTGAGAAGGCTAGTTTAGACACTCCTCCAAACTGTGATGTGTCCCTCTGACCCTATCTGACAGACCTGACTTCCCTCTCCAGCAGGTACTGCATCAAAGAAGATGACCCTGGTGGTAAGACCTGGTTCACTAACCTGCCAGATCTTTTCTTCTTTCATGTTAGACAGTCTTTCACTTTCATATAGTCTTTCTTTTGGGTCCCAGACACTCGTTAGACTATTTCCTTCTCTTTTCTTTGATTCAAGCAGCCTCAGTTCCCAGACATGGTAGGTGCATCCATAAAGGAGCTCATTACCCCTCTTTTGGTGTGGGCCCCAGACCCAGCATTTCTGTGTTGCGCTCTCTTGTGGCATCCCAGTAAGTGCCCCACTGCCCCAACCGTCTCTGTGGGGCTCACCAGCGTTCCTTGATGGCTTCTGGACCCTTTTCTCTTGGTTGGGGACTGCTCCTGTTCTCGCGGCTCGGCAGCATCCCTGTAGTCTCTTTTGATACTCGGGCTGCAGTCCTCTGGTGTTCCCGCTCCCTTCACCAGCGTAAAGTGCTCCGTCTGTCTTCTCATCTACGAGTACCTTCCACAGAACTTTCAGGGACACATTTTATAATGGTTTACCATCCTGTCCTTTTCTGCTTCTCCCGATTTAGTCCGCCCGTCGGATGCTGAACTTCCAGTCTACACCAGGAGGAAGCTTTTTTCTTTCTTTTCCTTCGTCTCCTTTACATAGGTCTCAGCCAATCAGAGAACAAAGAAGACAAGACCGTGCGCTCATGAGTGCTCTTCATTATTTGGCCCCTGTTCTTCTTCTCAGTATTGAGTAAGGACTCTCTCTCTGGGTGTTTCTCTTTCCTCCTCGTCACAGTACTTGCTAACTCCAGGGGAAGTCTGTATTCAGAGAACCTACACTGTTCTTCGTCTCAGTACTATTGAGTATGACAGTCTAACAATAGCACAGGGGTGTGTCATTAAGGGGATGAAGTGTATGGGTGGGCTATGGTAAGGTGAGTAATGGGGATAGCGCATTCTCTTCATTTCATCACTAATTTCAGAGGTCTCCCTCGTCATGAGATCCACCCCCTGAGAACCACCCCCAGGGGGGCTGTTGGCTAGGGGCCTCACCTCCCTGGCCTCATGGAGCAGGACTCCCCTCGCCCTACGGGAGAAGTGGTGACATCCGAACACTCGTCACAGTATATATATGTTAATGGAGGATTTTGGTATTTATCTACAATTTCATGGCGGATTCAGAAAGTTTGATTTTATGTGTTATTCTCTTTGTAATGTGGAGCCGACTGAGTTTTCCAGGCCTGGTCGGATATGGTGCCAGTGATTGAGTACTTAAGTAAGCCGAGCAGCTTTATTTTGGATACATTGCAGTTGGTTTAATCTGCTTGGAATCTATTTGTGTTGTTACTGAGCGTTTGGTGTCAAACATGATGTCTTGATTCGTTTCCTGGACCGATGAGGTGGTTGGGAGTGGTGGGCATTGGAAGGTTGGTGCTGCCAGGCTGCGATGGCAAAGAACATAATATCTGTTATAGAGGTGTCAACGCAGAGATTATTATCTATTGACCGATCCCGATCCCCTGGAGGAGCTCAGTTAAATGCTGATGGATCTTATCAGGTTCCTTATTTGATAGTACTTAATAATAGTACCTGATAATATGCTTAATGCTGGCAGACATCCTCAATTATTCAAGTAGAGCCATTTTATGCCAGATGAAGCCCAAATGCCGCATAGAGTCATCAGATGCACGATATAGCCTCACAAGCTCAAGTGATATGATGGATGATATACCAAATTCAGCCTTCATCACCCAAGAAAGAAATGTTGTTTTTATTGCGTGAATTGAAGTTAATCACTTCACCTGGATACAAGTATCAGAAGTGAAAGAAAATGAAGCCCCATCAGCCAAAGTGCTTTACCCAGGATCACACATGTTACTCAAGTGGAGAATCCAGAATTGGTGGCCAGGTGAATTGTTTCAGTGTCTCCAATGTACCCAGTAGACATAATCTCCCAGTTTCTCAGCTTTCATTTTTACACCGACCTATTAGGTTAATTACATTTGTTCTTCCATGAGCACAACCGTTTTTCTGGGTTGTATTTACTGAGTGAATATTTAGAGATTTCCTGTGTGCACTCAGCGTGAGGCTTGTTCTGAACAGGGCAGAGCCACAGCCATGATTACTTACATGATGCTGTTGGGCCATGAGAATCCATGATTGGGTGTCACAAATTAGATACGAGCAGCTGTAGCTGTGCAGCTGTGGTGTGGCATCAGGGATCAAAGCAAGGCTATGCAGATAAGTGACACATCAGATATGAAGGTGAGGCCCGGTTTCACCTGAGAACTGGAGGGAATGTCATATGAGACATCAGTTACCAGCCAGTGTCTGATTGCATATGGTGGAGTGATCCTCCACGCACGCGCCCAGTGTCACATGGTAGGAAATTGGAACTGTACAAGTAGAAGATGTGGGTCAGTTGAACAAGCAACCAAAGTCAGGGGATGTTCTGCTAAGAAAGAACACGTATAAAGTTTACCGACTAAATGGATACTGCTGTTTAATAGACGATTTCTATGGTGTAAAGTCCTATAAAAGTCCTGATGAATATCTACTCTGCAGTCAACTTTGCAGGACACATATTCTGCCGGTTTCCCTAGCTCTCAGCTAGAACTGTAAAGAAATGCATCTCTGTTTCTGCTGACCTCTGCATTCTTGGACCACATTTGGATGTTTTGCTTAAAATGGGGCTGTGAAAAGAACCACACTATGCACTCCTTCGGAAATGTCTTCTGTTGGAATGATTGGTTATTTATAAAGCGCTTTATACCCAGAGGTTTCTAAGCGAGGACCCGGGGATCGAACCTGTGTTGCTTCGTGTAGTCCAAGGCGAGCATGTTGCCTCTGAGCTATCCTCCCGAGGCTGATGGCACAAGTAGTACATGTTGTAAAGGTGTTTCGGACCAAAAAGACATAGAGTGCCTAAAACACTATTATTTATTTCAGGCCAGCAGTGTTTTCTTTAAATGACCAATACATAACCCTTTGAAATTTAATTGTGAGGTAATGTAGGCCAGGGGTCTCAGAGGCAGTTCCTGTCCTAGTGTACCCAGCCGATTGTCATGTTTAGCAGATGGTACCACTAGTCTCCCCCAGTTGATGTCCTTGGTTTTGTTAATAAACCAACAGAAATAAGTCACTTTTGCTCTCTTTAAGTTTGCATGGAAGAAAAAAATAACTATGGGAAGAGGTACCATAAATACAATTGAAGAAAAGTATGACCTCATATGGGGGTGAGGGGTGACCACATTGGGGTGACTATAAAATCCCCAACTGACGTGACAACGAGATATCAGGTTGGTTGGATGAGGGATAAACTGGTTGGGTGGAAGATGAATCCTCTGGTTTGGCACCAATCACTTTTCTCTTTGCGATGATGAGGTGCCAGATTGGTGCTGATGGGTTATTTGACTGAGGTGATAAGGAGTTTTCTGTTTGGGAGAGTATGAAGTTGTATAGAACATTGGTCGAGCGACCTGCTTGTGGTGAAGAGAATATCCTTTTGGATAGGTGATTCTGGGTGGGAATGGATGATGAGAAGTTATCAGGTTGGTTTGACAAGGATTTTATGTTTGGTTTGATGAATAGTTAATTGGTCGGAGTGATTTGCTATCCAGTTGTGTGGCAAACTCCCATGTTGGAGGCTTAGCAATGGATGAGGGTGGGGGTGCATGCCACCCCCGTTCTGTGATGCAGGCACGCAGAATTACACGCATGCCCAGTTCATTACCCACTTGTATGCGGGTGGCCTCAGGAATGTGCGACAAATAGATTCAAATATCTATGAATGATTTGCAAAAAGGAATTTTAAAGCTATAGGTCCCGCTTGTGCAGGCTCCTGAGAGTCAGGAACAACAATGTTCTCATTCTCCTGAGTGGAGTGATAACCGATGCTATCACTGCAAGTCAACATCTTCTCAGAGTCTTAGCGCGTGCACATAGCTGTGCCTTACAACAACATGAAAACAAGGTTCATGTAGCTTGTAAGCCAATTGGTATCAGCTGACAAGTTATTTATTTTGAACCCAAGAAAGCTAATCCACACGCTGAGGTAATTCTAGTCACCTCAATTATTGATCCTGCAAGTGATCCTGCTAAGTATATAAGGTTACACCTCGCAAGGGGAATTGTGGGGGTGAGAGGTAGAGGCTAAGAGAGTTGGAGAGTCTCTTAGCCTCCCGGTCACCCTGAAAATTGAGAAGAAACATCTCCGGTTCGGGAAGCACCTCAAGACCTCCCCCTTCACTTCTGACTTTGCCCCTCCTCTCCCCTGCTGATCTGTTTTTCTTTCTGCACCATGCAACTGGCCACCATCTGTCCTTCAGGCCCAGGTACTTGCTCACCCTGCTGCCCCCCTGCACTGCCTCCAGGCCACCCTTTGTACTTGGATCTGCAGCGCTACCCATACAGCCCCCCATTATTCTTCTGCACTTATCAGGTATACCCTATCTGTCTAATCAAGCACTTGCCACTTGCTTGCTGCACTACCACTTTTCGCTGCCTTAATTTATTTATTTTATTGCACTTATTATTTATTCTCTTCTCTGTTTCCGCACTTTCCACTTCTCCATATTCCACGCACTTTTCTCCTTTTCCCTTTTCCATGCACTTACACATTCTAAATGTCACTGGGCCTAGTAAGATCATTGTTTTGTTCTCCCATGTTCCCCTCCCTTTGCTTGAACGTGCTCTGAAACACTTGTGTATGAGCGCGATATAAATAAAACATATAATATCATATCACATCATATATCATATCATATTATATCATTGGTGCAGAGGGGAGGTTGGAGGAGTAGAGGAGGTGGTAGTGCAAGAGCAGGACGAGGAGTTGGTGGTGAAGGTGGTTCAGGAGAAGAGTGGAGGAGGAAGGAAGGAGACACTAAAGAGAGGTGAGAGAAGTTACATTAAGACAAGAGAAGACCAGAAAAGGAGAGGAGGTGTAGGAGTGTAGATGTTAGTAAGAAGTAAGGGGCGCTGTTGAGCAGGTGGGGGGATGAGAACGTGAGCTCTGCCTCATTTATCCTGCTTACATATTCTGCTGGAGTGCTGTATTCAGGCAAATATTGTGTTGCAGCGGATGCCAGAGAGCGTGCTGATTGTGCCGCTCTTGCTCCAACGAATTTCACGAAAGTGGGAAACCGGAGAACAGCGACACGCACTGCGATGATCCACGGACTGGGCACTATCTTGGGATGTGGACCGCCGACCCAGGCATCCACAGCGACTCTACTGCTTACTTATCTGGGGACAGCATCCGGAAAATGAAAGGCAAGTATAAGGCCGCTGAGGCGGGTGGAGGTACACCGGCACAGGATCACACTGAAATTAAACAGACTCTCTGAAGGGCAGTTGGCTGTGGGCGCAACTGCTGCTATTTAAAGACCAGAGCTGAGGTGGTCCATGGACGGAAACACATGGTGTGAGGTGCGGGACACACACAGGTACAGGAGTGCATGCAGGGTGGCTTGACATGGGAGATGATCACCCTTGAGAGTGCCAACCTCACTTTCAACAGGCTCGGTTGTGTGTGGATCCGGACACCCAGGTGGAGACAATTGCTTCTTCCCTCACTTCTCTCTTTCTTTGTTCCGCAACTTGTGTTGGGCATTTGTACTGCGAGTGATGGGGCTGGGAATCGGGGGATCTAAAACTCTAAACTAACAAGACCTTCCCTAGCCTTGGCAGAAATCTAGGCACACACTTCCCGACAGTCCTGGCACAGTGCAGTAACACACTCAGTTCTGTGGCAACGTGTATTGTAATTTGACCATGTGTCCTACGCTGTTCTTATATGGCGGCAGTACAATTTTGGTCACTATTCAAAACCTTTGGAACAATACACCAGTGCTGGATCGAAACTCCTGTTGACAGCTTTCTGTGACCGTGGTGAAGGATACGTTCAAAAAACCAAGCTCCCAAAACAAGATGGATCCATATACAGTAATCAGTCCACCACCTTCAATGCCCAATTGCCCCTGGATGCGGCCACTATTGTGGGCCTGCAAGACTGCACCCTCCCCAGTGATGTAAGGGGTGCTTACGTGGAATCAAGGAACTCGATTAGGGAAAGATAGATGGGACCTCTTTAGAAATGTCCCTACTATGCCAAAACCTTTGTAAATTGTCATTGCGAGTCAGAGAGGAAGAACAACGTATTTCGAACTCAGAGGATGTTATCAAAATGATGGCTCATCAGCTATCATCAATCACACAGTGACTCAAATAATTAGAGAATAGGGCTGAGGACAGCCAAGGTCAGGCCTACAAGTAGCTCTTCTGTAGCAATGCCTTTTAGACCTGATAGCTTGATAGCACCCAGAAAACATTTTAATTTATTTTCTCACCAGATCACTGCGGGTTGACCCATACCCAGATATACCCCACGCACTATGATAGCTGAGCTATTGAACTTTTGAGATCACAATGCTCCACTACACAAGGCACAGGTCACTAGCCCGATCATGCACAATGGATCCAAAATCGCCTTCTTCCCATACCACACTAGAGAGGTGCAGAGAGCCAGCCAAAACTTTGATTTAATAAAGAAGAAGCTACACGCCCTAAGTATGCACAATTAAAGATGTACTTTAAAGGGACCACTTATCTTGTGAATAACCCATGTGAGGCCTGGGACTCATTTTAAATGAACCTTCGTTATCACTTCAACTCCTAAATCACGTAAGGCTGGAACTCGACCAAAGCGAGACAGAGAACTGTTTCTGAAGTTGCCCGATCCTCTGGTCCTCAGCTCACCTGACACAGGCAGCAAGCCGCATTCAGCTGCTGATATGGGATGAAGACAAGATTCTCTCCTGACTTTCTGCTCTGGGCTCCTTGCATTGGCTTTCTCTGCACTACCCCTGCAGTTAGTTGCACTTTTTTGTGTGTGTATGTTTGTCACAAGGATTGGGTGACAGGTGCTTCAGGTTGGGTTGGCGTGTAGGGTGGGTGGAACGTTGGGAAATGTTTTCAGGTTGATTTTGGTTGATTGGCACATTTGCATGGGTTTCATGATGGGAAGAGAGATTTCTCCCCTCTGGGAGGTTCTACAAGGGATGTATTCACCAAAGACACCATTTTTGATTTGCATACATGGGGACAGTAGAACCAGATAAGCAGACTTATTTGCTGTGCTGGGATCCAGTATTAAACAATGACTCCTGTTACAGTATTTCAATAGATACATACCAGACATAGCTCTCCTCACAGAAACACATTTGGCTGGATTGGAATGTAGGTTTTTCAAGAGATCTAATTATAGGATTCTCCATGGGGGCTCGATGTGCCCGGATTCTGATTCATAAGCAACTCCCCATCAGGCTCTTCATAGTCAAACATGACCCTAGAGGGTGTTTTCTGTTGTTGCCGAGGAAACTGTGGGGTGCCTCTTGGGGCATTGTTGCCATGCATGCCCCCACCCCTGACACTGGACCTTGTAGATGACATGTAATCAGTTACCTTGAGCAGCCATGTGCCTTTGGGTATTTGTTGGAGACTTTAACAATGTGATGGATCCAGCCAAGGACTAGACTCACTTCAGAGACAGGAATCCCAACACGCCACAAAACTAAACATTTTCTAAGTAGCACTACGGCCTGCAAATTTGTGGAGAACACTGCACAAGTCAGAATGTAACTTTTCATTTCTTTCTGGGGTACGTAGTTCGAAGTCTGGCATTAACTACTTTTATAACCCACAATGTGATCTGTATAGACTAGTCTCAGGCAGGTTCCTGGCTAGAGGCATTTTAGATCACTCTCCGCTGGTCATTGAACTTAAAATGGGTACAAATAGACCTTCACCATTTTGGAGTTTAAACAGTTACTGCCTTGGCTTCCCTGAATTTCAAGAAGAGATGACATCTAAGATGTCCAAATACTTCTGAACTGGATGGACCCCAGCCGGCCCATAAGACTGGGGGTCTCCAAACAGCCCTTTAAGATGAGTAGCAGCACCCTCGAGATAGATAGGTATGCAGATTTGTACTCTTGCACCAAATAACTATGACAACTCAATAGTTTGGCAAAGAGAGTCTGTGTAATAACAAGTACAAAAAACGGGGAGTTCAATGAACATCAGCAACCACTCGATCTTCCTTCTTGCTTCAACTCCACTTAATTTCAGAAAAAAACACAATATTTATATCAAAAACTCATCATTATTGACACGCAATCTTAAAAACCTAACATGCGATGTGATTGGTCATAGGAAGGTAACTTTAACATAAAAACTATAACTGTATGTGGTAATGGGGAGAGGGGATTGGATAATCAATGTCACGTGGGGCAACTAAGACCTTCCTTCAAAATGGCCACTATAAACGTCACTAAAAGTACGACGACTCATTGGTTCTACTCACTATAGGACCCTAGATTAGATGGTCCACTATGATTGGGTTGGCATCAGCCCCTCTCATAATTTTCCACTTGCGCTTAACAGCATGCAGAATAACCAGCTAGGCACAGGGAGTTAGTCTGAACCCCAGCTCCCCTCCAATTATGTTACAATTAATCATCACCTCAGTGGTCATGTGTCAATTACTTCTTTGTAGTTTGGCCTTGAGTCTACTTCTTAGTCTGGGAAAGTTAAGGAGTATGGGTATGGCAGGGGTCCACGCGTAGGTGTGAAAGTCTCATCACTTCCTGCCTATCTTGCCACGTGATTCAGACACTGTGAAATCGGCCGATTCTTCATGCATTTTTGTGTATTTGATTTAATTATTTCAATCCTCTACCATCTGTGGCTTATCTTGACCTTTCGGAACAGGATACTCTGTTCTTTTTCTCTTTAATTGTATCCACTGTTGGCCTTTTCCAGCCCGATACGACCTTGGCTTCTTGGCATGGTTACCTTCAGCTGGGTTTCTCTCCATTTTAATTCTCGATTTGTTTGCTGCAGCACTCTCCTCTTGAGACCTTTATTAACCTCTGTTCCATTCTGCTTATGTGCATAGGGGATTTACACTCATCTATAAAGTGCTTTTGAGGTATATATGTATAGTTGGTGCTTGCCGCAATCTATTTTCTACTAAGCATACTGTACACGTTTAAATTAGCTTAATATCTTCATCGTGCAAATGGCATAAGTTTCTGCATCCTGACATCAATTTCTTCATTTTAGGCTCAAGATGTCACTTATCAAGGTATTTTGTCTCCTTGTCAGTATTTTAGGTCGTCATATCTCAATATGTACGTCAGTCCGATGTCTTATGATGTCACCATTCGTCTTCCTTTAATATCTTCTTGGCTTATTCAGGTATCTCATTCTGACAACCGTCATTTCATCTTGCCTGTAGAAATGGTTTCATCAATGGGTACCTTACTGTTCAGGTTTTCTTAGGTATCAGTACTTCAATATGTTCTGTTACCTTGATAGGCACTGGGCAGAGCCCGCTGTGGTTGTCTGCTGGTTTATCTGTTCTTCATATGTCACATATTTTGGCGTGAACATAACTGGCACTACGAAGGGAGTGGCTGGAAGGGGATGGTGCTTGGCACTTCCTCTTCGCTCCTCCCTCTGGGTGATTCATCAACCACTCTCACTTCTTTCTTTGCATTCACTTTTACTTCATCCTCTGGATCTAGACATCTAGCTCTGAAGAAATGTTTCTTTGGGGTCCATATCTTTATGACTCCCTTCAAGCATCCTGCTGTTCTTACGTGCTCATCTTTGTTCCATGTCATTAGTTGACATTCTCCACTTGGATTGCAATAAATCCATTTTCCCACATATGTTCTATGTTTCTTCAGATACCAAAACTTTTTTCCTTCTGGTGCATAAATGCTGACCTTCACAAAATCTCCTATTTCTTCAGCAGTCAGCTGTTTGGGCTTCCATCCTGACTCGACATCAATCATGATGTTCATCCCTATGGCCTTTTTTGCAGTTTTCTGTGACTGAGAGATCATTAGCTTGATAACACAGAATCCAAGCAATATCATCACCAAGAGGGCTCCTAGGAACTTGAATGTGTCTGCCATCCATTGTGTAACCCATGAAAACAGTGATCCAAACCAACTGTCATCACCAACTTTGTCAACTTCATCTATTCTTGTTCTGTAGTTTTGTCGGCATACCTATGGCTTCTATTAAGGTTCCATTTTCATCATTGTATGATGGTGTAAATATGCAACATGGTTCTCCGATTTTTGCACAAACACCTCCATCCATAGCTGTGATCATGTCTACTACATATCTGTTCTGGAGAGTCGTTAGTCGAATTGCTCTTAACTCTTCTTTGATTGCATTAAATCCCTTTATGGTTGTGTTGATGGTCTGCAGTAACTCCCATCTGGTTATCTGCAACCATTTAGTATTTGCTCCAACCTGAATTCTTGGCATCAGGATTGTCATGAACACTGATGAGGTCAAGCTGAACAACCTATGTTCATATGGGATTGCATCAAAGGCTTCTATCAATTTGGCAGAGGTGTTGTTTTCTCTTTTCATCATGGTTATCAGACCATAGATCTCTTCTTTCACAGGTGAGCATCTGCTTTCGGGAAACTGTCCATATTCAGATCACTTCTTGGAATCACCAATGATGGAACATGGACATTCACCAATGTAGATATACCTGCCCAATTCTATGGTCAGATAGATTTGTTTTCAGGATCTTGAAGAAACTCTGTAATGTTTGTGAGCCTTCTGTTACGCTCACCTGGTCTCTTCTGGGATGTTGGGGCACGGTTGGAGCCCTCCCTGGATTCGGCTCCCCAGGCTCAATTCTCACCCCCAGCTGCTGCACTGTACACTGTTTCGGATGCTGATACTGCCCCTGCAGGAACACGAGAGGTAATAAGAATGGGGTGGACGTGTCGTGACTCTCTTCGGATCTTTCATCCCAAAATGAGGTAAGTGTTTACCCATATAGGCTCACCTGGTATTTAGTAAAGGCGAGCTCTCCGTCCTGCTTCTTATCAGCAGGGGAGCTTCCGGATGGCCCACTTGCTTCACTGGTCCATAGATGTGGTGGCCCAGACCGGCTGTGACCGAACCACTTTGAAGGTAATAGTTTTTGTGTTGATTATTGTTCATATGAGTATTAATGCCTTGTCACATGATTTAAGTTTGTTCACTTTATTATGTCTCTTTCTCTCCTACAGGCGACGGCGACCCAGCGGAGCAGTTATGCTGGTGCTGGTCTTCGAAGTGTTCTCCAAGAAGGTAAGCGCGAGAAGTGATGACACGCAACCTTAAATAATGTTCCAATCAGGTTTCTAACTTTATTTCTTCTTCTCCCCTGTAGGGCTGATCTGGCGAGGTCCTGAGAAGAGTTGCGGCGTGCGTGCCCGACAGCGGATGGAAAAAGCCTTTGACTGCGATGGAGCTAAGCGGTGAGTATGCTCCTGCCAAGAATCAGGTAAGATGCACAGTGGTGGATGACCTCCGCGAGCCAGGTAAGTGCACTCTGGCCGGTCGAGGATGGTGTCCCTGCGTGCAGGTAAGAGGCCCTTCTGCGATGATGCAGCTGGCTCTCATGGAGATAAATGGGTAAGTGTGTCTCCACAATGGTTTTGCTGACTCTTGCAGGTAAGATGTTTCTCTGCGATGGTTTTGCTTGTTCTGCAGGTAAAATGCTTCTCCGCGATGGTTTTCCTGTCTCTGCAGGTAAGATGATTCTCTGCGATGGTTTTGCTGGCTACAGGTAAGTGGTTTCTCTGAGGTGGGTAATTGTAGAACAGGCACGATGCTTCCCCAAGGTGGTTGCGCTGGAACTTAGGTAAAGTGCTTCTCAGGCGACGGTGAGCGTTATGCTGCTTGGGCAGAATGACGCGAAGCCTAGGCCTGTGGGCGTGGCAGGCTTAAATAGCCTGGTCTCGGCCATGCCCCCTTGATCTGCTAGATGGTTCCACCCTGACACTCCCAAATGCTTCTGCACATGCTGCTTCTTGGATGCCTATGGCCACGGCCGGCCCAGATTCGCGTGGCTGACTGAGATGAGATGGAATAGCATGTGCCCAGGGAAAAAGGTGTGCAGAGCACACTTTATTATGAGCCTGGCACCAAAGGCGCCAGGACTGGGTCCAGATGGACCCTTTAGGGGATGAAAACCAGGGTTCCAGTCCGGTGGCCATGACACCTTCCCACCAACGATGGGTATGACCTTAATACTAACTCAAAAAATAGATCAGAATGTCTTTGGTGAGGTCACTATTGCGTGACACCATAAGTGAGTCCAAACAGGGATTCTGTGTCGAAAGACTCAGGATACTGTATTCTCTTCCAATTGATGTATCCTCGATCAAAATTTGGCATCCTTTTCCTTATAAAGGCTTCAGTGTGCATCAGTCCAAATTTCAAAGTCAACAAGCTATTTTGTGGCTTATACGTGCAAATCTTCTTCTTCACCCTGCAACTAGGAGGCACAGAGTGTCTGTGTTTTTATGTCCTTCTTCCCTTATTTTGCTCAAAGGAAGTGTCCCGAACATAGTCAACACTTTTCACAAAAGTTCTTTGCCTTTGCTTGGCTGGCCATGTGTCCTTCATCTTCGTCATGGATCTTGTCTGCACGTGCTGTGGTTCTTCCCTGTTGTCTGAAGTTTTTTCATGTTGGGGTGCAGGCAGAGGGTCTCATTCGATGTATGGGTTGATGTCATCCAGAAAGATCCAAGCTCTTATTCCCTGTAGCTTGACTGCAGAGGGTGTG
The DNA here is from genome assembly GCF_040938575.1 of Ambystoma mexicanum. Lineage (NCBI taxonomy): Eukaryota > Metazoa > Chordata > Amphibia > Caudata > Ambystomatidae > Ambystoma > Ambystoma mexicanum. The sequence goes on from NC_090925.1 coordinate 272,986,489, forward strand.
ACAGACTCCACTCTAAAGGGAACGTTGAACCTTGGCTCTTCCCACTTTTTCCTTGTGTGATTTCTCACCAGGACCTTGTCTCCAGGGAATATTGGAGGAACATGTAATTCTTGAACGTGGTCTGTTGTAGCATCTCCTTCTGTGTTCTGTACTGCCCTAGACCCTTCTTGTCGTTGCTGCAGCTGTCCTGAAATTACAGTAAGACAAGATGTCATGCAATTCAAGTACCTTAGCATTTCTGATCCTAACACTTCTCCAGTTGGCTGAGCATCACATCTAGCTCTATTCCGAGGTGTTAATGGCGTGTGCATCCTTCTACCCATCACAATTACCTGCGGCGTGAGATGATGGTCAGAACCAGGCTGGTTTCTGAGTGCATACAGTGCCAGTGGAAGACAGTGCAGTCATCCCTTCTTCAAGGTAAGCTTCAACTTGGCTATCCTTTCCTTTAGCAAGCCATTGAGGTTCTAGGATATGCCATTCCCTTGAGGATGATACGACGAAGAAAACTGAAGAAGCAACAAGCTAATCTGTTCAAATACTGCATTAACAAAATGAGGACCTTTGTCTGACCTCATCACTTCACACACTCCCCATCTGGGAAACACTTACCTCACCAGGAATTTGGGTGCACAGGTAGAATCTGGGTGTGTACATGGACCTGCTTCTATCCACCTAGAGGATGGACACACCACAACAATTATATACCTGTACCCATTACATACTTGAATCATATTGACATAATCGATATGCAAGTGCTGAAAAGGTCCATTGGGGCTTGGGATAACTCCTCTAATAACATGTATTGTATGCACAGCCCTGAACTGCTGACAGATTATGAAGTTTAAATAAAAAATGTAACTTGTTCTGCCAAGTTCGGTATGAGCCAGTCTTTGGCAATTGTTGCTGCTAGATTCTCCTTTGTCATGTGTGCTGGATAGTGTAACTGTTCCAGTGCTATTTTTAATAAGGCTATAGGCATCATGGGTTTACCAGTGCTGTCTTGTCACCACAATCTCTCGGAAGGGTTTAAAGAACACCCTCGTCGCTTCAATTGTTTTTTCTCTTCCTGTGGTGCTTCTCCTTGAGCACCATTAACTGAGTTTTTGCCATATTGCTGTAGTCTTCAGGCTTGTTTCGTAAAACAATCATTCTTTCATGTACATCAGTTATTTCCACATTAATTAGCGTCTTTGGTTGCCACACGCTTGGCTTCAGTGTCTGCTGCTTGATTCCCACGTAAGATAAAATCGCTCCCTTTCGTGTGGGTGGCGCATTTCATGATGGCTATGTCCACTGGAAGTTATAGTGCTTTAATGAGCATGTCCAATAAGGCTGCGTGCTGTACTGGCACGCCGTTTGCTCAGAGGTAGCCCCCGCTTTTCCAGCACGCTAGGCCTGCGTGCACTGTCAACGTCACATAGGCAGAGTCACTGTACCCTGTACACCGTCACTTCCTGGTCTGCGTGATTCTCGAGTGTGAGTATCAACGCCAAAAATTCTGCATCTTGTGCTGAATAATGTGAGGGTATCCGTGCACTAATGAGTACTCGAAATTCCCCATTTGCTGTGGGCTTCACCACAGCGGCACCTGTATATCTCTGTCCATCATTTTGATCCATCCTCGAAAGAACCATCAACAAAGACGATTTCTCCTTCTGCCAATGAATTTTCTTTTACTCTTGGGATCTCATCATATAATTCTTCATAGTTTGTACTATCATGTATTACTCTCCTTCAGTAACTGGCTCTGCTATAAACATAGCTGGGTTCACTATTTTGCATCAAACTATTTTAATTGTTGGATTTAATATAACCACTTCATAAGCAAAAGCTCTTTGAGATGTCAATGTGCCTTTTAGTTTCTCTAAAATGGCAAACAACGTCATTGAGCATCCCTTAACTATGGTTTTAGCTTTATCTATGGTGAACGCTGCGGCAGCCAAACATTGTTCGCACAGCAAGTGACCCCTCATTACTGGGTCTAAATTCCCACTGTAGTATGAAAGAGGCTTGTACCCCAGCATGGTTTTCTGTGTGAGTACTGCTGTCATAACACTGCCATTCATGTGTGAAAACAGGTAAAATTCCTCTGCATAATTGGGCATTCCTAAGACTGGTGCCATGCCAATGGCCTTTTTTAGTTCAACAAACCCTTCTTCCATGGTCTCAGTCAACACTATTTTTTTTCCTTTGTTGCCTGTGCTTTCTTTAAGGCTTGTAACAAGGGTCTGGTATAAGAGCTGTAGTCGAAGACCCATGCCCTGACATAATTACATAATCCTAGAAAACTCTGCATTTGTTTTATTGTGTGTGGCTTGGCTGTTTTTGCAATGACTTCAGCTCTTTCAGGGGTAACCTTTTTCCCTCATGCGAAACCAGCTGGCCTATGTACAGTACTTCTTGTTGACAATACTGTAACTTCTCTTTGTCAACTTTATATCCTTTCTCAGCCAGTATAGTTAATAGCTGAATAGAATCGTGTATGCACTTTGCTGCAAATTAGAATGTCAGCTGCAAATTAGAATGTCATCCACATATTGCAAGACAACACTCTATAATGCAATATTGCTTAAGTCCATCTGCAGGACTCTGTTGAAAATTGAAGGATACTCACAATAACCTTGAAGCAGTTTTGTACTTTTCAGTTGAACTTGTCTGAATGTAACCAATGTCAAATCTTGTGAGTCTTTGTGCAATGGGATGTAAAAAAATGCATTTCTGAAGTCAATCACTGTGAAATACCTCACTTCAACGGGTGTATTACATGGAATCGTGAATGGGTTTGGGACTAGAGGGAACTCAGCCTCGACTATCTGGTTTATCGGGCGAAGATCTTGCACTAGCTTCCAAGACCCTGCTTCCCTTTTTCATGGGGTAAATAGAAGTATTGCATGATGACGCTGACGTCACTAAGATGCCCTGCTCCATAATGGCAGAAATTGTCTTAAATATCCCTTCATCTGCCTCCCTAGACATGGGATACTATTGTGCTTTTGGTAGTATTGCTCCTGGTTTCAATTTAATGTTCACTTTTCCGACTCCTTTCAGTAAGGCTATGTCATAAGGGCCTGTGGTCCATACTGAGAAAAGCACCTTTGCCATGTCGTCATCAAAGTATTCATGATGTTTTTGTGCCAGCATCATTCTCTGAGTCACCTCTCTGTTGATCATTTTCAACCAATAAATGAGATTAACCTCAACTGTCATCTCATCTTCACCTATTTTCTCTTCAAATAGATTGTCATCAGTCACGTCAGTCAATCTGTAACCTTCCCCAATGGCAATTAATACATGCCATTGTCTGCCTTCATCATCACAACCATCAAGCAAAGCCATCTCTCCTTGCACTATGGCTACTTGTATTATTAAGTGAAACACTTGTCCCTTTTCCTCATGCATAGGTATTCTTAGTCTGACCAGAAACTCATCTGGGGTTCTCATTGTATTGTCTGTTAGGCCTGGTAGCCATGACATTAATATGCGCACTCCGTAGGCAAATATTTCGGGTTCCAATGGAATAGCTCTCATAGCCATTTGTTCTGCATATACTCTAATCATTTCGCACACGTTCAAATAATGCATTCCTGGAGTTGAACATACTATGCCCTTTTCCGTGAATGAGATTTTCATGTTTAACTTTGTTATTAGGTCTCATCCCAATATATTCACTGGCGTCTGCCTTGAATATAGCAGTGGCACGTTCATGTCACATTCTCCAATGGAAACTGGAAGTTTGTTGGTATAAGGGGCATGAATTGTTGCTCCTGTGAAGACCTGAGTATTTATAAAGACAACTTGGCTTCACGCATACACAAGCGTGTCGCCCCTGTGTCTAAGAAAGAATATTCTTTATCCCTTATACAGACATCTACCCTTGGTTCCCCGTGAGGGTTCGGTGTCACTGATAGGATAGAACACATCAGGTATCCCAGTGAGCTGTCCTAGTCCATACATAATCTTGTCCCATTCTGAGTGAACACATATCCCACATCACTTGTGGCATCTCCTATTCCAGAATTCAGTACCTGACCGGTACCTGTTGTTTGTAACAGTTGCATTGGCGACTGTTGAGACTGCCCCTGTGGAAAATGTGTCACCTTCTGCTGTGGTTGCAAGTTTTGCTGTACTCCTGGTGCTTGCTGTTGCACTGTGTGATTCTGTACAAATCCATTTCCACCCTGCTGCGAGAACACAGATGGATACACCTCATCACTGGTCATTAATCACCATTCCTTGACTTTTGCACTTGTGTGCTAGATGCCCTGTCATCCCACACGTCCAACATGTTGGTGGTGGTCTGATTACTTGCCCATTTTGCATATCCTGGTTTTCACTTTGCATATTTTGAAAACCTCCTTGATTGTTTTGAAAACCTCCCTGATTACTCTGCCATCCACTTCCTCGAAAGCCTCTTCCCCTTGGGTAAAGCCGGTTATTACCTTGATCAAACTGCCTTTGATTATTGATCTGCTGTGTATTAGATCCGTTTGTGTTAGTTATCATTGCCCCTTCAATGGCATACTTGGATAATTTTTTTCTGCACTAATTTAGCCTCTTCACCTTTTCCTGCAGCATGCTTTTTGCAATTTTTCTCTTGCAACAATCCACAATAGTCCATGATGGTCAACTGTATTTCAGACCATGGCTTAGCCTCAATCCCTACCAATTTCTTGAGGTGCTTCTGTACCTGCTTTGGCAGCCATTAGCATAACATATGGTAAAATACTGTGTGATAAGGCAGAAGGAGATTTAATTATAGACGGGGGAGCTCCGAGCCAATGAAATAATTAAATCTCCTTCTGCCTTATCACACACAGGTATAGAATTCCCCCAAGATGCATGTGTTTCCAATAACCAGGCATCATAGAAATTCAGAATGTAAAGCAATGGATCATCGGACTCTTTCATCTTACGTGTCATTATAGCTCCGATATCAGAAGTGTCTGGGTATAGCGCTCGAAGCGCTTTCCACAATGCGGTTCTGCAATTGTTAAACGGCGCTCCTTCATGCGCAGTATTAACCGCAGGGTAGCCTACACGTGTCCACACTTCATCAGCTATATCACCAAGTATGGCGATTAAAAGACCGTTAATATCCCCTATAGCAAACGTGTTCCCTCCAGTCATTTTTTCTAACTCGTGAATCTATTTTTCAGCTCCTGATGTCAACAATGGGAGCTTATTTTTCAGGGTTTCTCTGTCCATGCATGTCCAAGGTATATATTGTGGCCTTGTTAGTAAAGGGAACTGTGACACATGACACTCCTTTTCTTCTCTCATCATCTTTCTGTCTACCGCAGGGGTAATATTCCTACATCACCATCTACCCGGCAATGTCCTTAATCTGCTCACATAGGGTGCTGGAGACACCCCCCTCTGACAGTATGATACTCCTTCATGCCGATCTGATTGTATGGCTGACTCCAATGTTTTAGGTGCAGACCCACTAGAATCCAACCATTTTATTACCTTTCCCCTAGAGAAGCATTTTTTGCATCTTCTCTCGTCTTCTGGCGTCTTCACATACTTCTCTTTCTGCGTCCGATATTGTCTGTGCCCAACTCGTGCAACTTCTCTCATCCTCCTCATTTCTGTTTAGAGCCAGCCTATCTAATGACAGCATTCTATACCTGCTACTTCGGGAGGTGTCCTTAGTATCATACAACTGAGTGCTCTCAAGACGCTCATTCTCTCGTCTCCCTTGGGGTACTTTTTCTAGCCCCCATCTCATCATATATTCTATCGATCGTTTCTCTGATGCTTCTGGTATCGAAGTCATCTTCTGTATTTGCCCTAGACATGCCTGCTACTGTACTCAGGAAAGAATTCTTCAATATCTTCCCTGCCTACTTCTGGATCAGGTTTTTTAACCTCTCTTTCCAGATATTCTAGATCCCGTGCTCTCTGTCTTCGCTTACGTTTTATGTCATCATCAATCTCTCTACGCTGCCTCGCTTCCTCTCTGACCCTGTCTACTTCTTGTTTCCTCGCATCTCTTCGTTCATTGGCCCTTTGCATTTCCACATCTCTTTGTTTTTTTATTCTCTTCTCCCGTATCTTTTGTTCTTCTTCTTCTAGTCTCCTTTGTTCTATTCTATCCTGATCATCAGATTTCCTCTGCTTATGATTGTGTGTTCTTTGTTCTTCTGCCTTTTCCTGTTTTCTGACATGCTCATCAAGATATACCTGCTCTCGTTTCTATCTATCCCTTTTCTTAGCCCCTTCGTCTCTTAATCGGTTTTCCATTTCCTTCTCCTTCCTTTCTAATTCATCTTGTTCTCCATTTTGTCTCATATCCTCAATGCCTTTACCATCGAATTTCAATAAAATCTAACCTCCCATCCATTTGTTCTGTGTGAGTGCTATCCCATCAGTTCTGTCTTCATCTCCTTTACATCACTTTACCTCTCTTCCTGTACTTAGAGAAGTACTCACTTTTGCTTGATCATCTTTTTCCTTTTCATGTCTCTCCTTGTCCTTCGGGACTTTGGAGGTAATATCTCTTTCTCTGTCTTTTTCAGGGCTTTCGTCACTACTTTGCGTAGGCGACTCATATGATGGGTGCTATATCCCGTGGCTGTTTTAAGTTCCCTAAACGGGTATAATCCTTTGTCTTTACTAGCTTTGCTTTTTGCTTCAGACGGGGCAGGTGGTGCAGAAGGCTCTTTACCCCCCTCTGTGCATATATTCAGTATCCAATCTAACGGTGGCTCCTCCTCATTTTCCTCTTGGTACATTTTCCAAGGCTCTAAACGAGCTAGGCATTTGTCTAACTTTTTGCCAGTATATGTGGCATGCAAATATGTTGTCATGTGCTGCAGGACCGTTTTAGATAGCGATCCGCCTTGTGGCCTCAGCATAAACATTTTGTTTGCAGTCCCTTTAACCCATTCTGCACTGTACTGTTTAAGCTTGGGTGCATGGGGTAATGTCTTCCATGCTTAATCTGTTTATCCTCTCCTTATATAACACTTTGTTATGCTCTACGTTTCACAAACAAGATCAACAATATGAGTGAGCACCAATCGTCGCAAGCTCCAATCCCGTTTTTTCAACAACAATTTCACTTTTACTTTTATTAACTACAACCATCAATCCATGCCATGCAACATTTTATTATTATAATCCTGCAATATTCATGCTATTTTCCCCAAAAAGTTTTTGACCTTATGACGTCATAGATAAAAAAAAAAACAACAGACAGACAGACTCTGGCCGGCTACACAAATCCCATGCCATCTGCTTCCTCAGATACATCCTGCCTCTAATTCGTATTCCGACATGGAATTTAAACCCATTTTTTTCAGATCGTCTTTAATCGATCTGGTCTCCTACATCATCCTATAAATTCAGGACCTTAAATGAAGGCTTCTTCTAGAGCTTTTTAAAACCTAGGGGTATCTGGGAGTATACTCTTCTCTCTGCCTCTCCCGGTATCTCTCTATTGCTCGGGCCACCCTCAAGTAAATATTTTCCCCTTATATATACATTATACTATTACTCTGATGTTATTTTGGTCCCGCCTCCGTGCGTTACCTTTCCTTTACTTGTTTGAAGGCATGCAACTTTTGCCAAAGTATTCAGTCTTTTTCACTCACCGTTTGCATGTTTTTCCTCTCCGTTCGTTCAGGATCACTGCCCTCATTACCGCCTTTCCATGTCGCTCATTCGATCAGCTGCTTGTGGACGTGGGAAGGGATTCTTGGGAGAAAGCAAAGGTTCTTTCAGACCTAACCTGCAAGGTTTTCAATTAGACTAACCACTATCTATGGGGAGCTTCTTGTTCTACTCAGTCGGATGGCAAAGACTTTGTATTTTTGCTGAGGACCCGAAGTTACTTATGTCGATGATCAATGGGTGTCTTATCTAATCTTAAGCATCTAATCTCTGCTACCAAGTGAACTGGATGGACCCCAGCTGGCCCATAAGACTCTGGGTCTCCAAACAGCCCTTTAAGATGAGTAGCAGCACCCTTGAGATAGATGGGGATGCAGATTAGAACTCTTGCACCAAATAACTATGACAACTCAATAGTTTGGCATAGGGAGTCTGTTTAATGACAAGTACAAAAAACAGGGAGTTCAATGAACATCAGCAACTGCTCGATCTTACTTCTCACTTCACTCCACTTAATTTCAGAAAAAACACAATATTTATATCAAAAACATCATGGACGCGCAATCTTAAAAACCTAACATGCAATGTGATTGGTTATAGGAAGGTAACTTTAACATAGGTACTATAACTGTATGTGGTAACGGGGAGAGGAGATTGGATAATCAATGTCAGATCGGGCAACTAAGCCCTTCCTTCAAAGTGGCCACTATAAACGTCACATAAATATGACAGCTCATTGGTTCTACTCAGTATAGGACTCTAGATTAGACGGTCCAATATGATTGGGTTGGCATCAACCCCAATCATATTTTTCCACTTGCGCTTAACAGCATGCAGAATAACCAGCTAGGCGCAGGGAGTTAGTCTGCACCCCAGCTCCCCTCCATTTATGTTACAATTAATCATCACCTCAGTGGTCATTTGTCAATTAGTTCTTTGTAGTTTGGCCTCGAGTCTGCTTCTTAGTCTGGGAAAGTTAAGGAGTATGGGTATGGCAGGGGTCCATGCGTAGGTGTGAAAGTCTCATCGCTTCCTGCCTGCCTTGCCACATGATTCAGACACTGTGAAATCGGCCTCTTCTTCATGCATTTTCTTGTATTTGATTTAATGATGTCAGTCTTCTACCATTTGTGGCTTATATTGACCTTTTGGGACAGGATACTCTGTTCATTTTCTCTTTAATTGTATCCACTGTTGGCCTTTTCCAGCCCGTTACAACCTTGGCTTCTTGGCATGGTTACCTTCAGCTGGGTTTCTCTATGTTTTAATTCTTTAGTAACCTCTGTTCAATTCTGCTTATGTGCGTAGTGGATTTAAACTAGTCTATAAAGTGCTTTTGAGGTTTATATGTATAGTTGGCGCTTGCCGCAATCTATTTTCTACTAAGCATAAGCAAGCTTAATGATTTCTTTGCTTCTCGCGGTTTCGTGCCTCTGTACACGTTTTAACTAACTTAATATCTTCATTGTGCATATGGTAAAAGTTTCTGCATCCTGATCAATTTCTTCATTTTAGGCTCAAGATGTCACTTATCCAGGTATTTTGTCTCCTTGTCAGTATTTTAGGTCGTCATATCTCAATATGTACGTCAGTCCGATGTCTTATGATGTCACCATTCGTCTTCCTTTAATATCTTCTTGGCTTATTCAGGTATCTCATTCTGTCAACCGTCATTTGGTCTTGCCCGTAGAGATGGTTTCATCAATGGGTACCTAACTGTTCAGGTTTTCTTAGGTATCAATACTTCAATAGGTTCTGTTACCCTGATAGGCACTGGGCAGAGCCCAGCTGCGGTTCTCTGCTGGTTTATCTGTTCTTAAAATGTCACATATTTTGGCATGAACGTACCTGGTACTACGAAGGGAGTGGCTGGAGTGTGGATGGAACTTGGCACTTCCTCTTCACTTCACTATTAATGAGGGATCTGTGGATAGCCCAATGACACTATGGGAGGGTGGCAAGACCACTGCTTCGGGGAGAGATGATCTCTCTGATAGCAGCAAAGAGAAATGATCAGGCACATGTTATAACAGAGGCAGGAATGCTGGTGACTATGACTGAGGAGGAATTCCTTGAGACAAGATCCCCAGTTACTCAGACACACTCCTCCGTGTGTAAGAGGCCCTCAGGAATGTTGCCTTAGACAATGCAAGACAGGCACACAGTGCTAAATGGAGACATGTTTATGAGGCTAGGTAAAAAGATGGGATGATGCTGGCATAACTTCAAAGGAGAGATGGAGCTCATAGACATGTGAGGGAAATCATAGAAAATAGGGCCAACTGGGTTACAGGGAATGCAGATATCTCTGAGGTATTTGCAGCCTATTATGAGGAGCTCTACTACTCAAGAAGGGACCAAAACCCATATGTGGGCTTCAAGGTCTTGGATGAAATCACTCTACTGCAGTTGACAAATCAACAGGTGCTGGACTTGGAAGAAGATATAATTTTAGAGGAGATTATCACAGCCATTTCTTACCTTCATTCTGGGAAACTCCCCAGGCAAAAAAGATTTCCGACTGAGGTCTGGAAAAAACGTTGCAACCTGACGGTCACCCACATATATAATCTGTTCTTGCACAGCAGAAATATTGGGATTGTCCTTCGCGATCATAGAAAGGCATGCATAGTCATTATTCCTAAATTTGGCAGACCACCGAAGTGTTGTACCTCTTACAGACCCATCTCTCTCATAAATGGAAAGGTTAAAATCCTGGCAAATGTACTCATTGATCATCTGTGTTGGGTGATCTCATGCCTGGTCCACCCAGATCGATGCAGGTTTATGCTGAATAAATCAACTCGTATGAATATCCGAAGATTACTCCTGTCCATATTTCAGGTGCCCAAACTTCCTGACCCACACGATTTTCTATTTGTCAATTTTGAGAAGGCATTTGATTCTGTCTAATATGACTACCTCTGGGAGGTTATGGCTTGTATGGGATTTGGAGGTGAATTTATTGGGCTGGATCCACTTGCTTTACACGTCAACAGTCACAGAGGTGAGGGTCAATGGGATATCCTCTAGGACCTTCTGCCTTGGCGAAGTACAAGGCAGGGGTGTCCTCACTCCCCTTTGTTGTTCACACTAGCTATTGAATCCCTAGCAATTTGATTTAGGATGGTCTCGAGCTGGTCGGGGTTCCGAGGGCCGTTCAAGGATGAGAATAAAGTCTCTTTGTACACAGATGATCTATTGTTGTACATGAAGGACCCGTCACATGCCTCTCAGAAGATTACTTGCACGCTGAACGAATATCAGGTAAAAAGCTCACTTAGGGTGACGGGCAAAAGTCCATTCTGTTTCCGAATCAGGGAGGAGATAGGGCCATCCTCCCGAATTGGCCATATCAGGTGTCACACACCAGTTTCAAATACTTATATGTTTAAATACTTAGGCATACCAAAGGGACCTTACCTTTGGGACTTTCTATCTATGAACCTCCGCCCTATCACAGATGAGTTTACTCGAGATGTGGCACACTGGAAGTCCCTTCCATTGTCCTTGCCTTGGAAAGCTGCCCTATTCAAATTTATATATAATCCAAAATGCTATGCTCCAGGTCCCCATATCAGAATTTGTCAAAATTGATACTACTCGCAGGAACTTGTTGTGGGGTGGTGGACAACCTTGTATTGCCCTTCGCTACACTGCAGCGTTCAGTATGGGAGGGAGCATAGGACTACCCAACATACAATGGTATTATTGGGCTCAACAGTTGGCTTCATTCAATGATTGGAAATATGGGGATCCCTTCCTGACACATATCAAAGCTAAACGGAGGTGGATGCATGGATTGCTTCCTACTCAAATCCTATACAGTGGTAAAGGGAAAACATTACTCCCGGGTTTTGACACAACGTATTGTTTAGGTATGGACAGAGACACACAGATGTATAGGGTGTGGGTACAGAATGACCCTGAGTCAACCCGTCTGGTATAATGCGCATATACCCAGAATGAATAAGGTTGGCCGCTTCAACTCTAACGAGCAGTAAGGCAAACCTATTTCCCTCATACCATGTCTAATTGAGTGTCCTTGATGTGCTTTCATCACTTAAACATTTAGCTTGTAGTGGCACTCAAAGTTATTAGAGATATTGTACAATTATCTTGCTGTTGTCATGGCAGAAATAGTTAAATACAATAGTGTGAGTACCCTTTCTTGTAGAGTAGCACATATGTCTGAAGAGGGGCAGATCCCTTTCTGGCAGTGGCCCTGCAGGTGTTCTTGGAATAGAATCACTGCTTCCACTGCTGCTTTCATCCTCCATACTCCAACGGGGCATTGGTAGATTCAGTGAATAGCTCTTCTTTCCTGCATGAATCTACTTCAAGTGATATGATATGATAAGTAATTTTTAACGCGCCTGTACAAAAGTGTTTCTAGCTGCGATAAGACAAGGGAGGGAGGACAGAGACAAGACAACCGATCTTACTATGCCTTACTTGTGTCATTCAGATTGTGCAAGTGCCGGGGGAAGGGAAGCGTGGAAGTGCAATCGGTCAACATAGCTCTGAGAAAGTGTGCAGGCAGTGCCAGGGAGGGGGAAGGTCGGAGTACCAACAGGGCAACATTGCTCTGAGTAAGTGAAGCCAGGGCAGCGTGGCTCTGTGAAAGTGCAAGTAGGCCAGGAACTGTAGGGGTTACAATTACAGTCCTCTAAAATTGTGGTAAGCCTGGAGGCGGTGCAGCAGAGACAGATCATGGAGGAGCCTGGTACCCAGTGAGCCAGAAAACAATTTGTCACAGCAGACAGTTGCTCAGCAAGATAGGGGGGAGAGAGAAAGCAGAGAAGAAAAAGAATGTCTTGAGCTGCTTCCGAACTTCTGTTGATCTGGCTCAATTTTGAGAGGGGCAGGGACGCCGTTCCCGAGGGAGGCACACGTAGAGGAGGATAATCTACCACCCACTCTCTGCCTAAAGAAGTATTTGACCCTCAGAGAGTTGGAAGTAGCTGAGCGAAGGGCTTGAGAAGGAAGGTATTTTGGAAGAGAGAGTTGGATGTAGTGTGGTCCCTGGCCCCAGAAATCCTTGTGGATGATGCAGAGGGTCTTGAACTTACTTGATCTTTGCACCCACCGGGAGCCAGTAGAGGGCTGGAGAGATACAATCCTTGGTCTTGAGGCCAAGGATACATCTTGCTTTCCTGTTCTGGATTAGTTTCAGGGGGCGGAGAGTAGAGGAAGGCAGATTGGGAAAGAGGATGTTGCAGTAGTCCTACATAGAGAGCACCAGGGCTCTGGGACAGTGAGCTTCTGGGGGAAAGTGAGAAAATGAAGAATACCTCTGAGGAGGTGCAGCTGGTAGTGGACCTTCTTGGCAAGGTCAGTGATGTGAGGAGAGAAGGAGAGAGTGGGTTGTTTGCCTCACAGGAAGGTGGAGGAGGTGGGCCCAGGAGGGTGGCCAGAGTGAGAGAGGGAAAGCGGGAGCAGGGGTACCAATGAGAAGAACCTCTGTCTTGTAATTGTAATTGCAATTGTAATTGTTTATTTATACAGTGCTTAAACACAGATGGAATGCTTTAAAGTGCTTAAAGGAGGGAAGGGAACAAGGGAGTACAGTAATCATTCTCAGGCCTTGAAGTTTCCAAATGATCTTACAGTAAAACTAGCATACTATACCTGACAGCATTTCTCATAGTGCAAGTGCAGTGTTACATTTGTGACCAAGCTAGGGAGGTGGACCAAAACATAGGCGGTGGGGAAGAGGACAGACAAACTTACTAATCCTAGTACATCAGGTCATGCATGCATACAGACGGTGGTGCAAGGAAGGGGGTGGTAGAGAGGGAACAAACGCGTCCAGCCCAACAAGGCCCTGGGTTAAGTGCAGAGAGGTTGCCCCACTCATGGAGCGTAAGCTGAAAGTGCAGTAATGCTGATCATAGTGCAGTGGCCTGGAGGAAAGTGCAAAAGACGGCTGGGGGGGCTGGAACCTGTAAGGCTCTGGAGGTCAACAAGGAAACCAGTGAGAAAAAACTGAGCAGAGTTAGGGAGGAGAAAGGAGTAAGGAAGGTGGAGGGAAAAAAGAACAGAGGTTAGTATGGTAGACAGAGGGGGAAAAGGGAAGAGAAGAGGAAGGTCTTGAGGAGTTTCTGGAATTTAAGGTGCTATGGCTCAAGATGGAGAGAGGCAGGGAGGCTGTTCCAGAGGGAGGCAACTGCAGAGGATAAAGCTCTACCCTCAAATTTCTGTTTGTGAAAGCGGCTCACCCCTTAGAGAGTTGGAGGTGGAAGAGCAGAGGACGCTAAATGGATAGTATTTAGGAATAGAGCATTGTAAATAGAGAGGGCCCTGGCACCAGAAAGCCTTGTGGATTATGCAGAGTGTCTTGAACTTGATAGTTGAAGCCATGGGGAGCCAGTGGAGGGATTCCAGTGCCTGAGAGATTTGGCCCATGGGCTTAAGGCCTAGGATAAGTCTAGAGGTTCTGTTCTGGGTGATTTGTAGAGGACACAGAATAGAAGTAGGAAGACTGAGGAAGAGGCTGTTGCAATAGTCCAGCCTAGAGAGAACCAGGCCTCTCAAGATGGTGAGCCTCTGGGGGAAAGTGAGAAAAGATAGAATACCTCTGAGGGGGTGCAGTTGGTATTGGGACTTTTTGGAGATGGCTGAGATTTGAGAAGAGAAGGAAAGAGTGGAGTCGAAGATGACTCGATGATGACCCCTAGATGCTTTGCTACGTCGGTAGGTGAGGGCTCAGGGCCAAGGGAGTCCGGCCAGTGTGAAAGTGCCAAAGTGGGAGGAGGGATCCCAATGAGGACAATCTCTGTATTACTGGCATTCAGGCAGAAATCATTAGCAGCACACTAAGACTGAATTGCGGATAGACAGTCAGGGATGAGCGAGGAGGAGAATGAGGCTGATGTAGCCTGAAAAAGAGTGGTGTGTCATTCATATAACACAGAAAGTTAGTTGTAAAGGTAGAGATTCTGTGGGCCAAGGGGCCATGTCGATTTTGAACAACCAGGTAGATAGATTAGATCTCTGTGGGACACCACAAGTAGAGAGAGTGATAGCAGAGAGAGAGGACCCAAGTTCCACCCGAGAAGGCCAGTCAGAGAGGAAGGAGGCAAACCACGCCAGGGCCTCATCTGTGATGCCTTACTGCCTTAATGCCTAATGTCTTACTGGCATTAACGAAGAGATGGTTGGAGGCACATCAATCCTGAATCGTGGCTAGACAGTCAGGAATGGGCGTGAGAGGAGATGAGGCTGAGGAGAGCCTGAAGGTGAGCTGAATGTCATCCACATAACACTGAAAGGGTAGAGATCAGGTGGGCCAAAGGGGCCAATTAGACATTGAAGAGCCAGGGTGAGAGGCTAGAGCCCTGGGGAACACCACATATGGAGAGATGGGTGGGGTAGAGAAAGGACCCAAGTTGGACTTGGGAGTGTTGCAGAGTTTATTGATCAGGATGGCCTGATTTACTGTGTTGAAGGCAGAGGAAAGGTCAAGGAGGATGAGGACAAAAGGAAGACAGGAGTCAAGATTAAGAGCAGACCTTCACGGGGGCCCGCAAGAGCAGTTTCCGTTCCTCTGGCTTCTCTGAAGCCAGAGTGATGGTTATGGAGACAACCAACAGATTCAGTGTGGAGAGTAAGCTGGGAGGTGACCAGATTTTCCAGGAGTTTTCCCAGGAATGGAGTGGTATAGATTAAACAATAGTTTTCCAGGCAGGTAGGATCGGCGCAAGGCTTTTTGTGGAGTGGGTGCACAATCAAGTACTTGAGGAGAGAGGAAAAGATCCAGTGGTGGAAGAGTGATTGCAGAAATCGGCCAAGCCTGGAGTTAGGCTGTAAATGTGGCCATTGATTGTTCTGGGGGAGCAGGGGAACACCTGTTTGGATGGCATTTTCATGGATCAGACTTGTCTAGAAACATCGTCAGGTGTTATCAGAGAGAAAGAGGAGAAAGGAGGAGAGGGAGAGGTGGCTAGAGGGGGGCCGAGAGAGGCAGAGGGAGAGGAGGAGAAGGGGGAAAGCGAGGCAGGATATCCTGAGTTTTAGTGGTGAAGTGAGAAGCCAGGGCCATACAGAGGGCCTGGGAGGGAGCATGAGAGGTGGGGACTGCAGAAGGATTGGCCATCTCCTTGCAGATTTTAAAGAGTTTGGTCAAGTTGTTAGAGGCTGCGTAGACAGAGAGTCTGTATTGCCTTTGGAGAAGGTGGCAGGCCAGCTTGTCAGAGGATGCACCTGATAACATCCACTTCCTCTCAGCCACCCTGCACTTGCATTTCAGGGCAGCGAGGTTGGAGTCATAGCAAGAGTTGCACTTGGAGGTAGGCTTTGGGTGGATTCTCATGGTAGGGTCAAAGATGTCTGATGTGCTAGACATAGAAAGATGCAGGTTAGAGAGGGCTGTGTCACAGTGTGAGTCAGCGGCAGGAGTAAGAGAAGCACAGAAAGTAGAGGCAAAGGCATCCACGGACAAAAACTTCATGGGTCAAATGACCAAGAAGGTAGATGGGAGTGTGGGTGTGGACTTTGCCTGAGGGACAGAGAGTTTCAAGTGAGAGGAAAGCAGAAAGTGGTCCAAGAGAGAGGAACAGTGAGAGGGTTAAAGAGGGGTATATCTGAGGAGATGAGAACATCCAAGGTGTGTCTGACAGAATATGTCGACCAGAGGGTAGAATGGAGAGAGAGAGTGTATTGCTGAGGTTGCAGAAGAGCTCAGAGGAGGGATTAGAAGCATCCAGGTGGATGTTGAGGTCTCTGAGGAAAAGTTGATAGGTAGAGGCAAGGAGAGAAGAGGAGACTTCTGCCCACTCTCAGAGGAAGAGGGCGACTTGGCCAGGTGGCCTGTAGATGTCGGCCACAGTCAGAGAGAGGCTAGGATAGATAGAGAGCCTGCAGACAAGACATTCAAAGAAGGAGTAGGCCTGCATAGGAATGAAAGAAGCAGGGACCCACTCTGGAAAGATTAGAGCTACTCTACCTCCGGGACTGTTGGTTCTGGGTTCAGATAGGATCTTGTAGCCATCAGGGAGGAGAGTGTCAAAACTTGTGACAGAGCTGTCCATGAACCAAGTCTCAGTGAGAGTGAGGACAACCAGTTCAAATTCTTCAAGGAGGTGGCAGATGGCAGAGGAGTGTTTGACACCAGAGCCAGAGTTGAAAGTACTGTTTTGGAGCAGGTTGTCACATTTGAAAGGTACAGGCTAGAGGTACACCCTGCAGAAGTGGTAGAGGGGCTTGAGAGTGGGAAGGGGTGGTAGAAGGGGGTGGCATACTAGCTAGAGAGGAGGACGAGGGGTCCAGAGAGGCGGCAGAAGAAGGAGGTGGTGGAGGAGACTGAGATGTGAAAACAGGAGTTGCAAGAGAAGGAATGAAGTTGATAAGATGCAGGAGATGCCTATCAAAAAGGAGGAGATTGGGCTGAGGACCCTGGACCAGGACGGTGCCATTCAGATAGACATTAATGATGGTCTTGGATAATTGGAAGAAGGCCGAGAGGACATCCGACCGATTTCCACCATTAATGGGAGAGGAGGATTAAAGATAGAGAACAGAGACAAAATGAATGGTTCATAGGTCTGGAGAGGAAACAACAATGAGGATGTCGGTGGGAGTCTGTCTGGAGGAAGCACTGATGTAGGTATCAGCAATAGGGAGGCCTGGATTGGAGACCAGGATGTCCCCCTTGAACTTCTTCTTACCAAATTTAGAGTGATATGATAGGCCATAGAGTAGCAGTTAATGAAGATGAGGGAAACGGAAAGCACCATAGAGGGTGCAAAGGGAAGTAGAAGTAGAAGGAGGAGGGAGCAAAAGAGAAAGGAGGGGCACACAGCACAGTGCTGCACAGCACAGATCCACAGAGGGGTGGAGGGGTGTCACACAGTAGGGAACGCACTTGAGCAGGTTTGGGACCTAGGGAGTGGGACCAGCCTAATGAGACACAGTTAATAGTACCAGTTACCACATAGCAGAACCAGATTCAACCTTCCTAGAAAAAGGGACATGCCCTAGTTCTAAACACAGCAGTAATGCTGAACACTCAGATTCAACTTTCCTAAAAAGAGGGGAAAAGGCCTAGGTTAAAGTACAGCAGTAAAGCAAAATCCCCCAGATTCAACTTTCCTAAAAAGAGGGAAAAAATACCTAGTTTTAAACACAGCAGTAATGCAGAATGCCCAGATTCAACTTTCCTAAAATGAGGGAAAAATGTCTAGTTTTAGACACAGCAGTAATGCAAAGAATGTGACTTTCTTGGGGGAAATGAGCAGCAAGACTAAATAATACAATTTACTGGAATGATTTGAGGGTGGGCGGTTTAGTGGGGTGCAGTACGTTGTCCCCGCTGACCACCTACCTGAATGGTCTTAGCAGGTTGACGGCTGAAGGCTACTTGCCCCCCCCCCCCCCAGCAGACACCATCTGGAGCTGCTTCCAATGGAGCTGTCTTTAGCCAAAGGGTCCTTTGCCATGGGGGCTGTCATGGCAGGGGCTGCCTAGCATGGATGAATGTACGGGCCTGTTGTCCAATGGGAGTGCGGTGGGTGGGAGGGGGTTGGGGAAGGAGAGACCATGAAGCGGGGTCAGGTTCGGGCGATATCATAGTCTAAGGTGCAGCATAGGAATAGAATTATAAAATTAAAGGTGCCCAGGAATGGCACTACTCCCTCTACCCCCGGCACAGAGATGGAAATTGTCCTGAGGGGCAGGGGAGGAGGGGATAGTCACAGCATCAGAAGGCCTGCTGTCCAATGGGAGCACAGTGGGAGGGAGGGTTGGTGGGGATTGAGAGACCACAAGCAGAGTCGGGGGAGATCACGGGCTGCGGCGCATATTAAGATGGTAAATGGAGGGCTTGCCTATCTGGCTTGTTTGACTGTTCTGCGTGACTTGAATCCAAAGTCACATCCGCTGATGTAACGTACCATGGGGGTGGATGAAGGCATCAAGGAACCCTCTCCAGCTTCTGGGTGATTGTGACCTGAACTCAGAACACAGTATATATCTATTATCCAAATACGCAGGTTATCCCATGCCGAAAACAGTTTATTGTTTAGGTGGTTGTTTAGGTTGGGATTAGTTAGGTAATGGTTGAAATACTGTGTTTTCTGTTGAACAGTATAGGTGTGGGTGTTAGTGAATACTTGTGTTGATGGGATATTTTGCTGAATTTAGTGAAGGGTGTTACAATCCTGAGGATGGTAATAGAGTACATTTTATACTCTGGCACACTGAACCTTAAATGAAAGACCACCCTCTGGTTCCCTGTTTACGACATGGTGCTGACTCTCTCTGCTGATACACGGAGTGTGATGGAGTGCAGGAGTTGAACACTTTTAAAAAGGTAATCTGAGGGGATTAGAGAATGATTTGTGTCATTGCAGTAGATGTACTGTTCAATTAATCTTTCAGCCAATGTATGATGCTCAGAATGTGGATTGAATGTGAACATTTGCAAAGACCAGTTACTTGCTGCAGCGAGTAGTAGTCATGACATCAATTCATGCACCACCATCTACTGAAGGATGGCATTCACCATACAATTTCACACACCAATAGTTGCTTGATTCACAAGATCACCCTATTGATGCTGACCTGGTCAAAAGATTATATGATTGTGAAATATGTAATGGACCAGAGTTAGGGATGCATCTGTTATTCACTTCCTCCAGCAATGAACAAGTGTCTAAACATCAATGGACAATGGTGACATCCACAGATAAGAGGATGGCCGGTGACAGGAATGGCACTAGAACATGGCAGTCCCTTTCAACAATGTGAGAAGATGGAATTCATTTCAAAGGGCACCTTTTGTAATAGTCTCCACTTTTCACTATTAATTTAACAAGTGAATTTTGATTTCCCTGCCTTGTAAAGTCACTGTGGCCAATGTTGACAAAGGAACTATTTCTCTTGGCTCCATCATGCCTTCCATTGCATATAAGGACAATGGGCCTCATTGCAAGTTTGGAGGTAGCCTTGGCGGTAAAACCGGCAAGGCTACCCTGAACTCGCAACCGGATTCGGCACCTGCGAATGGGCAATTGCCGGGGTAGTCTGGCCCTGCCAGACCCGGTAATTGCCCTTTGGCGGGTGCTGGAACCGGTACATCCCCATTCTCATTTGAGCCCCATAGGGCTCAATTGAAATGGGGACGTTGGATGCACCGGCACAGTTTACAACAGTGCCGGTGCCCATCCATCCGACTTGCTGGCCCGTGGTGCCACTCTGCCCGCCAGGGCAGAACTGGAAAGCTGACAGGCACCCGCGAGCACAACTCCTAGTATGGCGGTATGGTAGCAAAGCACCTTGTGCTGATTTTCAATGAAATCATAGCTGGAAGGGCACACTATAATTGCAAAGGTAACACTAGATACTAGTTATAGAAGCTGAGCCCTTCGAACAAGGATGTATGCCCTTCCCTCATGTCTAAAAATGGAGGTCACATATCAATTCTCTAACAGAACCCACCACAGCCCTCAAAACGAAGCAGGCTAATTCATGGTTTGTCAGTACATATATGGCCTGTCAATTATAGTTTTCCAAAGGAGAATATGTTTGATGTAGAGTGGAACGTCTTGAGCTAGAAATTGAAAGGAACATTCAAGTGCTTACCAGAACCAATACATAGCCAATAAGAGCGTGTCTGTTTGTCTGCTAAGAATGGTGAGGTTGGGAGATACCCACTACCCTCCAGAGTTTATTCCATACAGAAGGGAGAGGGAAGGCAACTGTGTTGAGCAGAAGGAGGAGTGTCTAAAGCTGCAAGGGAGTGTACAAAATGTGAAGTTAAGAAGTGTGATTTATATGGAAAACAAATCACTAGAATGATGTTAAGAACAAAATCATCCATCTGAATGTGAGTATGATACCTTACTAAAGGGCAGTACACGTGTTGGGGTGATTTCCCGGGGGCCGGCAGAGCAAAGTAATTACTGCTGTTTATTATATTAGCGGCAGGGATAGTTCTCAGCTCGTATGCATCCGGTGAGACTCTCAGTGTTAGTGGGGCTCGCAGGCCCTTTTTACCATAGTATGACGCGCTACTTGCGTCACCTGGGAAAATTGTCACAAAACCTAACGCCACTTCGGGTTGGCTCCCTAGTGGTACGGTTAGTATAGTTACCTATAGGAGGGAGGATGATTGGATAAGGACAGGTTAGGTGGTACTCTTGGGTTGTCCCTAAAAGTTGCTACACCGAAACTGTTACAAGGGGACACTTGGTGATTGGCTAACTAAAATGGCATCAGTGATGAGCCCCTTGTATTCTAATTGGCTCCCTCGTGAGCCCCCAAGCCTGGGACCATCGCCGTTCCCAGCTCGCGATGTACCTGGTGCTGGCAACAATGTGCAACTATGTGTTAGAGGTGAACAATGGACAGGTCTGGCTAGTGGCTAATGTGCATGTCTTTCCCATCGCTTTAGGTGTCCAACTTGTCGCTTCGTTGTTGCAGCCTGTGTCCCAGACTTGGGACTCCGGCGACTCTCTGTCTTGTGAGCTTGGCATTTTTGTCAGTTCGGCTTGGTCACGTGTGGAGAGACCGTGACTGGAGCAGAATTATGAGCATTTGGTTTGTATTTCGGCTCTGAGGGGCGCTTGGTGGTGGCAGGTGTAACCTTGGCGCTGGGAGCATGGCATGTGGGTTGCAACATTGTGGCCTTGGCTGTGGGCTCTCGTTGGGGCTCGTTCTGCGTGGTCAGCACTTTGCTTTTTCGTCTTGGGAGGATTTTCATCTGAGAGGCTCCTGCCTGGGGACTCTTGCTTGCGGCCTATTCGGGCCTAGTTTCTGGGTGGCGATATATAATCCATAATATGGGGTCATGAGCGCGACAGTGTCACAAGCATCATTAGATGCATAGGGTGGCGTCTTCATAGGAATAGGTAGCGAGAAAGCATCTGCAAGCATGTATACATGAGCTCTTCAGGCGTAGAAGGCCTATGTAAAAAATGACAACGATGGGCGTCTGTGGGTGTGTCAGTCTGCTACGTCATAGCATTATGTATGTTCTTCATGTGGGTTGGTATGTGAGTGACCAGTGTGCATGGTGGCACGTGTGTTCTTGTCTGTTGGCTATGTCGTCATGGCATCTCTAACGATGTTGGTGTTTTGTGGTTGTTGTCTAGTCGAGATGGTCCATGTCGCAGGAGTCGGCTTGACCAGGCGTGGTATTGGGCATGCTCTTCATGTATGTAGGCCGTGGACACATGATACCTTATCATCTGGTAAGGAAGTGAATAGGTCAAACTCCTCTCATGGGGGGTGTTTGGGCTGTGATCCCCTAGGCCAGGGTCTGGATGAGAATGGGGGAGGGTATTTTCACATTTTCCTACTTCAGACCCCCCTCTGGTCGACTTGTCGACCACAAAATTATCCAGTCTCTTTTCTCCTCTCACTCTCCATACTTTCGTTATTCTTGCCAGGTGTCCATACTGTTTCACGTGGTCTTCAAATGACCAGTACATGTATACGCCTCCACTGCCAGGGTTACAATGAACCCACTTCCCAACGTAAGTCTTCGGGTTCCTTGGGTTTTGTACCTTCACTGATGGTGGATATAAGTCTGCTTCCATTATCTGCTTGCGTAACCTTTCTCGTTCCTTTATGATGATGTTTGTGTGTTTGTCATTTATAGCTGGCATCAGTGCGTGCATGCTGATCATTTCCATCATTTCATCGGTTGTGCGTGCTATCCTTGCGTTCCACAATCTCAGGCCTAACAGGGTGACCATTCCCAATATTATGCATCCAGCTATAATTTTAAGGCCATCTGACAGCCATGATGGCCTCCATGACCATAAGTACGAAAACCAGCTACCATCTCTCTTCACTCCCTTTGCTTCCTCTTACATCTTGGCGTGCATCTTGGCAAGTTGTGACACTGCCCCAGAAAGCGTGCCGTTGTCTGCGTCGTTGGCAGCCATAAAAGTGCAACACAAGCTCCCAATTTTTGTACAAACTCCTCCTTCCATTGCTGTTAGGAGATCTAGCACATATCTATTCTGGAGTGCTACCATTCGTACTGCGCTTAGTTCTTATTTTATTGTGTTGAATCCATTGACAGTGGAGTTAATTGTCATCATTAGTTCCCATATAGTGATCTGGAGCCACTTCGCATTTGCATACGCTTGCATTCTGTGGGATGTTTTTACCCGTGCATCCAAGCCCTACCACAAAACTGTGCATTACTGGCATTGAAAACATCATGATGGCCAGAACTCCCCAGAAAGTGCACAGGGAAATATGAAGAATAGGCTGCCACCCATTTTTGCCTATGTTTGTGAGCACAGGAGGGCACTGCCTAAAACCACCATTGGGCTACACACACAGTAGCCTGAAACCATTGGGAATGGCAATGCTGATTGCCAAAAGCAACCCAGAGCTGTTGCTGTGTGGGAATTCATTTTCTTGATGTCAAAAATGTGCTAAAATCATGGCTCACAAGACCACTCTAAAGATTCAACCTTCTTGTGGGGTGTTCCACATCACCACTCTACTGTAAGGATTCCCATCAAAACAATGTTAAGCAAGGATCATATACTATCAAGTAAAATCCCCTTTTTGAAATGGAATTAATTCAAGACAGATCCCAAAAATGGGTCCAGTACCGGCATTGGACACAAACCAGTGCTAGCGGTCTAAACCCTGACTGGCGACCTGTATTGCAGAAGCTAAACAGCATCCTGAGCTAGCTGGGACTTCAAAGGTTTGTTCCCAGGAGGCAGTCTGATTCAATTAAAACAGTTCAAAGGGCCTCTGTCCATGGGAAGCATTCACACCAGCCCTTACCAGCAACAGCCCAGGAGATCACATGGGCATGCTAACCAAATGCAGAGTGGCCCCCTGGTCTGCTGACCTCAGTCAACTCAAAAGACTCTTTCCATTGAATAGGGTATGCAGATTTTAGGTGTTTACTGTCAACACACTGCTCTGGGAGAAGCCAGACATGTGATCTCTGACTCACCAAGCTTCTGGGGGCGGACCCAAACACTGAAGTGAAGTGAATTGAAGGGAATTATATGTTTTATAAGCATACTGATAACTAATTGTAACCAGATGACAGAAATGTACAACTTTGGGATCTTTAAAATGACACATTCACTCCCAGTTCAAGACTAGGCTGGTCGCTCTGTGATGTTCTGAGGCAAAACCCCGGGAATTATGAATGCTGCAAACACTGTATTTATGCTAGAGACACAATAACTTTGCTAATATGCTCAGGAAGAGGGTACAGGTCTGTGTAAAGATTTGATGAAAAACCAATGTTGCAAAAGCTACCAAAAACGAAAATAAGTTGTAATTTTTTAATGCAAGCTCTTAGAAACATCAGAGTTGGAACAGAGACTACCTTATGTGATATATGATATGTACATGTAATGTCAACGACGTGTGTATCTGGGAAACCTGTTAGTTATGAAAAATTCATTTTCTAAGTAAAAGCAAAGGGGCGTTTCTTCAATAGACTGTAAGACTCTGACTCACTCTGACTCACTGCTCCCTTCTCAAATCAGGGACCAAAGAATCCTTTGACCTATCAAATCACGAGAGGGCTGGGCATGCAGAATGAGCCGACCCACCCACTTTCTAAAGACTTAAAAAGAGCCACTGGAAGCCGGACAGAGACATTCATTTTCCAACCTACAACTGAATTCCTTCGCAGCACGCTGACGGAGAACTCCAGGACCAGAACTCCAGAGATCCAGACCAAAACTCCAGAACAAAAACTCCAAAGAGCTGAACTCTGCAGCAGGTCTCAAAATCTTTTACAAACTATTCAGCCACCGGGCTGTGCGGTTTGCTGCTTGCTAAGAGTCCTGTGTATCCAGAACAGAACCAGTACCCAGAAAGCAGTGCGGTATCCAGAATCCACTTGATTCAGACCAACAGAACCAGAGACCCAGACCAGACCGCTGTGAACAGAACCGGTGCCTGATTGACCCGCCGAGCAGAGAGAACTGCAGCTAAACTTGTTGACCGGATCCGTGACGTGGCCATTCCTTTCAAATTTATAGGGTGAGTACCAAGCTAGAACTGTGCAGAACCAATCTCTTAGCTTAAAATAATATGATTCAAAACATTTAACCTGTCCAAAACTGCATCATAGAATCGTGTGTCCCTTCTCCGATTTTAAACCTGTAAAAGTGTCATTTGCCATTTTGAATCATTATTTCATTTCTGAAAAACTACCTTCATAAAATCGTCTGTATCTCTTAGACCGTTTGTGCTAGTAGGAACGAGATTTAACTTTCCCTTGAACGCTACGATTTCCAGCTTTCTAACAAGCTCGAAACTGACTTGTTACTCCTTATACCGCCTCCGTAATTGCGCTCGACGCAGTCGAAAAAAAGTGCCGCGATTTGACATTTGCTTCATTTCAACCACGTGTAGAAAGATCTGTCCTTTGCTTCCATTCCTGAAATCCGTTTTCAACCTGATAATCCCTCATTAATCATTGTTAGTGTGGACCTGAACTGATTTAAAGAATCTCTCACTCGCCCTGAACCTCTAGAGGGAATTAAAATCAATTTTAGCATATTTCACTCCCTTGCAAATCACCTGAAAGTCTTTCGCCTGTGTTTCAAAATCATCCCTGGTGCTATAAGCTTGCTAGGGGGGAACTGAATTCGTATTGTACTGTGATTGTATTCCTGAAGACTGTGTGTGTTACTTCCATCTCCTTGCATTGCATAGGGGGGGAGTGAATTGTCAGAGAAAAAGTGATCATATTATCTTTTGCTGAAATCATATCAAGTTTATTTCTGTACTGCCTGTTATTCATCTTTGCATCTCCTTGAAACCATAAAGCATTCTCAGCTACCTTATCCTCTATACTACTCCTAAGTAATAAAATAAGTGTGCTAGTATAACATTATCCATTGTTGATCGACATTATACTCATAAGGGTGATATCAAATATTAATTTATTATAAAAGTGTGGTATATATATTGTTTAATTAATCAATAAATCTTTTAAATTGCAAAACAAACCTACTTCTTGGCTCAGTGAGGTCAGGGGGATTCAAAGAGAGGGGCGTTATACAAGGGTTCATCATCCAGATTATAACTTGTCATAAAAATATATAAATAAGGGCTTCCCTTGAGAAATCCCAGACAAGGCACTGACTTAGTGGGAATGCTTGATTGGAGTCATTAACAATTCCTGGATGTATTACAGAGGAAAAGAACATTGCTGCTCTGCTGAACAGTCTGTGTTCCAGTGGGATGTCACTAAGAGCTGTTTCCTATCTTCCCCACAGGTAGTTCCCTGTCAGTGGTTCTCCTTGTCATTTTACTCTTGACAGTATTGTTGTGCTGTTCTTTTCCCAACCTCCTCCTATCTTCACTGATCTTTTCTTTATTTTGTTTCCTTCGTCCATTTTAGGGAAGTTCCCCAGGTTGGCACGTTTCTGCAGCACTACCAGGGATGGTACGTTGATGTGTACCATAGTGCATATTCCATTCCATGATGATGGCAAGTGGTGGTATGCTCTTTCTCTGCAGGCCCAATAGTGGTGCATTAGAACTGCTGTACCGGCACCCCCCTCAGCATCATTACAGTTCTTTTGCAGTTGCTATTTCTTCCAATGTCAACATCCCTGTCGTGTTGATAACATAGTGTAGGTGCAGTTAGCGGGAGTATTGTTATTGGGTCCTTGTCCTTCTCTAACCATGTTACTAGTGCTGCACTCCTTTTCCATCCGTTGTAACATTTATTGTTCACTTCAGTTACTGTTACCACTGTTGCTATTGTCAATGTCACCATATTGCTTCCCACAACCCCATCTGTCCATCCTTCTTTCGTGTACACTTTTCCATATATTAATATCAGTGGTCTTTCCCAGCACCCTGATATCGCAAGAACTTCTCTTGCACGCCATTCACATGGTAGGTAATTCAATGTTACTTCCTTTGTTCCCCTTTATCAGGTCCACCCGTCACATATTTGAGCCCTTGTGTATGCTGCCAGTAGTTGTCGTACATGGGTAGTGTCATGATGAAGTTATTTTCATATGGGTATGTGTCCCTCGTTTTCCATTTCAGCATTGCTAGTCTCCCTTCGAATCGTCCTTTTGTTTGGAACAGGGCCAGGTATAGCAGGCATTCCACTGATGTTGCCGGTACCTCAGTCGCCACAAATGTTCTTGATGCGCTCATGGCATATGGGATCAATGAGCACACATAGCAGTTGTCCTTAGTTGTACCCTTACCAATTATGGACATGTGATGGTACCACATGTTATTTGAGACATGTGCAGGTTCTCTGAGATATGTGTCTACCTTGTTGTTATCAATAGAGGTACTACGCTTAATCCTCTTCCCATTTTCTCTTGGGTTACTTGTACCATCTGACACCGTACCTGTTGCAGCCGTGGTGGGGGGTTGATTATTGGGAGGTGCAGCCATGACATAAGAAGCAAATTGTGCCTGCAATACAGTGGCAGCAAGTAGACCAGTGATAAATGATAGTCCTATAAACTTTATTACAATTGCTAATATCACTGGCATTCTTCTCTTACCTTTGCTGCGGTCCTGCAGCTTGTTATTTTTGATTATATAGATGCCCGCCTGAAAATTTCTAAAAATAAGCATTAATTTTGTTAGTTTGTTTATTCAAGCTCACCCTATTATGTAGTCATTTAATGCCCAGGTGAAAAGCTGTTCCCACGCTTTCCTTAGCGTCCTATCTCTTAGGGCTGGTAAGTGCTCATGGAGATGTGGGAAGGATACGTCTATAATCAAAATGAACGTGTTGTAGTACACACGTATTATTCTTTTCTTTAGATATTTTGGTCTTTTTATAGCGTATACAAATTGGTGTGACAGTGCTTCTGGGGTATTGTCATCCGTGGATAGCATTTATCCCTGTGCAAAAGACGTATGCTTTAGTACCTTTATTCAATTCCCTCTATATAAAACAGTACTGCGTGGTACCTGCATGTGTGAGACAAAAAGAGAAGAGAACATGCATGTGTTCACACAGTGTGGTGTAACATTGCAGATATTTTGACAATGTTCTTTATTTAGGTAGTGGCTGGGGGGGCGGGGCTTGTCCGGTCGGGGCTTGTTGGGCAGTGTTTGTTTTAGTCTGGGATCTCGTGACCATGGGGTGGGCTATGGGCGATTATTCACTTGTGTCCTTAAAGGGGTTTGGTGTTCGAGCTGTGTTGTCGTTGTTGTTGGTTGCTGTTGCTGCTGTGTTGGCTCTGTCATCGACGCAAGGGCGGGTCTGATCATTGTAGGGCTTGATGTCATGCAGGTGAGTCCAGATGTTTTTATCTCGGAGCTTAACAGCTCTAGGAGCTGTTTTCTCCACCTGGTTGGGCCCAGTAAACCTGGGGCTGTTCCACCGGCGGTTGAAGTTGCACAAGAGGACGTTGTCCCCCTAGTTTACTGTCCATTGGGTTGGTTGTTCCTGTTCTTCCTTTCTTTCTCCTTCTTGGTGGGTGTTCTTCGACCCGCCCCGCATCTGTTCGATCTGTTGAGAGATAAAGGCGACACTAGTAACCAAAGAAGAGACGCATTTGTTCATTTCTTCACCAAAGATATTCTGTGATGCATGACAATCTGTTATAGCTCTTAATTGGTGGTGTGAAATGAAGGTGCATTTGGCGTCGGGTCACCACCTCATGGGATGTGAGGTGGTGGTCCGACCCTGGCCTGTTTCTTAACTCAAATAGGGCTAAGGGGAGGCAGTAGAGCCAGCTTTTCTTGGTTGTTCGCTGAATTTTTGCTATCTCTTCTTTTAGGAGGCCGTTGAGGCGTTCACAGAAGCCATTTGCCTGTGAGTGGTACGCGCGTACAAACTTATGCTTTATGCCAAGGAGAGCGGTTATGTGTTGGAACATTTCATTGGCAAAGTGTGGGCCATTATCAGAACGCAACACTTCGCATACTCCCCACCTCGGGAACACCTCCCTCACCAGGAACTTCCCTGCTCTGAGGGTGTCAGCATGGGAGCATGGACAAGCCTCGATCCACCTTGAGAATGGACACACTACCACAATTGTGTATCTGTATCATTGACATACATTGATCATGTCAACATAGTCAATATGTAGTTGCAGGAAGGGAAGATAATACCTTTGATCACTTGCAGCATGTGACCGGCCGTAAATTGAGACAATTGCTTATGAAGTTTGCGACATGTGAATTTAGCTCGGGACAGAACCACACCTCTTTTATTCGTGCTGCAATCACATCTTTTCCTGTGTGTGTGGGATGATGTAGTTGGGAAAAGGCTGTTTTCAATAGGGCCAGGGGCATCACTATTTTGCCTGTATTATTCTGTCACCATAATGCATCTGTGGGGGATATTGTCCATCCTCTTTCGACCCATAGCTCCTTCTCTGCCATGGGTGCTGCTGCCTGTAATTGCATTATTTGATTTTCAGGGATGTGTGTGTACCCATCCTTCATCAACATCTGTCTTGCCTCCACCCTCACCTTATCTTTTTCTTTTTCTGGGGGTCCAGATCTCGCCGAAATACGCAGCATGTTTAGCATGTGCGTCTGCTGTTTGGTTAACTTTGGAAATGCGATCATCCCCGTTTTTATGGGCCTGATACTTCACCAAGGCTATTCCTTTGGGGTCTTCAATTACTTCAATTAGTTAAGCAAGTATTAGAGCATGTTGCACTGGGGTGCCGTCTGCTCTTCTGAACCCTCTTCGCTGCCACTTAATTAATCCAGAATGTACAGTTTATGTGACGTATGCACTGTCTGAATATATGGTTACTCTTTTGTCATTGCTTTCCTTCAGTGCTAAAATTAGGGCCACTAATTCTGCTACTTGGGCTGAGTAGTGTTGTGGTAACTGAACACATTTCACTGGGACATATGTCCAATCCTCTCTTAGTCTCATGACTGCTGCTCCTGTTCTGCGTACCCTATCACTCTGGTCAATTGTTGAGGACCCACCAGTGTACAATATCTCTTCCCGCTCTAGAGCGTTTTCCTCAACTTTTCTCATGCTGGAGTAAATTTCAATGGCCTTTGGGCAGTCATGAGTGTAGTTGCCATCTTCTACTACCTCTGCTATAAACCTCACTGGGTTCACTTTGCTGCACCTCACAATTGTTATCTCTGGCCTGGCCAAAATTACTTCGTACCCTGAAGCCCTTTGAGTGGTCAAGGATGATTTTGGTTTGTTCAGTATTGCAAAAAGGGCATGTTCCACGTACAGTGTATTTGGGCAGCCCATTGTTATTGAGGATGATTTTTCTACCGCAAAAGCTGCGCCGGCCAAACTCTGATTGCAGGGTAAGTGGCCTAACATTACAGGGTCAAGGTGTCCACTGTAGAATGCTACAGGTTTGTGTCCCATGCTAATTTTTTGTGTCAGCACTGCCCTCATTACTGGTGAGCTACAATGTGAAAAATTGCTCCTAATAATTTGGGGTGGCCAGCAGTGGTGCTGTGGATATGGCATGTTTTAGTTCCTTGAATGCCTATGTCATTTCTCTGGTCCATTTCAATTTCTTCTACCCCCCTCTGTGCTTCTCTGAGGGCCTCAAGCAGTGGCCCTATGTATGAGCTGTAGTCAAAAACCCATGCCCTGCAGTAGTTGTATAGGCCCAGAAACTGCAGCTGTTCTCTCACCGTCTGTGGCTACGGTGTGTTTTTTATGGCCTGTGCCCTTTGTAGTGCAATGTTTCTTCCATTTTGCAAAATGAGTTGGCCTATGTAGAGCACTTGTTCTTGGCAGTACTGCAGTTTTTCCTTGTCCACCTTGTTCCCTTTTTCTGCTAACACCGTGAACATTTTCACAGAGTCTTTCCTGCACTTCTCTTCCGTGGTGCTGCTGATGATGATGTCATCTACATATTGCAGCACTGTGCTTTCAATGTCAATGTTACCCGAATCCATTTGTATCACGCTGTTAAAGATGGATGGTGACTCGAGGTACCCTTGGGGCAGCCTGGTGTGTTTCCATTTTGTGTTGCGGTATGTGAAGCTTGTCAAATCTTGTGAGTCAGGGTGCAGAGGTATTGAGAAAAATGTGTTTTTGAGGTCAATCACAGTAAATCGTGACGCCTCTGCTGTTATTCCACATAGTATAGTGGCTAGGTTGACCGCTATAGGGTATTCCGATTCTACAATGTGGTAGAGGGGTCTTAAATCCTGGATGAAATGCCAAGACCCTCCCTTAGCCTGGTGCACTCATTACACAGCAGTGTTTCATGGAGGCTCTGATAGTCCTAGTATACCTCTGTTTATTAGTGCTGTTATTGTTTCTTATATCCCCTCATTGGCCTCTTTTGATAGTGGGTTTTGCTTTAATCTTGTCAGCATTGCTCCTTTTTTCGATTTTATTTTCACTCCACCAATGCTTTTGATGCAGCCCACATCATATGGACTATGGACTGGTGGTCCATAGAGATGCTGGTACTGCTGCCAGATCCTCCTCATAAAATGGCATTGCTGTAGTGGCTGGTGCCTCTAGCGCCAGTGTTGCTACTTCTTTGTATGTCACTGTCACCCAGATGTGAACGCTCATTTCAAACACCATCTCCCCCTCACCATTATCGTCCGAGAAGAGCTCCTCATCGGATACCTGGGTTAGTCGGGACCCCTCTGCTAGTGCTATTACCGCTCTCCATGCTCTCCCGTCCCTGTCTTGGGCATGTACTGCAATGTAGTCTAGTGTTGCTACAATGCTCTCAATGCTCAGTGATATCCTTGTCCCTTCCTTCTCGCTGGCTGGTGTTTCGGGTCTAAAAAGGTAAGCTGCTGGTCTCCTCCAAATTTTCCCTTCAATTCCTGGTAGCCATGCTAATGCCATGTCTGTCCCATATTGGAAGATATCTCCATCTAATGGTTCTGCCTTTGCTACTGTTTTGCCGCAATAGGCCTGCAGTATTTGTCATGCTGTGAGCATGTTGATGCCTGGTGTGGAGCATATTATTCCTTTTTTCAGTAAAGGAGATAGTCATGTTCAACCTGCTCATGATGGCTCTACCTAGTATGTTTACTGGTGATTGTTTTGAGTATAGCAGTGTGAGAGACATATCATGAGCTCCTACAGATAAGGAGATGTTATCAGTGAAGGGAACCAACCCTCGAGCCCCAGAGAATCCTTGAGTGTTCAGAGCTTCGCCTGACAGTTTAAACTTTCCCTCCCTTATGCATGACCTAGTGCCCCCTGTGTCAACTAGAAAGGAAAATGTTTTGTCACCTATCGTCACCTGTATGCGCGGTTCCTCCGCAGGGTTATGTGTTACTGATGGGATGGGACACATCAAAGATATCTGTGGGCTGTCCTATTGTGGGTATAGTGACTATCTATTCCCTGTGTAAGGGTTGTGACCCAATATTGTCACCTTCCCCAGCTGGGTCTTTGTTATAGTTGTGTCAGTCAGTGTTATTGCGTTGTCCTGTACTTGTGTGTGCTGATGTACCGTTTGGACCTGTTGTTGTTGTTTGGCACTTGTCTGCTGCTGTGGTTGTGTGTATGTTAGCATGTGTAGCTGTGGTTGCTGTTGTGTTTGCAGTGCCTGTTGTTGTGGTTGTTGTGACATTTGTGGTTGTTGGGTGTACGCTTGTTGTAGTGGTAGTGGTTGCTGTGTCTCTTGCTGTTGTTGGTAAACGTGTTGTCCCCCCATAGGCCCTTGCTGTCCTTGCTCTCCCCAAGCTGCCTGTGCTGGCCTCATTCTGCATGTGGTGACATGTGTCCCACCATCCCACATATCCAGCATGTCAGTGTTTCCCATGTTTGCCATTGAAGTCCCTCCATGTTGTCTTAGTACCCCTGCTGTCCTTGTTGAGTGTAACCCCGGAACCCTCCCCCTTGTTGTTGTTGTGTTGGTGGGCCACAGCCCATCCCTCTCATTTGTCTGCCCCTCCCCATGTAGTTATTTGAGTACCCGTTTCCCATTTGCATATGACCTCCCCCTGCGTGCACTGTGTATGGTGGGGGTGGAGGCATCTGTTGTGTCATTATCTGTGCTTGCTGCATTGGTAATACCTGTTGTTGTGTTGTGTCTTGTGTCACTGTGGTCTGCGTGGGTGTGAGCGCTGTTATCAGTGCTCCTTCCATGGCATATTTAGATAACTTCTTTTGGACCAATTTTGCTTTCTCTGTCTTTCTATCTTCCTCTTTTTGTTTAATTTTTTCCTGCCACATCCTGCAGTGGTGCACTATTGTCAGTTTTATTTCTGGCCATGCTTTTGCTTCTATCCCCACTAGCTTCTTCAACTGCCTCTGTACTTGCTCCAGGAGCCCTTGGATTAGTATATGGTAGAAAAATGCTAGTGTTTTGTCCCACGGTTCCTGCGTTTCCAAGCGCCACTTCTCCTGAATCTCCTGGATGTAATCAACAGGAGATCTTCATTCTCACACATCTTTCGTGAGGTTATGGCTCCTATGTCTGATATGTCTGGGTATTGTACTCTCAATGCCTGCCACAGCGCATGTCTGCAGTTGGCGAATGGTGCTCCATCATGTGATGTGTCGCTTATTGTTACCCCTGGGAACCATGCCCTTTTCCAAATGTGATCTGCAGTATCTCCCAGTATTGATATTAGCAGCCCCTTCACATCCCCCACTGCTAGTTTATGCCCTGCAGTTTGTTTTTCCATCTCATATATCCACTTCCAAGCTCCTCCACTTAGAGATGGAAGTCTGCATTTCATATTTTCTTTATCGGCATGCTTCCAGGGGACATATTGTGGTCTGGCTCCTCCTCTCTCTAGTAGTTGCGTGTACAGGGGTTGGTGTTAGTGAGTGTGGTGTTGTCCTATTTGCTTCTCTTATTTTTGTTTCTCCTGTGTTTTGTTTTCACTGTGTGTCGCATGCCCATGGTGACTCGCAGTTAGTGCGCATTATGTATAATTTGTCTAAACTCTCCTTATTTCCATCTCTTCCACTGTCGCACATATCTTCCTCTTCCTCGCTGCAAAATCCATCAGGAAATGTCAATCCCCACTCTGTGCGTGCCCCCCCCTACTGTCACTGTCTTTAAATCTATTAAGTCCATGTCTGTGTACTCACCTCCCTTAACCGCTGCCCCCTGTGTCGATGTTGTTGCCACCTCCTTGTCCTGACGTGTATACTTTTTTGCTCCATGTTCCACTCTCCTATCTCCTCTTTCTTCAGTCTTCTTCTCCACTACCTCGCCACCTATTTCCGCTCGTTTCCTGTGGAGTTCTTCCAATACTTCTGCGTTCACCTTTGCCAATATCCTTTCCTCATCTTTTTTCCCCCATATTTCCCCTTCCTTCTTTAGTATGCTTTCTATAACCTTCCCTTCTTCATATTTCCAGGCGCTTTCTGATCTAATCTTCTTTTTCCACAATCCTATTTCCCTATCTTTCTCTTCCCTGACCTCCTCCTTCCTTCTCATTTCCCTGTGTTCTGCACGTGCCACTCTTTTCTGCTATTGCCCTAATGCGCTCTTCTTCCTTCTTCCTTTCTTCTGTCTGTTCCTTCATTCTTGCCATCTCTTCCTTATGTGCCTTCTTTTCCTCCTGTCTTGCCCGGGTTTCCTTCTCGAACTGCCTAATCAGTGTGCTTTGTACGTTCCTAAATCATTCCTACCTTTCTCACTGCATCCTCCTCTTCCTCTGTTGGCATCCCCCTGAGTTTCAGAAGTACCTGTGCTGCTATACACTCATCTGGGCCTATATTTGCAAGATTTCCCAGGGCCCTTCTTTTGCCCCCCGTTCCTGCCAGCATTGTTGTTGAATCTACTGTGCCCGTGGCCCCCACCCCCTTTTGATAATCATCTGTGGGTGCGTATGGTGGAGGGCTGTATGCGAGGTTAGAGTACTCCTCAGCAGCCGTTAGTTGCTGTCGGGCGGCTTCTCTACGTTCTGTAATTGGACACAACCCCCTTCCTCCTTCTTCACTACCTTAACCATCAGCATGTCCTCTGCCCCTCCTTTTTTAACTTTTGCCTCTGCTACCGCAAATGATCTTTCTGCCTCCTCCTCACTGTCTTCAATGCTGGGTGGGTTTTTGGTTGCCGTACCCTCACCCCCACCTTTCATCTTCTCTTCTTTTACCTGCTTTTCCACCCTTATCCCCTTCTCCTTGTTTACCCCCTGTAGTGCGAACATTCCCAGGGCTCTGGTGTAATTTCCTGGAACATCTTCCAGAGATCGAAAACCTCTAAATGGTTGGCTAACTTTTTCCCTTTGTATGTGTTGTGTAGGTATGTCAGCAAGTAGTGTTGGGTAAATGTGTCAAAGCTGCCGTTGGGCGGCCACGGTACCCTTATTTTGTTTTCTGTTCCTTGTATCCACTCAATACTCTACTTTATTATTTTCTCCTTGTGTGGTGACAATGTTGTGCAGATGTGCTGGTGTGGTGTAGTTAAAGCGCTCCCTATGTATCTCCACCCTGCTCCCGCCCCTGATCCATAGTACGTTGCCATTTTACAATTTTACTTTTCTCAAAGTCAACCTTTTACCTGGCCCCGTAAACTGGGGACTTTCGACTGTCCGCTGTAAGGAAAAGCAATTTTAATTTTACAATACTTTGCTTTTGCTGTTCTTTCTACCCGATGTTACAACTATGGCCCCCTTCGGCCGTGGCGCACAAAGCCCCCTGTGGCTATGTGTCCTGTGCGGCACGCCTTTGGGCGGCCCCACTTCCCTGTGCCGCCTGTACTTGGCACACTTTCAACTCAGTTCCTCCTACCCCCCGTCTTCACTGTCTGCTCAGCCCCCTTCCTCTTCTGGTGCAACACCTTGGTCGAGCGCGGCTGGCATTCTCCGTGCGCGGCCACCTCCCCCCTTGACTCCTCTCAGTTCGAGCGTGGCCGGCGTTCTCTGCGCGCGGCCGCCTCTCCCTCTTCGCCCCTACCCTTTCATACCTCCTGTCCATGACCACTCCTGGATGTACACGAGATGGTCGTTGACTACTATACAAGCCCTATGGGTGACGTCACCAACCTCTACAAGATATTACAAGTACGTATGATTTTAGAACCTTATGAATGCGCGCTATCCTTTAACACTTTTATTCCCCTTTAACCCCACAGCTGTCCTCCCACTAAGTCTGTAGTGGAGTAATCAACAATCAATTTACTAAGTATAAACGGACTGCGCAGGCTCCGTCGCTTCGCACGTGACACGCCCCCTCCCGAGGGGAGCGTAATCAGCCGATTATCTTCCGCACTCGGGAAACAATCTAGCTACCTCCTGTGGGAAAATAACATCTACCTAACGAGCTTCAACACTCAATTAGTGGGGAACTTCATCTACTCATTGATCTACAACGTCAGCTCATAGGAAAGCCACACCCCCCTTATACAGGTGTCTGCAATTTAAACCAATCCACGCCCTCTAACAGTCACACGTGGGTGCTCGAAGCCCCACCCAATCCACTTTTTGACATTGTAGCGTATGGCCCTCGTGTCCGTCCCGCTACACCTCACACGTCTATCACCGCTTATTAGCTGAAATCAATGTCCACACACTGTGACAAACACCCGCCACCCTCT
Source organism: Ambystoma mexicanum (assembly GCF_040938575.1). Taxonomy (NCBI): domain Eukaryota; kingdom Metazoa; phylum Chordata; class Amphibia; order Caudata; family Ambystomatidae; genus Ambystoma; species Ambystoma mexicanum. The sequence continues at coordinate 273,022,521 of NC_090925.1, forward strand.
TTACAATTCCTCCCCACCTCCCGCACAACATTATGTTGCTGGTTGGGTGTGCCATACTCACCAAGTCCTCGTGAGCCGGGGCTTCTCGACCGCGGGCACCCCTCCAAAGCGGCTCGCCACCTCCCCTCGTCTGGACCACGTCTGGACACTCACCAACCGCGGGCGGGATACTTCTCAAGTCGGCACCCGACGGCCAGTATCCGGATTGCGCTGTCCGGTCTTCTCACAGTTCCGCGATGGTCCTGAGGTCCTCAAAAGGGGGCAACGGCAGAGGGGGCCGCGCTGCCTGGTTGCCTCGTTGCAAGATGCTTGGTAGTTACCATTAGGTTAGGTAGATCTCAAACAGATCTCAGCAGGTTCTCCAACTTGTCGGGGTGATTTTCCGGGGGCCGGCAGAGCCGTCCACGGACCTCCGGGGCTGGGGAGGCCCCAACTCCTCCTGCGTTTCAAAAGGAGTATGAGACACACAAGAGCAAAGTAATTACTGCTGTTTATTATAGCAACGGCAGGGATAGTTCTCAGCTCATATGCATCCGGTGAGACTCTCAGTGGTAGTGGGGCTCGCAGGCCCTTTTTACTGTAGTATGCTGTGCTACTTGCGACACCTGGGAAAATTGTCACAAAACCTAACGCCACTTCGGGTTGGCTCCCCCAGTGGTAGGGTTAGTATAGTTACCTATAGGAGGGAGGATAATTGGATAAGGACAGGTCAGGTGCTACACTTGGGTTGTCCCTAAAAGTTGCTACACAAAAAAACTGTTACAAGGGGACACTTTGTGATTGGCTAACTAAAATGGCGTCAGTGATGAGCCCCTCGTATTCTGATAGGCTCCCTCACGAGTCCCCAAGCCTGGGACCATCGCCGTTCCCAGCTTGCGATGTACCTGGTGCTGGCAACAATGTGCAGAGGTGGATAATGGACAAGTCGCTTCGTTGTTGCAGCCTGTGTCCCAGACGTGGGACTCCGGCTACTCTCTGTCTTGTGAGCTTGGCATTTTGTCAGTTCGGCTTGGTAACGTGTGGAGAGACCGTGGCTGGAGCAGAATTATGAGTATTTGATTTATATTTCGGCTCTGAGGGGCGCTTGGCGGTGGCAGGTGTAACCTTGGAGCTGGGAGTGCGGCATGTGGGTTGCAACATTGCAGCCTTGGCTGTGGGCTCTCGTTGGGGCTCGTTCTGCGTGGTCAGCGCTTTGCTTTTTCGTCTTGGGAGGATTTTCATCTGTGAGGCTCCTCCCTGGGGACTCTTGCTCGCGGCCTACTCGGGCCTAGTTTCTGCTTGGTGGTATATAATCCATAATATGGGGTTGTGAGGGCGACAGGGTGTCACAAGCATCAGTAGATACATAGGGTGGTGTCTTCATAGGAATAGGTAGCGAGAAACATCTGCAAGAATGTATACACAAGCTCTTCAGGCATAGAAGGCCTATGTGAAAAATAACAACGATGGGCATCTGTGGGTGTGTCAGTCCGCTACGTCATAGCACTGAATATGTTCTTCATGTGGGTTGGTGTGTGAGTGACCAGTGTGCATGGTGGCACGTGTGTTCTTGTCTGTTGGCTATGTCGTCATGGCATCTCTAACGATGTTGGTGTTTTGTGGTTGCTGTCTAGTCGAGCTGGTCTATGTCGCAGGCGTCGGATTGACCAGGGCGTGGTATTGGGCATGCGCCTCGTGTATGTAGGCCGTGGACACATGATACAATGTCGTCTGGTAAGGAAGTGAATGGGTCGAACTCCTCTCGTGGGGGGTGCTTGGGCTGTGATCCCCTAGGCCAGGGTCTGGATGAGAATGGGGGGAGGGTATTTTCCCATTTTCCCACTTCACATGTGTTTCAGTAACTGGTGGAATTAAACTATACCCATTTTCCAAATCCCATTGAATATTCTGGTTATGTTTCAATCTAATTTTTAGATTTGTTTAGGGTTTAAGAATCTCATCTCTGCTAACACTGATATTTGTACAACACCAACTGCCATTCTTATGACTTTGAAGTGCTGTGGTGGATGAAGGCCCTTTGGAAGACTGTGGTATGTGCAAACCTGAAAATAAAAAGGCATCACTTTGCATGTGAATAGCAATTAGAGTTTGGTGATTGTTCAATTACTTGCAGAGATGTCTAGTTTAAAACATTATCAAAATCATGCAGTGCTTTGTGTTCAGGCACAGAGATGGCTGCTATGTCAGCGACTCTGTGACAGCTGGACTTTTTTTCGGAACTCAGCTGTATTTCATGGGTTGCAGGGCAGGAGGGTACATAGGTATAATAAATAGTCTAATGTAAATGTCAACATTTCAGGGCTCTGCTGTACTTCACTAGCACACTGAAATGCCTGCAGTGTCGGAAGCAGCCTGTTAGGTACGGCTTAACGTTCACTATCACATTCCTTGTTACAGTGAAGGGTTCTTTCCTCTAGCGGCTCCCATAGTACCACTGGTTTTACTCTATGTGAGGTGCCCATTGGCTGAGGTGGTGGATGCAGAGGTTTACAGTGAATAAGTCGAATTCAAAAAAGTCGAATGCAAAAATGTTTAAAAAAAGAAATTTCGAATGTGTTTTTAAAAAAAAAACATTTTTAATGGGAAACTGACACATCCCTTACTCTTTGACTATGTTGCCATTTCTTGGTAACTATTTATCTATCTGACAAGTACATTACAGTACCAGGCATAGAGATCCATTTGTTTTATGGCCCTAGCCACCCTCTACGGATTTGTGATTGTACAAAGGTGCCTAGGATGAACTGTTGGCAGCAGTTTACTTTAAAAGTATTACTTCTTTTTAATGAGCCAAAGTGCGTTTATCACTTTTCACTCAAAACTGTGGCCAGTGCCAAAAAGGGCTTTCCCACGAAGTCTTTTGTACTGTCCTTTGGCGATTTTGTCCCTTGGTCTTCTCCCAGGTCGAGTGACCTGGGTATTTCTTATTTGGGCATGCAGCTTCCCGGGGAAACTGCATCTTTTGCGGGCTCCTGCATGTCATGTGTTCTAGTGCCCAGGAAGAGGTTTGGGACTGTCTGTCTGATAGGTCTGATATGACTGGAACCACCGTGAGGCATGACTAGCCCACACCTGATGTGAATGAGAGCAGAGCTTTCATTGTCTATCGCAGATTTGAGCGCAAATTGAATATTGGATAAGAGAAGGGGCTTTGCATCCATTCCAGGTCGATCACCTGAATTTCACACCGAACTACAGAAGGAGCCACATATCCAGAAATGAAAGAGCTGACCTGTGGAAACGCCGGGGACATGCTGAAAGGTTTGGCACCCTGACCCCACCGTTGTCCTGTCAAACCCCTGCTTTTGTATCGATCGCAGAAGGCCTATAAGGGTGCTTTGAACTTTTGGAGTAGTGGGACAACTACTCTTGGCTCCTCTTGCTGACCCTTGAAAAGAGCCTCTTTGGAAGTGTTCCTGGGCCATCTACCGAATTTACTAGCTGAAAACCGGGGCATCGTATAGGAGCACCACCGTCCCGAGTTGACACTCAAGACTTTGGGAATCGCTAAATTGTGGTCCTGGCGTGCTTTTGCTTTTACACATGACTGCGCATTAAGGCGCTGCTGTACTTTTGAGCACAAGGCTCCCCACTTTGTAGGGCTGGACTCTATAAATTAGGGATCGACACTGAAGAACTGCCTAATGTGATATTTGTGTTAACTTACTTTTTCTGTTGCAGGTTGTGGTTGTGTTCTCTCCCTTAGCCGCTTTAGACAAAACACATTTGTATATATGGTCTTTAGTGTAAGGCGTGTGTGGTAACTGTTAATTATTACTGTGGTTTATTCATGTTTAGTTATAAGGCCTATAATGAATGTATTTTTTATATACAGTTTTTTAAGAGTATTCTGTCGAGTTTTACTTTGTGGGCTCAGTGTGGGCTTCTGATAACTCCCACCCCTCCTGAGACTTAGTCTTGACCATTGCCAAGCTACTGTAGATTGGTCTGGTTTGTCCAGAAGGTTCCTCTGTTCCACTAAATTTTGGTGGCCTCCTAAACTTCTGCCCACCACGTCAGAGTTTAGAAATACAGTTTAACACCACGTTCCTTAGTGCCAATATGCTTTCTATGGGTTTCAAAGCAATATTTAGGAGTATTTATCCATACAGAAGTTCCCAAGATCTGGTAAACTATAGTGCTTTGGGTCTGGATAGCCACTGATGTGGGAGCGTGCAACAGGGCTAAAGAGGAGAGCTTAGTCATGGCTCAGTTAGTTTGGTTGTGGTCATGGCTAGGCCTGAGGTGTCCAGGTCTGAAGGGTTTGTGGGTGTAGTGTAAGGTGGTAGGAGATCTTAGGAGACAGTTAGTCAGGGGAAGGGGAGAGTAGTCCTTACATGGCAAAACAACCTGCACTCCAATCACTGGCCTCTTTGAGACAGGTGCCATTACACTAGCTCACTCTGCTCAAACAATCTCTCTCTCATACACACACACATCAATACATTGTATCCCCTTTGAAACAAAACAAGCATCTGCAAGTTGGCATATGAGGCAGGAGGGTAAACTCCAGTCGAATAAAATATCCCACAGCTGTGGGGTATGGTAGGAAAGAACCTTTGGTTCAGAGAAAGGGCTAATTGAAATGTGGGGCAACATTCAGCCAGTCAACCATCCTTAGCATGCTGTTTGGCAGGCTAAGAGATGCCTCAAAGCTCACTCTACCATGCTCAGGTGCTGTTCTCAGTGCCCTGCTGGGAATTCAGCCCATCAGGCATCAGGACAGAGCCTGTCTTGGACAGAACAAGTAGGCATTTGTCAGGCATTCATCAGACATTGTTTGGGGCAGGGGCTAGAATCACTGCTCTTTTCGCCAAGCAGTCTACCCTGCTGTCTCTCTCAAGCCCTACACTCTTCCCATACAGTCCAAAATGAAAATCTCCTTACAGCAGCAAACCCAAACTCACCAGGTTCTGACATGGAACCAGGCCTTTGGTGTCAGAGTGTTGCTGTAACCCTGCAGGGGATTCTTCATGATGAAACGTGGAGCGGAAAAGATGGTGGGTGAAGATTCCACAAAAACGTTGACGGTGCAAGACTTTGAAATTGCATCTGTGAGAATCTGTGCTACCCAAGCAATCCTATTTTTTCATTCTTAGAGTGTCGGATGGCACCATCATGAGTGTTCCTAAGGTAATCCTTTTGTTTCTTTCTCAATTCCAATCATATTTGGTACTTTCTTCCAGCTTTAAAAAAAAGGTAAATGTTTTGCTGTGTGGGAACCCACTCATGAGATGAATAATGTTCACTGTACAGTTTCAATCTTTTATGAGAAGAAAAAGAAGGCTGTGCTTTTCGAAATGATGTATACAACTTCAGATCTATCTAAAGTCAAATTTAAATTTCACTGAGTACTTAGGATGGTGGAAAGTTAATTCAAAACAACCGACCTGGAAATGGTTGCCTGGGCAAGAAGCAGGACAATTTTATACATTTGCATTTGTATTTGTTTGAAGAACCAGGGTCTCATTTTCGATCAGAAATAACCTGCAATGACACATTTAGAGATGGTGGAGGTATGGAGTGCAATAACAAAAAGATGACAAGTGGTGAGCTCGTTTATAAGGGTGTAAAAAAGGGTGAGACATAGAGCAGGGACAAAATAAAACAAACACATATATATGTAAAAGAAACTGGTAATTCATAAAGGCAACATTCACCTAAGAAGGGAAGTGCTTCAAACTAAAGACTATACTGCATACATTTTTTATATTTTTATTTTTTGGTTAAAGTGCAGACCAAGCTCGAGAGCAGTGGAATGCTGTACACAGTGCGGGTAGCCAGATTTGGGCTGGCATCTTTTAACAGTTGCGCTGTACTGTTACTTGTGGTATGTGAATCAGTATTCTAAACAATTAGGGAGCCCCGGGGGGTGGGTTTTGTGGTATTTGTCTCAATGGCATATGATGGCAATAAACATTTAGGTAAATGAGGATATGGGAGGAGTCTGGGAGAATATTCAAATACCCAAGTCTCACTTGTCATATGAATAAGCCTGTGCCTTTATTATTTTACTTTCAATCCTAGTGGACATTTGATAGGGAAAACCTGCATTTTGGGTTTGGCAATACTGGTTTCAGCCACGAGCATGTGCTGTAGGACTTCTGAGACAGTGTTTAGGAACTCTCGGGGGCACTGGGTGAAGGACACTCTGGCCTCCATCTTGGATCTGGCCGGTTTGGACTAAACAAGACTATGAGGTCTTAGTAGTTTCCGGATACACGTAGGGGGGTGGTGGCCCAGTGCCCATCATCTGAGGAGGTGCACACTGAATATCATCAGACCAGAGGGAATGACTCGGAAGGGAACAATCACGTTGGGAGGAGGATCCAGATGGAAACAGATGACAGACTACGATGATAAACAAGTGGCCAGACCATCAGGGTACATAAGGAGAAGGCAAGTTGGAGACAACTTGTGTTAGATTGGGTAGCAGGCTAATCGGGTGTTGTCTGTTTTTTTAAATTCTAAGTTTGCAAACATTTTATTGAATAAATGTCTTGCATTGACCGTTTTCTACACAACTACTGCGTCTCTTATTTGATCTTGCGTTGATAGCATGTTCATCGATTGCAATGGTTAGGTGTTTTTGAAAAAGCCATGTTTTGAGAGATTTGCAAAATTGATTAATTGTGGGGGCATTTAGAGCCGACATCAGGATCGAATTCCAGAAGGTGCATGCATGACAAGAGAACGAAGGTGTGTGGGTCCTCTCTTTGCGGATGAGTTGTGATTCAAGCTGTTTGGTCAATTTGATGTGCAATGATCGTGTGCCACCAGATATGATGCATGTAGTCTTCAAAAATGTCTTGGCCTGGAGCGGAAACCAATGTAGTTCATTTAGTATGTGGTGATTCTGCCAAACCTCCTTGCACCCATACAAAGACGTGCTGCATCTTGGTGGACTGCTTTTAGGGGAGCCAATTGAGCAGCAGGGAGACCATTCAGGCAGATCTATCCCCCATCGATGTGCAATACCACAAGGGCCTGCACTAAGGTCCAGAAGACCTACAGCGGGATAAAGGGTTTGATTTTGCAAAGGGTGAGATTCAGAGCCAGGCTGTTTGGGCCTTTTGGCTATGTGTTGCAGCAAGGACAGGCTGCTGTCAATTATGAAGTGAGAGTTGTGCATCAAATTCTTCTAGGCGCATATTATTGAGCCATTGTTGGACACGTGTTTTAGCGGGTGGACCGATGAATATAAATTCAGTATTGAATGGGTTTAATTTGAGTTAGGCAGTCAACATCCAGGACTGAATAATAGCTAGGTAATCACAGAGATGATTGATCCCCTGTATGTTATTTACACTCAGGTAGAACTGGGTATTGTCCACCTATTGGTGGATGGCTATATTGTGATCTCTGAGTAGAGTGCCCAGAGGCCCATATGAAAGGGTTAAAAGGGATTGGTGAGAGGATGGAGCTTTGGGGGACTCTGCACAAGAAAGCTGGAGCCAGTTAGAATGCAACAAGGTCATGTAGAGTGCCTGCTGTCTGCCCGAGAGGTAGGAGGTAAACCAATTTAGGGCACTGCCAGTGAATAACATCTTTTTGGCAAGGAGGGAGAAGAGGATGCAGTGGTCGACGGTGTTGAATACAGCTGAGTGATGAAGGCGGCCAAGGAGGCATTAGTCGTCCTTATCCATGATTTGGGGGGTATCATTCACCACCTGGATGGTGGCTGTGTCAATGCTAATTTTGAGAAACCCTCACAAATTGCCATTTAGGAGGTGAAGTTGTTCAATTCTGGCAAGTAGTTGAGGTGCAACTGCTTTCTCCAAGATTTATTCAATAAAATTGAGGTTCTTAATGGGCCAGTAGTTGACCAAGTTGTTTCAATCTAGGGTCATTTCTTTCAAAAGAGGTCATATGAAACCAGTCTTGAGCCAGTCCAGAAATTACCCTTCTGTGAAAATGGCATTAATGATGCTGAGGTATGCGTTAAGTGCCAGGCCGATCAACTGTTTAATGATGTAGGCTGGAATGATATTGTCAGGGAAAGAAATAGGTTTGAGGGAGGCAATCGTTTTAGGAGATTCAAGGTAGAGAGTGAAGAGCATTCGGTCCACAGGGGCAGTGTGCATGCTGGAATGCATGGGGTGCTAATGTTGTGTGAGATTGATTGGGTGGTCTCTGAAATGTTCACAAGAAAAATGTGGTGCTTCTGTCACATTTTTCTGAGTTGCTGGTACCTCGGGGCCAGTTGAGGGTTTGGTACAATGCTTCACTTCTTCAAACAGGGCTTTGCTCTTGTTAGAGGCTACCACAATGGTGGTGGAGTAGTAAGCAGCTTTGACCTTGGTAATCAGAATGTTATGGTTGTCACAGAGAGATTTGGGGTTGGTAAGGTCTCCAGGGTTATGGTTTTTGCACCACCACTTGTCTCAGACTCTGATTGAGCGTTTGTTGGTAGAGAACTTGTGGGTGTTCCCTGTGGTTGGGAAGTCTGCAATGTTTGCTTCTAGCTCATTGACCTAGAAGGTGTTGAATGAGAGGCATTGAGTGAGATGGTGTTTAGCATGACCCATGAGAGTTGTAGTCCAGTGGGTAACTGACAGTGGTATAACAGCGTGGTCAGACAACATAACTATGGGAGAACCTATGCTCTCTCTGAAAAAAGAAAACCTTATCCTTAAGGACCATATAGACGAAAATGTAAAGAAGTGTTTCATCAGACTACTATTTTTATCTCAAAGAAGAATGAGACTGAATTAAGGCCCTGTGTTCATTACAGACAACTAAATGCTACCCACTGCCTTTGATTCAAGTCTTATTGGATCAAACTAAACACAGCACTATCCACATCAAGTTGGACTTGAAGGGAGTATACAACTTGGTTCGGATCTACCCCAGGGATGACTGGAAGCTGGCCTTCCGGACATATTTTGGGCATTTTTAATATTTAGTAATGCTCTTTGGCCTATAGAATGTCCTTGCTGTGTTCCAGCATTTTCTTAATTATGTTTTCCGTGGCATTCTGGACGTCTATGTTGCAATCTATTTAGAGGACATACTGATGTATTCAGACAACTACCTGTGAGAGAAGTACTTCATCGCTGCCTGGTTCACTATCTGTATGCAAGGATTTCCAAGTGTGTGTTTCATAAATCACATATTTAATATTTAGGATATATATTCTCTCACCCCAAGGAATATAGATGGGCCACATAGAGATTGAAGCTACCTGGCCACCTCCCTCCAAAATATCAAAGAATTAAAGCATTTTTTGGGGTTCTCGAATCTTAACTGACAATTTATTCCTGCATATTCCAAGATACTTCTCCCATTGACTAGGATATTAAAGATGAATAGACCATATGAATGGTATTTATAGGCTCAAGAAGAATTTGATACTCTCCAAAAGAACTTCACCACTGCTCCCGTCCTTTGACTCCCGGACACCAATCTGCCTTTCACGGTGGAAGCAGACACTTCTGACTATGCCTTACGGACCTTGTTGCTATAAAAGAATGAAGAAACAGTGGCTTATTATTTACGTACCCTCAATCCAGGAGAACATAATTACAGTAAATGCGAGAAAGAACTGCCTGCAATTCAAAATGCTTTCTTAACATGGCACCATCTTCTAGAAGGAGCAAGACATCCACTTATGGTTTTAACAGACCATAGGAACCTTGGATTCTTAAAAACAGCCAAAGCTCTCAACCAGATACAGAATCGTTGGATACAATTATTTTCTAGATTTGATTTTACAGTGACCTATAAACCCAGAGTGAATAACACCAAAGCCGATGTCCTCTCTAGGAGAAGCACAGTCGAAAAAAGGAAGAAACCCAGGGAATCCCTTTCATTGCACCTGAAAGAGTAATCATGGCATCAACTAATGTCCTTTTAGGTTGGCAACTAGAATTAAAAGGTAGTTACACATCCAAGATGGCACAGGAATGTTTGTCCCTGCACCCATCCCACCAGGTCATACATGGGTTATGCCTCAGAAGCTGAACTTTATGGCTCGCTTTTTCGAAAGTACAAGCTGCTGGCATTATAATGGGGACATGACGTCCCAAATGCTTTACGTTTCGGTGTATTCAATACACATAAACAACTGTAGAGGGTTCTATGATGGAAATCCATAAAGAAATATGTGGCAGACTATATCCAAGGTTGTTGGGTCTGTGCCAGAGCAAAGACTGAAAGTGCCCAACGGGCCTTCTACATATAATGCCTGTCCCAAATACACTTTAGAAAACGTGTACAATGGATTTCATCACAGATTTACCAAGGAACAACAACTGCATGGCAATCTGGACTGTGGTGGATTCTCTGACCAAGGCCCTCACCACAAATTGGGGGATAATCCGGCACAATTTCCACCAAGCAGAAATGGCATTGACGTGAAAATGCACCTGACTACAGTGGTAATGCTATTAGCACCCGGCGGAAACTGCACCAAAATAAGGGTTAACACCAAAATGGTGGTGCTAATAGCACTACCCCGGCTACCCTGGCGCTATTAACACCGGCAGAAAATGTGTCTGGACCGGAAGCATTGCAGCAGCCATTGTGAAAAACACAATCCATCAAATATCTCCACTTCCTGCAGCGAGCCAATCCTGGAAAAAAGCAAGAATGTCTCAGAGGGAAGTTGGCTGAAACTCATCTTTGTACACCTTGTTTAGTGAGGGGGAGCTGTTGGTACTCACCAGTGAGGTTGTTGCTCACAGTGATGAGTTATATGGCATCCGGCAACGCAAAACATCAGCCCAGCGCAACATAGCAATCTGGCATGTATCAGCCAGAAAGTGACAGACAGCCAGCACACCCCATGACAATGAGGACTGTCATAAACTCTAAATGACCTCAGGGTTATGTTATGTTATGTTATGTTATGTTATGTTAGCTGTATTTATTTAGTGCACGTTCGCCCGAGGGCATCATGGCACTGGGAGATGAGGAGTATTTCCGAGTTGCTGTTACTAAAAAAGCAAGGTCTTCAATTTCCGATGGAAGGCAAAATGATCTATAGTCTTCCACAGGGAAAGGGGCAGGTCGTTCCACGCTTTTGCCGCTGCAACCGAAAAGGCGCGTCCTCCCTTTCGGGCTAAACTAAAATGAGGCACAGGGTGACTTGCGATCACAGAGAGCGAGTAGGCAAGTAGCGGATGAACTTGGCCTGCAGAAAGTCTGCTCCCATGCCATTAAAGGCTCGATGCACTATGCACATAGACTTGAACATAATCTGGTGAGCGACGGGGGAGCCAGTGCAGTTGCCTCAGCAGAGGAGTCATATGGGCTCCGAACGGGGGATGGATGATAGATCTTGCCACCGCATTCTGGAGTAACTGCAGGCACCCAGTCAGGTAGCCAGGTTGAGCCAGATAGAGTGAATTGCAATAGTCCAATACACTAAGGACTAGGGCAGCAACCACTGGGGCTTGATTGACTGTAGGAATGAAAGGGAGGACTTTCCGAAGAACTCGAAGTTTGAAATGACCGGATTTACAGACCGCATTGACCTGTTCATCCATGGACAGGGTGGCAGAGATCCACACTCCGAGGTTCCTAAGTGATGCAGGGAGAGGGCCGAGGGAAGTGGGCCAGAAATCAGCCGTCCAAAACAGTGGAGGAGTCGAAGTCCCTACAACCAGGATCTTGGTTTTACTACCGTTCAACTTCAACCAGTTGAATGTCATCTATGTTCCCAGTTCCTCAAGACATTTTCTTAACCGGCCGGCCGTTTCAGATTTTGTCAGGTCCAAACGGACAAGAATCTGGGTAGGGTCAGCATACGAATGAAAACGGAACCCATGTGACTCAATGAGGAGCAGGAGATATCTAATATAAATGTTAAATAAGATAGGAGACAGTGCTAATCCCTGAGGGACTCCAGAGGAAAGGGGTGCAGGGGCCGAGCAGAAAGAGGGGAGAGAGACTGATTGAGAACGGTATGCCAAAAAAGTTTTGAACCAGTCCAGGACTTGTCAAGTGATACCGGCCTCAGAGAGCCGGGTGATGAGGAGAGAATGGTTGACGGTGTCGAAAGCAGCCGACTGATCTAATAGCAGGACTTCTCCGACACTGCCCTGATCAACAAGGCACACAAGGTCCTCCATCACTGAATTTAAAACAGATTCAGTGCCTCTGCCAGGCCGAAAACCAGATTGAAATGGATCGAGAGACTAGGAGGATTCCAGAAACGTACGTAAGAGAGGGGATACCACTGCTTCCAAGACTTTCATCAGGAATGGCAGGAGGGAGAGAGCCTGGACTGCTATCCCAACACTGCCAGGAGACCCTGGTGACTGGAGGAGGAACTGTGGAGTGTGTGGGAAGAAAATTGCAGCATAGTGCTGGATATGGAGGGAATAGAGGGAGTCGGAGGTGCAGAGAATCGTGCCAGCAGCCAGGAAGTGAGTCAGCCCCCAACACAAGTTCATACACAAATTACAGTCTAGCATAAAATGCCCCAGTGGACATGGACACCTGTCATCAGACCCAGTAGCTGAGCCTTCCAACAGGATTGAGTAAGGGTGTGGCACATCAGCCACCCTCCAGAGAAGCCATGTGGTAGGGCAGCAAGGGCACCCCTGTGTGTCACAGCAGTGGGAAGGGGAGGCAAATAATCTAGCTAAGTGCCATGCACACCACACCAGGTGCACCCTGTGCCAGCGGGATTGGTGCATGGGCAACCACAACACTGTCCAGCAATCACACCAGCATGTTGTAGGCCCTGTTGCCCTGCCCCATGTTGGCATGGCAGACAATACACAGGGAAGTACACGTTCCCATATACCGACATAGGCTCAATTCACTGTGCACCACAGCGCCACCTGCTGGCTGCACAGGAGTGCCCCATAAAGCCATGCCAGTGCCATGGAGTAAGCCACCACCCTCACCCCCACAAGCTGGTTGCCACCTGGGAGGGGATGTGAGGTCATGAAGGTCCACACGCATGAAAGCCAAACATCAGCTGCCCCAGCATGGACACCCTGCCCTCCCCACACACAGGCCAAAGACCAACTGGCCATGTGGCACACACTCATTGCTGCAACCATCCCCATAATGCTGGGCCCACATGCAATCTCCCCTGACCAACCATGCCCATCTGCTCAAATGTGTGGGGTCCCACTCTGTAGCACAAAATGTGTCTTGCATGCCAACACACGTGGAAGAACCATACCTCACAACATTTCCTATGTCCCCTACAGGCACTCACGCATCACCAGAGTCATTCTGAGGAGGATGAGGGGGCAGCGGCCAATCTGGGAGTGGTGCATCCAGGCCCTCAAGTTCCACCATCACCACCACCACGGCACAAAGTTCCAGACAGGTAATGCCAAGGCAGATGTTCTGCTGTGAGACACTGCAACCCATCAGGGCCAAGCTGAAGTCGACTCCACAGTCCACCAGACCCACTGCAAGGGCCACTGCACCCACTCCCACAGCCAGAGGGTCACACACGGAGGCCACACCTCCTAGCAGGGTGACTGCAGAAACAGGGGGACACCAGCCCAGTGTTACCAAAGTCAGAAGGGCCACTAACCCCTGGGTGCACTCGCTACCTCTAGCATACACCAACGCTAGAGAGCCCTCACCGCCGTCAGCATTCACCAATGCCAGAAACCCCTTGCCACCACCAGCGTGCTCAGTTCGTTCGAAGGCCATCACCACTGCTGGCATGCTCAAACACCTGAGCTGGACATTGACACTCGTTCATATGGCTCCCCTGACAAGATACCAGTGCAACTGCACAGCGCCCCCCCCACACACGGCACAAACCAACATTCATCATGGTGCTACAAAGGCTGGATGAGATAAAGCAGAGAAGGGGGAGGATAGAGGCAATAGGGCACACACAATCGGAACACCTGCAACAACATATAAGGGGCCACCCTCAGGGTTGGCCGGCCATCGCAAAGAAACAGACCGAGACAACTGCCAGCACAGCCACCCTGACACTATATGCCCAGAGGGTCCGAGGGATGACCAAAGGTGTGTCTGCACTGTCAGAGGCCATCCGTCAGAGCAACTAGTTGACACACCAACAAATCCGGGGGCCAGGCTCCATCCCTTCCAGTTCTATGACTTCCACAGAGGAGTCTCGGCAGAGTACACTGAGGCGTCATTCCCAGTGCCATCTTCACCCAAGATCACAGGGTGCTTGCAGGGGGAGAAGGCGGCCACAGTTGTAAACAGCATCGAGACACTTATTACCCTGATTAGCCATTCTTGGAGTTGGTGATGGGAGGGGGCAGGGGGTGATAGTGTGTGGGGAATTTGGTGGTCAGAGGAGGGAGGGGGTAGTGTGCGGGGGAGTTGGTGGTGGGGGGCAAAGGGGATACTGAGAGGTGGGGTTGTTGATGGGAGGAGAGAGGGGGGATAGTTGGGGCACATCATATCATGAAAACTGTTTAACTTCATCAATGCGAGGACATTCCTGATTGTCTCATTGTGAAGTTTATTTACAGAAGTGACTGTCACACAGTTGTGCATGGCTTGGGCCAGGGAAATCTGTGCCTGGCGAGCCAGTCTCCCATCCTTCACTTCGTCTCTGACGTTACCTGCTGTGTTCCTTGCCTCAGGCACTTCATCAACATCTGGGGGTGGCATGTCCACGTCAGAGGGTAGGAGTACATTCCTCCTTATGCAGATGTTGTGTAGCATGGCACACACAAGCACTAGTTGTCCTACTTTCTCTGGAGCGTGCATAAGGGCTCCACCTGTACAATCTATGCAGTGGAAACGTGCCTTCAGAAGTCCAAAGGTGCACTCAGTGCACACACAGATCCTGCTGTGTGCATGGTTGTAGGCTATGTTGTGCGGTCTTCATGGATCACGCAAAGGGGTCATTAGCCAAGCCAGCTGTGGGTATCCAAATTCACCTGCATGGGGAGAGGCACCAACATTAGTCACTGTGAAATATGTGGGGGTGGACATACACAGTATCAGGGCAACAGACATCATGTGCATACACATGTTGCTTCATACTATGGCATGTGCCTGTACAATGTCTGTGCATGCTGTGTCACTGGTATCATGCATTGTTTGGGCTTCAGATGCTCCCTGTTACGTTGCAGCAGATGTTTTGTGATATGTCTGTCTGTGACATGTGTTCCGAGTGGCTGTCTTGTGGCTGTGTATTGCTCTTGTGCATGTGGCATGCTGGGTTGCCAATAGGCCTTCCATATGCCTCTGGGGTCAGTGGGTCAGCATTGTGGGGTGGGTGTACATGTTATATTATGTTATGAAATGTATAAAGTGCACGGTCACACAAATGCATCATGGTGCTCACCTAACAGATTAAGAATCAGAAGAGCAGCAGAAGTTTCTAACTAAAAAAGAAAGCTTTTCAGAGCCAGGCGGAATGGCAAATGATTAGAAGTCACCCGAAAGGACAGGGGAAGAGGGTTCTAAGTTTTCACGGCTGCCACAGAGAAGGCACAGTCATCCATGCGAGAAAGTCTCACCCAAGGTATTTAAATCATCAAAGATGATTGGGAGCGAAGAGCTCTAGAAGGCACATACATGGGGAACTTGGCTTGGAGATAATCAGCACCACGTTTTTAAAAGGCTCTGTGAACGATGCACAGCGACTTGAACAGCACTCGCTTCTCAACAGGGAGCCAGTGAAGCTGACGAAGAAGGGGTGACATATGGGCACCAAAAGAAGGTCAAAGTACAGCTCGGGCCACTGCACTTTGCAGTAATTGCAAGCGGTGCAGGAGGTAACAGGTTCAGCAAGCCAAAGAGCGTTGCAATAATCAATACTGCTTAGCACCAGAGCAGCCACCAAAGGTGCATGACATTTAAGGGATTAAAGGACAAGACTTACCAAAAAATTCTGAGCTTAAAATGTCCAACTTGGCAGAATGAAGAGACCTGATCGTGCATCGACAGGGAGGAAGTTAGTTTGATCCCCTGTTCTCTAACAGAGACAGCGGAGAGGGAAAAGGGCCAAGAATGGAGGGCCAGAAGTCGGGGTCCAGAAGGACAGAGGACATCAAGAGCCAACGACCAGCACCTCAGACTTCTCACCATTCAGCTTAAGTGAATTTTCGGCCATCCACTCACCAACATCCTCAAGGCACCCTCTAAGCCTCCCAGCAGTATCCGGTCTGGCAAGATCAGACGAAGAATAATCTGCGTATCTTCAGCATAGGAGTAGCCCATCAAGCCATGGAAGTGGATAAGGAGTAGATAGGGCTGAGAAGTGGCTAAATATAAATGTTGAACAGAGTGGAAGAAAGTGCACAGCCTTGGGGAACTCCACAAGACAGGGGAACAGACTTAGAACAAAAAGGAGAGAGCTAGATGGACTGAGAACGATCAGCCAGAAAGGCAGTGAACCATGTAGGAATATGGCTTGAGTGACCTGCGGAAGAAAGCCGGGCAATCACGATGTGGTGGTCTACGGTGTCCAAAGCAGCCGAGAAATCTAATTGAATTAGCACCCCCACCCTGCTCTGATGGACCAGGCAAGCAAGTCATCAACCACAGACACTAAGACCGACTCGGTACCCATACCAGGCCAGAAACCCGACTGGAAGGGGATCAAAGAATTTAGATTATTCAAGAAGAGAACGAAGCAACGGGGAAACCAAAGACTCAAGTAGCTTCATGAGGAATGACAGAAGCAAAATAGGACAGTAATTAAATAAAGTAGAGGGGTCAAGAGAGGGTTTCTAAAGCAGGGGTATTACCAAGGCATGATAATGAGGAAGAGGATCAAGAGGTGAAGAAGATTTCTCATGGGTACATGTGTGAAAAAAAATCTGAGGCTGAGTACCCCAAAAGGAAATACACCGAACACGGGTTACAAAGGAACATCCGAAGTTCTTTTATTTTATACTGAACAGTTTCAAAGGACAAAGTAACAGATAGCTATCGGCCCTCAGTACAACACAGCAAACTCCAGTGTGGTTCGGTGTGCTCAGCGAGTGGGGCTGTACATTAGAATAGTCACACTTTTATACCATTTGCGAACATGATGTCCAACCCTACTGTGGGTTAATATTCCTCTAATACATTACAGATCTAGGCTTCATGCCAAGTTCAAGGCACAGAAATCAAGCCAGCGGATATAAGCAAGTCCACTATAAACAACACAATCCCACCAGTATTAGATGCAGTCCCTAAATCAACCCCTCAGATCACTACACGTAATGCATAAGCAAGTTTTTTGAAAAATGTATTTATTTTTCTTTATTTAATTAGAAACCTTAAAATGATTATTAAATAGATCAGAGCTCATATAAGAGTAAGTATAAATATAGGACATACAGTTATACAACATGAATAAAGTGCAAAATGTGAAGAAAAATGCTAATATCACGATAGAGCTGCTGGGAACTTGCTGCCCAATTACAAACTGATAATAATCACCATTGTCCAAAATAAGTCCAAGTCAATGTCGAAGGATGAAGTCCACTCGAGAGAAGGGAATCCCTCGGGTGGAAAAAATCCTAGTCAACCAAATATAGTCAGGATGGTTTCGAAATGAATTCGAAGATGGATTAAATCCTGATAGTGGCAGCAAAAAAGTCGTTAGTTCCGAATCTAGCAGTTTAAACATTGCAATAAACAAGAAACTGAAAGGTCTTCACAAAAATGATATTCATAAGCCCATACTCTAAAAGTCTAACATGGGATGCTATACGTCAACTACTAAGGTGACATGCGAAATAAACCACAAATACGTAAAACAGTATCGTGAGCATGGCGCCTTAAACCAGGTAGTTTCGATGGAAAACACATCTAGCTGGATTACAGATGATGTCCATCTTCGTCAGGATGTAGCATTCCCGTATAAACATTCATGAAGATTCCTCTCTGTCTTGAAATTACTTACACAAATGTTATAGATTAAAAAGAGACACTAAAAATGTATATTATCCAAACAGTGAAATAAAGAAAAAGAAACGAGAAAATAGTAATGCTAACATCAAAGCAGCCTTTCATATAGGCCGCACAATCATTCATACATAATGACCATAAAAACAAGTGATCTGAGGATCCCGATGAAGGACCTGGTCCCCAACACTGGGTTGGGGCGTGTATAGTGGCTAGTAGGGGAGAAAATCTAATTACCATGATCTCAGACCCTTTGGGGGTGGGCCCAGACGCCTGACAAAAAAGTCCAGTAAATAGCGATCCGGCCACACCAAAACAAATCACAATTGCATTAGATCTGTAAAAAATGAGAGGAAAGAAGGCCACAAATTGGTCATAAATTTCTCTGGTTAACAGATTCGAGCAAGATACCAGCAGCCAAAGAGAAAACCAGAAGTAGAAAAATAGATAAATGTAACTCTAATGAAATAAACATACAAAAAAAAATTCATATGTATAGAAAAGAGGAGCCCAAGTATGGGACTGCCCATATGTAAAAGATAAATTGAAAGAAATTGAGAATTAAAGTGAAAGAAACGAATAAGTGATGTAGTGGTATCCATAAAAATAAATAAAGGAAGATCCTGCACCCAAAGAAGAAGGATAAAACCAACATCATAGTTGTCATTATGCTCACCATTGATCAAGCCCAGATCTGTCAATCAAGAACCATCAAAAGATGATTCCTTAATGTGTAGAACGACCTCAACTACATGTACAGAATCGGATGTCGAAAGGTTCCCCAGAAGGATGAATCTCCAAATGTCATTAAAGGATAAGCGAAGTCTGTGGGGCAATAGAAAGTACAACAAACTAGTAAGACATGTGTAATGTCCCAAAGTATCACATACATAGAATGCAACACTGCGCTATATGGAATCAAGTCATGAAGCGTAATCTGAAAGTTCGTGAAAAAAACTGAATTTACATCTGTCCAAACAGGATCTGTGTGTCTGTTGTATAGCCTAAGTGGCAGTACTAGAAGGTCCCAACATATAGGTAAATCTATATAGATGTTTGACAATGAGAAATAAAGCAAAGCCAAAAGCGTGAGAGATTCCGCCTAGCTTACCGTTCAAAGTTACTTACCTCAGCGGCAAAGGCCATAGACACCAAACCAGGAAGTCGGTCACCGAACTTCCTGTGTTGGCATTTGTCTGGGGTTAAATACGTCCATGGGCGTATCAGGACTGACGTCTACAACGTCTCTATTGCACGTGACTATTGGCACAGAAAGGCACGTATAATATCGGGCCGCGTACCATGCATTGGAAGGGAGCCGAATGGATGTAACCACGCCCCCTGAATGTGTACAGGCGGCCCAGCGTTACCCGTTCCACGGCCCAGGCATATTGGGCGCGCCTGAAGATACCCCCCGCCCAACAGCACGCAAGTATTCGTGCAGCAAGGCCAAGGAGCCAATAGAGATCAGTCCCGTGACTAACCACATGGTTCAATATAGAACACGTGTCAGAAGGAGACAAGCTGTGTGCTACAATCGAACAAGGCCGAGCCAAGAGGCAGAGACAGATAGTCCAGGTAGCGAACCAAGGAAAACCAAAGCACATAGAAACAAAGACACCTGCATGGCATGCCCCAACAGCTCGGAGAAAGAACTAAAGCCAACAAAAAGACTAAATATGTCAAGGGGAAGGGCATTAAAATGGTATGCCACAACAGAAAATGAGAAACCAATCTTAAAAGGGACAACAAAAATAATAACACCATGGGGTCAAGACCTTAAAAGAGACACTTCTATCATCATTAAACAGGCAGACAAAGGTGGAGGAGCGGTAGTCTGTGACGCAACTTTCTATGATTCAGAAGTACTTATACAATTGGACAATAGGATCTTCTATCTTAAATTCAAGGGGGACCCTACAGAGACTATACAAGGTGAAATTTTAGCCCTGGTTACACGGGATAAAGATGCGGATATCCTTAGTACCAAAGAATTTTTATTTCTTACTGGTAAAGGAACACGCATACCTCTGTTCTATATCTTGTTAAAAATCCACAAGAATATATTAAATCCTCCAGGTAGACCAATAGTGTCTCTCTGTGGCTCTATTTTAGAACCATTGGGAAAATACATTGATTATTTTCTCAAACCATTGGCAGCCAGTACACCGACCTATCTGGCCGATACCACCGATTCTATTGTCCATTTGGAAAATTTTCCATTTGATCCAGACAAAAATGTGTTTATCACTCTTGATGTCGAATCCCTTTATTCGAATACCCCACAGTCAGAATCATTGCCCATTATTAAATGTTTCTTGGATCTCAGAGATGACCCACAGTTGGTCCCAAGCGAATTCATTGTGGATCTCCTCCAAATTGCCCTGACCAAGAATTACTTTAGGTTTAAATAAAGTTTTACATACAAGTTAAAGGTACCGCAATGGGTGCAGCATTTGCACCCTATTACGTGACCCTTTTTATGTGGGCTTTTGAGAAGGTCTCTATCTTTGATACCTCTAATCCCTTTTTGCCATCTATTCTTTTTTATAAAAGATACATAGATGACATCATAATTGTGTGGGACAAAACGACAGGAGATCATGAAGAATTCCTGACTTGGATTAACTCATTGAATGACCATCTCAAGTTTACCATGTCGGTGGACAGTGCGTCTATTTCTTTCCTGGATCTAATACTTAAACACCAGAATGGTATTATCATTGTGGACCTTTTCCGTAAGACTACGGATCGAAATACTATCCTCCACTTGGATAGTTTTCACCCACAGTCTTTAAGGGAAAGTATTCTGTATGGTCAATTTTTGAGGGCTAGGCGGAACTGCACCAACAAGAAAGATTTTATGTCCCAATCTAACATCATAGAAAATAGACTTTCCCAGGGAGGTTATCCCGCTCACATATTGCGACAGTCCCGTAAAAGGGCGAGATATCAAAATTGCGAAGTCCTGTTGTCTAAAAATATCTGCACCACCCAGAACCAGTCACGTATAGTCTGTGCCATGACCTACAACACCCACCATGCCAAAATCAAGAATACTATTGCTAAGCATTGGCATTTACTTCAAATGAACATGTCCGATTTGGAACATCCCATGTATGCATTCAAAAAGGGCAGGAATTTGAAGAGCTGGCTATCTCAGGCAGATAGACTGCAGACCAGCCAGGCACCCAAAACCATCACTGAAATGTGGGGTATGGAAAGAGTTACTGGCAACTATCCTTGTGGCAATTGTTGTCAGTGCGGATCTACTACAGTGACCAACACTGTCACCATTAACCACAGAGTCTGGAAACTGAGGGATCACACTACGTGTAATTCTAAAAACGTGATTTACGTGATTATGTGTTCATGTGATAAATTGTATATAGGAAAAACCTCTAGACCTATTAAACTGAGAATCTCTGAGCACAAGTCTAGAATCAGGACTCACAATCTTTCTTCTCCCTTAGTTGCTCATTTTGGTGAACACCAACATGACTGTGAAAACTTACGTTGGTGGTGTCTTGAAAGAGTTACGGGACCAGACCATTATGCCATAGCCACGAATTTGTCCCGAAGGGAACAGTGATGGATATTTAACACCCAAAGCCATATACTGGGCCTGAATGCCCATGAAGAATGGCATGCGCTATTTCAATAGATCCTCTATGTCGTGATGTCTTTTGGACTCAGCTTTATAGGCTTTGGGTATTCCTGGTTCCTTCGATACGGCTTTCAGGCGATATTAGCCTGTTCCATTCCATTGATAATCATTCTAGGTGTTATGTCTATCTCTATACTGGTAGAGATCTACCACTGCATGGGGTGCATTATAACTTAATTTTTCCTTTATTTTTATTTTTCCTTTGTTGTCTTGACCCCATGGTGTTATTATTTTTGTTGTCCCTTTTAAGATTGGTTTCTCATTTTCTGTTGTGGCATACCATTTTAATGCCCTTCCCCTTGACATATTTAGTCTTTTTGTTGGCTTTAGTTCTTTCTCCGAGCTGTTGGGGCATGCCATGCAGGTGTCTTTGTTTCTATGTGCTTTGGTTTTCCTTGGTTCGCTACCTGGACTATCTGTCTCTGCCTCTTGGCTCGGCCTTGTTCGATTGTAGCGCATAGCTTGTCTCCTTCTGACACGTGTTCTATATTGAACCATGTGGTTAGTCACGGGACTGATCTCTATTGACTCCTTGGCCTTGCTGTGCGACTACTTGCGTGCTGTCGGGCGGGGGCTATCTTCGGGCACGCCCAATACGCTTGGGCCGTGGAACGGGTAACGCTGGGCCACCTGTACACCTTCAGGGGGCGTGGTTACATCCATTCGGCTCCCTTCCATTGCACGGTACGCGGCCCGATATTATACGTGCCTTTCTGTGCCAATAGTCACGTGCACTAGAGACGTTGTAGACGTCAGTCCTTATACGCCCATGGACGTATTTAACCCCGGACAAATGCCAACACAGGAAGTTCGGTTACCGACTTCCTGGTTTGGTGTCTATGGCCTTTGCCGCTGAGGTAAGTAACTTTGAACGGGTAGCTAGGCGGAAACTCTCACGCTTTTGGCTTTGCTTTATTTCTCATTGTCAAACATCTATATAGATGTACCTATATGTTGGGACCTTGTAGTACTGCCACTTAGGCTATACAACAGACACACAGATCCTGTTTGGACTGATGTAAGTTCAGTTTTTTCACGAACTTTCAGATTACGCTTCATGACTTTATTACATATAGCGAAGTGTTGCATTCTATGTATGTGATACTTTGGGACATTACAGATGTCTTACTAGTTTGTTGTACTTTCTATTGCCCCACAGACTTCGCTTATCCTTTAATGACATTTGGAGATTCACCCTTCTGGGGAACCTTTCGACATCCGATTCTGTACATGTAGTTGAGGTCGTTCTACACATTAAGGAATCATCTGTTGATGGTTCTTGATTGACAGATCTGGGCTTGATCAATGGTGAGCATAATGACAACTATGATGTTGGTTTTATCCTTCTTCTTTGGGTGCAGGATCTTCCTTTATTTATTTTTATGGATACCACTGCATCACATATTCGTTTCTTTCACTTTAATTCTCAATTTCTTTCAATTTATCTTTTACATATGGGCAGTCCCATACTTGGGCTCCTCTTTTCTATACATATGAATTTTTTTGTATGTTTATTTCATTAGAGTTACATTTATCTATTTTTCTACTTCTGGTTTTCTCTTTGGCTGCTGGTATCTTGCTCAAATCTGTTAACCAGAGAAATTTATGACCAATTTGTGGCCTTCTTTCCTCTCATTTTTTACAGATCTAATTCAATTGTGATTTGTTTTGGTGTGGCCGGATCGCTATTTCCTGGAGTTTTTTGTCTGGCGTCTGGGCCCACCCCCAAAGGGTCTGAGATCATGGTAATTAGATTTTCTCCCCTACTAGCCACTATACACTCCCCAACCCAGTGTTGGGGACGGGTCCTTCATCGGGATCCTCAGATCACTTGTTTTTATGGTCATTATGTATGAATGATTGTGCGGCCTATATGAAAGGCTGCTTTGATGTTAGCAATACTTTTTTCTCGTTTCTTTTTCTTTATTTCACTGTTTGGAGAATATACATTTTTAGTGTCTCTTTTTAATCTATAACATTTGTGTAAGTAATTTCAAGACAGAGTTGAATCTTCATGAATGTTTATACGGGACTGCTACGTCCTGACGAAGATGGACATCATCTGTAATCCAGTTAGATGTGTTTTCCATCGAAACTACCTGGTTTAAGGCGCCATGCTCACGATACTGTTTTACGTATTTGTGGTTTATTTCGCATGTCACCTTAGTAGTTGACGTATAGCATCCCATGTTAGACTTTTGAGAATATGGGTTTATGAATATCATTTTTGTGAAGACCTTTCAGTTTCTTGTTTATTGCAATGTTTAAACTGCTAGATTCGGAACTAACGACTTTTTTTGCTGCCACTATCAGGATTTAATCCATCTTCGAATTCATTTCGAAACCATCCTGACTATATTCGGTTGACTAGGATTTTTTCCACCCGAGGGATTCCCTTCTCTCGAGTGGACTTTATCCTTCGACATTGACTCGGACTTATTTTGGATGATGGTGATTATTACCCAGTTTGTTATTGGGAAGCAAGTTCCCAGCAGCTCTATCGTGATATTAGCATTTTTCTTCACATTTTGCACTTTATTCATGTTGTATAACTGTATGTCCTATATTTATACTTACTCTTATATGAGCTCTGATCTGTTTAATAAGCATTTTAATGTTTCTAATTAAATAAAGAAAAATAAATACATTTTTCAAAAAAACGTGCTTATGCATTACGTGTAGTGATCTGAGGGGTTGATTGAGGGACCACCCCTAATACTGGTGGGATTGTGTTGTTTATAGTGGACTTGTTTATATCTGCTGGCTTGATTTCTGTGCCTTGTTTCTGGTTGTTTCCCCTCTTGCCAGCAATGTAGGGGGTACCCATCTATTGTATTGCTGTTCATGCCAAGTTCACACATCTATATGCTTAGGGTTTTCCTTTAATGCATTCGCCAACAAGTCTACACAGTAACAATGTATTTTAGGATTTCTCATAGAGTCCTCTTCAAACATTAATACAATGTAGTTAAACAAGTGTTCTCAGTTCAGTTTTTGGATACATTGTTCTTAATATATGCTCGCGGACTAGTTTCATTGGCATTAGTAATCCTTTACACACAGTTCAATAAAGGACATGGTCTCAGTTCACGACCCCAACATGTGGCCTGCAGGCAAGTTACATATTAGTTGTACGCAGAGGTCAAGACAGCCATGTTGTATTTCAGAATGACATTGTCCACCATTTTAACTCACAGGGTGACTTTACAAAGAGAACCTGAAATGGTGGATTGACCTAAAATGTCGGCTTACATTGATTCTAAGGTCAGGAACTTGCAACACGGATTTCTTCGCAAGTGGCTTTACAAGCAGCTTGGCGTAGGCCAATATACATATATTCATTGCAATAGGAGGCACGATATAATTTCTCGTTTGACAAACCCTCCTTTTGGCCTATGCCAAGTGCTAAACTACTTCTGATCTCCTTGCAAACAACGCCATGCATCATCATCCATGCACCCTGAATAGCTGTCAGAAATATCTATTACCATCAGATCATTCGCTAAAATTTCGTTTAACACGTATTCCTTGCAGGTTTTATCTGGGGCATACACTTTATGTCCTATTGTACCTATCGCTTTTGCGCAACATCCCCCTAGCATCGAACATATACTAGGTAAGCATTGGATACAACAACAAAGGAACAACAGAATTCCCAAAATGATCAGTAAGACCGAAAGTACCTTCCAACCCCAAGATCGCAAGAAGTCCCAGAACCAAGCGCTAAGATCCCAGTTTCCCTCGGGAACATGCACTTCTGAACTAAGAACGTGCAGATTCTGTATTGCTTTGAAGATAGTTGGGGAGGAATCTGGAACGAAAACACAGCAAACGGACCCCACTAATTTATACACTCCACCACGTTCAGCCAGAATGACATCTAATGCCATCCGGTTCTGCAGGGCTACTAGTCTTATCGCTTTCTGTTCTATTGTTATATTATAGAGTATGTCTGTGGTCCGGTTGATGGTTCTCTCCAGTACTCTCGCTAGTCTTCTGATATCTTTGGAATTCGCTATCTGCCCCCAAAATGGCACAAATGATTTTGCTACATCTCCCAAGACCTGTGCTGGAGTGTCACCATTCTTGTCCCGCTGTGGAGGAGCCTTTGAAACCTCTCCAGTACTAGCTATGAACACCCCAGGTAACAGGATCCCTAAATAACAGGTTCCCTGCCAATTCCTGTCTAACCATGGAAATGCTACATTACCGCAAATAAAGTAGATAGGTTTGCCTACATACAAAGGTCTGTCTTCCCCAGTCAAATTTGCAACGTTGGCACAACCTTTAAAATCTCCCATTGACTGAGTACCATTCCTCTGTATGCAGAAAGAAACTGAATTGGGGCTATGGTTAACAGTGTAAGAAGGAGGCATGGCATCCTTATTGCCTATTGGAGCCTTCTTAAAGGAAATCAAAGATTGAAAGGGACGAGACAGTCTATCAGAAGGCCTAACAGAAGCAATGTTGAGCTTACTCCTATTTGCGAAAAGCGAGCATCCCAAGGGAGTCAAAACACGTTTCTCAAAACTATTCAAATTAGTACCATCAAAGTTCCCTGAGATGCTATCGTTCCATCGGCCAAAGAACAGTGCTCTAAGAGAACCATAACAAGTAGTTGTCAAAGGTAAAGGATGAATATACCAACCTAGACCCTTATCCCCATGTTGCGGTAAATACGAGCAGACCCAACAGTTGGAGCTATTAAAAATGGCATGCGTAGCATTCATGATAATTAACAGAGTATTGTTATGATACCTTTGTCTGAGTCCCTAGGGGACAGAGTATGCAAATGTACGAAGGGAGTAGGAACAGTGGGTACATTTTCAGTCGGTAACAAGGACTCTAAAGGATGAGTTTCCTCGAGGTACCATAGGCCTAAAACAGTGACTATTATAAAACCAAATATTATTATAAAAACACAGCAATACGTTTTCGGGGCCCAAGTGCTTTGTCCATTATCCCGGCTGGTCACACGATCATTTACAAGTCCCATATGAGCGGTAGCAGGCATTGTAGTCTTCAAACGGAAACCCTGAATGTTCGTTGCTGGCGACCTCCTGGCCACGCGACTTCTTAGTCCTTCCACAACCCTAGCCAACAGAATCCCCTTTTCTCAAATAATTATTTGGGCAAAAAGCAAGCCCTCGATGATTCTTTTCCTTCTTTGAATGCTTAGCCGAATTGTGCCGTAAGTCGATTTTCTTGGACGCAGATTGTACCTTACTTTTCCCGTTACTGATTGATCCGGAAACAATGTGTTGTCACTTCCCGTTGGAAGCAACGTATCACAAGAGCAAGTGAAGATGCCGAATTTGAAATGACAGTTTCTGGAAGCTAAACTTTTGGAGAGTGTGGAGACAGAATGACGAGTTCCCCAAGCCTCACGGGCTCAGAAAGATTCTCCGATGTGCTATTTACTGCTTTGGGATCGTTGATTGCAGCGTTAGCGAGGGGTTCTGTTTCTTCTGTATCGTGTGGCACTGGGTGAGGAAGTCTCTTGACATGTGTCACGTAGATCCAGTTCTTTCTGCCTTCGACACGCACTGCCGTCTGTGTGACCAGCAGGACCTGGAATGGGCCCACCAACGAGGTGCATGGCAGGAAGAACGCTCAAATGCCTTGATGAGCACCCAGTCCCCAGGACATATGCTGTGGCCCGGGCCCTCATATCGCACAGGTAAAGCCTCTCGCACCTGGTGATAAATCAAATACAGGTTTTTAGTCAACTGGCTGCAATAATCTGAAAGAAGTACATTTTCAACATTTTTCAAGGATCTACATTTAGGAAGATTCCAGATATTCACAGGTCTCCCCATTACCACCTCAAATGGAGAGAGCCCAGTCTTAGTGTTAGGGAGAATTCTCTGTTTAGGCTCAATTTCCTAACCTAGTGAGTCCCCCAGCAGCTTTGCTGGATTTCTGGAGTTTGTTTTTTTTCCATCCTGCCAAGAGTGAGACTCTTTTCTCCCACTCTTGGACATGTATGTGTGTGTAATTCCTTTGAGATGTCAATGTGTTCGATGGGCTATGGGGTCTTTTACTCCATAGGGTCTCATATGTTTTTCTATGTGTGTTACACCGCACCCTACGTGCCGTAACTATGGGGCGTCCTAGCGGACCTCCACCATAGACTCCATACCCGGGGACTGACTACTGTCTCCCCGGGCATGTAAAGTCACCATTGGCTTTACTAGACCTAAATTTACTAACAGGACTAGTACAAACCATCTTATTGTGGACGTACTAGTAGGGGTAATTCGATTACTCCTAGACCTGTTACTCGAGGGGGCACTGTCCCGTCCCCCCTCGTCGAGTTTTGGCTGGTGGCAGTGGAAACTACTTGTTATGTTCGACCCCGAGCCATAACCCTATGGGATTCGTCCCATTGTTGGAGATTGATACTTTTTCTCGTTAATCTCTAACGTACCACCGATCTACTTATCTTAAATAAGTTTATCGGATGGTATTTTCTGCCAGAACTCGGTTTGTAAAATGGCGTCTGTGTTCGTCTCTGTGACTCCTAAACCAAAGGTCGAGCCCTTTGTTCCACTTTTGGCGGGCCTCTGTACCGAGACCCTCCAAAGTGGTGCCATTCTGTCTGGGTTACCTCAGTGGTGTGGGAGGGGGTTTAGGCACCCTGGACCGAGTTGCCTTGCCAACTCCGGTCGCACTCTGGAGTGATTGGCCCAAGTGGTGAGCGTTCCCGCTCACCACTTAGCATGTGTTTATTGACAGCTAGGCTGAATGAATGGGGGTTTTCTGCATAAAAGCAGGGCTTTTGGGACTGGATCTTCAGAAGTCCCCACAGGACCTAAGAATCCGACAAGGGTAACGCTGAGCTGACCTGCACGACGACACCTCCGGTGGAGCCTTGCGGAACCGACTCACCACTTCCCGACGACAGAGGAGATCTCCCTGCCGGAGAGTCTCTTCCCCTGGCTGGTGGGAACAACCAGTCCTCTTTGCTTTTTATTCGCCTCAGGACGCAGTGGTCGAATTGCCCGTGCAGAGCACCTCGGCAACCGGATAGCCACTACCCCTGTACCGCGACCAAAAGGTGGTGCCTTGTGACAGAGCACTCCGCGGCTGGTCTCTTCCTTGGTGGTGCACCGGACTTCATTTCCTTCGACGACGGGATCATCTCTACTCTTGGAAAAGACCCGACGTGCATCCACCACCAGGAACAACTGCCCCCGCCGGAGCTGCCCTCCACAACAAGGTACCGTGTTCGCCTGGCTTCCCTTTCGATCGGTTTGAGTGAGGTGTCTTAATCCTCTCCGTTCTGTTGGGTCACCTCCAAGCTTTTCTCCTTCTTTGTTCTGAACTGGTTCAACCTGCCGATAACAATTTGCTACACAGACTTGAACGCATCTGCACTAGAGACTTTTTGGGACATCGCGCCTTGCCTCTCTCCGAGTGGGCCTGGCCTCTGAACTTTACGATCTATTGTGATTCTTGCCTTCCTGCCTTGCATTTTATCCGCTAGGATTGAACTGTGTTGATTTCATGACCTGCCTATCTTTTTCTCTCCCGTCCTAACTAATATTCGAGTGTCATCTGGGTTGAGGTATACACCTCTGTCTGAAAATAAGTGGTACCGGTAGAGCCTAGAGTTGTCGATATTGCTAGGGCGATTGATCGTCTACTTCGTAGAGTAATTGTGTTTGATTTGTTTGCCGTGATTTGCCTTAGTGTTTTTCATAGATGTTCTGTTATAAATAAATGCCTTAATATCTTTACACTAAGCCTTGTTGCGTGTTTGCTTGTCTTGCTGTGAAGAATTGTCCTATTTTGTACACTCCACATACTGCTCAACTTTTCTTGAGAGAAGTCTGACTGCTCAGCCACAGCTACCACGTGAATCTGTGTGGTGCAGACTGCTACTAAGTGGGTTCACCGCCAACGCCTGTAGTCCTAAATCTTTTGCAGTGGTCCCAGAGGGAACTGCACAGGTTTCCGCCTAACACTGGTGTACAGCGGTGGGATTTGTATCGAGTATACACTTTAGAGTGCTTTTCGACACTGTAGGATAACTAACCACAAAACTTTGCACAAAAAGCAACTTTCAAAAATCATGTCTACGATGGAAACTTACAGTCAAGTGTCTTTGTCAGGTGAAAATACTGAGAGTCTGCGAGCTCTCTGTAGGCAAGAGAATCTTTCTGTAAGAGGCAAGAAGTTAGAACTAATTGAGAGATTGCTGGCGAACCAAAGTCTGGGTACTGGTTCAGAGGAACCAATCTTTCCAGCAACTGTAGATAACAGTAATGGTGTTTATCTGAATCGTAATTCTGATGATAGCGATGAAGAGGCTGACGAGGACGGCGAGGCTAACGAAACTGTCTCACCTGCTCCTCTACCTGCCTTACCAGCTGTGCCTACGGGGCCCATACCAGGTCCCACAAGTAACCCTGCTTTTTTTGAACTAAAAAAAATGAAGCTCGAACTAGAATACAAGCGGTTCTTGGCTCAATCTGAACGAAACCAAGAGCTCGAGTTCAGACGGATGAATGCCCAGGCTGAGCATAAGCAAGCTGAGTTAAGACTCAGGGAAATAGAACTTAATCACGAGTTAGAGATGAAAAAGTTGTCTATGGAAAATGCTTCTCTCTCCTCTGGTTCCTCTAGGAGCTCCAGTCCCAAAAGACCCCGGATGCCGAAGGAATTAGTGGGTATGTATGAACTGAGATTGGATGTGTTGGATTGGTTGAAACTGTTTGAATACAATCATGGGCTCCAGGACATCACCGGGAATGCGTTGCTTCCCTGGTTGTTCTCTAGGCTCCCTCCTGTTGCGACTGATGTGGTAATGGAGTTGGGGGAGGCGGATAAGACGGATTACGAAAGTGTGAAACTAGCTTTGATAGCTAGATTCGGGAAGACCCCTTCCCAGTATCTTAAGAGGTTTGGAACCCTCAAAAAGCATGATGGTACCCCTTGGGATACCTGGGTGAGTGAAGGGTGGAAGAACTTAGAGGGATGGATTAAGGGTTACAAAGTGAACACTTATGAGGGTATGAGAAATCTTTTTATGTTGGAGTCTATTTATGATGCCTGTTCTCCTGAGCTCAGACAGCACTTGGCTGATTCGAAGGAATTGGATTCCAGGGAGCTAGCTAAGGCTGCTGACTTGTGGGTTGCCAACAGGGCTACTCATAAGGATTCTGGGGCAACTCAGAAAAAGGATGAGGGAAAACAGCCTAAAAAAGACTCAAAAGAGAATTCGAATAACTCACATTCCAAAGAGGGCCCCAAACAAAACCAGAAGGGTAAGCCACCGGGAAAACCACAGCAGAATAGTATGCCTTCTGGTGCCAAACCGGAAGGAGGGCAGAACAAGCCACGATTCCAGAAAGCATTTGGGAAATGCTTTGTTTGTGGCTCCACTGACCACGTGAAAGGAGATCCCAGATGTAAGGGTAAACCTTCAGGGGTCCAGCTTGTCTCCTTAGCCTTCGCTCCAGAGGAGGAAGTCCAAATGGCAAGTGGAAACTTTCTACTGCTAGCTGACGAACCCATTGGAGTCTCAGCCAGCGTTTCTTTAGTATCTCTGGGGTTGTGGGAACAACAGAATTTAGATGTCTATAATTCTATCCCCGATAATACTAAAGAGTATTATAAGGACAGTGTACAGGTGAATGGTCAGGAGACTCCTGCCATTAGGGACACTGGGGCCAGCATAACTGTGGTGGATAAATCGTTTTTTCAGGCCGAGGATGTTGCTAAGGCACCCAAACGCCTCACCAAGTTAGCTGGAGGGCCTGTGCAGATGCTTCCCCAATTACCAGTTCTCATCCAGTGTAACGACATGACTGTGAAGATACCTGTCAGCATACAGAGTGAGGTACCAGGACGCGTACTGTTGGGTAACGATTTGAAAACTCTCGGAGTTGTATCGCATACTCCCAGACCTCCTAGTAAACGGTTACAGGAGCTAACCAGACCTGCAAGAGAGAGAACCATGCGCGGAACTCTCCAGGAGATGATGAAGAAGGATATCACTCCTGCTCCACTGGAATTGTCGGCCACTGTCTCCAAGAAATCAGAAGCGAAAGGGAAACCTAAGACTTCTATCCCGAAACCAGCCGCCTGCATTCCAGTGCAGCTGACACGGACTTCCCCGCGGTTGTCCAAAGTCACACCCATAACTCCACCTCCAGCCGAGGCTGAGAGGGAGGTACAACCCTGTATGGTAGAATTAGACTCTGAGGAAGAGCTAATGGAAGGCCAGGAACTCATTGGAGATCTGGATCCTGTTGACCATCCTGAGCTGCAGTCGTTACTGGCAGAAGGTGGACCCAGCAGGGCAGACTTCAGTAAGGGAGAGAGAGAATGTCCAACTCTGGAAGGTCTTCGCCACCAGGCAGAAGCTCAGGCTGAAGGGCAAGAGCCTGGGAAACACAGGTTGCACTGGGAAGATGGCCTCTTCTACAGTGAACCGACCGAGTCTGCACCTGGAGACTACAAATGACTTGTAGTACCCCAAGAGAACAGACCACAGTTCTTGCAGTTAGCCCACAAGATTCCTTTGGCTGGTCACTTGAGTTTCAAGAAGACTAAGGAAAGGCTCTCCCTCTACTTCTATTGGCCAAAGATGGGGGCCGAAGTAGAAAAACACTGCAGGAGCTGCCACACCTGCCAGACCTCTAGTAAGGTTGGCTCCAAGAATGTGGCACCGTTAGTGCCTCTCCCAGTTGTGCGAGTCCCATTTGAGAGAGTAGGGATTGACATCATTGGTCCCCTTTATCCTCCAACCTCCTCAGGCAACAGGTTTATACTTGTTGTAGTAGACCATGCTACTAGGTATCCTGAGGCAATTCCGTTGAGGACTGTTACAGCTCCGGCTGTGGCTAAGGCCCTCCTTGGTATCTTTACTAGGGTCGGGTTTCCTAAGGAAGTAATCTCTGACAGGGGGTCAAACTTTATGTCCCACTACATGAAAGCTATGTGGAAAACCTGCAGAGTTACTTACAAGTTCTCAACGGCTTACCACCCCCAAACCAATGGGTTGGTGGAACGGTTCAACCGAACCATGAAGAGCATGATAGGTGCTTTAGAGGAACCCCTTAAGCGAAAGTGGGACCTTCTACTGCCATGCCTTCTCTTTGCTTATAGAGAAGTCCCTCAGGAGGGAGTAGGTTACTCTCCCTTCGAACTACTCTATGGTCATCCCGTCAGAGGTCCATTGGCCCTGATTAAGGAGGGGTTGGAGAGTGCTCCTTCCCCCAAGCCAGTCAGAGTGACTGACTACGTGATAGGTCTCCGGAGGAGAATGTCGCACATGATGACGGAAGCAAATGATAACTTGAAAGCTGGACAAGCATTGGTCAAGCACTGGCACGATCAAAAGGCTAACATGGTTGAGTTCACTCAAGACCAGCTCGTTCTCGTTATGATCCCCACAAGGCAGAGGGCCTTGCAAGATAAGTGGATGGGACCCTTCCGAGTAGTGGGTAAACTCGGAGAGGTTAACTATCTGGTGGACTTGGGCAATCCCAAGGAGGTTCCGACAGTCTTTCACACCAACCGACTTAAAGCGTATATCTCACGACCTGATGTAGGAGCGTTGCTTCTAGCATAATCCGAGGAAGAAGAAGAGAGTGAAGCTCTTCCGGACCTCCTCAGAGGCTTACCTTTAGATGAAAAAATTGAAGGAGTGAATCTCTCCTCCAATCTGATGCCCGAGCAACAAGAAGAGTGCAAATCTATGTTGAATCAGTTTGCCTCTCTGTTCTCGCTTTCACCAGGCTTGACCCCTTGGGGCCAGCACGACATACTCACTGGTGACTGTCTGCCTGTCAAGAGCAGAGGATACAGAATGTCAGAGAACGTACGAACCCACATCAAAGGTGAGGTCAGCAAGATGCTCGATCTCAGGGTAATAGAGCCCTCTACTAGTCCATGGTCTAGCCCAGTTGTGTTAGTACCAAAGGCCGGATCTAAAGAGCTTAGATTCTGTGTGGACTATAGCGCTCTTAATGCAGTCACCAAGACTGATGCCCACCCTTTGCCAAGAACAGATGAGTTGGTGGATAAACTTGGCGCCGCCAAGTTCCTCAGCACATTTGACTTGACGTCAGGCTATTGGCAAATAGCCCTGACAGACCATGCCAAGGAGAAAACTGCATTTTCTACCCCCGTTGGCTTATACCAGTTTAAGGTAATGCCATTCGGATTGAAAAATGCACCTGCTACGTTTCAACGGATGGTAAACCAGGTTCTGAATGGGATGGAGGACTTCTGCATGGCATACTTGGATGACATCGCAGTGTTCAGCGATTCCTGGGAAAAACATGTAACCCACCTGAGAGATGTTTTGCAGGCTCTTGGACGAGCCAATCTGACCATAAAGGCGAGTAAATGCCAAATTGGACAGAGTAAGGTAGTCTATCTTGGGAATGAGGTAGGCGGTGGAGAAATACGACCTTTGCTCAGTAAGATTGAAGCTGTGCAAAATTGGACAACACCGACTACTCAAACCCAGGTGAGAGCTTTTCTAGGCCTCACCGGTTATTACAGGAATTTCATAGAGAACTATGGGACCATAGCTTCTCCGCTGAATGTCATCTCCTCGCCCAAATTCCCTAAAAAGGTTAAATGGAACGAGGAGTGCAATCGGGCTTTTGAAAACCTGAAAAAGGCTCTTTGCCAATCCCCAGTACTCAGAGCTCCTGATTACCGCCAACACTTCATTGTGCAGACAGACGCTTCCAATGTAGGGATAGGTGCCGTACTCAGTCAACTGGATGGGAAAGGTAGGGAGCAACCCGTTTGCTTCATCAGCCGCAAGCTGAAGGATCCTGAAACAAGGTGGGCAACAATCGAAAGAGAGTGCTTTGCTATCGTGTGGGCTCTGAAGAAGTTTAGGCCGTACTTGTATGGTTCTACTTTCGTCATTCAGACTGACCACCAACCCTTAGATGGTTAATGCAAATGAAAGGGGAAAACCCAAAACTATTGAGATGGTCGATCTGCCTGCAAGGGTTTGATTTCACCATTGAGCACAGGTCAGGGTGTCACCACCAAAATGCTGATGGTCTCTCTAGGATGTATGTCATCGACTACAGGTATGAGATTCATCCAGGAGTGGATTAAATCCTCCTGTCCCTTAGTCTGGGGGGGGCGAGTTTTTGGGAGAATTTTCTGTTTAGGCTGAATTTCCTAACCTAGTGAGTCCCCCAGCAGCTTTGCTGGATTTCTGGAGTTTGTTTTTTTCCATCCTGCCAAGAGTGAGACTCTTTTCTCCCACTCTTGGACATGTATGTGTGTGTAATTCCTTTGAGATGTCAATGTGTTCGATGGGCTATGGTATGTTTTTCTATGTGTGTTACACCGCACCCTACATGCCGTAACACTGGGGCGTCCTAGCGGACCTCCACCATAGACTCCATACCTGGGGACTGACTACTGTCTCCCCGGGCATGTAAAGTCACCATTGGCTTTACTAGACCTAAATTTACTAACAGGACTAGTACAAACCATCTTATTGTGGACGTACTAGTAGGGGTAATTCGATTACTCCTAGACCTGTTACTCGAGGGGGCACTGTCCCGTCCCCCCTCGTCGAGTTTTGGCTGGTGGCAGTGGAAACTACTTGTTATGTTCGACCCCGAGCATAACCCTATGGGATTCGTCCCATTGTTGGAGATTGATACTTTTTCTCGTTAATCTCTAACGTACCACCGATCTACTTATCTTAAATAAGTTTATCGGATGGTATTTTCTGCCAGAACTCGGTTTGTAAAATGGCATCTGTGTTCGTCTCTATGACTCCTAAACCAAAGGTTGAGCCCTTTGTTCCACTTTTGGCGGGCCTCTGTACCAAGACCCTCCAAAGTGGTGCCATTCTGTCTGGGTTACCTCAGGGGTATGGGAGGGGGTTTAGGCACCCTGGACCGAGTTGCCTTGCCAACTCCGGTCGCACTCTGGAGTGATTGGCTCAAGTGGTGAGCGTTCCCGCTCACCACTTAGCATGTGTTGATTGACAGCTAGGCTGAATGAATGGGGGTTTTCTGCATAAAAGCAGGACTTTTGGGAATGGATCTTCAGAAGTCGCCACAGGACCTAAGAATCCGACGAGCGTAACGCTGAGCCGACCTGCACGACGACACCTCTGGTGGAGCCTTG
This sequence comes from Ambystoma mexicanum, assembly GCF_040938575.1. NCBI lineage: Eukaryota > Metazoa > Chordata > Amphibia > Caudata > Ambystomatidae > Ambystoma > Ambystoma mexicanum. The sequence goes on from NC_090925.1 coordinate 273,058,129, forward strand.
CGGAACCGACTCACCACTTTCCTACGACAGAGGAGATCTCCCTGCTGCAGAGTCTCTTCCCCTGGCTGGTGGGAACAACCAGTCCTCTTTGCTTTTTATTCGCCTCAGGACGCAGTGGTCGAATTGCCCGTGCAGAGCACCTTGGCAACCGGATAGCCACTACCCCTGTACCGCGACCAAAAGGTGGTGCCTTGTGACGGAGCACTCCGCGGCTGGTATCTTCCCTGGTGGTGCACCAGACTTCATTTCCTTTGACGACAAGATCATCTCTACTCTTGGCAAAGACCCGACGTGCATCCACCACCAGGAACAACTGCCCCCGCCGGAGCTGCCCTCCACAACAAGGTACCGTGTCCGCCTGGCTTCCCTTTCGATCGGTTTGAGTGAGGTGTCTTAATCCTCTCCGTTCCGCTGGGTCGCCTCCAAGCTTTTCTCCTTCTTTGTTCTGAACTGGTTCAACCTGCCGATAACAATTTGCTACACAGACTTGAATGCATCTCCACTAGAGACTTTTTGGGACATTGCGCCTTGCCTCTCTCCGAGTGGGCCTAGCCTCTGAACTTTACGATCTATTGTGATTCTTGCCTTCCTGCCTTGCATTTTATCCGCTAGGATTGAACTGTGTTGATTTCATGACCTGCCTATCTTTTTCTCTCCCGTCCTAACTAATATTCGAGTGTCATCTGGGTTGAGGTATACACCTCTGTCTGAAAATAAGTGGTACCGGTAGAGCCTAGAGTTGTCGATATTGCTAGGGGGATTGATCGTCTACTTCGTAGAGTAATTGTGTTTGATTTGTTTGCCGTGATTTGCCTTAGTGTTTTTCATAGATGTTCTGTTATAAATAAATGCCTTAATATCTTTACACTAAGCCTTATTGCGTGTTTGCTTGTCTTGCTGTGAAGAATTGTCCTATTTTGTATACTCCACATACTGCTCAACTTTTCTTGAGAGAAGTCTGACTGCTCAGCCACAGCTACCACGTGAATCTGTGTGGTGCAGACTGCTACCAAGTGGGTTCACCACCAACGCCTGTAGTCCTAAATCTTTTGCAGTGGTCCCAGAGGGAACTGCACAGGTTTCCACCTAACACTAAGTTTGGGGGGTTGTACGCAGGGCTAATAACACGATTGGTAAGGCGTCCGGCCATTTTAATTTAGTGCCGGCACACGTCTTAGCGAGCTTGTTCTTGACGATACCATTGTGTCTTTCTACTAGTCCGGCGCTCTGAGCGTGTCTGGCCGAATGGAACCAGTTGTCAATTTGTAATGCCGCACATATCTGCAGAATTATAGCAGCGACAAAATGTGGACCATTGTCTCACCAGATGACTCTTGTTAGCCCGAACCGAGGAAAATATTCCTTTAACATGGTTTTCGCAGTAGTCATGGCTGTAGCATCTTTGACAAGGAAAGCCTTGACCCATTTACTAAAACCACAGATAACAACTAATACATACTTCATATTGTTGCACCGTTCCATTTCAATAAAATCAAAGTGAATGACTTTGATGGGGACAGAAGGTAGCTCAAAACTTCCCCTTGAAGTTGATGTCCCCTTTCCCACATTGTGTTGTAGGCAAATTATGCAGTCCTGAACATAGCGCTGGGCAATTTTCGAAATTTTGTCATTTGCCCAAACTTTCTCTAACATCCTCGTAACTTTCTGGGCACATATATGTGTAGGGCCATGGGCCATAACGACCATCATCATCACATAAGCATCAGGGAGTAGCCATTTCCCTTCAACTATGTCCACCCAACACCCATCATCATCGAGTTTCCCCAAGCCTTTAGCCCACCTCTTGGATTCTTCTAACATGGCATTGGCTTGGATATCCCGTACAGACCCGACACCCTCGTCCATTGCATAGGCATTTACAAACTCCCTTGAAACATACATCTCCGTAAAGAGATCGGTGGCAGTTTGCCTAGCTATCTGATTAGTGAAAGCATTCCCTTTTCCTGTATCATCTATAATCTTTCGATGTGCTGCACATTTCACGACAGCTAACTGAGTAGGGAGCGCAAGCGCTGAGAGAAGTTGTACTATTAGGGAGCCATGTTGGATCTTTGTGCCATGTGAAGTTAAGAACACCCTCTTTGACCAAAGGTTCCCAAAGTTGTGAACCACCCCAAAGGCATACTATCAGTATATATGTTTACTGTAAGCCCTTCGGAAAGTTCACAAGCTCGGGTCAATGCTATAATCTCTGCGGCCTACGCGGAGTTATGCATATTTCTCTTGGTTTCCACGACAGTGCTCAATGTGTTAATTGCATAAGCAGCTGTGGATGTACCATCCGGAAGTTTGAAGCAGGAGCCATCACAAAACAGCTCTCCTTGCGGATTGTTCAAAGGAGTGTCTTTTAGATCAATTCTACCCTTTTTCTCTTGTTCGGTAGTATACAGACAGTCATGAGACTCTTCGTCGCCGCAAGCAGTACCTTGCGGGAAAGGTGTGAGTTCAGCCGGATTAAGAACACAACACCTCTTAATTTGTATGTGGGGAGCAAACAAGATCAATTTATATCTCGTCAACCGTGCGTGCGGAAGTGAGGTGTTGCGTTTGGGTTCTGTTCAGTAGAACATCTACAGAGTGAGGCACCATCAGGGTTAGATCATGGCCTAGGACCATTCCCTCACTCTGTTCTACAGACGCATGAGCAGCAGCGACAGTTCGCAAACATCTTGGCAAAGTGCATGCTACAGGATCAAGGGTGGAAGAAAAGTAACTGCATGGCCTATTCTTCCCTCCATGTTCCTGCGTTAATACAGCCAAAGCACATCCATCACATTCATGCACAAACAACACAAAGGCCTTTTCATAGTTTGGTGTGCCCAAAACTGGTGCCGAGAATAATGCAGTCTTGAGCAGATCAAATGATTGCTGGTGCTCCGTGTTCCATGGCAATGGCGAAGAAATGCCCTTCTTTGGCAAAGCCAACATTGGTTTAATCACTAGTGAGAAGTTTGGGATCCACAATCTACAGTAAGAAGCCATACCTATCAAGGCTCTAACTACCTTCTGTGTATTTGGGACAGACATGCCAGAAATGTGTTTTATTCTTTCAGGTGTCAATCTTCTTCCCTCCTTTGACAGGAGATAGCCTAAATAGGCGACCTCCTGGCAACAATATTGAAACTTTTTAAGCAAGCTTTTTGACTATTTTTAGCTAGATGAATAAGCAACAATACAGTGCCCTCCTTACAGGTGCTCTCGGAGTCTGAAGCTAAAAGCAAATCATCAACATACTGAAGCAACATACAAGTAGAGGGCAATTCAAGGGTATCAAGCTGTTCTTTCAAAGCCCTACTGTAGATGCTAGGACTCGCTGTGTAACCTTGAGGTGCACGAGTAAATGGAAACGAGCGTCCCCCTAAGGTGAACGCGAACAAGTATCTACTGTGCTTGTGTATAGGAATACTAAAGAAAGCATTCTTCAGATCCACAACACTAAAGTAAGTAGCTGTAGCTGGAATCATGGTTAATATTGTCGTCACATCAGGCACAATTGGAAATTTCGGAGCGACGACTTTATTAATGGCACATAAATCAATTATGAAATGGAATGGAATTGCATTATCACCTTTTTTGTACACGGGTAAAATCGGACTATTGCACAAACTACCTGCAATTTCCTCAATCACCCCGCGATGCACAAAATCGGAAACAATGCATTTCAAAGCGTGCTCGCCTTCAACTGAAATCGTATATTGTGGAAAGCGTGGCAGCTTAATTCCATGTTTCAAGACTATTTTAACAGGCTCAATCTGTAAAACACTGACATCATTGTCATTAATTTGCCCATAAGCACTCTGGTAAATCAATGAATTCTGGCGGCAAAGGTCTAGTCAAGAATTGAGAGACAGAAAGTCGCTGTGGTGAAATTGTCAAACGCACTCCGTCAGAAGAACAATGAATTACCGCATTTAATTCTTTCAACAGATTCAACCCCAGGAAATTCTCTCCACAATTCAAAGTCAACAGAAAAGGAAAGTGGTCCGTAAAGGGACCCAAAGAAATAGGTACTGGTGAAGAAACTGGACAGACAACTGATGTGCCACAGAACCCTACAGAAACATTGGTTTGCCCTGACAGTGGAATGCTTGGAACCCGAGAATGATCAATGGAACACTTCTGTGCTCCAGTATCTATCAAAAACAGATGTTTCCAATTTCTCACTACCATTTCAACGTAGGGACCTTTCTGATTAACGGGAATAGGTGTAGGTTCCAAACCCTGCTTCGGGCAATCCTAACGAAACAGAATGTCATCAAAAGGAAGCTTTTCAGATTGATATGCAGCAGAAGGATGTTCAAATATTGTTCTTGTATCCACACTCGGAGTCTGATTATCCTGCGAAAAAGGTTGCTGAGGATCTGTGTAAACTGACCTCTACCAGGGCCCCCTACACCCGGGCGACCTCTAGGTCATCTACCCATATTTCCAAATGTGTTATTCGACCTCTGAAGGATGGGGCATTGTGCATGCCAATGACCCTCTTGTCGACAATAGGCACACTGGTTAATGTTCACAGGACCCAAGGGCACATTCCCTTGTGGAACATACTGACCTCTAATCTGTGAACTACCCCCACTGGGGCCTCTAACAATTTGCTATAATAATACTTTAGTCTTTAAATCACCTTTTTGCTTCTCAACTCTATCTTTTTCATTGTTGACACAGTTCTCGTATTACAGAGCCATGTGCAGTACTTCTGATTGCGACTTTGCATGCCAAGCGCCCTCAGAAGACTTCATTTGTGACTGGATGTCAGGCAGCAATCCACGCACAAATTTGTCCACAAATAATCTTTTCCCAGACTCTGTGCCTAACTCTTGTCTGCTGAAATCCGAGAATACCTGTTCGCACCGATTAAAGAACTCGGTAGCACCCTCAGACTTCCCTTGGACACAGGCCGTAAGCTTGGTCCAAATAATTCTCTTTTCGGGAATTATAGTCTTCAATTTTGCGATGATTCTATCAGGCAAAGTTGGGTATCACCTGGGGCGGACTTTCAACAGCTGGCCTTTCTCCATCAAGTCTAGTTATGTTAGCCCATGTATCTCCCAATCCTGGTACGTCGTCTATAGTCCTAACTTGTTTCCAGAAATCTACTGGCAGGAGTACAGGAAATAACAAATCAGTATCACCCAGGGTGAATACTGAGGACTGCAGGACAGACTATTTCTTTATAGAATCCTGTCAGATTTTTTTCTAATGTCAGGAATAGATTGTCTAATAGTGTTCACTTCCTGTCTTGACAGCGGGACATGAACAAACTGTGATACATAATGTGCAGCAACGTTCACAGCAACTATACCCACTGCAGCATCGGCCGCAATCTCATCCTTCGGGACAAATGTCGGAGGAACCTCTCTCATAGGCAACTGAGAAGTAGGAGACTCCGAACGCTTACTAAGCAACAGAGCCAAGTCGAGTGCTAAAGCAGTCAAAGAAGTGTCAAGTGAAAAAGCTCTCTTATATATACTCAATAACTCTGTGGGACAACTAATCTTTCTGTTCACACAATCATCCTGTAGGTACTCTATCATTACCTGTATCACTTTCCTCTGCATTTCTGTTGTATACTGACTGTACCTGTCATATTCCTCAACTGGAGTTATCGACATATCTGAGATCCATCTAAGCGTGTCTTTCGTACAAATTCATACTTCCTCAGATATCGATTTTCGACAAGGAAGGAACCGTTTCTGTACATACATACTTTCCCCCTCGTCATCCTCATTCTGTAACCTTTCCAACTCCTTTCTATACTCAAATATCCTCTCAACATGCTCATTTACTTTCTCCACAGTATCTCTTGAAAACGCTAAAGTGTTCAGATCTCTCAACCCTTGTGGGAGATCTGAATTATTTAATTTGCCCCACATTACACATAAATGAATCCCTAAACCTTCAATGAAAACATTTTTCTCAGGAAAATTATCCATATTAGTGTGTGGACATTTTTTTAGCTTGATCATTTCTCTCCATACAATCAATTCATGTTCCTTTTCTGGAGGTACAGTATTACGAGAGACAATCCTTGACATCGCACCCTGATCGACCATAAGCAGTTCAAGACCACTTGGACAGGGGGAGCAGGCAAATTCAATCGAGGTACTGTTACTGGTGCAATAGGAAGAGTTGGAGAAACAGGTGGAAGAACAACAACTGGAGGAAGAGGAACATTAGGAGGAGCACAAACAACAGGCAGAGCATGAATAGCAGGAATATCAGCAGGAAGAGGCGCAGCAGCAGGAAGAGGAACATACGGAGGTAGCGCAGTGGCACCATGCCTTCGCTCATTTAACAATTTGTCAATAAGTTCATCAGAAACATGGAAATCTTTAGAAGGATAGATTTTCTGAATTCCAAGCGAGAAAGCCCTATCCATATTCCTAGCTGACTCAGACTGCTTAGCTTGGTCATACAACAATGCTTTTTCGGCGTTTGTCTTATGACGGCGCACATGTTTTTCCCTACTCTTAAGATGCTGTAACGCTTCTTTTTTCCAATTCTGCAAAACATTGCATGCTGCAGGTCTAACCTTTTTCTTTAATAGAATCGACTCTAAATAGTCAATACGAGGGATTTCAAAACTACCATTGATTGGCCACTGAAGTTCGGAGGCATGTCTGGTTTGTCTGTGCCAAATATCATTAAACACTATACTTCCAATGCCATGCTTACACTACATAGTACAAGCCGGCGACCCCTCGTGTGGTGCCGGACGGCTAAATTCCAAAGATTATCACTCGGGAATAACGCCCTGAAGCAGGTAGACAATTTCCCAGGCATATCAAAATATTGGTGTTACCTGGTCAATAATTATGTCTGCAGATACAATACGCCAAAATCAAATTATCAGGATACTTAAGAATCGGGTCACGACTCACCTGATCAATCCTAAGGAGGTCCAATCGGATTACAAAGAATTATACCTCGTGTTTGGTGATTTCGGCAAATCTGCCCGCCTCAATAAGTGGACCCTCGTCAAGATGCCGTCTCGGACCACACGCTCATTGTCCAGAGATCGGGTCGTGCAGCGCTGCTGAGGTGTCGCGTCTCATTCAGAAGGGGCCCCCTTCACGTCTGATCCCGGTCTGATAGCGTGTGTCAACCTTCGACAATCTGGCATCAATCTTGAGGGTCCTTATTCGGGCGCCAACTGTGAAAACAAAGTTAAAATATTGAGGCTGAGTACCCCAAAAGGAAACACACTGAACACGGGTTACAAAGGAACATACAAAGATCTTTTATTTTATACTGAACAGTTTCAAAGGACAAAGTAACAGATAGCTATCGGCCCTCAGTACAACACAGCGAACTCCAGCGTGGTTCGGTGTGCTCAGCGAGTGGGGCTGTAAATTAGAATAGTCACACTTTTATACCATTTGCGAACATGATGTCCAACCCTACTGTGGGTTAATATTCCTCTAATGCATTACTGATCTAGGGTTCATGCCGAGTTCACACATCTATATGCTTAGGGTTTGCCTTTAATGCATTCGCCAACAAGTCTACACAGTAACAGTGTATTTTAGGATTTCTCATAGAGTCCTCTTCAAACATCAATACAATGTAGTTAAACAAGTGTTCTCAGTTCAGTATTTGGATACATTGTTCTTAACATGTGCTCGTGGATTAGTTTCATTGGCACAAGTAATCCTTTACACACAGGTCAACGAAGGACAAGGTCTCAGTTCATGACCCCAACATGTGGCAGGTAGGCAAGTTACATATTAGTTGTACGCAGAGGTCTAGACGGCCATGTTGTATTTCGAAATGACATCGTCCACCATTTTAACTCACAGGGTGACATTACAAAGAGAACCTAAAATGGCGGATTGACCTAAAATGGCGGCTTACACTGATTCTAAGGTCAGGACCTTGCAACATGGATTTCTTCGCAAGTGGCTTTACAAGCAGCTTGGCGTAGGCCAATATACATATATTCATTGCAATAGGAGGCACGATATAATTTCCCGTTTGACACATGGCTATGGCACTGGCTGGGCTGCCGTTGTGTGATGCATTGTGGCACTGTGGTTGTTATTGCTTCAGATCAAGCAAGATGCATTGTGGTACCTGTAGTCATGTGTGTGGCTTGAATTGCTGCTGTTTGTGTTCATCAGCATCTCCATTCAGGTGTGTCCAACATGTGCATGCTCCGTGGGCTGTACTCTGTCGATGATGCAGGAGCGGGCCGGGGTACTGCTTTTGCATTTGCCTGCCATGCCATGCTTTGTGTCATTAATCACTCTCTCCCGCCTCCCACAATTTGGTCAGGTGCTTGACAGTGCATACGCGCAGGCAGATTTACTCACCCGCTATTCGGGTCCATTGTCCCCCTTGCCTCTACATGTATCCTGGCACTGTACAGCTCTGTAGGACCATCGAGTCGTGGGTGGAATCTGGGTAGCATTTTGTGATGTTATGTAAGAATGAGTGCAGTCCAACTTGTGTGGGACTATGCAAGACCTATCTTTTGGTATTAGGTAACCCAGCTTTTAATATAGGCCTGTACTACACAAGTTGGTAGTGTGACTGAGCAGTCAGCCTTATCTTAATAGGGATAATGTGAACTGTAGTCTTGTACAATGAAATCAGTAAATACAAGTAACCAATTAATCACTTACAAAGTTATATAATCAATTGTTTATTTATACAGAAAGACATTTAAAGCATTCTTTAAAAAGCAGTAATTAGCTGTGACATTAATCCCAAGGTAGGATTCAATTCATCAGTGAACAATAAAGCAGGTGAGTAATTCATTCATATGTTACACGGTGTGCAGTCAAAATATCGAATGAATATTGTCGAAAGTCATAATATGGTAAACAATAATGTCGAAAAAAAGTCACATTTTTTATTTTTTTATTTATGTATTTTTTTGGGGTCCGGGAATAAAAAAAAAGGGTAAAAAAAAAAAGGCCCGTTGGGGGGGAACCCCCCCATTTCGAATAAAAAACATAATAAAAAACTTTTCGACTTTTTGTTTTCGACATTTTATTTCTCGAGATTATGACTTTTGACATTTTGACATTCGATTATATGACTATAACCATGTTACACATGTTTCAGCATTTGTCATTTGAGGTCAGTATAGCATTTATACAGTATTATCTTTGCAAAATTGAATTTTCAACGAAGGACAGGTGGGGGTTAGATCAGAACAGACTGGCAGCTTATAAGAACAGTTAGATTCTCCCAAAGTGATGCAGGCAGTCTATTATCCCAGCATTAAAGTGTTCAACATTTAAAACTTGTAAGGGAACAAGCACTGCCAAAGCAAATTGGTTCAGAAGGAGGGCTTTAGGGAGCTAGGACAGCCAGAGTTAATGGGCAAAGTCAAAGTTCTGATGCTCTCTTTCCATGAAAAATGTTCTTAAATAGTCAGTTTTCAAAAGAGCGATCACAGCAACTTGAGAGGAGTCACCTTTGGAAAGCACAAGATGTAAGGCCAATGCAGGTAAATTGAGGTAATCTTAATGAAGGGTTAAATCGCACTCCCAAAGATAGCAACCACCCCAAATGGCAAAAGGATAATGTGCCCCAAACTCCACAGTACCTGTGAAATTAAGAAGTTGTTCCAGATTGTTGCCTTCATGATGTAATGCAGTAGACCCTTGTTCCTGGTCCTTGGTCGAGGTGACGAAAAGGAGGACGTCTGGTGGACTTATATGGCAGCAATAGAGAAATGGACTTGGCAGCAATGGATTTCCATAAATTCAGTGGCTCTTTGTGGTTTGGGTGCCTTTTCCTCAGTGCCAAATAAGAGCGAAAAGCTCTGGTTAGGATTTCCTTGATCCCTCTGTCCTGGACTCTGGTGAGGGGACTCTGATTGCGGATTTCCTGCTTCTGTAGGATCCTCTGGATGTCCATAGAGAACTGGCTGGATTTGGACTTCACAAGACAATGCACTTACAAGTGGTTGAGGTACCCCGGTATAGGGCTTCTGCATCCCTGGAAAGTCACTGCAAGTCAGGGGTTGCACCAAAATAGAGACTGTCTCGAGTTTTGTAGGCCCCACCAGCCTACGGGAGGAAGTTGTCCTTTGCAGGTCTTCCCTTTCTATTTGGAAATGGGATCAGCACAGCTGCAGGGCTTCACAGGGCACTTTGCAGTCCAGGAGGGTGCTGCTGGCATCTTCACTCATCTTCTACTTCTACGCCCTCCAGTGGTTGATTCTGCTCTTAGTCCCAAAATCCTTGCTTTTTATGCAAGTTCCCATTCACTCAGAGCCCTAGGCTGTCAATCACACAGCAGGGTGACTGTCCTCCAGGGCAGCCAGCTAGCCAATCGGAACTTGTTTCACTCAGGCACACCCAGAGACAAAGGATAGGGAAGGTGTGGGACCCTCCCTCACTTCCTGCCTTTCCAGACACACTGGAGCCTGGGTGGGCTTCAGGGCTGAAGCCTGTCAAAAGCAAAACACGCAAAGGACTCAAACCTGATGCAAATAACAGAGTAAAAGCCCAGAGGAAAATAACTAACAAGAAATGGTGACAAAACAAGACAGGGGCCATTGTGAGAACATGGTCAACCATGGGTGAAGCACTGCAGCTGAGCTATCAGCCTGCAGATACAGCTCACTAGGTTGTAAAAAAAAAAAAAGAAACCACTGCCACCAGCCATTCAAGTGAGTTAGTGTAACAAAATGTTATATGAGGAATGGGTTGATGGAATTACTGTGTGACCTCCCAGCACTCCACATAGGGTGGTGTGTGCTGGATCCATAAAGGTAAGACAGGGGTCATCTTACTATTCTTGGGAACAATAGTTCACCAAAGAAAAAAATAGTAAAACATGTGACAATGCACAAAATATGTTGTGTCACAATGCAAAAGCAGATGGCTATGGAATTTACCAGACTCCATAAAACAGACAGGAACATAGAAATGCATAGTCAGGAAAACACATGAGTTATTGAGAAAAAGGTCCCACTCACTCAGAGTAAAAATTAAAACGCCCCAAGTCCTGCGAAAGAGCTGTAGGTCTCTGAAAACTCTCACTAACAGGTGATTACGAGGTTGGGGTCGCAGGTCAACTGCATTTTGAGGGAGTGGTAATGCTTGTGATTTCGGTACATTGCTTTGTGTTCCTAGGGGGCCTAATGGGCTACCAAAGTGACATGGGTGCAGTCCAGCGCTACAATCCCAGTAGGAAATGTGGCAATGGCATATAACTGTGCCTTCATGGCATTGACCCGGGCTGGGGTGGTGGGCAGTGCATTGTAGTGTTGCACATTCTGCAGGAGGGCAATCCAGCACCTGGGCAAGAACTGCACAGAATGTGGGCTCTGCCATGCTATGCATCATGGCCATGGAGTGCTGGAAGGTGCAGGTACCCAGGAATTGTAATACTGACACTAGTCTAAGCAGTGATGGCATGGCTGTATCAGTAGTCATCCTGCTCCCTGTGTCCTTCTGCATTGTACTGAGCAGCTCAGTAATGGACTCCCTGTTTAGGCAATACAGGGTCCCCCACTGGGGATGGGTGCACACCTTGCTTGGGCTCTGATGTACCTCCTCCTCCTCTTCCTCCTTCTCCTACCCTTTCACCCCCATACTTCATGTGCCCTGGCCTGATTGTCAAGCAGCAATACTTCCATGAGAAGCATGAGCAACAGCCTCTCCCAGCTCAATGTGGATAATGGCAGAATGATGTTGGAAACAATGTTTGGGGTAGGGTTGTGCCTTAGGTAATCCTCTGGAGTGCATTGGGAGCACCTTTGACTTCATTTCTGACGCCTGTGTTCATATACCTCCAGCTGGAGGTGCCGCGTTTTTGGCAGTATTAGCGCTGTTTTTTTTCAACACTAATACTGCCCAAATGGACTTGTGATGCAGCATTGATTGCACTAGGATTTTCCGGCACAGTAACCGCTGGCTGTAGTAGTGCCAGCTGTAATATTGGCGGGTGAATTTACTGTTTGGAAGTATTTGCGCCGGCTCGTGATCCGGCGCAGCAGTGTTGGTGGTGCTAATACCGTTACAGCCACTTTTAAGGGATACCTACAGACTTCTGATGAGGCCCTGAGTTAAGCAACTTCATTGCTTTACCCCAAGGCCCGACGGCTGTTCAGTTAGCAGATCTTTTTTCGTTCAACATATCGTTCAGCTCCATGGATTACCTCAAGCCCTGATTTCAGTCAGAGGTTCTCAATTTGTGTCTGTATTTTGGAAATCTATTACTAAGGCTCTCAAGGTGAAGAACACATGTTTCCAGTGCTTACTGTACTCAAAGCGATGGACAAACAGAAGGATTGAACTTAAACATAGGCCAATACTTATGTTGCTGTTCAAAAGACTACCCTGACAAATGGGTTCCACTATTACCAATAGCAGAATTTGCTTATAATTTCCCTACAGGACACTCCCTTCTTCATTGCCTATGGGTATCACCCTGTATCCTTACCAAGTAACATTTCCTATGTTTCCCCTCTACCAGCTAAGACATGATCAAAATACTCCAAGAAGGAGCTCAACAAGCACAGCAACCCTTGCTCGAAGCACAATTAACAGCCAAGACATACGCCGACAATAAAATAATTCCAAGTCCGATGTATCAAGTATGGGACTCTGTTTAGTTATCCACGACAAACCTACACAGACCCTCTGTCCTCGCACTCTAAAGCCCAGATACATAGGAACCTTTATCAGAGCTAAGGTTTTCCATTCAGTAGCCATGAACCTCAGTCTCCTCCACATTCCCTAAGATTCCCTGATTACCTGAAGATGATTCCTTCCTGGGTGGGACCTGAGGAGGAATACAAAATCAGCTGGTTATTGGACTCTAGATGCTACCAAAACAGAATAGAATCCTCAGTGAATTGGAAGGGGTTTGATCCAGAAGAAAGATTGTGGGTCCCGGTTACGGATGTATATGCTCCCATATAGTTACGCCTATTCGACAACCAACACCCCGGGATGCTCGGGGAATCTTTATGCCTGAATGGAAGACATAGTAGGGGATGTGATGTTAGGTAACTGAGACACTCACCGGGTTCGCAGCTCCTCCCAGGACGTCTCTGGCAGCCTCAATGGACCTGCCGGTATTTGGCAGTTGTGGTCCTGGCCAGAGGCATCAGCAAATCGCTGAGACTTTAGGATAAGGGGGCTGATCACTCTCAACCCTCGTTAACACAGAAAGGTCTGTGTTGACCATTCCAAGATGATCACCATAGTGGGATATGAGTCCCCAACCAAGATGGAGACTCTATGATGTAACAACTTTTCATACGTCCAATTCCGCATCAGACAGCATAAAACACTGAAACCAAACCGGTCCGTTTTCTTGCAACTTTGCTCTTCCTGTGATGACCTGTAAACCCCGGAAAACAAGGTATTTAGTTTATGCCATAAGCGGTGGGTTACTAAAAGCTCCTATCTTCTTCATTACCTCTTCTTATGCAACCAGCTTCATGTGTGTTGTCCTAAAGGGACTTGATGGTTCAAGTGCAGACTTGGGACTGACAGGTAGTTCATTGGGGCTAAGGGAATTCTACAATAACTCTTGACATTTCTCTTGAACCCAACAGTGCTCTTCTCTCACACCATACAGCTCAAGGTCTGGGTTTTCAAGTTCCACATAAGAAGTGCATGTTATGTCATCTCTAAACTGGGGAACATCATCAGAGTTGCATTTGTGATTACTAACCTGATTCTGCCCTTTGAGGGAGAGTTCCATTTGCATTGTCTTCCCAGCTCCCAGAGAAACCAGTCTTTCAAGACCCATCTTATAATCAAGTAAGTCTTACACGACATGAGCAACTGCAGAGCGAGTATTGATCAACATGTAAGTGTGTGTGCGTGCGGTATATGGGTGTTGGATGGGCAAGGATGGGGAGCAGGTGTAAGTGGATCTAGGTCACCTGGCCTAAGCCCCGCCCACCTGGTACCTTCCTGGTTGCCGCTTTTTTTCACCACTTAACAAGCCCCTCCAACCTGGTGCCTTCCTGCTTGCCACCCTTTTCCCTACTTAAGGAGCCCTCCTGCCTCTTTTCCTTTGCAGCTGGGGAGCAGGTGTAAATGCATCTAGGTCACCTGGCCTAAGCTCCGCCCGCTTGGTGCCTTCCTGGTTAACGCTTTTTTTCACCACTTAACAAGTCCCGCTCACTTGATGCCTTCCTGCTTACGGCCCTTTTCCCTACATAAGGAGCCCTCCAGCCTCTTTTCCTTTGCAGCTGGGGAGAAGGTGTAAGTGGATCTAGGTCACTTGGCCTAAGCCCCACCCACCTTGTGCCTTCCTGGTTGCCGCTCTTTTTCACCACGTAACAATCCCCGCCCACCTGGTGCCTTCCTGCTTGCCGCCCTTTTCCCTACTTAAGGAGCTCTCCAGCCTCTTTTCCTTTGCAGCTGGGGAGCAGGTGTAGGTGGATCTAGGTCACCTGGACTAAGCCCCGCCCACCTGGTGCCTTCCTGGTTGCCGCTCTTTTTCACCACTTAACAAGCCCCGCCCAACTGCTGCCTTCCTGCTTGCCGCCATTTTTCCTACTTAAGGGTCCCTCCAGCCTCTTTTCCTTTGCAGCTGGGGAGCAGGTGTAAGTGGATCTTGGTCACCTGGCCTAAGCCCCACCCACCTGGTGCCTTGCTGGTTGCCGCTCTTTTACACCACTTAGCAAGCCCCGGCCACCCGGTGCTGCCCTTTTCCCTACTTGAGGAGCCCTCCAGCCCCTTTTCCTTTGCAGCTGGGGAGCAGGTGTCAGTGGATCTAGGTCACCTGGACTAAGCCCCGCCCACCTGATGCCTTCCTGGTTGCCACTCTTTTTCACCACTTAGCAAGCCCCACCCACCTGGTGCCTTCCTGCTTGTCACCCTTTTCCCTACTTAAGGAGCCCTCCAGCCTCTTTTCCTTTGTAGCTGGGGAGCAGGTGTAAGTGGATCTAGGTCACCTGGACTAAGCCCCACCCACCTTTTTAGCCCTGTCTCTTCCTTCCTGCTCTTAACTCTTAGATCAAGGGTGTCTCTCGCCCAGACATCCAAAGCAAAGGGCAGTCAAAGAAAAGGGCAATTCCTGTTTGGAACTGTTCGGACCAAGAGGATCCAGGGTCCAACCCCCTGCTAAGACAGCAGGTAAGCATGCACCAACATGTGTTTACACCCTCTGTCCCCACAGGCCATCCCCACCCTCTCTGGTCCCCCAGTGTTGTTTGTGTGTCCCCCCGCTCTCCCTTCCTTCACAAAGGAGACTGTCTTGATACATTCTGGTTTCACCATCACTGTCTTGTGGCCAATGCTGGATTTTACTTTTACGGACTTCATCGATTCATGGTGCGTCACCCTTTCAGAACTCTCATGCTGGACTTCCTTTGCATCTTGTACTCATGGTGGCCCTGAATCATGCTGTTCCCTTATTCATCTTGTATCCTGGCTTGCAACATTAACAGGGTAATTCATAGAATTCAGCGCACAAGTAGCGCACGCGGCTGGCGCACAGCGTGCGCGTGCGATAGTCTGCGCCAGCCGCGTGCGCCAAAACCGAATCCGGCGCACAGCGTATTCATGGATTTTAGCTTCCCCAGGCAGCCGTGGCGCACAGTGGCGCAGCGACTCGCTGCAGCGCCAGTTACGCCCCCAGGAACGCCCCTTGCGCTGGGAAATCTCATAAAAATCACAAACCAGCGCAAGGGGCTACGCTAACCCTGGACCATCACGGCAAGCGGCCCATGCGATTTTCTAGGGTGCGCGGGAAGTCCCACACGCGAAAAGCTAGGCTACGGGAATTGCAGGGGTGCGCGGGAAGTCCCACACGCGAAAAGCCAGGCTACGTCCATTACAGGGGTGCGCGGGAAGTTTCACATGTGAAAAGCTAGGCTACGGGAATACCAGGGGTGCGCGGGAAGTCCCACACGCGAAAAGCCAGGCTACGTCCATTACAGGGGTGCGCGGGAAGTTTCACACGCGAAAAGCTAGGCTACGGGAATTGCAGGGGTGCGCGGGAAGTCCCACACGCGAAAAGCCAGGGTACGTCCATACAGGGGTGCGCGGGAAGTTTCACACGCGAAAAGCTAGGCTACGGGAATTCCAGGGGTGCGCGGGAAGTCCCACACGCGAAAAGCCAGGCTACGTCCATCACAGGGGTTCGCGGGAAGTTTCACACGCGAAAAGCTAGGCTACGGGAATTGCAGGGGTGCGTGGGAAGTCCCACACACGAAAAGCCAGGGTACGTCCATTCCAGGGGTGCGCGGGAAGTCCCACACGCGAAAAGCCAGGGTACGTCCATTACAGGGGTGCGCGGGAAGTTTCACACGCGAAAAGCTAGGCTACGTCCATTTCAGGGGGGCGTGGATATTTGAACACGCTACTCCGATCGTTGGGTCTTCACAGGTCTTCCCTGTACAGCCTCCACGTCCCCTGCATGCAGTCCACACCACAGGTGATTACCCTGCACACCTGCTCATGACTCCCACCCCCCAGCAGTCATGGGGCACCTGCCAGCAGGCCCCCACTCATGTCCCACTCATGCCTCCCACCACACCCACCCCCCAGCACTGTGGGGCACCTGCCAGCAGGCCCCCACTTATGTCCCACTCATGCCTCCCACCACACCCACCCCCCAGCAGTCATGGGGCACCCTCCACCAGGCCCCCACCCATGTCCCACTCATGCCTCCCACCACCCCCACCCCCCAGCACTGTGGGGCACCTGCCAGCAGGCCCCCACTTATGTCCCACTCATGCCTCCCACCACACCCACCCCCCAGCACAGTGGGGCACCTGCCAGCAGGCCCCCACTTATGTTCCACTCATGCCTCCCACCACACCCACCCCCCAGCACTGTGGGGCACCTGCCAGCAGGCCCCCACTTATGTCCCACTCATGCCTCCCACCACACCCACCCCCCAGCACTGTGGGGCACCTGCCAGCAGGCCCCCACTCATGTCCCACTCATGCCTCCCACCACCCCCACCCTCCAGCACTGTGGGGCACCTGCCAGCAGGCCCCCACTCATGTCCCACTCATGCCTCCCACCACACCCACCCCCCAGCAGTCATGGGGCACCCTCCACCAGGCCCCCACTTATGTCCCACTCATGCCTCCCACCACACCCACCCCCCAGCACTGTGGGGCACCTGCCAGCAGGCCCCCACTTATGTCCCACTCATGCCTCCCACCACACCCACCCCCCAGCACTGTGGGGCACCTGCCAGCAGGCCCCCACTCATGTCCCACTCATGCCTCCCACCACACCCACCCCCCAGCAGTCATGGGGCACCCTCCACCAGGCCCCCACCCATGTCCCACTCATGCCTCCCACCACCGCCACCCCCCAGCACTGTGGGGCACCTGCCAGCAGGCCCCCACTTATGTCCCACTCATGCCTCCCACCACACTCAGCCCCCAGCACTGTGGGGCACCCTCCACCAGGCCCACACAGATGTTCCCCTACCAATAGGAAATCACAATACAGATCCCAGGATCCCATGGGCAACCACATCCCACCCCATGTCACCCCAGTCCATACACACATCCAAGGTACACATCCATTCAAAAATCAAATACCCATTACATGATACATAACCAATGAGCAGTATGCGCATGAGTCCAAGTCCGTCAGACTCACACAATGGCAACACATGACGTGAAAACCCAGATTGTGACAGTCAACAAACCAATGAGAGAAGTCCACACAATAGAATCAAAAGAACAATGTATTAAAATGTAAGAAGGAAAAAAAAAGAAACACCTAAATGAATACACAAAGTAACAGGAAAAAAAAAATAAAAATTCTAATGAAAGGTGAAATCCAAAAGAACGGGTGCAAAGTCAATCAAAATGGAAATCAAAAACAAACACATTGCCCCATGGTCCAAATAATAAAATCGAAAACATCCACAAACTATGTACAAAGATGATTGTCCGGGTCCAATATCCCTAAAAACCATAAAATGAAACCTACCCAAAACCTAACTAATGCGAACTATATACAAAAAACGTGGGCCATTGTCCAATCAACCCAAATAATAAATAAAAATAAAGGAAACCTACTATCTACATAACTATATACAAAGGCGGCGGGCCAGTCCTGCGGCTCACTGAGAGATGTTATGGGCCAGGGCATCATCGAACTCCCTTTCTATCTCCCCGAGGCGTTCCTCCTCAATGGCCCCGAGGGCCCGCAGGGCTGACGCAGTGTCCACCTCCAAGCCCCTGCGGATCTCCTCGAGGCACTCGGCACGCCTCAGGGCCCTCTGCATGGAGTCGACTGCCCTGACCATAGCGAGCCGCCCCTCTTCTGCCCGCCGCCTTCCGCATCTATTGCGTGGCCTAACCGCTGCCACACGGAAGACACATTCTGTCCAGGGTCCTCCTGCCCTCCAGCCGATGGCTGCCCCTCCGATGTTGATGGCCCCGAGCCATGACGCCTCCCACGTCGCTGCCGCTGCCTCTGCAGCCACTGCCTCTGCCAGCACGACGGCATCCAGGCTGATGGTATCCACCGACGCCGTCGTGCACGTGCCCTGCCTGATGATGCCGGCACATCCTCCACCTGCAGGGGTCCAGTTGCCATGGTGTCCACACCAGCTGGACCACCGACTCCCGACTGTGGCAGGGATGGGATCCCCACTGAGCCGGCTGCATTGGTCGGGGCAGGTCCACAGGGGGCCCTGGTGTCAACTGGGCCGGAAGACGGCAAGGAGAACGACCGGTGCATACTTTCCACAGAGGAGGAGATGCCCGACACATTGGCCATCACCTGCAGAAAACCTGCGCCAATGGCAGATCCCAACTGGGCCACGTCGGCACGGTGCTCTTCGTGATGATGTGCGTGCTCCTCCCGGGAAGCACGCACGTCATCACGAATGACCCCCGTGCGCAACGCGACCCCAATCAGGACCTTTTCCATGCGCCCACGGGTCCCCTCGTCCGCAGGTGGAGGGGAGTCAGATGACATAGACACCCCCTCCACCTGCGGACGGGCCTGGGACGGGGCATCCATGCTGGTGCATGGTGGTGCACTCACAGGGTCAGGGACAGCGACATGCACAGGCACCTCCACGGCGACCTGTGCTGCCTCCTGCCCCTGGCCCTGGACTGCACCACTTGCACCAGCAGGGATGCCCCCACCAGGCCTCAGGTGTGCCTCAGTCTCGGCCGCCTCCTCCTCTGTAGAAACCACCAACCTGGATGGCTCCTTGCCCTCTTCCGCTGTAGCTGGCCCCTGTGGGGGCTCACCCACCCCTTCCGCCGCAGCCGTGGGGGCATCCCCGCCGTCTACCTCCACAGCGCCGTCTCCGCCCTCTCCATCACTAGCCGCTGCATAGAGGGAGACATAGAACACAAGCATCAGGGCACTGTACAATGGTCCCCTACACAGGAAGCAATATCAGATGACTGGCAATGGTAAAGTACACTTCTATCATGTCCCTCCACAACACATGGGTCAGGCAATACACACACGCAACACCCATGGTCCATGGCATGCACATCAACATACATGTCCACTGCACTCTTCTAAAGTACAATGTCATGGAACACACATGCATCATTGGTCATGCAAATCACACGCACACACTTCACCTCTGTCACATCCATGTGGCCTCGTACATCACAAACACAGTGGATACAAGGATGATTAGGCAGCATCAGTGAATCTGTACAGTGTCACAGACATGTGTCATGCATCCATGCCATTCAAAAGTCACAGACATGCAGGTCAAGCACACCGACCTCGACACCATACATGTACCTGGCATCAGCATCCATCCCTCACCCACACCCATGTCCACGAACATACACTTGCATGCTCACATGTGTCCAATCTGCATAGGCCTCCTCAGGTTGCATAGCAACACATACAACAACCATGTGATCCACAAATTACTGGTCGCACATGCATCGCCATGACAACACTGCACACATACATGCCTACAAGGCCCATTCCACACATACAGCATCACACAACCAGCACACTGCAACATGCACTGTCTCACACAGCAATGCCTGCACACTTACCGCTCAACTCCAGATGGGTCTCCCTCTCAAGGACCTGGGAGTGGAGCGCTGGGTGTATGCGTGCCAGGACCCTCATTTGGATCGTACTCATGTGGCCCCGGCCCCCCTCCACGAGGCGCCGGGCCTTTGAGAGGGTCCTGGACCTGCAGTCCTCCCAACGCTTCCTGACATGTCGGTTGTCGCGGACTGCCACCCCCTCCGCGTTGATGGCAGTCACGATGTCGTCCCAGATCCGAGTCCGTCCTTCATAGTTGGCGCGGCTACTTCCGAAGAGGGCATCATACTGCCCCAGGACTCGCTCCACCAGGACCCCAACCTCGGTGACACTGAAGCTGGGGCCCCTCTGCCTCTCTGGCTGGGGGTTGCCAGTGGTGCCAGATGTTTCAGTGCCCGACATGGCAACCCCAGAGGCAGGAGTGGGTGGGCAACTTGGTCCTGGGGCTGGGCTGTGGAGTGGTGTTCTTCCAGTCGGGAGTCTTCAGTTCCAGCAGGGGTGGACACAGCAACTGTACGCCTGCAGATGGCTGATGTGCAGGCACCAAATGGCAGGGCACGGTGGCAGCAGGCAGGCAGGCAGGCAGGCAGCAGCAGATGGCACGTGGGAGGCTGCTCGGGGCACTGGGGGGCAGTAACTCGGCCTTCTGGGCAGGAGCGTGGTCTTCCGTGTGTGAACGCGTGGCCAGCTTGATACGGAGTGAATTGGCACGTGAAAATCATGCACGTCTGCGTGGAATCCGAGGAAAGGCCCTCAGCGCGTAAGCACGTCAGCACGCGTACGCGATTTCATTGGTCCAAAGGGCCAGGCGCGTAAGCGCGCCTATGACGCACGGGTGTTTCCCAACCCACGTGAAAAATAAACACGTGCCGCGCGAGCGCGTCAGCACGCGTACCCGATTTCATTGTTCCAAAGGGCCAGGCGCGTAAGCGCGCCTATGACGCACGGGTGTTTCCCAACACGCGTGATTGGTCCAAAGTGCCAGGCGCGTAAGCGCGTCTATAACGCACGGCCGTTTCCCAACACGCGTGAAAGAAACACAAGCCAGTGTCAATGCGTGTGATTGGAGGCTGGCCCTTCAGCGCCTACACGCGGAAGTGACGCAGGACCTGTGGGCCTGCATAAAAGGTACATGTAGAACGCCATTTCCTTGTACGTGCTTTTTGTGGAGAGCGAGTTGGTGTATTCTGTACTTCTTGTCAGTTGACACGCGATTTACTTCACGGCGTTCAAAGGTCGTACTCCCTGTTACCTCTGACAGCTTTTTCTCTTTTGCTCTTTTTCCTGGGCCTGTTTCCTCACACAGCGTTCCCTTCTACTGTTGTCCTGTCTCCTCAGACAGCGTCCCATTCTTCTTTTGGCGGGGGTGTTGCCAACGCGCACACGCGCGTCTTTTTGACGCATTTCTCCCTGGCAGACGGTGAGTTGCGCACGCATCTATCATCTGTGCTTGCCCCGTGTGTCACGTACCTCTTCAGAGGTCAATCTAGGCTGCGTGTGACACGCATACGTTCATTACTGTGTTACTGGATGCCACAGCGTAGTGCAGGGTTTTTCATACGCACACGTGGTCTAGGAGGGGTATCGTGCACGTTCCTTAACTTTTTTGGGGTGCCTGTGCGTTGCGTGACCCGTCATCTTTCCCCAGGGGTGTCATATAGCCTTGCCACTGCACTAGGGTACGAATACCATCTGGTACCCAACCCCTTTGACACCCAATTGCCCAGGACAATAGTGCACACCCACTCCCATACGCACAATAACATCAGTGCCATGGTTGGGAGGCGTGCAAGCCGTAAGGGTGGCAAAGGTGGCCGAGCCACACGTGGTGGCCGTGGAGGATCCACTAGGGGACGTGGTTGTGACTTGCAGGGTGCCCCTGTCCCCCCCAGTCTGGAGGACCAGTCAGGGACACCCATGCCCCCCCTCCCCCCCCCCCAGGTTGAGGGTCATGTGGCTGATACCAACCCTGATCAGCCCTTGTTGGACCAGCCCATTGTGGCACCAGACCTGTCCGAGGGTGACTCCATCGCTGACATCCAGGTCAGCAGGTCCACTGCACGTGCACCGGTGCACATTGGTGTCATCAGGACACGCGCATCTATGCCAGATAGGTCATCTGCTGCCCCCCGTGGCCAGGGTGTGGCTCCATCCACCCCACCTCTCATACACCCTGCCAAGACTGTGTCGGTCCTAGTTCATGCACCTCAGATCAGGCCTGACCCTATCCCTCTACCCCCAATGCCTGCACCTACTCCCATGCTGAGTGTGCAATCCCACACACCCAGTACTGAGTCCACCACGGCTCCTGCCCCTAGTGTCCACAGCGGCGTAGGACACTCTGGATCCCCAACCCCTTCCAAGCGGAAGAGGAAGAGTGCACGTCCGGCACAGGCTGATGCCCCAGGCACGGCTGCACAGTCCGGCCCATCAAGGAAGCCCAGCTTCACAGACGCCAAACTGAATGCACTTGTTCAGTATGTGTCAGACCATGATAGGGAAATGGTCATCGTTGCAGGGTCCAAGACCACACATGCCAGACGCCAGGCACACTGGCAGACCATTGCTGACAAAATAAGTGCCCTTGGAGTAGTGAGGCGCACAGCTAGTGATTGCCAGTAGCGCTGGAATGACCTTAAGCGCAGGGCAAAGGATAAGCTGGCCTCAAGTCAT
Source organism: Ambystoma mexicanum (assembly GCF_040938575.1). Taxonomy (NCBI): domain Eukaryota; kingdom Metazoa; phylum Chordata; class Amphibia; order Caudata; family Ambystomatidae; genus Ambystoma; species Ambystoma mexicanum. The sequence continues at coordinate 273,080,766 of NC_090925.1, forward strand.
GCCGCAACCTTGGTGACTGGAGGTGGGTCCCCAGCACAGGAAATAGAACTCACACCACACGAGTCCGTAGCTGGATCCTACGTCACCGAGGGACAACTCCAAGGTGTGGGAGATCTCCCTGATTACGAGGCATCATCCGGTGAGTGCACATGCATGTGTGTTATATCAATGTGCATGGTGTGTGTGCGAAGCCTTCATGTTGGGTGCCTGTCAAGGGGGTGTGTGGCAGAGTTGATAGTGTCACCCATGTGCCTCATCCAGTATGTTCAGTGCAACACCATGTGCCCACACCACTATCCCTACTGCCAACAGTGCACATATGGCCCTACACCATGGAAGTTCCCCTTGAATTGTCATTTTGTCACGACATTGTTGCTCATTCTCCCCTGTCTATTCATCTTATGTCTTACATACCATTCCTACACTTTCCCCCAGCCATTCAAGTTCCATCGTCACATGCCTGACATGCAATGATACCACATGCTAATGCGTCCTCTGTATATACATGGCACTCAACATGCTGTCATACTCTGGATTTTGCCTTGACACCCACCTCCTACCTGTGTGCTCTTGTTCCGTCTGGTTTCAAGCCCCATTCCCTCACACTCCATGCTGCTCTTCATGGTCTATCTTCCCTGACTTCTACTGTTCAGACCATCGTGCCCTACTCACGACACCTGCTTGCAAACAGTCAAATGAGGGCACCCTGCCCTCCAATGCGACCCACCCTATTGCTGACAAGTACATCTGAGCCTACTCAAGGTTAACTCTCACTGACATCTGCTCATACATGCCTTTGCCTGTCCCATGGACCCTTCACATGGTCCCAGTCCTCTCTCCTTGCTCCTCTTCCACCATCAATGGTGTGACCCGTTGGGGTGTACTCTTGGCCTCCTTCCAATCCTCAGAGGCCACAATTGATGAGTATGGTAATGGGAGCATCTCAGTCCAAGGACCTCAGGCCAACCTTATTCTCCTTGACAAATGCTACCCACATCTCATCAACTTCCTTTCCTCTCCTGCTGTCCCCCCTCCTCTCTCCTCATCTATCCTGCACTGCCTCCCTGCACCCTCCCATGATCCTTCTCCGCCTCCCACTCCAACTCCTACACAAGCTGCACCTCTGATCTGTAGCACTCCCCGTAAGTCCTACAAGGCTGTCAACCTCCTCCACATTTACACTCCTTACTCTGCCGCTGCATCAGGCATTCCTCCAATATATGTCACTTACATGAGGTAATGCACCTTGACATCCTTGGTCTCATGGAAACATGTCTGACGGCCAGCTCTGTCTGCATCTTTGACACACTCCTACCTGACGTTCAGGAGATCCTCTCCTTGGCCCGGCACTACTGTGCAGGGGGGGGTGTGCCCTTGCCTTCCCTGAGGGTATTCCTGCCACTGTCACTCCTACGTAGACCTACTCCCCTCTGGATTGGCTTGTGTGACGTCTCTCTCCATCTCACCTCGACATTCACAAACTGTGCGTACTGTGTATCGGAAAAATGGTCAAATGTACTACTTCCTTTCTGAGTGGCCTCACCTCTCCTCCTCACTCATGTCCCCAGACACTGAAATCCTCTTCCTTGGTGATGTACGCATCCACCTGCATGCTTGTTGTCCCCCCACGTGACTTTTCCGTGACCTCAGCAACTCCCTATCACCCTCTAAACTCCCGTCTGTCCCTACTCATTCTGCAGGGCACACTCTTGATGCTCTGATCTCATCTGACCTTTCCCTCTCCATCCCTCTCTGCACTCCTCTCTCCTGGAGTGATCACTTTCTCCTCTCCTCCCACCTCACCCTCACCACCCCACAGGCAAAGCCACCCTCACCACTGTCACACACCTTCTTGGTATTCCAACCCATGAAGTGTGTGTCAGTCGAGGCTTATGCAGCCAAAATCTCCCCCCCATCCAGCTCCCCCTTAGGCTCACTCCCATCCTGACAGGGCCCACTCCATGCTCCACTCTATGTCAGGTACACTGGATGTCTTTGCCACGGTCATGACAATCCGCCTGAAGCCCCATGCCAATGCTGACTCCTGGCATGACTCGCATCTTGTGAACCCAAAACACAGGTGCCGGGTGGCAGCGAGGAAATGGCCTGCATCATGCTCATCCTCTGGCAAACTGGCCTGCCACCTGCTCCAAAGGCAATAGTGTCTCACCCTTCTCACCAAGATGAGAGCCCCAATCCAAGGGCACATATCTGCGGCATCTGACAACTCTGCAGGACACATTGAAATCTGCAAGGACCTTGCCAAGCCAGATGCAGTGTGTACCTCCCCTGTCCCCTCCGAGCCCACAGCACTGCATGACTGTCTCTGTACCCCTATAGGCCACCCCCCCAGCACTTGTCTGCGCCTACCACCATCTGCCCTCGACGTTAAGTCCTACTTACCTTGTACAGCACTACCAGCCGCAACTTCCCCTTGCACTTCATTGGGCCACCCACCTCTGCACTTGCGTTACATGAATGACACCAGCACCAGTAGGATTGTTGAATGGCATCCCCTTCTGCTCCACCACCCCTCAGTGCTCCGCTGTTCCTTCATACATTTCTGTACAGGTGCTTCACGAATGCTATATGAATCCATTACAGGTGATGGGGAGGTGGAATCTCATTGTTTACTGCATTTTGTTAATGTTGACAAGGCACTGTGCATCGTGGCCAATTGGGACTAGCAGATCCATGTCCAACATGTTAACTTCTTGATGTAATGAAGCAATGTCAGGACCAGAGTGGCCAAAATCCAAAATAGTTGCCCTCCTCTCCCTCTTCACTTGGTGGCTATGTCACATGCCATGTGTGTGATGGCATGTGCATTTGACATGGCAATCACCGGCCAATGTGTGATGCCAGTGCTAGGCAGCATGGGGAGCAGGCGTTGCTCTCCATTCTCTGTGTCATCATTGTGTGCCCTGAGCCTCCCCTCCAGACCCAGTGATGGTGAATGCATAGGAGGTTTCCCAGTCATGTGGGACATGTGTCATTGAACTACTGGCTCTGTTGTTCATCAGCCCTTGTTGTATGCCATGGTGCTAATGCCTGTTTCCATTTCTCTCTTTCATGTCTTTGCAGGGGACGAAGCACTTGTTGATGCTGGGGATGTGGTGGTGGAGCCGTCCCAGGAGGGCAACCCGGGCCGACCTTCCACAAGTGAGGGACGTGGTGTGTTTGTGGGTGAAAACCCACAAGTGCTGCAGGTCGTGCTGTCGAGGGGTGTCTCTGGGGGTTCCTCCCCCGAGCAGTATTCAGGTGTAGACTCGGAGGATGACACCTATGTGCAGTCGCAGGTGAGTGTTCTTGGGAGAGAATCTCCTCTGTCCGACCCACCTGCAGCCGGGTTATTGCCCTCAATGGGGATGTCAGTGTCGGCAGCTCAGCCTCCGGTGGTTACGGATGCAGGGCCACACCACACAATCTCTGATCCTGTTCCTGGGGCTGCAGATCAGAGAGGGAATGCAGTCCTGCAGCCTGAGGCTTTGCCGGCACAGCAAGGCGCAGTCCGCCTTGCCCCAGGCAGGTGTGGTGCCCGCCAACGTGGTGGCCGTATGCCACCTGGCAATACCGCTTGGGAGCAATCCATCTACGGTATGGCCACCCAACAGGCAGCATCATCCGAGATGATTGCACAGGCCATGGATAGGGTGGCCACTTCCATTGTCCCCCCAGAAAGGCTGATGGAGCGACTGGAGCAGGCTACAGAGTCCATCTGCCAGGCACACAGGGAGGACATGTTGGCGTCCAACATGGACAGGCGGGCAGGACTGGCGACTCTGCGGGAATCACTTTCCATGGAGTCCCAGCGCCACAGGGAAGGCCTGAGGGAAGAATTCCATCACCTCAGGTCGACCCTGTCAGAGCTTGAGGCTTCATCCCATAGAAGGACAGAGGAGCAGCTGGAGCGTCTGACACGGACGCTCTCGGCCGAGATGCAGGCAACTCGTGCGGAGGTCAGGTCATCCCGGATGTTACTGCATGGGGACCTCCGCATGATCATAATCCAGAACCAGACCTTCCAGACCCGCCTGCTTGCAGCCATGGAGGAGCAAACTCGGGCTTTGCGTGGGCTGCCTCCCATTGTCACACCATCTTCTGAGGCAGCTCCCCCACCTCCTGAGTCAGCTGCAGGGTCTGGCCAGAGCGATAGCGACTCATCTCCCACAACAGAGTAGCCGTGTGGGCCACGAGCCTATGGGGTGTTTTTACTTCCCATGATCCACACAGGTGGATTGTGGCGTGCATCCTGTCCTCGGACCTCATAGGTGGCCCCCCCCCCCCCTGCCGGCCCTTTCATGGCCATTTTTTCTTATCATATTTTTATTTTTCAAGTGTGTTGCCTTGTGTGGGTACCTGGTCATACACTGTATTGTGGCTGGGCACATGCAGGCTTGTCCTGAGTTTGGTTTCGATGCTTGGGTATCTGGCATCCACACCCCTCCTGCTTCCGTTTCCATGGGCTTGCAAAGGGTGTGCCCAAGTGACAGCAAATTACACGGTGACATTGGACTTCCATGAGCTGTTGGGCAGTCCATAGTCAATACTGTGTAGACATTCATGGTGTACATTGTTGTTGCACCTAACTATGCATGATGGTTTGATATGTGCCTCAACTTACATATGTTACTCATGTTTTGCAGGTATTTCACACAGTTCTTCACACGGGCATACTCTCTGGAGTCAGACTACATGTCGGTAGATGTGCAGTGACACTTTTGCGTGGCGCCATCACTGTACATCTGTACGGTGAGGACATACCAGCACAATCAGGTATTGAGACTACCATTGATTACATGCATTGTGTCTTGTTTTGGTGGGCTTCAGGGTGGGTTGGTGTGTAATTTGATTGAAATGACTCTTACACAGGTGTGTAGTAGTGCCTCCGTCACGGTTAGCTGTTCAAGTGCGGCTATGTTCCATTTGGGGCACTGCTATTTGTGACACCGGTGTCATGTTGTGAGGGTCAGTTTGTTTGCTCTCACATACCATGACATGGTGTCCTCTGTGGCGGGACTGTGAAGGGATTGGATGACATGGCAATATTGTAATGTAGCAATTCGCCTGTGCCAATGCATTTTTGATGAATGGAGTTGTGTCTTTTCATAGTTATGCATTGCTGGTGTATGTGTAGGTAGGGGTGCACACATAGTGACACTTCCATGTTAACAATCTCAGGCTGATGTGTTTCTGACAGTTTATTGCCAAGAAATTTTGTGACATTGGGCCTCATTACGACCCAGGCGGTAAGTTACCGCCTGGGCCGTGACTTTACCACCATGGCGTAAACTACGTTTACGCCATGGTGGTTGGCGGACTTCCCGCCCCATTCCGACACTGGCGGGGCGGTAAGTCCCCAATCCCCATTTACCCTTCCCCATTCCCATTTTTGCCCCATAGGGCATAATGGGAGTGGGGAAGGCGTTAATTACGCCACCGTAAATTACGGTGGCGTAATTAACTCCATGGTCCCTTAGCGCCATGGATTTTAACACCCGCTAAAATCGGGTGTTAAAACCTCCATGGCGCTAGGGGAACTCGTAATTGGCGGTAAGGGGTCGGCGCAGCTAACGCTGGCGTTAACCCCTTACCGCCAGGGTCGTAATGAGGCCCATTGTCAGGTAGTGTCATCATTGATCGTCAGATGGTATGTGCCAGAGCAGTGTGCACTAGCCAGCACTGTGATTCCTAGGTGAAGAAGTTGGCCACCAGTTGCGTACGGGCTGCCTCCCCCCGTGCCCTTTCCCCTCCCATGCGCAGCGGCCGTGCATGTGGTTGTGGATGTGGGGGCACCACCATGTCCACGGGCAGGCCCCGGCGTGTTGCAACGTTGTGCAGTACACATGCTGCCACTATGATCCTGCACACTAGTGGGGGAGCATATAACAGCTGCCCGCCAGAACGGTCAAGGGAGCGAAAGCGTGACTTCAGCACTCCGAATGTGCGCTCCACTATGCCCCGTGTTGCAATGTGGGCTGTGTTGTACCTTACCTCGGGTGGCGTGGTGGGGTTCCGGATTGGGGTCATCATGTGGTGGCTGATAGGGTAGGCACTGTCCCCTGCGGAGGTGGTGATGGGTATCATTAGTGGTGTTGTGACATGACCCTGTATCTGACATGCATGCATGTGCAGTGGCATTCATGCTCACCAAGCAGCCATGTATCTCCATGCCGGCCAGCCTCTAGGTCCCGGCTTAGGGTAGACATTCTGTAGATGAAGCTGTCGTGGGTGGACCCGGGATAGTTGGCATATACTGATGTGATGATTCCCTTGGCATTGCATACAACTTGCACGTTGATGGAATGCCAGTGCTTGCGGTTTCTATAGATGTGCTCTGTTGCCCTGGGGGGACGTAGAGCCACATGGGTGCAGTCAATTGCACCAAGCACTTTGGGGAATTGCGCCACACCATAGAATTCCTGGATGCACGCCCGCCTTTCTGCAGGAGTCCTGGGGAGATATATGTGCCTGCGGACTGATGGCCGTGCAGTGATGATGTTCAAGACCTGGTGTAGACAGCGTGACTGCGTGGCCTGTGACACACCACCCACTATGGCACTTGTCCGCTGAAAAGATCCAGTGCCCAAGAAGTGCAGTACATTCAGGACCTTCTGCAGGGGGCTGAGTGCTTGGGAGCACAGGGTGGGTGATGTGAGGTCATCCTCCCACTCACTGACCAGGTCCAGTATGATGTGTGCTGGAAACCTGTACCTCCCATACACCTGGTCATCAGGCATCCCGAATAGGCTGGTTCTGGGTGAGAAAATTCTGGCCCTGACTCTCCTCCTCCTCCTCCTTTGGTAACCCACAGCCACTGCTGCTAGGAACGGTATGTTCATCTTTGCACTGAGCTTGTAGGATGTTTTCACGTGAATATTTAGACGTGCCGGGTCACGTACGCCTGCTTCCTGCAGGCGTACGTCTTTCCGTATTGCCTGTTGTAATTTTGCATGTGTCGTGGCCGAGCGTGTGTGACTACATGCTCGAGGTTTACCAGGTTAAATGTACGTTATTAATATTGTAATTGTATTCAGATGTAAATGGTAACCGGGTGTTTTTCACGGGCGCAGTTGAATATGCGATTACTCGCTGTGTGCCTTTGGACCAATGAAATCGGGTACGCGTGCTGACGCGCTCGCGCGGGAGGTTTATTTTTTTCACGTGGGTTGGGAAACACCCGTGCGTCATAGGCGCGCTTACGCGCCTGGCCCTTTGGACCAATGAAATCGGGTACGCGTGCTGACGTGCTTACGCGGCCTTTCCTCGGATTCCACGCAGACGTGCATGATTTTCACGTGCCAATTCACTCCGTATCAAGCTGGCCACGCGTTCACACACGGAAGACCACGCTCCTGCCCCTAAATCCGGAATCCTGCCCCCCAGAGCCCCGAGCACGCTCCCAGCTGCCATCTGCTGCTGCCTGACTGCCTGCTGCCCACGTGCCCTGCTGTTTGCTGCCTGCACATCAGCCAGGGGTGCAGTTGCTGTGACCACCCCTGCTGGAACCAAAGACTCCCGACAGCCGTACCATCGCTCCACAGCCCAGCCCCAGGACCCAGTTGGCCACCCACTCCTGCCTCTGGGGTTGCCATGTCAGGGAGCACAACATCTGGCACGACTGGCAACCCCCGGCCAGGGAGGCAGAGGGGCACCAGCTTCAGTGCCACCGAAGTTGGTGTCCTGGTGGAGCGAGTCCTGGGGCAGTATGATGCCCTCTACGGACGGATGCGCCTCGACAAGGAAGGACGGACCAGGATCTGGACGGACATTGTGACTGCCATCAACGCAGAGGGGGTGGCAGTCCGAGAATTCCATCAAGTCAAGAAGCGCTGGGAGGACTACAGGTCCAGGACCCTGAACAAGGCCCGGCGCCTCGTGAAGGCAGTGGATGCCAAGGGGCGGCGGGGCCACTTGTCGCAAGATGAACTTTGGGTCCTGGAACGCATATCCCCAGCGCTCCATGTCCAGGTCCTTGGGAGGCAGACCCGTCTGGAGTCGAGCGGTGAGTGTACATGCATACTGATTGTAAGCTGTGTGTGTGGTGGTGTGCCAGGAGTGTGCATGTTGCACATGTCTTTGTGTGGCCATGTATAAATGTGTGTGTGCAGGGCTGTGAGACAAACACATGTGTGCCTGTGATGTGTGAGACAAGGATGGTGCATGTGTGTGTGTGTGTGCTTGCAGTGCAAATGCTTGTGTGTGGGCACATGTGTTTGACTGTGCATGTGAGTTGGCATGCTTGTGGTGTGACACATGGATGTTGATTCCATGTGCATTAGTCTGCAGCGTGTGCGTGTGTGTAGTTGTGAAGGGTGCAACAGTGTTGCTACATGGATGCAGGTGACACTGTCATGTTGGAGAGTGAATTGCAAATGTGACATGGATGTTCATCTCATGACTGACAGTTTGCGGAGTGGTACACATGCTTGGATGTGTGCTTTGCATGTGTGCATGTGTATTTGAGTCCGTGTGTATCATGTGATGTGTGGCTCACCTTTGTCTGCTCATGCTGCTGTATGTGAATGTATGTAGCGGGCTGTAGCAATATGGCTGTTGAATGACTCATGTGTGTGCGTTGAGGAGACAAGTGTGTTGGGGATTGTGATGCCAGGTCTGGAGTATGACAATGCCACTCTTGTACAACTGTTATGTGTGTGAGTCAATTGTACAGTGTCCTGATGCCTGTCTCCTGTCTCTCCCTGCCTGCAGCGTCATCTGATGTGGAGGGCGGAGAAGGTGCTGTGGAGCACAGCAGCAGGGATGCCACCGCCAGCCGGAGACGCAAGGCCCGGCTCCCCTCCCCTGTTGTCATCTCGTCGGGGAGTGAGGAGTCCGGTGCTGTGTCCCAGGTCGCAGCTGCCGAGGGGAGGTCCAGGAGGCGCAGGAGGAAGTTGGACTCCTCGGCAGCAGAAGGGGCAGCTGAGACCCCACAGGGTTCCGCGGCGGAAGATGGCAGGGAGTCATCCAGGTTGGTGGTGGGTTTGGTGGAGGAGGAGGCCGTGCAAGGGACTGAGATGGGGTCTGGAGGTGGGCATTCCACTGGTGCTAGTGGTGCAGCACAGGGGCAGGGACAGGAGGCAGCACAGGCCGCCGCGGAGGTGCCTGTGTGTAATCCTGTCCCCGGTCCTGTGTCTGCATCATCTTGCACCAGCAGGGTTGCCCACGTCCGGACCCATTCTCAGGGAGACCAGGCTGTGTTCCTCCATACACTGGGCCTTGTTCCGACCCCCTCCTCACCTGAACCCCCTATGCGCCAGTCGTCCTCCGTGCCATCTTCCTACCCACCTGTCACCTGGGTGCCCTGTGGAGCTGCCTCTGACGATGGGGCCAAGCTGGTGGAGGACACATCCCTGCCCCAGTCGGGAGTCGTGAGTCCAGCAGGGGTGGCCACCGCAACAACAGCACCCCAAACAATGGAGGATGTGCAGGCAGCAGGTGTCAGGGCACCGGCACCAGCACGTCAGCAGCAGGAGGAAGAAGGTGGATCCTTGATGGCTCGGGGCCATCACCATCAGAGGGGCAGGCATCAGCCGGAGGGCAGGAGGACCCTGGACGTCAAGTGTCTTCCGTGTGGCAGCGGTTGGGCCATGCCATAGATGCGGAGCGGCGGCGGGCGGAAGAGGCGCGGCTCGCTATGGTCAGGGCGGAGAACTCCATGCGGAGGGCCCTGAGGCGGGCCGAGTGCCTCGAGGCCATCCGCAGGGAGTTGGAGGTGGGTACATCGGCGTCCCTGCGGACCCTCGGGGCTGTGGAACGGGGCCGCCTCTGGGACATCGAGCGGGAGTTCGATGATGCCCTGGCCCGGAACAATGATCAGTGAGCCGCAGGACTTGCCCGCCGCCTTTGTATATAGTTCTGTAGTTTAGTTGTAGTTAGGTTTCCTTTGTTTTAATGTTATTATTTGGTTGCCATGGACAATGCACCACATTTTTGTATATAGACAATTTCTTACTTAGTGTAAATAGTTAGGTTTCATTTATTAGGGCTCATGGACCCGGATCATCATGTTGATAGTTTGAGGGATGTTAATATGTGTTTGATTTTTTCACATGAGGCAATGTGTTTCTTCTTTCATTTGTACTTGGATTTGATTTTGGACTTTGATTTTGGACCCCTATTTTACTTAATTTTTGTTAATTTGTGTTCCTGATTTTTTTGGTTGTGCTTTTTTATTATTTAGTTTGCATTGCATGTTTATTGTTATTTTTTATTTTTACCATCCTTGTTTATTTTTAATACATTTTCATTTGATCCTTCAATGTGTTGTATCATCTCATTGCTTTCATGCATGACATGTGGGTTGTTTGGACATTCACTTGCGACATCTGTGTGTGACAGACATGTGTTCATTCATATGATTTACATTGGGTGTGTCACATGTCATTGTGTTTGATATGTGGGTGGATGGGATAGTTGTTTGGGAATTCTTGCAGGGCAGACTGTCCATTACGGTCATGATTGTGTGGGGTTGTGACCCAGGTGAAGGTGGACATGGATGGTACATGGGTGGGGGCCTTCTGGTAGGTGCCCCTGACTGCGGGGGGGGGGGGTGGTAGACATGGGTGGGGGCCTGCTGGAAGGTGCCCCTGACTACAGGGGGGTGGGGGTGGTAGACATGGGTGGGGGCCTTCTGGTAGGTGCCCCTGACTGCGGGGGGGGTGGGGGTGGTGGGAGGCATGAGCAGGTGTGCAGGGTAGTCCCCTGTGGTGTGGGTTGCATGCAGGGGACGTGGAGGGTGTGAATGGAACACCTGTGAGGACCCACCCAGCAGAGCCGCGTGTGAAACTTCCCGCGCACCCCTGTAAATGACGTACCCTAGTTTTTCGCGTGTAGGATTTCACGCGCACCCCTGGAATTCCCGTAGCCTAGCTTTTCGCGTGTGAAACTTCCCGCGCACCCCTGTAAATGACGTACCCTAGTTTTTCGCGTGTAGGATTTCACGCGCACCCCTGGAATTCCCGTAGCCTAGCTTTTCGCGTGTGAAACTTCCCGCGCACCCCTGTAAATGACGTACCCTAGTTTTTCGCGTGTAGGATTTCACGCGCACCCCTGGAATTCCCGTAGCCTAGCTTTTCGCGTGTGAAACTTCCCGCGCACCCCTGTAAATGACGTACCCTAGTTTTTCGCGTGTAGGATTTCACGCGCACCCCTGGAATTCCCGTAGCCTAGCTTTTCGCGTGTGATACTTCCCGCGCACCCCTGTAAATGACGTACCCTAGTTTTTCGCGTGTAGGATTTCACGCGCACCCCTGGAATTCCCGTAGCCTAGCTTTTCGCGTGTGAAACTTCCCGCGCACCCCTGTAAATGACGTACCCTAGTTTTTCGCGTGTAGGATTTCACGCGCACCCCTGGAATTCCCGTAGCCTAGCTTTTCGCGTGTGAAACTTCCCGCGCACCCCTGTAAATGACGTACCCTGGCTTTTCGCGTGTGGAACTTCACACGCACCCCTGATATCGACGTGGCCAGGGCAATCGCGTGTGGGACTTCCCCGCACCCCGGGATACACGTACCCAGGGCAATCGCGCGAGTGACTTCTCGCGCAACCCGTTGTACACACACGCGCGAATTTTTGAACAGTGGGTGTCCGTGTAAATGGCGTACACCTTTGCACATCATTAGTCCTTTGGGGTCACGGTATGGCCCATTGCTGTATGTGGGTGGTATTTGTTGGCGCAGGTTTTGGCGCACTTTCGTTGAGTGCGTCGGGACGCTACCGCCTGCTTACTTGTGGCGTACGTTTTTGGGCCTGTGCGCTGGTTTGATCGAGCGCTGTTTTGCCCTGTTCGAATCCATGAATACGTGTTGCCGGAGAGCGTGTGGGCGTTCCGCGCACTTGCCTCCTGTACTTCCCCGTGCCGCCTACATTCTTCCCCATTCCGAGTGTTGTGCCCCATTTTATTCCCCATTCCGAGTGTCCCGCCCTGTGTTCCGCCTACTTTAGAGCTGTGCGCTGCGCTCGGAGTGATAGCGCAGTGGCCGTGGCGCACGCCGTTGGTTGACCTGTGCGCCGGCGTGCGCCGCGCACTTTTTCAGCGCACGTCCTATGCTTTTCTTACGCACGGACTTCCATGAATCGACGTGCGCTGGTTTCCCTGCGCTTTTCGCTATTTTTCGGCGCAGCGCACGTATAGGCCCCTCTGCGCCGGAATTTTCGGCGCACATTTATTCCATGAATCGGCCTGTATGTGTTACTACTGACTTCTGCAATTGTATTCGCTCTCCCCTCTTGCTTCTCCACTCTTTTTGACTGCTTACTCTCTGTTCTCTCCTCCCCTCCCCTCTCCCTTTTCCTATCTCCTCCCCTCCTCCCCTTACTTTCTTCTATGCACTTACTTTATCAGAATTGTCTCTGGACCTAGTATGATAGCAACCACGTCTGTCGCTACCCCATCCCCTTTCTGTCCCCCCCCTCCCTCCGGCACTATCTGAAATGTTGTCATGCCAAGTACAATAGTCGCTTGTTTTGTTCCTCCCCTCCCTTTCTGCACCCCTCTCCCTTACCTTTTGTTTTTCTCCAGCTCTACCAGAAATGTTGTCAGGCCTAGTACGGTAGTCGCCTGTCTTTTTCCATTTCCTTCCCTCTCTCTCCCTCCCTTCCTTATCTATGTCTTAGCTCTTGCACTATCTGAAATGTCGTCAGGCCTAGTACGATAGTTAATTTCACATCCTTACAGTTCATGGCCTGTAAGAATGCCATTGTAGTTTCCCTTGTTCCCTCCCTTGCCTTGAAGCGCTTTGAAACACATTGAATATAGGCACTATATAAGTAAACTATTATATTATATCATATCATATTGATGAGGTTCGCTAGGATAGCTTTCCAGGGCCACCCAAGGCACTTGGCTTTTCAAACCTTAGTGGGAGTGCAGATGGGCGGTCGAGTGAGGAGACACATGGTGATGTCTTTTGGTAAGTAGCAGTAGTAGCGACTGCTTTGTAGGTGAAATGCAGGATAGCGGGTATGGCCCTTGGCCCAGCCAGGTGAGGTCCTTGTCTTCATCTGACCTTTGCTTAGAACGCCAGCAATAGGGATGTCTAAGGAGCACTGGTGAAATAGGTGGTGGGCGGAGCAGCTGAGTGGCAGCAGCTGAGTGACCACCATCCTACCCACTGCTGTCTGCATGGAGCAGGTCTGCAGTCCTTACGTAGAGGTCTAGAAGGTGCAAAAACTAGTTGTAGGCAGCGCAGCTGAGTAGCAGGGTCTGGTCAGGTGATCAGCAGCCTACTCACAGCTGTCTGCCAGGAGCTGGCCTACAGTCCTTAGGTAGAGGCCTGTACAGCATAAAAACTGGTAGTGGGCAGATCAGCTGAGTGGCAGTGCCTGGTCACGTGACTAGCAGCGTACTCAATGCTGTGTCAAAATTACATTATTAAGCGTCACTGGGGGTGTGGTGGGGTCAGGTAGGGACGATGGGGGAGAGGGCAGAGCAAGCTTCCTCTTTAGCAAGTAAGTGAAGTTCAAGCTGTGCTTTGATGGGATCCAGAGTGGGACTGGCTTTGGTTGTGATGTGCATTGGGTTTCAGTGGTGGGGTGGGAGTGGGGGGAAGAGGAAGTGAGAGGAGGCATGGGGCAGTGAGGTTAAGTGAAGAGGAAGAGTGAACTGAGCGAGATGATGAGCAGACAGAGATACATCTGACACCTAATGAGGAGCAAATCCATTGATGACTTTGTAGAATAAGGAAAGAAATGTAATAAAGCATGGTGACAGTACTTAGAACTGAAGTAGTAACCAGAACATTTGTAGAGAGTGTGGGTAGCAAAGCTGATGACTTTATATGGAGGGCGGGAGAAGGGTAGAAGAAAGGCTAAGGAGTAGGCTTGCACAACAGTCAGGTTTTCTGAGCATGTGGGTGGAGATTAGAGTTTTCATGGAGTGTTTAGCAAAGAATTGACACATTTCCTGAATGTTGAAAAGGTTTATACAAGCAGCTGCGGTAGTAATGATGAATGTCTGTACTCCTAGGTTGCTGTGAAAGAGGACTCAAAGTTTGCAAGCCTTGCATGGGAGAGCAGGAACATGAGGTGGGAAGGAGATAGGAGAAGGAAGCATAGGGATAGAATTGGAAGCTGGGAGAAAAATGACTTCCGATTTGCAGAGTTCAGCATGAAGCAGTGGAGAGCCATCCAGTGACAAATTACAGTGAGACTGTTGCTAAGCGGGGTTGAAGGAGGGAAAGGAGAACATGATTTGAGTGTCATCAACAAAGAGATCATAGGTGGGAGATGAACCAGGAAAGAGCAAATTTGTGGGAACCAACATTCTGGCGAGTCAAGAGGAGAGAAGAGTGGTCAACAGTATAAAAAGTGTTAGAGAGATCCAAAAGTATAAGAAGAAAAGAGTTTGCAGTGGTGAGCATCAGAGAGAAAGCTGGAGGCATGCATGAGTGCAGTCTCAGTGGAGTGTTTACTACAGAAGCTAGATTGAAGTGGATGTCTCCAAGCTCATAATTCTCAAGGTACTTAGTGAGCCTAAAGTCGTTTAGAAGAGTCCACAAAAGAGACATGGGTTAAAGTGCTCAGAGAGAAAAGGGCACACAATTGAGATAACGTTTCTGACCATTTGGGGAGTAAACCGGTCAATAGGCGTGCAAGATGGGTTGGTGCTGCGAAGAATGGGTCCTAATTTGGTAAGAGGGGCAGGGGAGAAGAAGTGAAGAGTCGATTGGGTTGGGGGAGAGGACAGAACGAAGGTAGTGGAGGTCGAGAGAGAAAGGCTGTGGGAGTGTCGTGAATGCCAGAGATTTTAGAGGAAAGGTAATGAGGAAAGTTATTAGAAGAAAGGGAGGAGGCGATAGAAATTGGCTTGGGAGGTGTGAGCAAACCTTGGAGGGTAGATGAAAGTTTTTGGGTGTGTTTGTAAAGGGATGAGATTAGGTTTGCGAAGTAGGAGGTTTCGACAGAGTCCAGTGCAGAAAGGCCAGGGTGCAGCAGGTTATTTATGTAGGTTAGGAGAGTAGCAGGCTGATATCCATGATTTGCTACAGCATAGTATATCATTGAGCATGTTTGGGAGGTGTGAATGCACAAGCAGGTGTGCCCTGGTCAATGTTTAATCCCATAGCCGCCCATGCATGGTGGAAGAGGCTTGAGTTGATTTATCTTGCTGTAAATGTCTCTGCATGCTTTGTGAGGGCAAAATGGAAATGCTAACACACTTAATTTTTAAATTATTCAGTTTTTTAATTTGAAACTTTGCACATTTTAACCTACTGGCTGTATCAATTTGTAGAAAATACCAAAGAGGAAGCACCAGCCTCATGACAATGTTGGCTGTGTGGGGTAAAGGTGGTGGTAATTCCATTACTGCCACCATTCTCGCAATGCCAAATTACATGTTTTCAGGATTTACCACCGGTGGAATTAACGAGTGGTAATTCCACTGATTTTTGGAGGAAGATTGGAAGATTTAGCTCCAGCATCACGCCGGTGGTAATTCAGACAAACATTCACAGGGGAGTCCTATGAACTCCATAAATGTGGACTAACACAGCCATACCACCACTTGTAATCCTGTCGTAAACCCCTGGGACCAAGTGGCTGTAAGAGTAATTCTGTTTGGCGATATTCCCGCAGATTTACCAAAGAAATAATGCCAAACTCGTAATAAGGCTTATGAACGTACCAACCAATGCCATGATGTTAGACATTCACAGGTTTTCGAAAATTGACATGATCAGTTCTTCTTTATCCTGTGGCTTTTCATTCTGATCTTATGTTTCATTGTTTCACTATATTTGAATTACAACATTTTTGTGTATATGGTTTTTGAATGTAAACCAAAATAAACGATTGTATGATCATAATTGAAATCCTGCCACAACTCATTAATAAACATAGGCTCAAAAGACGGTGTACTAGATTTGATCAACCAAAATATTCTCACATGCAGAGAGAAGATTTTTCATTGAAGTGCATATTTTTGTCCGATCTTTTGAACCTCTAAATCAAATGAGCTTAGTTAAAAGAAAATAAATAAATAATGAATATATAATAACTATTAGCACCCTGCAGATGGGAGCCGGCCAATCAGGAGGCTGGACATGCTGGCTGATACTCCTGAACTCGCCTGCGTTCCGATCCACGATCATCCAGGTGCTGCTGCCCCTGGCACCGACTCGAGGTCACAGGCCGCCCTGAAACTGGTCTCTGCACATAACTGAACCTGGTCCCATGTGCCCCTGCATCCCCACCTCACTCTGCTGCAGCGGAGGGAACCTGCTGGTGCTCTAACTCAATTACTGGCATACTAGATCCAATTGTCCAAGAGGACCCTGCGCTGTCTTGCTCCCGAAGCAGTGCCATAACTACATCACCACTGCATATTTCTCAAACCCTGCTATTGCAAACAGTGGACACCTGGGGAATCCGCTCCAACTTAACCGAGTGCTCCTCATTCCTACCACGTGAACCATAAAACTGCTGGACGAGCGGCAGCAAATATATAATTGATTCTATGTAAGCACGCTGCAAATAAAGCCAACACAATCCATCACTACTCCAGCTATGGTCGACTGTACACCCAATATTAAACCAGTGACCGTGTAGGCCTTTAAGTCACTGTCCTCACCCCATTGCAGTGATCTATGCAACAATACCTCTGCGCACTGCCTATCCAATACCACGGCAAACAGTAGATAATAGCACAGCCTGAAACAAATAAATAATAACACCATGTTATTTCATGCAGCATCAGACCTGATTGTCAACTCTAGTGGTCAGAATCAACTCAATATCAGCGTACAATAGAACTACTATGCTGCCCTAGCATCATTGATCCTCTCGTCCCGGAGGCATCACTGTGGGTCCCTCTCAGCTGCGACCAATGGCACAATGATAAAATGGCTGGCAAAAAGCAGAGCTCGATCAACATGTTTGCTAAACCAGCACCCAGAACTGTGGAGGAAAATACTGATGCCGACGTAGCATCAGGCAATGCAGCTGAACAACATGAGCCCAGCGAGCTACAACATATGATGGAATACATGCGGGAGGGGTTCACCGCCCTACATGCTACACTTGATGACATGAGCAGAACAATTAGCTCAATAAAATCCTGAATGGACATTCAGATGCTTGCATCACAGAGGTAGAGACTAGAGTGGGCACAACTGAAGATGAAGTCAATGCACTGAGAGCGAATGTTACCCCGCTCTCTAAGAATGTGTTGTCGATTGGCAAGAAGAATGAGGACCTCGAATCCAGATCCCAACACAACAACCTACGTATTATAGGGGCACCTGAAGAAAACGTGAAAGAGCCTATGGATGAATACGCAGAATATACTCTACTGTCATTACTCGATAACCCTAGGTTGTCACTGTACTCTTGCTCCTAAGCCTGGTGCCCCTTACAGCCTGATAATAGCTTGCGTGCTGAGCTACCGAGACAGAGATGCGTTAGTTCCTGCAGCAAGAGCCAAAAGTGAATTACTAGTGGGTTCCAGCAAGATCCATATGTACCCAGATTTTTCAGCATCAGCACAGCAGGAACACACATCCTTCAAGGCTGCTAAAACGAGTCTCCAAGACCACAACGTGAAATATGCCATGCTCTACCTGCAAAAATTGAGATTAGAGCATTGTAATAAGGTTTACTTTTTCAATATGCCAGAGGAGACTATGAGGTTCATGGATGAACAATTTCCGGGATGATCTTGGTCAACATGCTCTCCCGTTTCCTAATTCCTGTCTGCAGATCGTAACTACTACACTGCTGAGAATGGCGATCGACCGCAATTCGTCATCTTATCTGTTCCAAGTTACCTATACTACTAGCCTCCTCGGAGATTGTATACTGAGAAAATGCACTTGATACTGTTTCATGACACAAAGTTAAGTAGTGCTGATGCCGAGTTGCAGTCGGCCCACAGCCCCCCATGCAAGGTTGCAATTCCTGTTGGGTTGTTCAATGTGGATTGATCACTCCTCTGATTGGGAGAGGGGTGGAGAGTGGGGTGGGAAATAGTTAAAGAAAATCTACTTGGCATACGTTTATCTGTTGATGACAAGCAACAGTACTGGACAGCTAATCCACTGAAAAGTGCGAAACCCAATTCAACGAAACTCAGTCACTACATTACAACCTGGCCCAATGGTAGCTGAACAAATACATTTTATGAGTTGGAACGTGCATGGCCTGGGTAACCCGACAAAAAAGCGCTGACTCCAGCTATACATCGAATGACATAAGCTGCATATTCTGTTCCTACAGGAAACCCATGCACTCACCAGGAGCAATGTGCGATTTGCACATAAAGACACACTTGGCCCCACTGGGATGCTATGTGCTACTGCATGGTGTTCTATTGGGCCACGCCATAATCTTGTTAAATGTACATTGGCCCAATGCTAACAACCCCAAATTCTACATGGAGCTAATGGGGCTACTAGCACTCTACCCTTTAATACATGTACTCTTGAACGGTGACTTCAACACCATAATGGGCACCGTCCTCGACAGATCTGGATCCAAAGCTTGAACAGTGACAAAAGCTGCTCTGGTGCTACAAAGGGGCCTGTGTGAGAGAGGGATGGTGGATGCCTGGAGGACACAACCCCACACTGCGCAAATACTCCTTCTACTCCACAGTCAACGACTCTCATTACCGACTAGCCCTGTGATGGATGTCTTACATATTAGTTAGCCACCTTATAGAATCCGATATTTTGCCTAGGACATTCTCAGACCACTCTCCTATTACACTGAAACTGGCATGGGCAAACACTAGCAGTAAACACACTACAGAGATTCAAGCCACAATCATTACTGGACCCTGCATTCCCAACCAAGATGGGAACGCAAATCGATGAGGATTGTGAGGTGAACACTGGCTCAGTTGAAAGTGACGTGGCATTGCCCTAGCAACGGAGTCAGGCATACTCAAAACAATATGCAGGGACAACCACACCAGAGAAACTACTTTGCACCACCTAGAACAGGCATATGCATCCAATCCTGTCAGCACAGTCGTGCGGGACATTAAAATCGAACTGGATAAATTATGGGCGCACGAAGATAGGGAACTGAAGTTCCTGGATAGCCAAGGCCTGGCTAGAAAATACAGCAAAGGTGAACACCCTGATAAATTACTTGCTAGGATGGTAAAACAAGCACAGGGCAGTCATCATATCCCCTTTGTTCAGGACTCCTTGGGTCGTGTGGTACACACTACATCTGAAGTTAACCAAGTTTTCCACTCCTTCTATTCAGTATTGTATGCCAACTCAAATACAGTGACCCTTCCAGACATAGAGACATTCCTAATCAACCTCCCACTGTCGATATTGTCCGATGACGCCAAGGCAAGCCTTGATCAATCCATCACCCCCGAAGACATATCCCATGTCATTGATGCGCTCCCACATAGCAAGGCCCCCGGCCCAGAAGGCCTCACAATGGAGTTCTTTAAACACTTAAAATCCTGCCTTATTCCCAGGCTAGTCGCCCTATGGGAGGAAGCATGTACTATAGGGATACTCCTCCCTACGCTCTGAGAAGCAGTGATCATCATCTTACTTAAACTCGATAAGCCTCCAGAACAATGTGGCTCATACCGCCCCTCCTGTCGCTTATAAATTCCGATGTTAAAATATTCGCTAAGGTACTTGCACTATGTGTAGCCCTGTACATGGAGCATATTATTCACCCAGATCTATCCGGGAATGTTGCCGGCCCCTCCACATCACTAAACCTGAGATGCCTTTTTAATATCCTGGCGTTTCGCTCTGTGATTCCTGTGATTCCTGTGACAGTCTGTCTACTATTGCCACAAGACTCTTTAAAATTGCTGCGCACGCGCGGAGCGCGGCGCGGTGTGCGGCACAGTGTGTCTAGTGTCCAGTGGCCTAAGGTCGAAGGTCGAAGATCGGAGAACGGAGAGAGATAAACGGAGCCAGAAGCAAAGAGCGGTGAGCAGCAATTGAAGCTTTTTCCTTTCCCCTTCCCCTCCCCTCCTTCCCTTCTTTCCCCTCTTCCCCTCTTCCCTCCCTTTCCCTCCCTTTCGCTCCTCCTTCTACTCATTCTATTCCCTTATCCCATCTCCGTTTCTCAATGCCCTCTTCCCTCTTTCCTTTTCCGTACCTCTAGCCCCTTCCTGTAGCCCTTTCCTGTATCTTTTCTCTGCTGTCTCCCCCGCCGCTCTGCTCCGGGGACATTTGTGAACAAGACACTAAGACACCGTAAATACCTCGATCCTACGCAAGTCTCGCTCAAAGACTTTTTGCCTTACTTGAGCGTCCACAACCCCCGTTCGTGCTTCATTCTCAAGCGAACGGCTATCCAAAAATATCAAAAAGAGAATGGCGCCGCCCTCACCGATAGAAGTGGAGGCCGGGAGGTGGATGCGCAGCGACAAAACACAGTTAGAACATGGCTCCAGGGTGGCCAGCAAGCAGTCCAACAGTGCTATGCTAGAACACAACAGCAGCATGTTAAATGCCTCGCAAGAGGGGCAGCCTCCAGATGCTTTTCCACTGACCTCAGGAGAAAAAAACATAAGCATCATGGCCCCAGTGAATCCTGCAGCTACTGTAAGGGGGCTGAAAACTGGAGACCAAATAGATCTAAACGTGCCACCCGAGACCTCCCTTCAAGAAGCGACCGTAAATAAACAGAAAGGCAACCTAAACCTGGAAAGAACAAAAGGCCCTCCCCCTGCCCCTTCCACGGATTCCACACAAACTCCCCGCCAGCGTACCGCCTCGGCGAGTGACACCAGGCCTGAAGCTGTCGGAGGACGGCCTCGGCTGGGGTCTGCATGGCTAGGGTCTCTTCAGGTGGAAGGAGACATGGGGCAACCCATGCACCAACGGCATTTTACACCAATGCCGCCTGAAGACAGGAGGATAGGCATGGTAGGTACAGGTGAAAAGGATGACCTACTCCAGAGCCGAGAGGGGAGAGGCCTGGCAATGGCCATTGTACATAACAGCGTCAGAAAAAGGGCCCCAACTGTGGTGGCCAAAGACAGAAACATGCAGGACAAAGACAGAAAAAAGCAGGCCATTTCGCCGTCGGAAAGGCTTCCCTCCCTTAAGACACACGAAAATGAAGAACGAGAGGAGCCAGGGCCGGGGGACTACGCAGATGACTCCGTTTTCATAGAGACAATGTCGGAGGGCGGAAATATATCCAGCCAAGACTCATCAGCAGAAGAAATAAAAGCCCAAAGAATTCAACTAGAAAAAGTACAACAAGAAAAAGAAGATCTTTTACAAGAGTCAAGGGCCAGAAATCCAGAGAACAAAGGGCCCAGTGATCAAATTGTAAATTGCGAGATGACTATGTCATCTGATCAGTCTACATCACAGGACGAAGAATATAAACAACTTAGAGATACGACTACAAGAAAAAAAATCTTCAAAAAAACCATGAAGGCGGGTGGCAAAGCCAGGGCAGGGAATGATATTCCACCTAAAAAGAAAGGCTGGAAAGTAGGCCCTAAAACGGGTGAAGTTCCGAAAAGACAAGAAACAGCGTTACTCTCAGCTTCCTTGAGGGATTACTTTATAAAACAAACAAAGCAAAAACAAGTCACAGACCAAGAAATGTCAGACGCTGAAATTCTGGCGGCTATCCGAGATCCTCCCTCACCGTGTAAAGCCCAGAAAATTGATCAGACACAGGAAAAACCACTACCAAGAGTCAAATGGCACGCTCGTATTTCACCAAACAGAACTCACAATATTGAAGTCGTGAAAGGAAAGTCCCCGGCAGAAATTAGCGCGAAGGACCTTATGACATCAGAGGAAAATGTAGAACAATTAAACATCCTAAGGACAAATGATGAATTCACTAGTGAGCCAAGTGGGGAGACACCATACTTAGGAGATCCAAAACAAAAAGACAATAAAAAAAAACAAAAACGGCAATAGACCACCAAACGTTAGACCCATCAAATGTAGTCAGTGAAGGTCCATACAGCTTATTGAGCAAAAAAGACACTTTAGCCCAACCTGAATGTCAAGCATCAGCAGCCATGGCCAATCAAGAGACTCAGACAAGACTCAAACCAAGCGAAAGACAGTCCTACGTCGAAGAAAAAGCGGCGTGGACTAGATCGCATATCCAGCAAACAGTAACATATCATGGGCGGAAACTTCAGCCAGCTTACAAGGCGTGATTGCAGGAGGGGACAAAAGATTCTCTGAAAAATTCAATCAGCTCCATAACGAAAAAGAACTTTACACGCCAACCAGAAACAGGAGACAAAGTGACATCCCGGTAGGGTTTGAGAAAGAAACACCCTCAGAAAAGAAAAAAAAGGCTGACTTACTATCAATCATGTCAGCCTTTTCAATAGCGCTAAACCCCTTCAGCAAACTGTATGAGGCGATTCATGAGGCCTTAAAGGACAACACGTCCATGATCACCTCACTTAAGGATAAATTGACCTTTATAGAAGGATATCTAACAGCAGTGGAAAGGAACTCAAATACCATACAAAGGAGCCTTGAAACTAAACTAACGAATTTTGAAAACAAGCTGCTCAAGATGGATCGACAAACCAGGCAGACACGTGCAATGACCTCTCAAAGTACTCAAACGGAAGAGATGGCCAGAGTCACAGAAGTGGCTTCGATTTTCACGAAAGCCCGTGTCAAATTACCAGGAGGTGTGTCGGATCAGAGACGAGCCTTGCAGTCAAAAATCATGACGAAACATGCAATGGAGAGCCCCCTCCTGTGTGTTCCTCCAAAGAGTCTCCCAGACACTCGAGTGAAAACATCTCGTACCTCCTCGGTGGACCCCCTTGTTGACAGATCCGACAGAGCCATTCTCAGCAAAGAAAAGCGACAGGCGAACATAGTGGGAAATCACTCACAGCAAGATCGCCCCGAAATCGCGCAAAGGTCTCCCACGTTGATCCATGCCCTCGATTCATCTAACTCTTCTGACGACTCTGCCTGCGCTGAAGAGGAAATTCTAAGCCCGCAGCAATCAAGAATAGCTACTTCGCCGGCATGCGTTAGGACGCGGTCTGGAGCAAGGAGGATTACACTTGTGGAGGCTCCAAGCGACCATGGTAGATCTCGCTCGAGCACCCCCACTACTGGTTTGGAGGCTATCCAAACCCTAAAGAAAATGGAAGAGAAGCCAGCCCCAAAAAAAGAGACAGACCGTCGCGAAGAACGGATCCCTAATCATGAGCAAAGAAAGTATAGGATCAATTCCTATAAAAAAGACTACGGCCGATCAAAACCGGTGGAAAAAAAACTCCTAAAACTCGAAGGGACATCGCTATTTAAATTAGAGCAAATTTCATCCAAAGATAGATACATGGTCCTTAATAGAAGGACAGTCTTAAAAATTACAGCAAAAATTGACAAACTGCGGCATCTATCAACAAGGGACCTGGTTCTGGTGGAACCCTACCACAAAGATCATAAAGCTAAAGCATTCCTACATATAAGATCGAAAGCCCTGCAAGAATGGCCCCTTGAAATGGCAAAAGAGCTACAGTGTCTGGGCTTAAAATTAGAAAAACTAAAGGAAAATGAAGATACGACAGGCTCTCAAAGATATGCCCCCTCGAAATTTGCTAATGATACAAGATCAGAAAACGTGACAAAAAAAAATAGAAAGGAGGAGTTGGACGCTGGTCGAGACAGAGAAGAAAGAGGTAAAGGGGAAGATTACCCCCGGAAACGGGACAGAAATCATCACATACCATTTACCACGCCAAGGCGACGAGTGGAAAGCTCGCGTAACGCCTACATAAAGAGGGATCAGGCGACAGAGCTCAAACCAGCTCAATCCCCCTCCACGTCAACCAAACCTTGGAAATGGATTGCAGATACGTTCGGCCGTAAGAAGAAGGCCTAGCAGTCAATCCATGACGCCGTCAATAACAAGATCCAGGTAACGGTCCCAGACAAATTTAAGGAAAAGACCTCACTTCAGATGGCGTCGTGGAATACAAGAGGATTCAGCCACCGAACTAAGCGTAGCGATGTAAAGTTGAACCGCTTGGACTTAATTTGCCTGCAAGAAACATGGCTAACAGAGAAACCTACTCTCGAGGGATACAGTATCGAAGTTTCGCCAGCTCAGAGACCCGTATCAGGAAGACCCTCTGGAGGTTTGTTAACAGCAATTCGATTAGGCTCAGGAATCTCACCTAAGAACAAAATCTGTGAAAAATATGGTATGCTGGCAACCCTAACAAAGTGGAATCCCCAGGTTCAAGGGAAAAATGTCCAGATGAGCCCTGATCTGGTCATAATAAACCTTTATTGGAATCCCGAAAAAACAGCTACGAAAACATTTTGTGAGCAAGTTGCAACAACAATAGACGAAATCAGAGTAAACTTCGACACCCCCAATATAATCATTTGTGGGGATCTCAATGCAAAATGTGGAACACAATCGATAGGCAACACGATGGCAGTAGCACTGAGGAAAAGGGACAAAAGAGGTCAAGCATGGATGGACTTGATGAAATCGAGACAATTTCACAACGTCGCTTCTCTCCAAGAACTCGAAGTGCAGACGCCAACCTGGGAGAGAGCGCCGGCTGTGGCAAATCTCGATTACATCTTTGTTACTGAAGGTTTGATTCCATACTTTGTGGAATTCAAAGTGGAAAGAACCAGAGAAAGTGACCACAACCTCTTATTTTTGTCGTGGAGGGGTGTAACCAAAGAGCGATCATTTTATCCCTTTGTAATTGGTGTCAACACGCAACAAAATCGAATTCGGCTGACCTCTGATAACATAAACATATTGGAGAATAAGCTTCGCAAAAACCACATGGAGATAAACAGCGCTAGGGAAGCGTCTCAACCTGAATATGTCTCTCTACTGATACCCCACAAAGTAAGCTTTGGGGGAAAGAATGGAACTCAACCCATACACAAATACACGTTTAATGCAACATTGGTCGCAAAACGCAAAGATCTTACAAAATTGAAAAGAGCGGCAAAAAAAAGCAACACCAAAGAAGCCTGAGCTAAACATCAAGAAGGTAAAGCAAAGTATAAAGCATGGCTTAAGCAAGAACGACAAAATCTCTATCAGAACGATGCAGAAGCAATGCTGAAAGTCTGTGTGTCCAAGAACAATCGTGACTTCTGGTCTCTACTTAAAACCGTTAATGGACAGAAACCAAATCAGATTCTGTGTGACGTCACAGAACAGCAGTGGATCACCCATTTCGCGAAATTATACGCACTCCCGACCTCAGGCACCCTCCGCACTACGCAAAACCAACCCTTAAAGGAGGAAAACGTGGGCTGGGCGAATATCACCAGTCTAGAAGAGATTCTAAAGGCAATTAGAAGCTTGAAACAATCCAGGGCCCCCGGACCAGGCGGTCTATCTAACATAGATCTGAAACAACATCCTGAAGCATGGGCGAGGGTGATTAAAGAACTGTTCGAACAGTGTGTACATCAAAAACAGATACCGACTAACTGGACAGAGGCTGTACTTGTTCCCATCTATAAAAAGGGACCAAGAAATATACCATCCAATTACAGGCCCATAGTTCTATTAGACATTATTGGAAAAATCTTCGCGTCACTGATACTCACCCACTTTAAGAACTGGGCTAAGAACTCGCCGGCTACTGACACTTTTCAGACAGGCTTCCAAAAAGGAGCGGGAACAGGAATCAATCTTCTGGTCCTTAATACAATCAAAGCAAAGGTGAAGGAAGGCGCCCCCAATGTTCATATGGCCATGATCGACCTATCTCAGGCATTTGACATGGTGGATCGTCAAAAACTTTGGTCGAAATTAACAAACTGGGAATGTCCAAAAGAGATCTTGGATCCTATCATGTCCCTCCACACGAAGACTTCTCTAAGAATTCGATTATGCCAACAAGGAACACTCTCAGACAAGATTGAAACCAAGAGAGGAGTGAAACAAGGCTGCCCGTTGGCTCCAGCTCTATTCATAGCCTTTATTGGCGATTTCCAAACCACCGAAGAGCACGTGCGAGCCTTCCCGCCTAAGTTGGGAGAAGTCAAAATTTCAAGGCTATGGTACGCGGACGACTTGATTCTGTTGGACCAGACTGCCATAGGCCTGCAAAGACAGTTAGCCAATCTGTCAGCATACATGGAGAGCAATAATCTAAAGATAAATACAACAAAAACCAAAATTATTTCATTCTGCAAACATACAAGGGGAGTTCAGCAATCTCACTCCTGGTTTCTGGAGAAGTCAAAAATTGAGGCAGTAAAAGAATTTAAATATCTGGGTGTGCAGTTGGACAACTCAACTAAAGACATTGCCTTGCAGCACACATTATGGGAAAAAACTCGAAGACTCACAGCCCAAACCCGTGCTGTAGACAAGAAATTCGGAAAATTCTCCTGGATACCGGCAGTGCAGTACTACAAATCAAAAGTAGTTCCAGCTTTAACTTACGGCATGGCGTCAAATTTACACCTACCATCTGAAATTTGGGCGAAGTTGGAAGGTCACATATGGAGATCAGTGTTATCCTTACCAAATTCTGCCCCCATATCTGCCATACGGAGAGACTTGGGTCTACCTTCTCTAGCCTCAGTGATATTGCAAGGTGCCGTCCAACTGTACAGAAAAATCCTGTTACCTAGCTCGCCGCCGATATTTCACATCATGGAAGCGGAAATTGCAAAAAAGTCTTGCAAACCCTTATGTGATTGGGAAAGAAAGATTCTTGAAAGTCTAGAAGAAGTGGCCTGTTCAACAGAAACGCTCCTGAGCAACCCGGGAAAAGTAAAGAAAAAACTGGAAAATCAAGATTGGATACGCACCACTGAAAAAATTCTTCGCTATAAATCACTAAAACATCTGCCACCCACTACAAATCGTCTAAAAGTCCCTCTGAATTATTGCGAGAAATTTCCAGAGAAGAACCTGAGAAAAATTTTCATGAGAGCCAGGCTGAACTTATTGAACACAAATGAAATTACGGCTATCAGAAGTCCAGGAACAAATGCGCATTGCCGGCTCTGCGCCGATCATGCCCAAATAGAAACAATCCGACACCTGCTCATGTTTTGTCCAGCTTTAGCAGGAGAAAGAAAAATGTACTTGGCACCACTCACATCAGATCTAACAATAATGGACGAAGAGACCTTGTGGTTCCGTCTGATCGCAGGAGATTCTCCAAGATGGGCTAGGTCGACAGCCAAATTCTTGGAGGTAGTGTTAAAGAAAATCAACCCTCCAGACGGCAGCGGCCACTGAAAGTAGTACAAGAGAAACTACAGCCGGGGCAAAGCCCGGTTTGGACTTGCATGATTCATCGAAAGTGGTGTCCCAAGTACAAGTACAAAACTTAAAGCAAAACACAAAGCATAAGTGAAGCTTCTCTTGTTAAAACCAATAGGTTAAAACAATAAAAATATCCTGGCACAGATCGACTCAGAGACCCAGACGGTAGCCGCAGAGTTAGACATGCAAAAGCCTTTGACTCAATCTACTGGCAATTTATGTGGGCAGTGCTAGAAAAGTGCAACTTTGGACCGGGGTTCATATTGTGGGTTTGTCTACTATACACAATGCCCACTGCCAGGGTTAAAGTTAACAGAGTTCTCTTGCCCCCATAGACATAAATAGTGGAACATGACAGGGCTGCCCACTGTCCCCCTACTATTTGGTATAGTAATGGGACCATTCACAGACGCAATCTGCAGCAGACACGCAGCAGACACGCACAGAAAGGGGTCCGATTGACAGGTGAGGCACAGATCATCTCACTATATGCAGATGACGCCCTACTATTTATTCGTCATCCAGTAAGACATCTGCCACCAATTATGCAAGAAGTGCTCTCCTTTGGTGCCCTGCTGGGGCTACTAGTGAACTGTGCCAAATCCGAATTATTCCTGCTCACCGATGTAACCACTCCCCCACCAGACCTCATGGGCTTTGCCTGGTCCCCACAGGAAATTAAATACTTAGGGGTGACAGTAACACGTCACAGCTCCTCCCTCTATGCACACAACTATGGTGTGTACCTACCCCAACCAACAGCCAAACTACACATCTGGGCGAAGCTCCCGCTAGCCATAGCAGGCCGTGTGTCATTTCTCAAAATAATTACCCTTCCGAAATTTCTATACCATTACACGAATATACCTCTGTGGCCAGGGATCATATTTTTTCACACGCTAAAGATAACAACTTAATGTGGCACGCTGATGCAGTCCGACTTTAATGGGACACCCTTACGAGATCCTATGCACAAGAAGGCCTGGCCACCCCAGACTTTGTGAAATACTGGGGATTGCTGCACAGGCACACTATGCAGCTTACTGGTTCGACGAAGACTCGAAACATCCACATGTAAAGATTGAATGACTTGCGGCAGGCACTAGCAATGCTTGCTCGCCAGTACTCCCACCACAACATAGGGACTCTGTAGCCTTTGACCCTGCCCACACAAGAGCGCTGGCTTGGGGAAAGATATGGAAAATAGTGGACAACTCCCATCCTTACCATAGAGACCTTCCGCTGTGGAACTTTTTTACATCATTCCCTGGCATATGTAAGATAGCAGCACAACAGTGGGTGACAGACGGATACATGACTGTAGTAAACATGTATAACATAGAGACCTTTGCTCCCTTTCAGGACCTACCAGGTCCCCCAAGTAGACAGACACAGCATTGACTACAATACGCTGGGCTCTGCCGGGCAGCAAAGAAAACCTGGGCCGAGTTCCCAGTACAACCACCTGATGAGCCGCTATTGAATTCACAATGAGAGGGCCCTCCACGCGTGGCAGCATAGCCACATTATATCAACTACTGCTAAACCGCAATAGTAAACCAATGACTAAGCTCCAGGGAGGCCTAGGCTAGGGACCTTGAAATAAACATTGCAGATGACATTTGGGAATCTATGTGCTTACAGACACAAGCGGTGTCCTTTAACTCCAGATTTCGACTAATACAATTCGAGGTACTACACAGATTCCATTCCACCCGATCCAAACTACACCTGTTTTCACACACCCACTCTAATCTATGCCCCAGATGTTGTACGGCGGGGTAGAATACCTCCACATGCTTTGGAGCTCCCCAAAGTTGGAAGAATTCTGGAGGGAGGTTTGTGATACCATGACAGAGATATTCAATTGTACTATAGAACCCACCCGGTCAAATTGTTTATTCCATCAATATGAATGACTAAAGCACAATTCCTGCAAGCTGGCGAGCCTTTGTGTGTTGCTAGTAGTTCGATGTGTATTGTTGTTATGGCTCCACCCCTCTTGTCCCAGTGTGGCACAATGGCTACTTTCCTTTACATGGGCTTCTGTTACATGGGCTTCTGGTCCTTATTGCAACCTATAAACTGCAACCTATAAACTGCAGACCTAGGGACATATGGTCTCCTATTCATAATTACCTGCTGTTAGCACAGATGTATGTACAGGATGCACAAACCCCACCTATCGACTAATGCCTCCTTTGCCCTCTGCGCTGGTCTTACAACTCCATCCACCAATGTACTCTTACTCACAACAATCCATGTTGCAATTGTAAGAGGATTCAATTCAACACTACAGCTAAGTCAACGCCTAGTCTATAATACTGAATGAAAACCCTTATTGATATATCTTTATGTCCAGTTCATGCGTTCTGGATGACTACCCCTATATAACACCCCTCTCTTGGAATCCCCCTGACCCCACTGAGCCAAGAAGTAGTTCTGTTTTGCAAGTTTAAAAGGTTTATTTGATAATTTAAAATATATATATATCACACTTTATAATAAATTAATAATTGAATAGCACACTTAATCTGATATGATAAAGGTCAACAACGGAGAATCTGGCACTAGCACACTTCTTTATAATTACTAAGGAGTTGAGATGAAATGGATAAGGTAGCACACTGGTAAATAGGAACAAAAGAAGAAGGTGGTACAAAATGCTTTATAGAGTTCAAATGGATGCAAGGTTGAATGAATGAAATGCAGTATAGAGATACTCAATATGATTTCAACAAAACAATGTAATCACTTTTCTCTGGCAATCCCCTCCCCCCCTTGATGCAAGGCAAGGAAATGGAAGGAAAACACACAGTTCTCAGAAATGCAATAAAATGTGATTCAGTTCACCCCAGCAAGCTTAGACTACAGAAGTTTGAAAACACAGATAGGGGTTTTGAAAACACAGGCCCAAATGCTTGGATATGTGCTAGCAATGGATGAGAAATATGCTGGAAATGCTTTTTAATTCCCTTTCAGAGGTTCAGGGTGAGTGGTATCTAGTTAATATTAGTCCAGGCTCACACTAGCAATGAGGCAGGGATAGTTAGCAGGTTAAACGAATTTCTGGCAAATGGAAGGCAAGCAGCAGCAGCTTTTTACACGTGAAGAAATTTGCAAATCGCGGCAAAATTCGCGGATGCGCCGAGCGCTATTACAGAGGAAGCACAAGGACTATCTCTATCGTTTTGGGGTCCTAGGAAAGCCTAGGATCTCAGCTTCAAAATGAAAGTTAGTGCAAGTCTCTAGCACAAACGGTTGCGGAGATATGAGCGATTGAATAGAGGTCGTTTTTCAGATTTGAAATTCTAAAGTTCCAAAAGACAAGTGCAGCTTGCAACTAGAAATGACAAGTGACAGCTTTACAAATGACAGGTGACAGTTAGGAGGCAGTTCTACTTAGATTAAATAGATTGAATTATATTATTTTAACTAGGAGATTGGTTCTGCACAGTTTCTAGGTACTCACACTATATTCTTGAGTGAAATGGGCCTCATCACGGATCTGGTCAGGGTTTTAAATTCGCCTCTGGTCTCTGCACTTCACAGTGATCTGGGTCAGCTCTCTCTGGTTCTCTGGTCTGGGTCTCTAGTTCTGGATAGATTGAAGTCTCTAGTTTGGCTCTCTGGAGGTTTGATGGAGGTAAAGTATGGATTTTTCCGGCAGAGCGTCCCGCTGCAGATGGAATTTGAAGGTCCCTATCTGTCCTGACTCTCTGCTTTTATGTGTTTTTGAGAGTGGGTGTGTGTGTTGCATCACTAGACTTGCCCCTCTCACTTGTCATTGGTCCAGCTTTCATTCCTCCCCTTGATTGGGGAATGAACTGTGAGTCAGAGTGATGTCATTATATGGCTTGCCAAGAGGGCACTCCCTTGTCAGATTGCACACATTCTATATTTGATAATAAAAGACATATTTCACAGTTACACAGTTGCTTGGAATTACATATACATGGTGTGGCTGAATTTAGCCATGTCTCTGTCCAAATCTGCTCTTTCTAGGAGCTTGCATTCAGAGATGGCACATAATGGACTTTTTAACTGATTTTTCAATTTCTGACATGGACCCAACTTTACATACATGTGCGCAGGGAGTAGGGACATTAACTGATGAAGTTTCAGATTTTTAACATGCACACATTTAGAGTAATATCCACTTTTCCGCTGACACCCCCCTGTACATACCACCGGTTCTAAAAACCTCTTAAACTGTGGGCAGAAAAATCACAAGAATTATGGTATCATTTATAAAATTTTCACATGTCCGCACCATGAGTTATTAATCTTTTTCTAAACAATATTCTGGCTACAAAGGGGTGTGGTTTTCTCTCAGCACAAGGTAGAAATACTGGTTAATCCAGTTCTGCCAAGCCAGCTTGCTCTCACAGGCAGTGCCCCTCCCCTTTCCTCAGGAGGAAGCCACTTTTTACGACCATTTACGACTCCTGCCAATAAAACCTTTGCCTGAGCCAGGACAGGGCTTTGTTCACTTTCCTGCAGAGCACAGGTAATTCAATTAGCAGATAGATGGCATATCCTTAGTGTGAGCAGCAAAAGGGCAGCTAGGCCTGGGAACACAGCTGTGACTCAAGTTTCACTCCTGATGGGGGTAGTTGCCAGGCAGAATTCAGTTCCTTAAGCCAGGTTTCAGATAAAATGTCACTTTTTGTTCCCCAGTTCCTGCATTCAAATAAAACTAAACATTTTCACAGATGCAGCTAGAAGGCTGATTCTAAGTTTAAAACTATGACATTTCAACAGTTACAAAGGCATGTGACACCAAACATAGGTCACTCATTTAATCTAATATTTTCGATTTTAGTGTCTTTAAATCCAGTGCAACTTAAACTGCTGCAATCCACAGCTCAGCCAGTCTTGTTATAAACCTTGTCTTATGATCTTCATTTCCCAGATTTTGTAGGCACACAAAACTCCATTCTGCCAAATGTCTGCTGGTGTTCAGTAAATATTTTGCACATATTGCAATGTTTGAAATAGGCACTTTGGCTTGCCTTCAGAGAAACACAGGGTGGTTTTAAACTGCCGGCTTTTGGATAGTGGTGAGTACTGGTACTGCACCCATTTTTGGGATTTAAGAAAATGAATTCCCCACAATTCTAGGTTGCATTTGGCAATCAGCATTGCCATTCCCAATGGTTTCAGACTACTGTGCGGGTAGTCCAATGGTGGTTTTAGGCAGTGTCCTTCTGTGCCCATAACATCGGCAAAAATGAGTGGCAGCCTATTCTTCATGCATTTCCCTGTGCATTTTCTGGGAAGCTCTGGCCATCATGAGGTTTTCCATGTCAGTACTGCACAGTTTTGAGGTAGGGCTCGGATGCATGGGTAAATACATCCCACACAATTGCTGCAGAGTTCATACCGACGACGAAGATGTAATGTACCCACTGCTGTTGATACTGTTGATGTCTGCATAGGTTGTAATGCCAAGTACTCAATAAACACAGTTTTTTTTAAAAAAAAGAAGAAGCTAAACTGACAATTTGACACAGGGTGAGTTCTCATGAAGATGTCCTGCATTGTGTATTAGCTTTCTGAGAAAGTACTTTGACAATTTTTCCTTGCCCGTTGCTGTGCGTATTTATCATTAATAGCACCTGGCTCGTGATATCGGATGGCATCTCAGCCAATCAGAGGTCTTCAAAGGCAGGTGTTGTTTTTGGTCTCGTCCTCCTTTTCAGAGCACTGATGTGCTGTATTCTGCCGACACTGCCATTTTCTCTCCTGTGCACTTCGACTCCTTGGCCAAAACCTCTCTGACCGTTCTCCACACTCACTCCCTTATATACCACCACAGCCCAATGCCACAGCACCCGTCCTACGACCACATCCGGACTCACATTTACAACTCTGGCACCTATAATCTTTGTCACCGTTTTCCCTTCACTGATAACTGTCATGGAAATGGAGATGGGACACTGGGTAGTTCTCTTATCCTTTTTTCTGTGGTGACCATTTTCTTTTGTAATTTTTTTAACTTGTATAAAAGCTGAAATTTCATTTTACAACTTAAAAAAAGCTATTAGCAGCCTGAACAACATGCCAGGACGCTAATATTTATAGGCCCCTCAGTGGTCAGCATTACCACTTGATAATGGCGTTGTGACCAACTTCAAATGGTGAAGCCCACTGACTCCTCAGTTATTGCCTAATTAGTGTCAATACTATTTGTGTTAATATTATTATTATTAGTTATTATTATTATTATTATTATTATTATTATTATTATTATTATTATTATTATTATTATTATAATAATCATTTTTATCATTAGTAATAATACCTATAAAGCATGTCTAGCTTCTGAAATCCATGAGTAAAGATGGTTTAATTTGCTGGAATGCACACCTTTTATTAACAGCATTACAAAATCGTCCCATGGGGAGGTGAAGCTGTGGAAGCATGCAGTGGTGACTGCGCATGGATCATGGATCGTGTAAGAGGTAGAGTAGGAACATGTTCCTTTCTTTTGCGGCAAGAGTGACAGAATGAGCCCGAGGAGCCGAAGGAGATTGTTCTAAATGTGTGAGGCCCACATGGAGATGATATCCCCGTAGGCTTCCTCCAATTTGCATTTTCTGATCTCAATTCTTGCCACTGCTTGTCTCCTAGTGTTGTGAGATCCCCAAAGATTGTCACTTTCTTTGAGAGGTGGTCTGCCTTTTTCTGTTTGACTGCCCTGTGGAATGCTGAGGGGCTTCCAGGTTGGCACTGGGAGGCAGAGCAGCAGGGATAGAAGTGAGCCGGAATGGTTGGGAGCAGTGTTCCTCTACTTTTACTTTTTACTCTTAACAGTTCCACTACCTTTTACAACATATTCACAATTCCTGAACAGCACCTTTTGACGCTAAAGCATACCTCTTCACTTTACCATTTTACAACAGTTGCAGCTAAACTAAAATCTGACAGTACAATTATTAAGCCTACGTGACATAGCCTGGATGTATTGGATTAGAGCTGGCTTCATTTTAGCCCGAGGACGATTGGGGAGGTTCTGGTAACACTAAGAAGGAATCTGTCCTCACACTCCATCTCCCCGCGATTTTTGGAAAACCTTTCAAGTTGTTATCTCAGGTAAAATGCTAAAATAATATAATTTCGAAAGTGTCATGCTATTCAAAAGGGATAGGTGTCTATAGATAATGTGTCCATTCACAGCTCTGAGCCTTAGTGACTAGTTGCTTGGACTATTGCAATCCACTCCTGGGGGTTGGTAAAATGAAACGTATTACCACATTCCATGTGTTCGAAACGGATTGGTTTCTGGATGCAGGAAAAGTGTTCATGAAGTAATGAAGTTCTGGCAATCAGAGGCCTAGCCACAACAAATTGCTGTTGCCTCTGGAAATCCACAACGAAAAAGCAAACTATTCACCACCTCCTTTTGAACTGCTCGGCGACGCGAGATATCCGCTCTATATACTTGAAAAACACCATCTCCAACTTTATCCTTCAGGATGAGGAAAACTGTTGGAACAAACTGATAGGAGAAGACAAAGCGACTTGGTTGCTGGCAACAGTGAACATTATGCAACATATCATCAAAGAGATGCTTCCGCTTCAAGATCTGAATATCGCCTCAACTATAGCAGAGAACTAACTAACTAACTAGCTTTAGAATTTAAGTTTAGTTTAGTTTAGTTTATTTATTTGTAACGCGCACCATTGGGCATCAGGGCGCAAATTTGAAAATGTTTACATACAGTAGTTACATAGAGAAGTTGCATAGGATCATTGCAACAGACAATGACTTCAATAATTTACAAAGGATCATTGGAACAGACAGTGAAAAATCAATGTTTACATTCAAAAGTTGCAAGAGAAGTTACATAGGATCGTTGCAACCGACGGGACAAAGACATCAATAATTTACAGACAGGATACTTGCAGGTATATACAGCGAATCACGGTAAGGCAGGCGATTACGAGGTAGGACCGTAATAGGAAGTCTTAGTTGGGAGCAAGGAGCCACAATTTCGATTTCAATTTGAAGGTATTGAGTGAAACCTCAGATCTGACGGTAACCGGGAGTGTGTTCCAGAGCTTGGACGCAAGGACAGGGAAGCTCAGGCCCCCCGCTTTTTGAAGTTTAAACCTTGGAACCGATAGGCAGTGAGTCTGGGTTAATCTTTGAGGCCGAGTGGATGAGTGGCAGGAGAGTCTGCTACACAGATAAGGGGGAGCCTTATTTGCCAGACATTTGTGGCTTTTTTTCTCCATGTCTACTTTTTCCTCTTTTTCTTGTCAAAAAATCTGAATGGATTAAATACAAATAAAAAAATTAAAAAAACAAAAAATAAGTGTTCATGTCCAAACTCTTCACAGAAACCGGGTGTGGCTTCCAGTAGAGTAGAATATTCAGCTTAAACATCTTTGCATCCTTTTCAAATGTCTTGAATGGGACTGACCCTGCCTACTTTGGGAGAGCATCACTCTGTGCATCCCAGGATGGAACCTTTGGCCTATGGAGGATCATAGACTATTCATCCCTAAAACTCCATCGGGCCATAGGAGAAAACACAGTCATTCTTGGAACAGAGGATTTGGAGTAAATTGGCAAATTTCATTCATGATGATGCAAGCCTTTTCTAGGTGCAGGCCCCTGTTAAAGTGGCATTTGTTTAGTGGGTGTGGGTATATGTTCTAGTGGAAATACCATCAGCAAGTCTAGGTAATACATAAATGATCCCCCTGACTGACCGATTGAGGAAAAAAAGAAAACCAATATAGGGGCACCATCTTGATTTGCCCATTTAACCACTTGGCTGTTAACTAGGGCTGGACGAAACTGTGAAATTCCGTTCCGCTGGCCGTGGAAGTAAAATCTGAAAGATTTTGATCTGTTGCGTGAAATCTGCTCTTCCATCACCCTTGTATATCAAAAAGATAAGCACAAAGTTTCTTGTGCCGTTTCGCAACCTGAAACGTGCTATGCAAAGATTCTCAGGCCGCTGCACAAACCTTGCATGAATCGAAAAGACCAGCATAACGTTTTTTCTGCCACTGCGCGAACCTAGTACGAATCGAAAAGAGCAGCATGAAGTTTATAGTGCCACTGCATGAACCTAGTATGAATCGAACAAACAAAGCTGTGTAAAGTTGCTTGTCGCGCTGCACAAACCTAGTGCAAATCGAAAAGAGCAGTCCAAAGTTGTTTGTGATGCTGAGCGAACCTAGCAGAAATCGAACAATAAAGCTACACAACGTTTCTCATGCTGCTGTACGAAACTAGAACAGATCTCTGAAAAGCATGCAAAGTTTCTCGTGCCCGCTGTACAAAATTACAACAAATGGAAAAACACCCACCCATAGGTTTCTCATGTAGCTGCACAAAACTAGTACATATTGAAAAAAAGACCCACAAAATGTTCTCGTGTCACAAACCTAGCACAAATTGGTAAAAGGCCTGCACAAGGTTTCTCATGCTGCTGTATGAAACTAGCACGGATCGTGGAAAAGCATGCAAACGTTCTCATGCCCGCTTCATGAAACTACCACAGATAAAATTAAAAAAAACAAAGTTTCTTATGTAGCTGCCTGAAACTAGTACGGATTAAAAAAGACCAGCACAAAGTTGCTTGTGTTACAAACCAAGCACAAATCGGTAAAAGACCTGCACAAAGTTTCTTGTGCCGCTGTATGAAACTACCATGGATCATGGAAAAAAATGCAAAGTTTCTCATGCCCGCTGCACGAAACTACCGCAGATCAAAAAAGACCTGCCAGAAGTTTCTCATGTAGCTGCACGAAACTAGTACGGATTGAAAAAAGACCTACACAAAGTTTCTCATGTCACAGACCTAGCACAAATCGGTAAAAGACCTGCACAAAGTTTCTTGTGACACTGCACGAAACTAGCATGGATTGGAAAAAAAAAGACCTGTGCCACGTTTGTCGTCCCTCGACATGAAACTAACATGGGAACGACACACCACGCAGTGCGCAAAACTGCACAAAACCAGGCAGATTTCAGTGGCAGAGGAAAAGTGATTCTGATTTTGAGAATTAGGTGAAAGCGGAATCCAGTGCCGATTCCGCATTAATCGCTTCACTGGCAAACATTGCATCCACCCCTCCTGACAACCCGCCCTGGCTGCAATACCATGTCACATTTTGCACTATGCTCCCGGCTACTCGCCCACCGCCGAGGTCATCTCTGTTTGGGCCATTGGGACATTTGTTCCCCATCCCAGTGCAGTGTTGAAAGAATTTAGCAAATAGCCTTGCTAGCTTCTTGGACAATCACACACATGAAGCATGATCCCGCTTGCTAGACCTATTTGAAGTAAGGACTTTCTATGACACTGTCTACATGCATCACCAGAGATACTAATTACATATAAATCAGAACAAGAATGCTCCCCGTGTCCGCGGATCTAACACATATTTGCTTGATTAAGGCACTAATGAGACATAGGTTTGTAATGTGTTTACAACTCATGGGCTAATTATATTATTCATTTAGCAATTAATTCAATGCAAATCTACAGCACCATCTGTATGGCATGCATAGACAGCCCATCCCCCACCCCACCCGCTGACACACTGCAGATATTATGACAGTGTTAAATGATGCCGTAGGAGGATAGTTTGCTAAGTTATTGTGCGGCATAGTTTCACACTGTGTTGCGCCTGGTGATTAATGATTACACCACAATACACATCTTGAATAGGGGTATAAGTGGTCCTTTAGTATAAGCAAGATTTGCACTGCAAATTATACATTATCATGCTAAGTGTTGCGCAATATTAATAATTTGGAATACATTAACGCTAGCCTACTTAGCTGCACGCAGTCTTGGGGATCAGCAAAAGCGCGCATTAAGGAGGCGGGAGCGTGGCAGGCAATCATGATGGCGCCGATGCAGAATTTCAGTAGTGAGCATTTGGGCGGTCTCAAGCTGAAGAAAGGCTTTGCGTGGGCCCCGAGCGTGAGTCTTGGCAGTGGCAACCTGAGCTCAGATGGAGGCAGCGCATCCAAGTACTTTTAAAATCCAGGCTACCTCGTTTCACAATATGCAGTCACGACAGGTTGTTGAGTACACAGTCACTGAAGCTGGGGGAAAACAAGGAAAGATAAAAGAAGCAAAAGAGTGGACAGAGGATCGGGAGAAAGAGCTAGACGGAACAATCAGGAGAGACCACGTATGAATGATAACAGGAAGTAACATCAGAAAGGGGACTCAAGGGGAGACGGCTGGAGAGCGGGAGAAAGAGCTAGACGGAACAATCAGGAGAGACCACGTATGAATGATAACAGGAAGTAACATCAGAAAGGGGACTCAAGGGGAGACGGCTGGAGAGCGGGAGAAAGAGCTAGACGGAACAATCAAGAGAGACCACGTATGAATGATAACAGGAAGTAACATCAGAAAGGGGACTCAAGGGGAGACGGCTGGAGAGCGGGAGAAAGAGCTAGACGGAACAATCAGGAGAGACCACGTATGAATGATAACAGGAAGTAACATCAGAAAGGGGACTCAAGGGGAGATGGCTAGGGAGCGGGAGAAAGAGCTAGACGGAACAATCAGGAGAGACCACATATGAATAACAGGAAGTAACATCAGAAAGGGGACTCAAGGGAGACGGCTGGAGAGAGGGAGAAAGAGCTAAACGGAACAATCAGGAGAGACCACGTTTGAATGATAACAGGAAGTAACATCAGAAAGGGGACTCAAGGGGAGACGACTGGAGAGCGGGAGAAAGAGCTACACGGAACAATCAGGAGAGACCACGTATGAATGATAACAGGAAGTAACATCAGAAAGGGGACTCAAGGGGAGACGGCTGGAGAGAGGGAGAAAGAGCTAAACGGAACAATCAGGAGAGAACACATATGAATAACAGGAAGTAACATCAGAAAGGGGACTCAAGGGGAGATGGCTGGAAAGAGGGAGAAAGAGCTAAACAGAACAATCGGAGAAACCACGTATGAATGATAACAGGAAGTAACATCAGAAAGGGGACTCAAGGGGAGACAGCTGGAGAGAGGGAGAAAGAGCTAAACGGAACAATCAGGAGAGAACACATATGAATAACAGGAAGTAACATCAGAAAGGGGACTCAAGGGGAGACGGCTGGAAAGAGGGAGAAAGAGCTAAACAGAACAATCGGAGAGACCACGTATGAATGATAACAGGAAGTAACATCAGAAAGGGGACTCAAGGGGAGACGGCTGGAGAGAGGGAGAAAGAGCTAGGGGCGGCCGCAGAGCGGAACAATTAGATGAGAGGTATGCACAGTGCTAGGGTAGGGTATGTATGTATGTCATTTTAGGGGTAATTCATGCAGCTACTATTTCCAAAAAATAGGCCTATTTCCTGAAAGGGTTCCAATTCTTTTACAGGGGTAACATTTGAGTTGGTAGATCCCCTCCAACAAATGAAGGTCCAAATTCTGTTAAATTGTCGAAAAAGTGTATTTACTACTGATTTACTACCGAATTCCTGATGGAGCTAAAGCAGTGCCCCAGCGTAACCCACCTCAGGCAAATATGACATCACAATATGGAAGTGATTGCCAATGAAAATGAGGTGCACTGTGGCCTGGCCCTGAAACTTGTCAGACCGGTTAGTGGCTGCTACACCGTATATTGTACCTCGGGAGGAGAGCTCAAGGGCAACGTGCTTGCCTTGGAAGCAAGACAACAGGAAGCAACCCAGGTTCGATTCCTGGCTCTGCGCTTAGAAACTTCAGGGTATTACGCGCATTATAAATAACCTATCATATCATGTGTTGGCATAACATACATCTAATGAGGGAAATCATTTGTTTTCTGCAAAGGTCCTACGCCAGCTCCAATTATTGAATTGTTGGTTATATTTTATCGTCCAATTTTACCACAGGTCAATCCTTTCCAGTTGTGGCAGATACAATATGGAACTTCCTTCTAAACGGAGAGTTGAGGAAAACCATCTCAGCTTTCGTTGTAAACAGAAAACCTTCCTCTTTGAATACATCCC
Organism: Ambystoma mexicanum; assembly: GCF_040938575.1. NCBI lineage: Eukaryota > Metazoa > Chordata > Amphibia > Caudata > Ambystomatidae > Ambystoma > Ambystoma mexicanum. Next base: position 273,120,968 of record NC_090925.1, read on the forward strand.
TTCCTGCTCTTAATCCTGCTGAAGCTCTTGGTGTCTCGGCTGCTTTGTGGCTGCCTCACTTGTGTCTATGTTGGTGCTCCCTGATGCCTGCAGGCTTTGGCACCTTATAAATAAATAAATAAATAAATAAATAAATAAATAAATAAATAAATAAATAAATAAATAGATGAGGCAGTTCAGAAAATGCTGACAATATGTTTTCCTCAGGCGGTTATTTTACGGATGACTGTAATGACCCCAGCAGTGGTTACCATCACCGGTAATCCCATACCACGAGAGTGTGCCAGAATATCAAATATAGCACTCTTCATCTAAGGAGCGTTACAGGTGGCCGGGCATTATCTTACCACCGGAGGAGTACTTGAGAAAGGAGGCAAAGAGGTTTTTTTTGCCAGTGAGAAAAACACTGGCCTGTGCATTAGTGTTGTGTTTTTATTTAACTGGGGAACTCAGTGTACCGCTTCCAACTCTCCCCACCCATACCTCTACCTGCTACCCACCTATATAGGGTGTCAATTGGGGTACAACAGGTAACCTCAGCAAAAAGAACAAGAACAGACACATAATGGCAGGTTGCCACTTTCTAAATCTACATTCTTTTTTTTCAGAGGAACCCCATATTCAAATGGACATGACCACCAGGTGGCAGAAATATCTCGAACAGCATGCACACACTCTTCGCCTCAAGTAAGGTTAAATGGTGCATTTATTTATTTATATTTCTTTGTATTGTGCATAAGCACGAATCCCTAGGCAAAGTAGTGCAAACAAGACTTGGGCCTCATCACGACCTCGGCGGTAGCGCTATTACCGCTGGATTTAAGGGTCTGCCGAATCAGGGCCTCGGCGGATTTCAACCCAGCTCTGAGCTGGGCATGGGGAATGGGGACTTACAAGTCCGCTCAACTCGTGATCCCGCGCTATTAGCGCCGGGGGCTATGGCGGTCGCGCTAATAGCCCCCGCGCTAATACCGCTGGTGTTATTGACGAGGTCGTGATGAGGCCCAAACACAAGAAAAAACAGTAATCAGAGATACATCAACATATCCAGAATTGGGGCAAAGGTCATTACAACATTTATGATTTCTACAATTCTCCAGCTCTGGTGGATGAGTTGGAGGGTTAAGAGTGGTCGCTACCAGTCCACACTTATATGGGTTCACTTTTCTTTCACATTAAGAGAGGTCACAAGCGCGCAGTACCAACATATCGAATCCACAATCTTCAAATCTTTTCTATTGACAAACATTTTGTTTGGAAAATTTCAGCCAGATCTGTTCTGCAAGTCTAAAGCAAAAGAATGTTTGCATTTCCTATTGATCCACAGCTATGGTTGAGGTTATGGGAAAATGAAATGCAGTAAAAAGCTATTTGCAGGTCATAAAACTGTATCCTATGTAACTTAGATATTGTCTGTAACAAGCGCCACAATGCCCACGGGCTGATGTGCGCTCTACAAATCTGAATAAATAAAACATACAAATGCCATCAGGGTAGAGGTGGGGGATGGCTAAAAACCACTGAATGAAATGTAGGTGTTGGATGGGGTCCAGGGATGGAGATTTCAACACAACGTTTTCTGTAGCCTCGGCTATAGCCGCGAATACCCGACATCTGAAAACAAACTGCGTCACAGAAGCAGTGTTTGCTCTATGGTGAAAAGGCGAGGTGAGGAGACCGTCTGAGGAGTCAGGGGATCTGGCAAAGATGATGGGGTACTTGGCCATGGCCTGGGAGGTAGGGAAGCATTTTTTTTCATGCTGTGTTGCTGACATTCGCATCTGTATCCGAGGTTACAAAGGACTACAGACACTGGTATGTGTAGTTCATTACCTGCGGTTACATAGTGAAGTTGGGGATGAAACATCACTGGCCATGGCATTTGCATTTGGTCTGACCAATTTAGTGTCACATTCCAAATCATCCCTCCATTCCCTAGAGATAAAATTCCAAACCCCCCAGTGACAATAGTTCAAAGGAATTTTAAAAAACATCAACAGGGAACAGTTAGAATCCTGTTTAAAGGACATTAACGATGAAGAAGAAGAAGACACCCGCGAAGCTATGATGACCAATCTACTAAATCATCTTAAACAATTGGCAGACCAGAATGCCCCCCTTCAATTTAAAACATGCAGATTCAATGTTAAACCTCACACATGTTTTTCAAAAGATTTGTCAGTACTAAAAGGGACAAAGAGAAAATTAGAAAATGTATGGAAAAAAAATATCCAACAGTAGAGAACTGTCATACCATGTAGTACCTGGTGTTTGTGGAGCCGATGGCGACGCGGACTCTAGTTTCGTTCCGTTCAGCCTCCGCTTAGCCACGCCCCCTTTTCCTGTGTTTTCTCTCTTCTGCCCTGATTCCATTGGTTGTGACGCTCCCCGACTCGGAGTCTTTACCAGCTCCTTCCGGGTCGGGGATGCGTCGCAACGCTTCCGGGTTTTCGTACCTACAGCGCCTTGCTTGCTGTTCCCGTTCGCCTCCCTTTTTTCCGTGCCTCCAGCACTTCCCCTGAGAAGAAAACTGCGCCTTTTCCTGGCGCCTCTCCTCCCGTTCTGGTTCCCCACTGAACCAGTCTTTTCTTTTTCTCCTTTCCCGTATCTTTTCTTGTACCCACCTTCTCCTTCTCCTTCCAGCCTCTTACCTCCCTTCCTCCCTTCTTCGTTCTACACTTTCCTTTCTTCCCTTTCCTGTTTCCTTGTTTTCTCATACTCTTCTTTTCGGGGTTTCTTCTCCCGCCATACTCTCCTGTTTTCTGTGTACTTCTGCCCTTGCCCTACAGTGTACCGGATCTTTGCCTGTTCTCTGGACTGCCTCTTCTTGCCGTCTTGGATACCTGTCTATTTGCTTACAGTGTACCGGATCCTTGCCTGTTCTCTGGACTGCCTCTTCTTGCCGTTTTGGATACCTGTCTATTTGCTTACTGTGTACCGGATTCCTGCCTGCCTTTTTGGACTGTCTTTGCTTACCATTTGGGAAACCTTGAACTACTGCCTTTCCTGGGTACCTTTCCACGGAGTACCCCAGATCTCCTGTTCTACACACCTTTCCGGAGATTCTCAGTTGTACCACAACCAACGAACATTGTAGAATTCAGGGGTTTTTTGTGCCTCATAGGCTTTTTCCCCTCCTGGGCGATTCCGGAGGGGAGCCCCCTGGTCTTCCTTATTGGAGACACGGTGGCTTCCTTTCGGGGTCGTCCCTATCTCCATAAAAAAAAGGAACCTTCAAGGAGAAGAGAAAAGAAGGGTACCTGGAAAGAAGAAGAAGGTGAGGAGTTAGGGGAGGGGGTAACTTCAGAGTCTGATTCCTCTGACAAAGAGATCACCGATTCCGTTGACAGTTTGCGACGCCAACAGAAAGTAATGGCCACCCCGCAGCAGGTACAAGAGCTAGTAGCTGCTGTACAAAGCTTAAATCTGGAAATGCAGAACCTAAAGGCCGCTAATGCCACCCTGCAACAGCGGCTGACGGACCGAGAAAGACTCTCACCTGACTTACCTCCGCTTCCCCTTGTGTCAGGAAAGTTTGACGGCTCCCCAAAAAAGGTCAAGGAGTTTCTGGATGCATGCAATTTACATTTCTCTTTTCGCACACAGACCTTTGCCTCTGACCACGCAAAGGTAGGATTTATGATTACGCATATGACCGGGAACGCCCTAGCCTGGGCTACCCCACTTGTTAACCTACCGGACCCTGTACTGCAAGATTTCAATGCCTTTAAAAATCTGCTACAACAAACCTTTCTACGAACTGAAAGCACCTTCCTAGCCTCAGAGGACCTGCTTGATATTAGACAGGGTAGCTCAGACCTCCTAACCTACATCACCACCTTTAAACAAGTGGCCGCTGAGGCAGGTTGGCAGGAGCAGGCCCAGTATGCCATATTCCGGCGGGGTTTAAGGGAAGACCTCAAGGACGAACTGACACGGATAGAAAGGCCTGGGTCTTTTGCGGAGCTCCTAACCGCTACCCTGTGCATCGATTTCAGGATGTCGGAAAGACGTCAAGAGAAGAAAAGAATTAAGTCAAGCGCACCCCCCCTCTGGGATCCTTCATCGTCATCGGTACCCTTCCAACGGTCCGCTAAAGAAGAACCCATGCAGATAGGAACGGCTCGAGCACCACTTACCCCAGAGGAGCGAAAAAGGCGAAGGGAGAACTCCCTGTGTATGTACTGTGGGTCTGCTTCCCACTTGCTCAGAGATTGTCCGGATGTACCACTCAGAAAGTCGGGAAACGTGCGCCCTCGGTAAATGTTGGGACACATAACCGAGGGGCCGTTCACAGTCCCTATGCTCCTCTCTCGGTATCCTCTGCAGAGGTCTCTGAGGATTCCCGGTTGATGGTGCTCACAGTCACACTCAGAATCGACTCTAAGGAAGTCACCACTTTAGCCCTACTTGATTGTGGGGCTGCAGGAAATTTCATGGACATCCACCGGGCAGACAGACAAGGAATTAAAAGAATCGCTAAACAAGAAAACCAGAAAGTCGAAGGGGTGGATGGCAAGCCCCTGAGTTCGGGCATGATTACTCACACCACCATAGCCCTCACTTTGTCTATCCAACAACACATTGAAAGTATCGCGTTTGACATCATCAGAGCGGCCCACTTCCCCATTATTTTGGGTATCTGCTGGTTACGCAGACACAATCCCAGAATCGACTGGTCTAGTAATATGTTGGATTTTCAATCTTCGTATTGCAAGACAGAATGCTTACCCAAACCCAAGTTCGAGATGGTAAAGACCTCCAACAGCTGTGAAGTCCGAACAGTACACTGTCTACCACACTACCTTGAGGAATTCAACGAGGTAGTAACAGAAAAGACACCCATCGAACTCCCACCACATCGGCCTGAAGATTGGTGCATAGATATAGACCCAGGAGCATTGGTGCCTTTTGGGAGAATGTTTCCCCTTACATTGGAAGAGAAACAATACCTCCGTGAATATCTGGATCGCAATATGGAAAACGGACTCATAAGACCATCGAAATCACCCGCTGGAGCGTCACTGTTCTTCATCTCCAAGAAGGGATCTAAGGAACTGAGGCCGTGTATTGATTATCGCAGTCTCAACAAAGACACCATAAAAGATAGGTACCCCATGCCTTTGATCACCGAAATCTTACAAGCAGTTCACGGAGCCAAGATCTTCACTAAACTTGACCTAAGAAACGCTTACCACCTCCTCCGGGTTCAAGACGGGGACAAATGGAAAACAGCATTCCGGACTCCATTTGGCCTTTTTGAGTATAGAGTAATGCCTTTTGGGTTAGTTAATGCTCCATCGATATTTCAACGATTCATGGACCGGCTATTTTCTGATCTACTGTGCCAAACCACGTTGGTGTACCTAGACGACATTCTTATCTTCTCCAAAACTCCTGAAGACCATAGAAAACATGTCAAGGAAGTTTTTCGCAGGCTTCAAACCAACCATTTGTCCGTCAAGCTTGCCAAGTGCGTGTTCGCAGCCTCCTCCATCCCTTATCTCGGGTTCATACTCTCGGACCACGGAATCGCCATGGATCGTTACAAGGTGTCTTCCATCCTGGACTGGCCTTCTCCGACTTCAGTCAAAGAGGTCCAACGGTTTTTGGGTCTGGCGAACTTCTATAGGAGGTTTATCCCCAATTTTTCTCAAAAAATTCTGCCTATCACTTATCTCCTAAAGAAGACGACAACATCATTAAAATGGTCAATTGAGGCCGAAGACAGTTTCAAGATCCTCAAGAAAGCTTTCTGCTCAGCTCCCATACTACAACAACCTAACCAACACCGACCCTTCATTCTGGAGACAGACGCTTCCTCAGCAGCTATAGGAGCTGTTCTGCTACAAGAAATACGGAATGTTGAACATCCGGTGGCTTACTTCTCCAAGACCTTAACCCCCAGTCAAAGGAATTACTCAGTCATAGAAAGGGAGTTATTAGCTATGAAAGCGGCTTGTTTGGAATGGCGTCACCTCCTCCAGGGAGGTGAGTTTCCATTCACCATTCGGACGGACCATAAAAACTTACAAGTCCTAAGACAATTCGAGTGCTACAACACCCGACAGGCACGATGGGCCCACTTCTTCGCACAATTTGATTTTCATATCACATACATCCCCAGGCAAACTGAACCTAGTAGCAGACTCGCCTTCCCGCCGAAGCGACTACCTGCCAGAGAAAGAGACATCTTCCGAATTCATGTTCCCCAACACAAGAACCATCGGAGTGGTTTCAACATTCCTCAGACAAGTACAGGAGGACTCTGGAGGTTGTTTCGAGTTGGAAAAACACCCCAAAGACTTGTCTTATGAAGTCAGAGACGGTCTTTATATAGTCAAGGGACGACTGTACCTACCCACACAATCTTTCTGCAAAATGGCACTGAACTGGTGCCATGACTCCAAACTAGCGGGACATCGAGGCGGAACCAACACTCTCGAGTATCTTCAACGACACTTTTACTGGCCAAAGATGAGAGAGGATGTGGATCGTTATGTTCAGTCCTGCATCGTTTGTCTTCAGAGTAAGTCTTCACGCCAACGACCAATCGGTCTCCTCGAATCATGTGAAGTGCCCAAGAGTCCTTGGAGCACCATCTCTACTGACTTTATTGTGGACTTACCTACCCCCATCTCAAGGTTGCACATGTATCATGGTAGTGGTGGACTCGTTCACCAAGCTGGCTCACTTTTCCCCATTACCAGGGGTTCCCACAGCGGATAAGATGGCGGGCGTATTTCTCCAGGACATCTTTCGATTGCATGGTATGCCGAACAAGATAATATCAGACCGCGGTAGCCAGTACACCTCCCGGTTCTGGAAGGCATTATGTGTCAGAATGGGGATTGAAAGAGCTCTCACTTCTGGATTTCACCCGCAATCCAACGGACAAACTGAACGTTTGAACGGGACTTTAGAGCAGTACCTACGGTGCTTTATCAATTCCCAACAGGATAACTGGTACACATTACTCCCACTCGCAGAATTCTCCTATAATAATTCTGTACATTCTGCTATTGGGTGTAGTCCTTTTTTTGTACTTATGGATACCATCCTCGTTCTATTCTTCCTGTCTCTGATCTTTCTTCTGATTTGCCAGCTGTCGATTCATCCCTCTCTCTTCTCAAGGAAACTCACAAGAAGGCACAGGAGGACCTTCGATCGGCTCAAGCGCGCTATTGCGTTCAAGCCAATAAATATCGTCAGCCGGTTCCGGGGTGGGAGGTAGGAACCAGAGTCATGCTTTCCACTCGATACCTCCCACGTTGGGTCCATCCCTCCAAGCTGTCTCCCAAGTTCTTAGGGCCATATGAGATAATACAAAAGATCAACCCAGTGGCCTTTCGTTTGCGATTACCCACAAATCTAAAGAGGGTCCACCCTGTATTCCATGCCTCCCAACTCAAGTCCTTCCATGCTGACCCCTGGGCACGTCAGGCTAATCAAAACCCGATTCCTCGGGGTTCCTCACAGACGGAGTTTGAAGTTGCCCAACTCTGTGACTCAAGATACCGTAAGGGTAGATTAGAGTATTTGGTCAAGTGGAAAGGCTATCCCTCCTCGGAAAATTCCTGGGAACCCATCACTCACATTAATGCACCTTCCTTGCTTCGCAAGTACCACTTTTTTCACCCGGGGAAACCGGGGGGTGGGGCCTATCGGAGGGGGCATACTGTCATACGATGTAGTACCTGGCGTTTGTGGAGCCGATGGCGACGCGGACTCTAGTTTCGTTCCGTTCAGCCTCTGCTTAGCCACGCCCCCTTTTCCTGTGTTTTCTCTCTTCTGCCCTGATTCCATTGGTTGTGACGCTCCCCGACTCGGAGTCTTTACCAGCTCCTTCCGGGTCGGGGATGCGTCGCAACGCTTCCGGGTTTTCGTACCTACAGCGCCTTGCTTGCTGTTCCCGTTCGCCTCCCTTTTTTCCGTGCCTCCAGCACTTTCCCCTGAGAAGAAAACCGCACCTTTTCCTGGCGCCTCTCCTCCCGTTCTGGTTCCCCACTGAACCGGTCTTTTCTTTTTCTCCTTTCCCGTATCTTTTCTTGTACCCACCTTCTCCTTCTCCTTCCAGCCTCTTACCTCCCTTCCTCCCTTCTTCGTTCTACACTTTCCTTTCTTCCCTTTCCTGTTTCCTTGTTTTCTCATACTCTTCTTTTCGGGGTTTCTTCCCCCGCCATACTCTCCTGTTATCTGTGTACTTCTGCCCTTGCCCTAGAGTGTACCGGATCTTTGCCTGTTCTCTGGACTGCCTCTTCTTGCCGTCTTGGATACCTGTCTATTTGCTTACAGTGTACCGGATCCTTGCCTGTTCTCTGGACTACCTCTTCTTGCCGTCTTGGATACCTGTCTATTTGCTTACTGTGTACCGGATTCCTGCCTGCCTTTTTGGACTGCCTTTGCTTACCGTTTGGGAAACCTTGAACTACTGCCTTTCCTGGGTACCTTTCCACGGAGTACCCCAGATCTCCTGTTCTACACACCTTTCCGGAGATTCTCGGTTGTACCACAACCAACGAACATTGTAGAATTCAGGAGTTTTTTGTGCCTCGTAGGCTTTTTCCCCTCCTGGGCGATTCCGGAGGGGAGCCCCCTGGTCTTCCTTATTGGAGACACGGTAGCTTCCTTTCGGGGTCGTCCCTATCTCCATAAAAAAAAGAACCTTCAAGGAGAAGAGAAAAGAAGGGTACCTGGAAAGAAGAAGAAGGTGAGGAGTTAGGGGAGGGGGTAACTTCAGAGTCTGATTCCTCTGACAAAGAGATCACCGATTCCGTTGACAAGAACAAAGAAAAATGGAAGAATATAGAGTCAAGATACAAGAAAGAGATAACGGTGGCAAAAAAACTGTATTACAATAATTAAATCACATCAGCGGGTAATGCCACAGGTAAACTATTTAGTATCCAGAAGTCCATTGAGAAACCCAAGGCAATCTCCCCTCTTTTTACTCCGTCTCAACAGAATTGTGAGAATACCCATAAAGGTTTTTTCTTGAAAATCGAGAAAGCTAGAGACATAGGGCCTTATCATGAGCTTGCCGGTACCCTTAAATCCGGCAGTCGCGCAATTACCGCCGGATTTAAGGGTCTGCCAAATCTGGGCTTCGGCGGATTTCCCCCAGCTCTCAGCTGGGGGAAATCCGCCGAAAATTTGCGCTATTACCACCGGCGGGAAATCCGCCAGCGGTAAGAGCGCAAAAATTCCCCTGGGGCATTCCTGAATGGGCTCAGTGGGGAATGGGGAATTCCATTACCGCCAAACCCGTGATCTGGCGCTAATAGTGCCAGGGGGGTTGGCGGTAGGGCTAATACTGCCAGCGGTAATACCACCGGCTTTACCGCCCAACTCGTGATGAGGCCCATAATTAAGAAATCACAACTAAACAACTAAACAATTCAAAAAATCCAAAATCACCCCCTGAAGAGGCTATTGATAACGTCAAAATGTATAACTTTTCTAACATCACGTCAGAGGATATGAAAAAAACACTTGCCTCTATGAAGCCAACCTCTTGTGCTGAAAATAACTTACCAGCAAAAATGATTCTAAAAAGCTTTGATATCTTTGCTCCTTTATTGTCCAAAATCATTAATACTTCTTTCAGAGATCAATTAGTCCCCCAGGAAATAAAAAGGGTCACTGTCACTTGTGGGATGAATTGACCCACTCCGCTGTGCTATATGGCATCACCCTGCCAGTTATGGGGAAAGAAACAGCAACAATGGCGGAAAACTCATTGTGTGTGATCCAAAAACCTACAAAATCCTACCAAAACTGTGTGCTCCAGCACACAAAAAGAGGGATGCACAACCTGCATATGTGGTGGAATAGAGCACACCCTGCTGAAATGTGCCAGTGGGCACCATGACGAGCAAACAGAGTGCAGAGAAGCAGCACTGTGCAAGTGAAACCCCAAAATGTGCCTACAAATGTAATTTGCTTTGGTGCTAAAAAACTCCAAAATGCCTATAACACAGCACTTTTCAACATTTAAATTCTTGCCTGGTGCTAAAATGCATGTATCTAATGAAGCATTGTAAATATGTATATATATATATATATATATATATATATATATATATATATATATATATATATATATATATATATATGTAAAGTCCTAATATGAAGAGCAAAACATTCATCAGAAAACTGGATTGTCCGTAAACTGACAGCATCTATGCCAAAATCTGTGTGCAGTACCCTGGGCCGCCTGAATGACAGCTGTCTGAGGAGAGGAGACTGATGTAATTTTAAAAGTGAGCTAGAATTCAAAAGCTTGCTGGATTAGCAAACAGAAAAAGGATTGTTGCCAAAAAGGAACACAGATCGTAGTTGTGTTTTATCCCACATATTTAAGGCTAAGAAAATAATGTACTTATGTTTGATGCAACAGAGTTGGTTTTGCTGGATTTAAAAGTTAATTAGCCTGGCTGCGGCTGCTAGAACTACAGAAGGCAAAGGAAAAATGACAAAGTTGCAGCCCAGGAAATTGGAAGTGTGAAAAGGGGTTGTAAATGGCCTCTGGAAGCAACAAGCCAGGAGGGGGATGCCTGGGACTGCAGGGAGGCAAAAATAGGCGGAGCCAAGCGACCATCTGTTGCTAAACATGAACAAAGAACACATTTTAAAAGACTTATAACTTGCTATTCAAAATGGTAAAAAATTTAAAAATGACAGAGTGGTTCATTTAATTTCTGGCTGCACGTTTGAAGAGGCGGCAGAACTGTGTGACATGTTCTGGACAGGAATAGTAAGATATGTGATTTTGTGCAAAATGTATTACTGTTAGAATTGTGAAAATTTACACACCTATCCCTATGTTAAATACACACATTTGTGAAAAGTTGCATAAAATTTGGAAACTGTGTGCATAGCGAAAAGGACAAAATTCTGTAGAAAGTTAACATAAGATCCTACAGCTATGAGATTTTGATGAAAAGATGCTACACAAAATAGGGCATCTTTGTGTGTGATTTATATAAAGGTGACTAATGTAGAAATGTGTGTTTAGTGTAAAATCCGATTTTGAGACCAGTGGCTAAAGGGCAGTTTCTGAGGACTATAAAGTAAATCATAAAATGTGACATCAGCCGGCCTTGATCCAATCACCCCAAATGCAAGGCAGAGATTAAGTGTTGACCCTATCCCAGCTCAAAGGGGCAAGCCTAGCTAAGCCAGCCCACACACCCCCTTTATGACGTAATTTTAGAGCATAAATAGAGACAGCTGACAGCACATAGGACAGACAGATCCACTCACTTTCCTGATTCTGGCAGAGCACCATGCTGCTGAAATCTGCATCTTCCTTTTCCAGACACCAGAAACTTGGCAAAGCAAATGCCTATTGCATAGCTGAACCATTCTCAGCTAGGCCTCAAATTCTAGAACAGAACCCCAAAATCCTAGGGGAAGCATCATAATACAACCAGGCGTGCTGTTATTGCTTGCCTGCTGAATTGAAATATCCTCAGAACCAAGAAGGGCAGATCCCGTTCAGTTCTGTGCCGTGCTGTGACCAGAGCGCCTTGCTGACTCTGACCAGTCCGATGTTCCCAGCTGTCAGTCCCTGATAGATCCGATTCAATGGTCCTGAATCCTAACGGTCCAAATTTTTAAATCCATTTGTTTTGTGAGTATTAACAGGAAGCTATAAACTGTTGATTACTGTGCATTATCTTGTCCCCTCCTAACCTCTGAACTATCCTTACTTCCATAACCAGTAACATGGTCTGAATCCGTAGTGAAATCGTATTCTCTCTATCTGTAAAAGCATCCTTTTTCCTTTTGTCAACTTTGCTCTATTAATTTAATTAGAGTGACCAGTCCAGCCTCGTAGGTGGACAGCGAGGAACCAGGACTGAGTCGCGAATCACTCCTGACTCTTACCTGTGCTGTCCTGGTGGCTTAGCTTGGATGCTGTAGTCCATAGTCATTTCTTTTTCTGATTTTAAAACTGAAGCCTCTTTACATTTTCGTGACTATCTCGCAAAAACAACCTTTACTAAAACCTCTATAACTCCCTCAGTTTTAATGATAGAAACAAAATGTCAACTCCTACTTTTACCTAACATCCACAGTTATCCATAGAACCCAAAACAGTGCAGTTCTCCTGTTATCACGAATATCACGCACATAAAAGTTTGCAGTGAATTCCCATTGTGAGAAATTTTTACACATGTGTAATAGCTTCCATTTGTTTCCGACCTGGACTTTAAGATTTCAGTTGTTTTCTTTGGACTAAATCATTGCTGGGGATTGTGTGCAACTGTTCAAAGTGGCTCCCGTAGGAATTTAGAATGATTTAAACATTTTTCCACACATTTGGAGTTCTTGCTCAGCCACTTTAAAAGACAATCTGACAGTTGAAAAGCCCACTTTGTTTTTCTATTTCTGTGTAAGGGGGAAAGGGGGAAGTGAGACACTGTTTGATCTGTACTATTCCTGAATACCTTCTCTCTCCTTCCACCTCTTTGCATTACCTTTTGGGGGTTGAGGGCTGTTGCAGGGGGAACCTCTAACCATAGTGCCATCTGATCTGAACGAGCACAAAATATTTTTTTTTCTGTGCTGCATTCTGCTTGTGTCTTTAAATTGATTCCCAGTGTATTAAAAATATTATTCTGTCGTCTGTCACCCCATTGGTGATTGCTGGTTATATATATATATATATAGATATATATGCATTGTGATTTTGATCTTAAATAAATAAATAATACATTTTACAAACCAGCTTAATTCCTGGTCCAGCATGACCCGGGGTATTCTTAAGTAAGGGGTGTTATACCGGTGGTACATCTTTCAAATAATTTAATCCATATATCAAATAATGTTACCATTGCGCTGTACACTAGGCCGAGAGCAGAGTGTATCGCCTGATTGAAATCCTTAACAAATCCCTTTAGACAAGAAACCAGCTTGGACCCTAGAGACACCAGCAACCTCAGGCCCATTACCAATTGTAATGTCCTATTAAAAATCATGGACAAGATAGCTACCTCACAACTACAGGCACATGTCGAGGTGTCAGAATCCCTTCATCCTCAACAGTCGGGTTTTAGATCTGCAAATAGTACTGAGTCGACTATGATGGATCTTCAGACAAAGATGCTCAGTATTATTGACAAAGGGAAAGCAGGCCTTCTTATCCTATTGGATCTTAGCGCCGCTTTTGATCTACTTGACCATAACCTCCTCGAAACCGCTTTGGGTAAAATGGCCAATTGATCATCAGCAGCTTAATGGTGGATAATGTCATTTAAAAAAAATAGGACATCACGGGTTCACTGGGGAGACACATTATCGACAGAAAGAGAAACTCTTTGCGGGGTCCCACAGGGAGCCAGCATGTCCCCCATGTTGTTCAACCTATATCTTAGATTTCTTTGCCAGGTACTGGATCAGAGAAACATCTTTTTTACCAACTATGCTGATGACACTCAGCTATTGATGGAACTCAGCGAAGATCACAAAAAGGACAACGAAAACCTACTTAATATCTATTCCAGTATAGAACAGTGGATGTACACAAACTGAATGTGCGTAAATGGAAAGAAGATCGAGCTAATGGTCTTCAGCTGGTCTTCTCCACAATACAGCTAATTTCAGATCAAAAATACACGGATCAAGGTTCTCGACAAAATGAAAACATTAGGCATGATGATGGAAGCATCGTTAGGAGCCGAAGCGCAGACACAATATACAAAGAAAACTTGTAGCTATTATCTTAGACTCCTTAAAGCCATCAGACCATTTCTATCAGAAGACAATTGCACTACCATGGCTAGGGCAACCATTTTGTCCAGTCTGGATTATGGTAACGCCCTGTTGGTAGGGGCTAATAAAAAATGTCTCCAAATGTACCAGACCATACAGAACAATGCAGTCAGAATCATTAAGTGTATACCAAATTTGATCACATTAGCAACGTTAGGAAAGAGCTGCACTGGCTTAAAGTGGAAAATAGAATTCAGTTTAAGATCCTCACCATAGCACACCGCTGTATCTACCAGGGTACCTGAAAACTAAAATATACACTTACGTACCCACCCGCACTCTAAGATCAGCAGGTCAAAACAAGATAGCAGCAGCTAAGAATAAACTCAAGTTAGGTCTTGGTAAATCCTTTCCGATTGTTACATCAAGATTATGGAATAACTTGCCAATAAATATACGCAAAGAAACAAACTACTTATGATTCCGTAAGCAGGTGAAGACTAATTTTCAACTAAATGCCTTTTTTAGCTATCTAGATGCATACTCCTGCGGTCTTGTTATTGTGTGTTGGTTTCATGTTGTTCATGTACCTGCACATTAGAAATGAATTAGAAATAGAAATGGCCTTTGATTTAATTGCTATCCAGGTCTCCCATTTATGCAGTTACCAGGATAGACTTGGCTTAGCTTCAAAGAGAAGAAGGGGCCAGCCTCCTCAGACAATGGTGCCTGATAAATGAACCAAACTTACAGGACCACTTAGAGCAGTGGTCTTCAAACTTTTTTGGCTCGGGCCCCCCTGAGCCAAGTTTGGGCAGGCCGGGCCCCCCTAAAAGTGCCGGATGGACAGTATGTAGAAATCGCTATGAACCTTTGCGTGCCGTCACCGCACCCTACTCCCAGTACAGACCCTGGGCTCTCCCCACCATACTCCCACCACTATCCCAGTTCTGCCGCCTATCCTGCTCCCACCACAGTCCCATAACACAAGCATACACACATCCATACACATTTAAATAAAAAATAAATCGCCATGAACTTACCTTCTGCAGGGGCCTGCGCATGGTTGCTAAAATGCCCCGCTCCAGGTTGCTCTGCCCATATGTGCGAGGAGGCGCAGGAGCACCCCCTCGCACATACATACATGCAGTGCCCCAGCCAGCATTTCCAATGAGCTATGCAAGGCTGGCGAAGCAAAACACCCCCAACGTTGCATGGCTCAGTGATCATGTGCGGCTGGGGAAATGAACTGTCAAAGGCAAACAGTGTTTCCCTTTGACAGTTCAGCCAGCCCAGGAGCACTCACTCAGCTGGAAAAAGCAGCTGTGGGAGTGCTCAGTGTTTCACTGGGCTGGCTCCTCGGTTCCTCCATAATGGGTGAGGTGGCCAGTGGGTGAACGCCCACTCACCCATTAGGGATGAGTCGGCAGGCTTGGACTGGCCTATAGGGCAATAGAGCGATGACTGTACCAAAAATGCTAAATGCTAGTGTAGGCCAATCAAAATGGGCCACTTTTTTGGCCAATTTGGGCCAGTTTGAGGAGTTGCGTCACTATGCAGCTAGTAGTTTTGACCATTGTTGCTGAATAAATATTCTTTAAATATCACAATTTGTTTACATTTGAATAAAAAACAACCCCTTGTGTACTATTCAAACAGTCTGTGACTAAAGGACTGAATATCCATTTGCAACTGCTGGCCATGTTTTCATTGGTGCCTAAGACCGTTGTATGGTCCAGTCTGACCATGTGAGCTGCCCCCTCCCATTTCCCCCAATCTAAAATTCTTTTACATTTCATGCTGGGCTCTGGCGCCCCCCCGGGGGGGCGCGCCCCACAGTTTGAAGACCTCCGACTTAGAGGAATAGGCTGTCCCTTTCTTCCTTTGAAGCTAACCAGGGTCAGCCCCGCTTTGAAACTAAGCAGGGTCAGTGCCAGTTACTGCATGGATGGGTGGCTGAATGGGCATCTGAATTATTTAATTTTTTAAAACCGTTCTACTGTCAGTGCTTAAAGGTTTTGCACTCAGAGATTGTTTTGCCTTTTGCTGAATTGCATTCTGGTATTTGTAGTCTCCCAGTCAATAATTTTAAAAAATGTGTATTTTTTCAGCAATTGTGGGTTTCCTATACCTGCAGTAACTGGGACAAAATCGGCTTAGCTTCAAAGTGAGAAAGGGGTCAGCCCACAAAGACCATGTGGCCTGATATATGTTATCCCCCCTTTAGAAGAACACTTAGAGAAACATGGCCTAAGGGGGCCGACTCCTTCCTTGCTTTGAAACTAAGCAAGGTCGGTCCTGGTTACTGCTTGGATGGCAGGTAGTCCACGGTCCTGAATGCAGTGTGTTTTCTTAATTTTAAATATCTCATAACACACAGCCGCCGCATTTTTATGAAACAGAAAAAAATGAAATAAAAAAAAATCACGTTGAGGCTGAACACTGCTATCAGAGAACCCTGGTTTTAAGGAGTTCAAGACACAACATTTTAGCATTATACTACAATGATGTTATTGTTTGGATTTTCACAAGTTTCATACCTAGTCTTTTATCATTGAACACATTTAATTACAGGCTAAGTATGAAATATATACCCCAAAAACACAAAGCCATGGTAGCCTATTGGTTAAACGCTGGGTTTCAAACTCTGGCAGACCAGTGTTCAAGACTACATGTTATTTTGTTATTTTTTTCTAATTTAATTTAATTAAAAGAAAAGCAACACACGTGGGAGATGGCGAGGTTTGTTGCAGTGCAGTCCTGTGATCTTATTTAGCATGAGGTCACTTAGACGTGGCTGAAATGTCAGCCACGTCAAAACATCCCTCCTGCCAAAATAACGGTGCCGGAATGTCTTTTGCGCTGAAAAGGGCTTGCCTGAATGGTCCTGCCAAATCGACCAGCACAAAAATGATGCCGCTGAAAAGGGTTTACTACTTGGAGAACACTGCTTATCCAAAGTGTGTGCTCCATGGCAAATAATTTAATCTCACTGCGCTTTACCTAAAAACATTGTGAGTTCTCAACCTTTTAAATGTCTCATAACACACGGCATCTGCATTATTTTTTTGAAAACCATGCTATTCTCAGTCCTTGAAGGTTTTGCATTCAGAGACAATTTTGTGACCTTTTGCTGAATTGCATTTTGGTATTTGTAGTCTCACAGTCAAGATGGGGGGAATAATGCAACAATTGTACACTTTTGCCTAACATAGTTGTATATTGATTTATATATTTGAGTGACACAGGATGTTTTGGCTTGAGAGATCATAATTGTCTTGCACCCGCAGGCACGTTGCATTTTGTAATATGGATTAAACCTGAAAAAGATTTATTTACTGCAACGTTATAAAACAGGGTGCGACATGTATTACACCATTGTTTCAGATTTAAACACGTATTAAACATGAAACACATTTATTTACTACAACATTATAAACTGCATGCAGCTTTCCCTCACATACAACTTCACTCCACTCACATCAAACACACACAAATTGCATGCACACCCTCTGAGATGACATGCACACCCTCACACCACACATTCCCCCTTAAACTGCACATGTATTCAAAAAGAGGACTACACCGTCTCTGGCCAACATTATAAAACAGAAAAAATGAAATTTAAAAAAAATCCCACTGATGCTGAACACTGCTATCAGAGAACCCTGGCCTTAAGGAGTTCGAGACACATCACTTAACCATTATGCTAAATTGATGTTATTGTTTGGATTTACACAAGTTTCATAACTAGCCTTTTATCACTGAACATATTAAATTATAGGCTAAGTATGAAATGTATGGCCCATGACACACTGTGCCATTTTGGCCTACTGGTTAAATGCTATACCTTGAACTCTGGCAAACCAGGGTTCAAGATTGTAGGTCTATTTATTTAACTAATTTAATTTCACTAAAAGAAAAGCCTGTGTCAAATCTGTCTGCCTGTTTGCTGAAATTAAGTGTTAAAACAAGAAAACCTTCAGATCTACCATGATGTGGAGGAGATGTTTGTGCACAATATTGGAAGGGTTCTTTCACGGGTAGGGGACGTGGTAAAATTTTGGAAAAAAGCTGCCATTATCCCTGATGGGCAGAATTGCAGTCTGCAAAATGGTGGTCCTCCCACATCTTTTATATTATTTCCTGAATATCCCATATATAGTAAAGACAATATTCTTCAAGACGTTGGATAAAAAGTTAGGGGAACTGCTGTGGCATACAGGGCATACCAGGGTCGCTATGCAAACATTACATCGCACGAGAGAAGAAGGGGGACTCAACATGCCAGACTTCGAACTATATTTTATGGCGGCACAACTGCAAGCGATGTCTTGTAGGCAAACTGGGTCGGAAGGGGAGTGGATAGGATTGTTGGGGGGATCCAGCCAGAGGGACATGGCGAAGAGCTACTGTGGGGGACTATAGAGAGAAGGGAGGACACATAGATCTTCAAAACGGTTTGCACAGTTTGGGGGAAGCTATTAAAGAGAATATGGGCTAAGCAGTTATATAGTAAGTGACTCCCACTTGGATTTGACGCTATCATTAGGATGACACTGCAAAGCGCTGGCCTCAAAGCATTGAGAGATAGACAATACACCACTTTAGGGGATCTCTTCAGGGATGGTAAAGTGCTGACGTTTGAGGAATGGAGGCAAACGTATCAGGTAGCAAGAGGTAATTTCCTTACTTATGCTAAGGTGGTAAAGCTTATGCTAAGGTGGTAAAGTGTATAGAACCATTATGGGACGGTATTGCGGAAGAGCCAGATGAGCATACATTGGTGCACATACTACTGGAACTAGGGGAAAGCGGGGGTAAAATATCAAGGATGAATAGAGCACTGCAAGCAGTGAGGGAGGACCAAGAACTAGCGGTTAAGGAAAAGTGGAAAGGGACTCGGGAGTACCTATTCCTGAAAAGCAGTGGGCACCGATGTGGGACCAGGTTAACAAAACATCTAGGAATGCACTATTCCAGCTCACCCAATTCTGCTACCTACATAGAGTGTATCTGATGCCAGAGAAACTACATGAGATAAATCATGCGGTGCTGCATGCTTTCATGTGATGTAGAGGGGATCACACCGAGATTTGGCATATGGTTTGGAGTTGCCCAGTGGTAACTACATTTTGGGAATAGGTGGTAATCAGAGTGAATGCCCTACTGGGGAGCGATTACGAATACACTCATGAGCTGTGTTTGTGGGAACTCCTGCCGGGAGCAAAGAGGTACAAAAACCGAAATAATATTGCACGATTTCTGTTGATATTGGCCAAAGGTGGATCACGATAGAATGGAAAAAGTCGGCCAGTCCATCAGTACGACAGTGGTTGCACGAGATACATTGATGGGGCCTGGCCAAAGAAGAATACCTAAATGAACATAGGGATCTGGAAGGGGAAAATGCACTAGTGGTGGACTGGGGACAGATACTGAATGAGCTAGCATCCACGCAGGATCTAAAACCCCATTGAATGCATATGAAGATGAAAGTGCAGGAGGAGGGAGCGAGGAAGGATGAATCTGGTTAAAGGGAGGAGGCTCTCTAACTCGCAAGCATGGGGACATGAAGGGGAGCTACGGGATGCAAAGGGAAGGTGCTGCACTCAGGGTTGGTGGGAGTTAGGGGAATTTGGGGATAGGGGCGGTTGGGGATAGGGGAGGTAGAGGGAGGGGGGACAGACAGGGGAGGGGGGAATTTGTGGTTGAAGTTTCCTGTTGGACGATGTGTCTTAAAGTCACACATAGTGGTCACAACTGGGGTAGCCACCTAAAAGGGAGAGAAGTAGAGCAAACAAGCATCCCATGGGCCAACCAGAGGTGGTTTAGTACTAATGTGATCCGATGCCCGACGCCCGCGAGGTGGCCATGGCAATCTCAATAACTAGAACAAATGGAGTGACACATGTTGTAATGCTTATTGTCTTTCTCTATTTCTTGTATATGATGTTCATTTGAAAACATAATAAAAAATAATGTTTAGAAATATTTTAAAAAGATAAGCAACGCAAGTGGGAGGTGGCAAGGTTTGTTGCAGTTCAGTCCTGTGATTTTATATAGCATGAGGGCATTTAGACGTGGATGCAATGTCAGCCATGTCCATCCCTCGCACCAAAATGGCTTTCTTGCCGAAAAGGGCACGCAGAAATGGGCGCTGCGGCGGGAATGGGCATACCAAATCAGCCTGCGCCAAAATGATAGCCCAGTAAAGGGGTGTACCACTTGGAGAACACTGCTTATCCAAAATGTGTGCTCCATGGCAAATAAGTTCATCGCACTGCGCATTGCCTAAAAACATTGTGAGTTCTCAAAGCCTGCAATCCGAAGGCAATGGCTAGTTGTCTGGTAGCATTTTAAAATGGATATTGGGCACAGTGTCCCGTCCCTCACCCAAAATCCCCTCTGGCAAACCCATTGGCCAGGTGGAGTCAGGACTCGGGCCTCTAGAGCCTGGCATCCTCTTCCAAAACCCTCTTGAGGCCAGTCCTGGCGCCTATGGTGCCAGGCTCATACACCATGAAAACCAATGTGCTTGGGAACTACTTTATTGTGTTGTCAGCCAACATGGAGGCATTCACATAGCTTGGTTCCTCATAACCAAGCTATGTGGTCTAGTGTTTTTGGTGTGGTAGCCTAGGGACTACTTTACCTGGACTACTTTGTTGGGGCTATTTAAACCACACCCGAGCAAGACAACACGCTTTGCGTTACTTTGCAGCTTGCAACGTGACGCTCACCGTGTCCAGCTATACTCCCGAACCTCAGAGAAGCAGAACCTGCAAGGAGACAAAAGGCACATCATTAGCAGCAGCATCTTACCTGCAATCTTCATCTTTAGTTACTCGCAGCTCCTGAGAACAGCTTTCCTCGGATCTGCACGCCTCCCAGACTGCACAACCTGAATGAGGAAGATAGAGGCAACATTAAGAAAGCAGAAGAGACATTGCAAATTATGAACTGCTCAAAAGGCTTACCTGGCTGGTCGCCTCTCGGCTGGCACCACTCTTCACAATTCCACACGCGCTGAAGAACACCGAGACCTGCAAGGAAAGAAGACAAAACCGGTTAGCAAAGGCAAGCCATCGCAGCACTGCACATAGTGCTTACTTACCGCATCATAGCGCTCTTAAAGCGCCATCATTTACCAGCAGGGTTCAACCAAGCCAATTCGCCGCACTGAAGCTCTGCATACCTAAGGGAGAAAAAGAGTTATTATTAAACAAGAGAGGCATGCAAGATAGCAACAATACTAAAGAACAGCAATAAGACCTACCTGAACGATATCAAACAGGCCTGCGTCAGTGAAGTAACGGGACCGCACACGCCCACGAAAGACAACGCGCCCCTACAAAGAAGGTGGGACGGAGAGCACGCCTAACTCTACCACAAGGTGAGGAGAGGGCCCCTGAGGGGCTGAAATCATACGGGGGTGGGAGGGAGGATACTTACCCCGGTCGGCCAGTCTTGAACTCAGTCCTCCTGTATTTTCAGGCAGAACCTTCCCTGCAGACCACATCTGGGCAAAACTGAGAAGCATACCAGCGAGTAACCCGGCTGGGTGACGTCCCTGTGGATACCAGGAGAGCGTAACACGCGGCCAAAGGCCATGCACACTGACCATGGCCGAAGACCGTGCTAATGGTCTGGAAGCGTCTAAATATATGGAATAACAAAAGCCTTGAAATTCAAGGAAAATACGTTAGTTGCAGGGACGTTAAGGTGAAAATCATTGTGGTCATATTTGGCACAACAGGTGGAACGAATTTACCGTGGCTTTAGCAGAATTTCCACGGTTTTGTTGCATTAATTTCATGCCTTAATGTCCCTGTAACAAAGGTTTATTCCTTGAATAAATATATATATATATTTATAATTATAAAGTGTTTGTGTGTATGTGCGCGCGTGTGTTTGCATGTATTTATGCATGTTCGGGGCAGATTTACAACTTGCAGAAAATGAGGGGGCAACACTGGCATGTATTTAGCAAGACTGGAGGATTTGGTTTGGGAACTATCAGCATGGCGGGACAACATGTTTACTGTTAGGTCCGGCCTCATGTTTCCTTTGAGCACTAACAGCATGAACATGTATTTTACTGTGGCAATGCTGCCATGCGCTGAAGAGGTGGCATTGCAACTTTATTTGGACACAACCAGAATTAAAGGGGGATAGTCCTCAAATGCTCCGGTGTACAATTGGTGACCAGGAATCTATCAGAGAGTTGCATGTAGTGAATGCCCTGAAGAATAGAGTGTGCATTATATGGATTGTCACCCATCTTCAAAAAAACTGTGATGCAAAATGCAGTATTTCACCTCATTATTTAAAATCATGTCTAAGGAGAAGAACCGCTTTACGGGATTAGTCAATGCGTGCCTCGTGCCTCACTAGTGACAATTACGTGATAACCTTTACACCCACTCTACTTTAGCTGACACTCCTCTAAACTACAGTGGTATTGTTGGAGTGGGGCGTACACATTGAGAAAATCCAATTCCGCTATATCAAAACCAGACTTTTTCCATGTTTTGCCCCAATTCCCCCCACACGCTCTCCTACGTCCTCACTCCTGGCACGCTTGATACTCACCTGTCTGTTAGGTGAGGGGTGCTCCCATTTATTTATTTTAGTAAATGTGCATTTGTAAGGGCGTTGTACATCAATACATTGTGTTTGTTTCAAAGCACCCTTTTTGTTATCAAGTGACATGTTGATGTAGGGTGATCAGATTTCCAAAACGAAAAACCTTGGACGACCAACAACATAAAAGAGGAACTACCACATTGCAGCCCACCAATTACTGCCCCTCCACAACACGCCCCCACAACCAGCACATAATCATATTTTCAACACTTCTCCTTTCTATAAACTGTATATGATCTCATGTGTGCAGTTTTGTCTGTGAATCTTGGCATGTTAATTCAAAACAGGCGTTTGCTCTAACTCAGTGGAGTAACGTTGCATAAAATGTAGGGGGGGGGCAAGACATCTGAAGAAAAGGTGTCCCAGCCAAATGAATGGGGACAAAATGGTGTGCCATGAAAGTTGGGGGGTCAAACACCCCTGCCCCCCCTAAAATTACGCCTATGGCTCTAATTGATATGGCATGGCTTTCTGTACACTTGTTTCTGTCTCTGTGGCAGAGTCAGTAAGTGTTATGACTTGTACCTGAAAAGTTGGGGGTTCGAGCCAATCCTCCAACGTCAAAATTCTGAAAGTGCAGTGAAAATTTTTTACAATTTTAGCCACCCAACCCTGCAAACCCCGGATGGGGTTTCTAAAAGAAAAATCTCCTGGGAGGGATCACCTTTCCCCGGACTGTCCCGGTAAAACCGGAACGTCTGGTTACCCTATGTGTGGTGCTTTTATCGGGCGTGCAAAGGGTCCTGTTAGTCCAGAATGTGTCAATCCTCTGCTATCTACCAGAGAAAGCATATTTTAGAGCTATAGTGCCCTCCGGTGGTCATGTTGGTAATGTTCTTTGACAGATAGAAAATGCGGGAATGACAAGTGTTTGTGAAGACGTAAAAGATGCACCAGCTTTCTTCCAAGGAAGGGGCGACGGGAAACTAGGAAATCCATTTCGATAAAAGAGAACATTACAGATTTTCTTTCATCGGGAACATCACAAGAATCCTAAGGGATGGGCTAGAATAGTTCAGATCACGTTTGCAATACATCCAAACATGGAGGCAGAGGGCCGACAGTCACTAGTGGAAGAATTGCGCGGGACTAGGAGTTAAACAAGAATGAAATTGTATTAGACAATGATAGTCTAGCTTCTTCCTTTTCGAATTGTGGAATTACGTCTGTATGTTTACTGCTTTATACATTTAAGATCCCTTTTTTTATTGTTTGTGGATTTCATTTTCCTGTGAATCGTGTTTTCGCCTCTTATTTGCGAACTCTTGATTGCCAGGCATTGATTTTGCTAAATGAAGGGGCACATGTGAACTTGTGGAGTCGTATGGTCGCCGCAAATACTTGCACAGCTCGGGAGTGATTTCTGCAAATGCTTTGAATGGATCACAAACTCGCAATGTCTCTAGGCAGCTTGCATGCCATTTCTTGCCACAGCCCATCTGTACGAAACCAGAAGCATCACCAAGCACACGTTCTTCTCCATTTGGTACTAGAAGTGAGGTATACATTGGGGTCCCAACATAGCAAGGGAAGGAACCCTGGCTGGACATGCCCACCATTTAGGGTGACATATGCAACACTGAACAGTTATGGATGGACAATATTCGAATTAATCATAACCACCGTCAATGTTTCTGTGCAACATTTCAAACCATCATTTTCAGCTCTTTGCACCATTTGGGAAAGTGATAAACCATATGCAAATCAGGCCTGTTATACCCCAAAGATGGGCAGCTGAAGCTGAACAGTGAGGCCCCTTTCCTTTGCACAGGAGCACAAGCACAATCAACCCCAGATGCATTTCAGCCTCCTTGTGTGTGATGAATTATTTTTTATTTTATTTTGCATTTGCAACTCCAAAAAGATGGATGTTGGACCACTTCTTTTGAAAAGGATGTCCAGGCTTTATGTTGACGCTGGATTCTTTTGAAGGACAGTTCAGGTCTACCTTCTGGTGGGCGAGCGAGCGTTCCACAGATCGGGCCCACGAGAGGCAAGGGTCCAGCCTCCATGGCAAGTCCTGAAGAGCCTGGCAGGAGAGCGTAGAGTTAGGGAGGCTGACCTGAGGTTTCTGGGCGAGACAGGTTCCTTTCTTTTATGGCCACAAGGTTGATTGGACCTCATTTTGAGCAGACTTTCCTCACGCTAGGGGGATCCTTTTCTGAGATCTAAATGCACGTGAAGTGAGCCCCAGGTTTCAAGGAGAAAAAAAAGAGTCTGGCTGCATTTTTGAAGATGTTGCAACTGTTGAATAGAGTCGTGTTTGAGTCTCAAATGGATGGAAAAGCATCTGGGAAGATTGGGAATTTCACGTGCTCTGACACAGCGTTAGGGAGAGGAAGGTTTCCCTCATCATATTGAGTTGAACGCGGGTTTCTTGCGCCGTTAGATTGATCTGGGAGATGAAAGGAAGGTTCTTGTCAAACAGATTTTCCAGGCTTTAGGCAGTGGTTGGCCGCGAGAAGGAAGTGTACCCCGCAAGGCAGCCTTTTTCAAAGGGAGGAAGGTCAGGGAGGGTGCCATAGGTAATTCTTTCTGTATTGACAAGGTACATGAATAGGATGTTGTTGATGGCTGAAACCGGACCTCATTGGAGTAAAGTAAAGAGCTACATTGATGAGATGCAGGTTAAAAAACTAGGCACACAAAGATCAAGATCATGGTGTGGTGGGACACGCCTGATCACTCTTTTTTCCTAAAACAGCTGTCTTTTGACATACACTCTCACCATCATGAGATGCGTTCCTTCTCCTGTGGGTTTGTATGTCATGAATGCAGGAATAGACCTTCTCTTAGGGTCGTCCAATCAGACGGTACACTGGCTGAGCACTGCTCTGCAGTTGGATATTGATTGTTGCCTGGGTGACGTGTGTTGAGAGAGCTAATGTCAGATCTGCGTTTGTTTTTCACTTAGTTGTTGCTGTTATCCCTCTTTCCCTTTGCAATTGCAAGGAGATCTTTGTACAAAGATGTTTGGCGCAGTGATCCACAGGATGAGACATCCAGAGCAACTATATCTGTATAAGTTTTTAGGATTGTCCACTTTTGCATATGTGTGATCTCAGGCTGAGAACTGCTCTAACTACTCTGGTACTCGTATTTGTCTTGTGACCACTGTTTGTCTTTTGTTTGTCCTTGTCTTCTCGTCTGCACCCGATGCCCGCAGGCTGTTCGGTGCAATACAAATAAACAAATAAAACAAATCAAAAATAAATAAAATCAGTGTGAGTTAACAACACGTGTGGTCTTTTATGATCTGCGCTATAGTTAACTGTTGTACTTGTTTCATCAGCCAGTTGGCCGTGTGCCACCTATTCTGTGTCCACTCTACTTTTGCTAATATAGGTTATCACCTATAATAGTGTCCACTGTCTATCCATCCACAGTGTGGTGCTTGCCATCCCTGTTGCATGTTAGGGCCCGCTGGGATGCGTTGTGTCCGCATTGTTTAAGTCGTCCATACTAGACTCATGTCACGTTCACTCTGTCTCTTGTTTTGGGCATTGCCGATGTGTCAGTTCCGGATCATGCTCTGCCTCACCCCTAGCAGTCCATTCTGGATCATGCTCTGCCTCACCCCTAGCAGTCCGTTCTGGATCATGTTCTGCCTCACCCCTAGCAGTCCGTTCTGGATCAGGCTCTGCCTCACCCCTAGCAGTCCGTTCTGGATCATGCTCTGCCTCACCCCTAGCAGTCCTTTCTGGATCATGCTCTGCCTCACCCCTAGCAGTCCGTTCTGGATCATGCTCTGCCTCACCCCTAGCAGTCCGTTCTGTATCATGCTCTGCCTCACCCCTAGCACTGCAGTTGACGGAAATGTATCACTTTAGTGACCGTTGCTAACACGGTTGGTTGCAGTGTGTCTGTCTGTACGTGTGTGTATCCATACCATAAGAGGTGTATTTGTAGAGCGCACGTTCACCCCCAGAGGGGCTTCTTGGCGCTACTGACAGATAACAGATGTTTGTTACGCAACTTAATGGCACGTATTTTAATGACCTCGGAAGGATGAAGTCCTGAGTGGACCTGCCGGGATTTATGAGGTCCAGCACATGTCCATTGAGTCACAGACTCGGGGAGGGGGGTGTGGGTGTGGGTGTGTGTGTGTGTGTGTGTGTGTGTATATACATTGCTTGTGTTATGGTTATGTTATGCTATTTCAGGGATGTATAAAGCTCAAAACCGGGCTCAGAAGCTGTGAAGTGCTTCATTGAATGGGGACAAGGAAGAGGGTTATGTAAGTGACTTCTGAGCCCACCTTGCCTTCCGATGAATCCATACCACTCAGGCTCTCCTGTCTTTCTGGGCTCCACACCCTCAAATCGAGCTACATGTTCCAGATTCCTCCCTCGTCTCCTTTCAGCTGTGGGGCTGTTTTTATTTTCACTCACTCTCACAGCAGTTGATCCTTTCCTCAATTGAGTCCACTCTAACAGTCTTGCCATCCGCACTCACAGCAGCCATCACAGTATTAATGTCTCTCCCATACATCCAGTCCCTTCTCTGTATCTCAGCCATTACATGCATCACTTCTATCACACATCTCTTGTTTGTAGACTTCTGGAGCAGGAAGAGGCATCTCAGAACCGGGGGATCTAGGCCTCATATTTTTCATTAATGCTCTCTTCAGGGGTCCAATCCAGACACAGACCAGCGAGTACCAGTGGGAAATAAATGAACCCAAAGCCCCATCTTATCCTTACAAATCCTAGGGGCAGTGGTCGTATAATTCTGAGCAAAGTAAAAATGACAGAAAAGCTGAAAGAACGAGGGCAACTTTTGGCAGATGCTGCCAAGGTCAGACTGGATATTGATTATCTCGCCCACCACAGAGAGCTTAGATTTAAGCAACATTTAGACACAATTTCAGCCTGGTTTGAGACTGGGTATCTTTCTGGTTGCTTCCTATATACACTCTTGGAGCGACTCAGTGTCTGACACCTGCCCAATGTGCGGGACAGCCAAAGAAACCGTGCTGCACCTTTACCTGATACTGACAAGACCCTGGGGTTAAGGGGAGTGTATTTGAAACCGATTTTAAGGATCGTTGGGATTATGATATGATAGGTTATTTATAACGCGCTTAATACCCAGAGGTTTCTAAGTGTGGACGCGGGGATCGAACCAGTGTGGCTACATGTCGTCTTGCTTTCAAGGTGAGCATGTTGGCCCTGAGCTATACTCCCAAAACCTTAAACTCTGCTAAGCCATTTTTATCATGTATGCTTCCACAAGTTGTATTTGCAACTGCTCGATACAGCCCCAGGGCGAGGTTGCTAAGAAAGAAGACCCTGACTTATTCTTTTTACTGATTTGGCTCTTGCAGTTTCATTTTTCAAGGTTGCGAGCTTAGCTCTCCGTGTGTGTGTGTTTTTTTTTAATGTGCTATTGCTGTGTGATGTTTTATCCTTTTTTTTTTATTCTGTGTTTTTTTATCAGTCAGCTTCTTTGTATCACATGCTTTATTTGAATTTGGTGCTTTGTCCCAACTTAATGGTTTATACCAAATACAAGTATTTTGACTGACTGATTTATCAAATCCTCAGAGGGAAAAAGCTCAGCTCCTATGCTGGGGCTCAACGAGGAACACCTCTTCCATTTCCATAGTGGCCCGGGAGCATGTGAGGAGCGATTCTACAGACAAATAGGTAAGTCGGTGCCAGGGTGTGTATGGTGTGTGGAAGGGAGGTGGAAATCTGAGGGAATAGGAAAGAGGGAAGGAGACAGGGTGGTGGGGAGACGAAGGGGAGGTGACAGGTGGCTTTGAGAAGCTTGCTACCAACCTAAGACAAGATGATTAAATCCAGCCCAGTTCTGGAGCAACACGATTGACTGCCTCACCTGCCAAGTGTGCTAATAGGTAACATTAGTACCCACCCCAGGTGCCAATAAGCTATATTATATACAATGCAGACACTGAAATAGATTCTGGTGCTAGCAACTGAGGGAAGGACTTTCAGCACTTTTTGCATGGTGATTGCTCCGAGGCTCAAGGGCAAAAGGGAGAGAATTCCAAAGCCAGGGTCCTAAAATGGATAATGGGACACCATCAGTATTCTTCCTTTGGAAGGACAGGTCCTGCAGCAGGTGGCCAGAGCTGGACCTAAAAGTACAACACAGCAAGTAGTTTTGAAACTTCTTGAGCACAGAAACATACATGTATAGAAAAGGAAAGTATAGATGTCAGTCAGAAAGGTAGAATCTCGGAGACCCTGGCCATTTTAAGTATTAATACCTAAATAACACTGCTAATGCAGGTCTTATGTTCTGTTACTTAGTCTGGCTATATTCCAAAATGTTAGTTCCATTATACCATTTATGGGCATTCTGGATATATTAGCCATGGCTGAAATAAAATAGCTGAGTGATGGGAGGTCCCATAAACTTTAAGGTTGGTCAAATCACAGTCATCCCTCTCTTTAAAAAGCAAGGGGCTGACCCGAACCTACCAGCTAACTATTGCCCTGTGTCTCTCCTTCTGCACTACTCTAAAATGCTCAAAAGTATTGTGTTCAACCGTTTTATCAATTTCTTAGAAATCCACAACCTTTAAGACCACCTACATGCAGGTTTCCCCTGCTGTCACTCCAAAGAAACTGCTCTTTTGAATGTGCCCTACTTCATTGCCTCTGCTAAGCACTCACACCTATCCTCTATCCTAATTCTTATTGACCTCTCTGCTGCCTTTGATACTGTCGATCACTCTGAATCCTATCTTTTTGCTTGTGGATCAAGATCAAGCCCTTGTCTGGCTTCAATCTTAGCTTGCACCTTGTCAATGCTTTGTCTCCTTGAGGAACAGCACTTTTCAACTCACTCCTCTAACTGCTGGTTTTCACCAAGGCACTGTTTTGGTTATGCTCCTCTTTACACTCTACACCTCTGCTCTTGTGGCACTAATCTCCTCCTTTGGGTTCTGATATCAACTCTTCACAGACGACACACACATCTTCTTCTCTTTTTTTGAACTCGCCTCTGATCTCTCTATAAAAATGTACAACTTTCTCTCTGCAATTAAATATTGGATAGCTTTGTACTCTCTGATGTTAAACTCTACCAAAACAGGGGTGCCCTTCTTCGCTGCCCAAAGCTCTCTCTCATCTCTTCTTTCTTCTATCCCATTCCCAACTGACACTCTCCCCAACTCTTTTTCAGCTAAAAACCTCAGCATCTCCATGAGCCTTCTCACACCTTCTCCACTTTCATCTCCCAAACTGGAAAAGCAGCTTGCCTCAACCTCCTAATTATTTGGAAAATCAGGCACTTCCTTACTTTCAACCCTGCCAAGCATCTCTTAACCACTCTTGTCTTCTCTAAACGGGTCTACTGTGGCAACATTCTCTATGGTCTCTGCAACTATGCTGTCTGTCCTCTCGACAAGATCATTAACCTCGCTACCAAGACTCTCTTTGAACTCCCTCACTTCAGACCTACTTCCTCATACCTTTACCAGGCTGGATGGCAGATGCTGCAAAACAGGACCAGATTTCAATTTCTTCTGCTGGTTCACAAATCCATCCATGGCAAGGTACCACTGTATCTATCCTCCTCTATCCACCTCTACAAGCCCTCTTGTAATCTCTGCTCTACCTCATCGACTACCCTTGTAGCTCTTCACCCTCCCTGTGCTTCCTTTCGCTTTCACTCTATCTCTTCCCCCAGACATCCAAAAAATATTCCACATGTAATTTTTCAAAACCCAACTAATAGCCTACCTCCTTGCCTCAGAGTTAACCTCCTAAACTACCTCTCATCTGCCTGCTAGGTAACATTTTCCCTCACCTTTAACCTGCCTGTGTCCCTCACTTTCTCTTCCTCCATTCTAACACTTCACTCATCATGTTCACATCCTGAGCACAGTTTGCCGTACCGACCATCTGCACTTAAAAATGTCCAATGTTGGTTGTCCTTAATCAATGTATTTCTACTTATGTATTGTCCCCGGTGACTGTTATATTTATTCCCCTCCACAACCTGGTCAGAATGTTCCCATCCAATCTGATTTCCTATCTACTGTTGTTTATTTTGTGATCATACGAGCATTGTTCCTCCTGTATATAAATCAAAAATACAACATAATTAATAAATACATAAAATCTGTCTGTGGAGCCTTATAAAATCTCAGAATTTTAGTAAACAGTGTGGTTGCGGCAAGCAATCACTTTGCTCTAAAGCCTGTCAGAATTTAATGTTTGGACCAAGCAAGCAGAGCACTGCTCATACCCGCCTGCCAGCTACCCACTCTCTTCCTATTTTCTCAAGTCCGATTCCCTTCCCCTCCACTCCAATGTCATCCTACATTCCGCTCCTCCAAATCCTCCCCAGCTTCCACATAGCTGTTATTTCTGCCATGCCACTCTTGATATGCTCCTGGGACACCATGAAAATGGAAAAGGGGTGCAGCATGGAGCCCCGCCTTCAATGTCCCTGTTGTCCATGTTGTTTTATTTTCGTATACAAAAGGATCTACACTTATCGTGACCCATTCTTTCAAACAAATTCATTGGAATCAGCACCCCGGTTTACATACCAGGTGTGCTAATACCAATAATTATCTTGCCCAACCAATGGGTTTCCCAAGTCAGTTATGCGCCGGGCTTGGGTTAAGGCAATCACTTTGCTTGATCCTATAACTTGGGCCCTTCGCGGTTACTAGCTCATTAAGCCTAAGAGTGGGAGGAGTGGATTATTGCTATATTATAATCCTTGCAATGGTCATTGACTGTTCGCATTGTACAAGCTGTTGGCTATAAGAAACATTATATCTGAGGAACTGAGGTGGTACTCCCCCATTGGCCAATTACTGGACCATAAGAGCTGGCATGGATCAGAAATACTTTAAGGCCTGGAAATTGGTCAATACAGGGATATTATATGATATGATATGATAGGTTATTTATAATGTGCTTAATACCCAGAGGTTTCTAAGCATGGACCCGGGGTTCGACCCTGTGGTGCTCTGCGTCATCTTGCTTCCAAGGTGAGCACGTTACCCCTGAGCTATCCTCCTGAGACTAAATGCTGCATCATTCCCACCGCCAGGTCTGTGTGTGCGCTGCCAGCAGGGCTCTCGTCGCATCACTCCTTCTCATTATCGGTGTGCTTCTGCGAGCCCTGGCACCAGCACTGCTTTCCTCCTCGCCCGAGCCAAACCTGAAGGATGTAGCCCAGGCACCGAAATCCCATCCCCTACCCCTCTGCTACTTAATGGGTTAGGGTTGGTGGCCAGCCAATGGATTTGTCCCATTGAAATCTGCAGTCATTATTGGGTTGCACCGAGCAGACACAGCCATGTCTTTCTTCCATGACCTCCAAACGTCACTCCATTTCCTTTCTGGCCACACCTGGCCATGTGGCCCAGCTGGTTTCCAAGCCATGGCCCTCCCTCCTCATCACATTTGTATGCGGTTTCTGGGAGTAGCCAGTTCTCAGGCAGATTGTATTGTTTACATAGCCCCTCTTGACGGCACAGAAAGAGACATACTAGCTTTAAAGGCCGTGCACTCAGGCCAAACCTGAAGTTATGGGCTCGTAAACCTTGTTAAATGTGGTTGCTGCGCTTGCGCCTTTTACTCAGTCTTCAGGCCCATAAGTCCCAGTCCGTCCCTCAGGCTAGGTCTATGAAGCTTGAGGATAGATCATGGAATTGTTTTTGTAGCACTGCATTCCAAAGTTACTGGAAGTGCGGGTGAAAGAACAAGAAAATATTGAGGCTTAGTACCACAAAGGAAATACACCAGTCACGGACTAGAAAGATTCACAGATATTTTATTACTATACAGTTTTCAAAGCAACACAGATAGCTATCTGACTCTCAACACCCTGCAATGTGTACCAGACCGACAGAGTGACGTGAGAGAGTGTTGGACGTCTAAACGTTTGTACTTTTATACAATTTCGAGTAATATTGTCCAGCCTCCCTTCACGTTAATAATTCCTGGTCTAGAGTTTGTGCCTAGTTCACATACAGATCATACAATATTATACAAGGGATTACATGAGTTTGCATTTCCATAGAGATAGAATGGTGATGTATGTTAAATCCTGCAGTAAGCCCTGTTCTATATTCCTACACAATGTAGTTTGGCCTGTGTCTACGCTCAAGGTTTGTTCTACATTGTCCCCAATGTGTATTCATGGATGAGTCTTGTGAGTGGAGAACAGTCTAAACATTAACAGGACTCAAAGGTCAGGAAGCCTAGTTGCAACTTGAAAACATAGTCCACCATTTTAGAACGAAGAAACATATGATTAGAAATCAAAATGGCAGATGAATCTTAAAATGGCGGCGAAGTCAACACAAAATCGGAACTTTGCTACGTGGTTTTCCTCGTAGAACGGCTAGGCTTAGGCCAATATAAATATAAAGGAGGCATTATACAATTACCGTTTAACAAACCGTCTTTTTGGCTAATCCAAGAGCTTCACAAAAAATAGTCGCTTTACTCGCAACTCCACATTTCAATGTCCATACATCCTGAATCACATTCCTCAGATATATCAATCACCATTAGATCTTCGACAGTAATATCTTTCATCACAAATACATCAGTCATCTTTTCAGGTGTGTGCATTTTCGGTCCTAATGTTACTACAGTTTGCGCGCAACATCCCCCTAACAATGGACATATGGTAGGAAGACATTGTATGCAACAAAAACAGAACAACAAAATGCCAAGGATTACCAATAAGACTGAAAGAAGCTTCCATCCCCAAGACCGTAAAGAGTCCCAGAACCAAGTACTAAGATCCCAGTTTCCCTCGGGAACGTGCACTTCTGAGTTTAGGACGTGCAGATTTTGTATTGCCTTAAATATGGTCGGAGAGGAATCAGGTACCAAAACGCAGCAAGCGGACCCCACCAATTTGCATACTCCACCACGCTCAGTCAGGATGACGTCTTACACCATCCAGTTCTGAAGAGCTACTAATCTAATTATTTTTTGTTCTAGAGTCATATTGTAGAATATGTCAGTGGTCTGGTTGATGGTTCTCTCCAATACTCTCGCTAGTCTCCTAATATCCTCAGAATTCATAATCTGTCCCCAAAATGGTACAAAAGATTTTACTACATCACCCAGGACTAGTGAAGATGTATCACTGTTCTCGTCCCGCCTTGGACGAGCCCTAGGGATCTCAATTGTACTAGCTACATATACCCCTGGTAAAAGTATACCCAAATAACAAGTTCCCTGCCAATTCCTAGGTAGCCACGGATAAGTTTCATTACCGCAAACAAAGTAGACAGGCTCACCTACAAAGGTCTGTCCTCGCTGGTAAAGTTTGCAACGCTAGTACAACCCTTAAAATCGCCCATTGACTGAGTACCATTCCTTTGTATGCAGAAAGAGACAGCGATGGGGCTATGATTGATAGTATAAGAAGGTGGTGTGGCATCCCGGTTGCCTACAGGTGCCATTTTGAAAGAAATCAGAGATTGGAAAGGTCGAGATAGTCTATCGGAAGGCCTATTAGAAGCAACATTAAGCTTGCTCCTATTTGCAAAATCTGAGCATCCCAGAGGCGTCAGGACTCGCCTTTCAAATTCATTCAAATTAGTCCTGTCAAAGTTCCCTGAGATGCTATCATTCCAACAACCAAAGAATAGTGCCCTTAGAGAGGCATACCATGCAGTAGTTAAAAGCAAAGAATGAATATACCAACTCAACCCTTTTTCCCCATGCTCTGGCAAATGCGAACAGATCCAACAGTTTGTCCTATTCAAAATCGCCTGAGTTGTATTCATTATTAGCAGAAGTGTGCTGTTGTGATAGCTTTGTCTGTATTCAGTGTCCCTAGGAGATAGAGTGTGCAAGTGTACAAAAGGTGTAGAAATAGTAGGAACAGTCTTAGTAGGCAAAAATGTTTCAAGTGGACATACTCCTTCTATATACCAAAACCCAAAAGCAATCAATACTGTGAGACTGTTAATGCAATTACGAGAAAACAATACGTCCTCATGGACCATGTATTTGATCATCCAATGTCTTTGTTGACCACATAATTATTTGATTGTTCCGCACGAGTAGGGATAATGACAGGCATTGTTCCACAAAGCTCTTTTTTCAATGAAAACTCCATAGTCTGTTTGCTGGTGATCTCCTGATCACGTGATTTCTTGATTGAAGATAGTCTTTCCCAGTCCCCAGCCACTTGTTTATACTTTGGTGCAAAACTGGCAAAGGACACATTCACAGTCGTTTCCTGTGGGCATAGCCATGCTGTGCAGTAAGTCTAGTGCCGTGGACACAGTTTGTACCTTAGGACTCCTGGTACTGTGTGATCTGCGAGCAGTGTGTTGTTGCTTCCTGGTGGAAATGATGAAATGACAACAGAATCGTGCAAGGGTGAAGAAGGATCTGCAGAAGAATTCAGAGACAAAACAGCAGTCTCCCCAGGCCCCGCGGGCTCAGGAAGTGTCTCTGAAACACCCTTGTTGCTATTCAAGACTGATTGATCATTGGGAACAGCACAATTTCTTATCTTCTCCGTTGTGTGACAAAGGGAAAGGTATCCTCTTGACATGCGTAGCGTCGAACCAGTGTCATTTCCCAACTTCTCGTACGGCAGTCTGTGTGGCCAATAGAACCCGGAAAGGTCCTATCCAGCGTGGTGCTGTCAAAAGAGAAATTATATCGTGCCTCCTATTGCAATAAATATATGTATATTGGCCTACGCTAAGCTGCTCGAAAGTCGCTTGCGAAAGAATCCGTGTTGCAAGGTCCTGACCTTAAAATCAATTTAAGCCGCCATTTCAGGCCAATCCGCCATTTTAGGATTCGCTTTGTAAAAGTCACCTGTGAGTTAAAATGGTGGACAATGTCATTCCAAAATACAACATGGCCGTCTTGACCTCTGTACATAGCTAATATGTAACTTGCCTGCAGGCCACTTGTTGAGGTCGTGAACTGAGACCTTGTCCTTCATTGGCTTGTGTGTAAGGGATTACTCATGTAAAGAAACTAATCCACAAATATACTATAAAAACAATGTATTCAAATTCTGAACATAGAACTCTTGTTTAACCACATTGTTTTAATGTTTAAGTGGGGCTGGACATCGTGCACTCAAAGTGTATAAAAAGCCAATGCATTCTAATGTACAGCGTCTCTCACTGAACACACTGAACCACGCTGGAGTTCGTTGTGTTGTACTGAGGGCCGATAGCTATCTGATTTTGCTCTGTTTTTGTAACTGGATTCAGTATAAAATAAAGTACTTTGTATGTTCCTTTGTATCTCGTGTTCACTGTATTTCCTTTTGGGGTACTCAGCCTCGATATTTTGATTTTGTTTTCACAGTTGGTGCCCGAATAGGGACCCTAAAGATTGATGGCGAATTGTTGAAGGTTGACACACGCTATCGGACCGGGATTGGACGGTGTGACAAAAAGGGGCCCCACTGAACGAGACGCGACACCTCAGCAGCGCTGCACGACCCAATCCCTGGACGATTAGCTTGTGGTCTGAGACGGCATCTTGCCGAGGGTCCACTTATCGAGGCGGGCAGATTTGCCGAAATCACCATACACGAGGTAAGATTAGTTAGGTAAGATTCCTTAGGTTTGTTCAGGTGAGTCGTGACCCGACTCTTAATTCAACCCTGAAAATTTGAATTTGGCGCATTGTATCTGCAGACACAATTATTGACCAGGTAACACCAATAATTCGATATGCCTGTGAAATTGTCTACCTGCTTCAGGGCGTTGTTCCGCAGTGATAGACAATCTTTGGAATTTAGCCGTCCGGCACCACAGGAGGGGTCGCTGGCATGTACTATGTACTGTAAGCATGGCATTGGAAGTATAGTGTTTAATGACATTTGGCACAGACAAACCAGACATGCCTCCGAACTTCAGTGGCCAATCAATGGTAATTTCGAAATCCCTCATGTTGAGTGTTTAGAGTCAATTCTATTAAAGAAAAAGGCTATACCTGCAGCATTTGATGTTTTGCAGAATTGAAAAAAGAAGCGTTGCAACAACTTAAAAGTAGAGAAAAGCATGTGCGCCGTCATAAGACGAACGTCGAAAAAGCATTATTGTATGACCAAGATAAACATTCTGAATCGACTAGGAATACGGCCCGCCCACTATTCCCTTCTAGCATCATCCACCCTACCCCCCCGCCTCACTCTCTCTGCCACCGCCCCATCCCGCTCCAGCACCGAGACCTACCTTACCTGCCGATTTGAACTGTATCCTATTTAACGCCCGCTCCGTAGCGAAAAATAGACATTGCATCTATGACCTACTCGCCTCTGTCAAACCTGACCTAGTGTTCATCACTGAAACCTGGTTCTCCGATGACTATGGCCCAATCGCTAGTGAAGCCTTTCCCCCTGACTACTCCCTCATCCCACTGAACCGTCCGTCCAGAGGAGGTGGAGTAGGATTTGTATTCAAATCTCTCTTCCGCGCCTCAATCATAGACAACCAACCCTCCATCCCATCCTGCGAATCTCTCCTCGTTAAACTTTCCCTCTCCCCATCGCTCTCACACAGCTTCCTAATAATCTACAGGCCCCCAGGCTACGATAGACAATTTGCAAACAACCTTTGCGACTCCATCGCCACCCTCAAACTAAACCATCCCAACCTCACCCTCCTTGGTGACTTCAACATATGGCTCGACAACCCCACCAACCCTCTGACACACTCCCTGGTTGACGGTTTAGATGCAATTAATCTCCAACCCCACATAAACGGACCGACCCACTACAAAGTACACACTCTAGATTCCATCTTTAGCTCCAACACCCTGATTCATTTAAAGCCCCCACCCCAATCATCTGGTCCGATCACTTCATCCTCTCGTTCACCATCCAATCACCCGACCCCCTTCCCATTCTCGCATCCGAACCTCCAATTTTACGCAAATGCTGGAAAAAACGAATGATTTCTCCGGACCTAGCCGAGGCACTCTTCCATTCTCCACCACCCACCTGCCATCCCAATAACCAACTAACCCCTGAGGCCTTTGACTGATGGCTCAACGCATCTCTCCTGCAACTAACCCCCCCGTGTAAACCATCAACCCGCCGTGGCCCTTTTCCCAGATGGATCACCTCTGAGCTGAAGACCACTAAACGAATGTACAAATACCTAGAACGCAAATGGCAGAAAGAGAAAACCCACGAGAGCAGGACCATCTTGGCCCGACACCTATATCAATACAAAGCCGAAATTCGGAAAACAAAAAAAGCTCACTACAACTCCTAAATCCTAAACTGCAAAAACCCAAGCAAAGAACTCCACAAAATCATCTCAGAATTCACCAATCCGGCTTGTGATACAACCGTCCCGACCCCTTCACAATCACTCTGCGACTCACTCTCCCTCCACTTTTACAACAGGGCTATCGAAAGAACAAAAACTCTAAATACCAAACTGGCTCTAATACAGCCTCCGGGCAACCCTGTGCCCATACCAGCCAGCCTTTCAGCCGCGACCTCTACGCAACCAACGTTTGAATCCTTTAGACCAATAACACGAGAACAATTTCTCAAACTTCTATCCGCTCGCAAACCCTCTGGATCACCACTGGACCCTTGCCCAGCCTCAACCCTTAAAGAAATTGTTGCTTCCACCTGCGCAGGCGAACACGCAAGATCTATCATAAATTCCTCCCTCTCCTCCGGTATTTTCCCTGACGCATTCAAAATAGTGCACGGCAAACCTCTAATAAAAAAACCTTTGCTCGACCCGCTCGAGCCCAAAAACTACCGCCCAATCTCAAACACCAGGTTCCTTGCCAAACTCATTGACCGAACCGCCTACTCTCAACTAAATGCCTTTGTCGAAATCAACAACCTTCTAGACCCCGCCCAATCAGGTTTCAGATCACGTCACGGAACTGAAACCACCCTAACCCCGATCTGGGATGACCTTAAAATGACAGCAGACTCCGCGGGATGCGCCGCACTAATTCTACTCAACCTATCGGCCGCCTTCGACACGATCAATCACTCAATCCTCCTAGACCGCCTCCACTCCCTAGGAATTCGTGGAACTGCCCTTAAATGGATAGCTTCATTCCTCAAAGACAGGCACCAAATACCGACACTCTCCAGTTTTACCTCTCAAGCCCGACCAGTAGACACGTGAGTCCCCCAAGGAGCATGTCTATCCGCCCTCCTGTTCAACCTCTACCTGATCACACTCCCTCCAATAATTCGTTCACACAATATCCTATGTTACAACCACGCCGATGACACCCAACTAATTCTAAAACTCCTGAACTCGAAACCCAACTCCCGACCTGACCTGGCATCCTGTCTCCTTAACATAGAACTCTGGATGACCCAAAGCCACCTCCTTCTAAACCCCTCCAAAACAGAAATCATGGTCTGTGGCAACTCCGACCTTCTTCCGCACCCACTACCCTGGCCACCCGCCATGGGCAACTCACCGACACCCTCCAACACAGTGAAAAATCTTGGATGCACCCTGGACTCCGACCTAACACTCTCGTGCCAAGTCAACAATGTCTCAAAATCCTGCCACTACCACCTCAAAAACCTTAGGCGCATCCTTCCATACCTCCCATTTCCCAACAGAGTCTCCGCGGTCCAATCAATCGTCATATCAAGACTCGACTATGGAAACCCCCTATACCTCGGAATTCATGCCTACCAACTAAATAAACTCCAAAGAGCACAAAACGCGGCAGCCAAAATGCTACTTGTGCTTGGCCCAAGAGACCACGTATCCCCTGCCCTTAAGACACTGCACTGGCTTCCAGTAGCCCGTAGGGTGGCATTCAAAACAATATGCCTCTCCCATCGAGCACTACATAAAACTGGACCTCAATATCTTCAAGACAAGCTAATACCTTACCACCCCACTCGCACCCTAAGATCAAGCTCAGCCGGCCTCCTAGTAATTCCTAAGACAAACTCAGTCAGGTTAGGCGGATCATCATTCTCAGCCCTGCCCCCAACCCTGTGGAACTCGCTCCCATCCCACATCTGCCTAACTGAAGATCTAACGGCCTTCCGCAAACTACTGAAAACCTGGCTCTTCCCCTAAGACTAATCGGTCCCAAACTAGCTTCTGCACAATAACACCCACCCATCAATCGACATGAAGCAAGAAATTTACAACTAAATAAACTCGAATGTAAACTATAAAGACAAACAATACTAAATGAGCAACGTAATGCTGAGCGCGTAGAACAGATGAGCGCGTAGAGCGGATGAGCGCAGATGAAAGCGGATGAGAGCGGAGAGCGGATGAGCGCTGAGAGCGGACGACTGCAAAGAGCGGATGTGGTTAGAAAACGGATGAGTGTGCAGAACGGATGAGTGTGCAGAGCGGATGAGTGTGCAGAGCGGATGTGTGTGCAGAGCGGATGAGTGTGGAGAGCGGATGAGTGGGGACGAAAGTAGAGGATTAATACGGTTGGCGGAAGAGTGTGGAGGGCGGAGGAATGTGGAGGGCGGATGAGTGTGGAGGGCAGATGAGTGTGGAGGGCGGAGGAGTGTGGAGGGCGGATGAGTGCTGAGTGAGGATGACTGTATGAGCAGATGAGTGTATAGAGCGGAAGAGTATGTAGAGTGGATGAATGGGGATGAGTGTAGAGGATTAATGCGGCTGGCGGGTGAGTGTGGAGGGCGGGTGAGTGTGGAGGGCGGGTGAGTGTGAAGGGCGGGTGAGTGTGGAGGGCGAGTGAGTGTGGAGAGCGGGTGAGTATGGAGAGCAGGTGAGTGGCGAGAACGGATGAGCGTAGAGAGGGGATGAATGTGAAGTGGGGATGAGTGTGAAGTGTGTAGAGGATTAATGCGGTTGACGGATGAATGTTGAGGGCCCATGAGTGTGGATGGCCGGTGAATGTAGAGGACGGATGAGTGTGGAGAGTGGATGTGTGTGGAGAGCGGGTGAATGTGGAGAGCGGGTGAGTGTGGAGAGCGGGTGAGTGTGGAGAGCGGGTGAGTGTGGAGAGCGGGTGAGTGTGGAGAACGGATGAGGAGAACGGATGAGTCTGGAGAACGGATGAGTATGAAGAGCGGACAAGCGTGGAGAGGGAATGATTGTGAAGGGCATAGAGGATTAATGCGGTTAACGGATGAATGCTAAGGACCCATGAGTGTGGAGAGCGGATGAGTGTGGAGAGCGGATGAGTGTGTAGAGCGGACGAGTGGGGACAAATGGAGTGGATTAATGCGCTTGGCGGATGAGTGTGGAGGGCCGATGAATGTGGAGAGCGGACGAATTGCAGAATTGCATGACGTCGGTATTATGCCTTGGAATGCACGGATCCTTTATAAGAGCACACCTCATATCACACCCCACGCTTACTCTCTCCTTACACCACCACTCAACTAGAACACAGAGATACTATGACACCATTCTGTATAACTGTTCTCATATCAACATCTTGCGCTCA
This sequence comes from Ambystoma mexicanum, assembly GCF_040938575.1. NCBI lineage: Eukaryota > Metazoa > Chordata > Amphibia > Caudata > Ambystomatidae > Ambystoma > Ambystoma mexicanum. The sequence goes on from NC_090925.1 coordinate 273,161,722, forward strand.
CTCCCCATCACTCTAAGTAATCATCGCTGGTCTCGCACCCCCAGCCAGGCGTTCTCCTCATGCCTAACGCTGCCACTCTCGGTCTGGATAATTCCGGCCAGATTGAACACATACTCTTGACCTCTCACCCACCACACCTACCGCACCTATCGCTAGGAAGCAGCTATCACAGGAATTTCGCACCACCTGCACACATACCAGTTGCGCACACGCACCTTTTGATCCTCTCTTCTCCCTCTACTGACCAGAACTTCGGTTCCCAAGGGCGTTCAACCTACCAGCGCCTTCAGACCATACCAATGGTATATAAGGCGCTATATAAGTGCAAAATAACATAACATAACATAGGGCTTTCTCACTTGGAATTCAAAAAATGTATCCGTCCAAAGACCTCCATGCTTCTGATGAATTTATAGATAAATTGTTAAATTAACGCAGGCCTGGTGCCTCTGCGCCACCTAGGTATGTTCCTCTTCCTGCTGCTTTGCCTCTTCCTCCTGTTATTCCTGCTCTACCTGCTGTTGTTCCCGTTGTTCCAGCTCCTCCTAATGTTCCCCTTCCTCCAGCTCCTCCACCTCTTCTTATCGCACCAGTTACAGTACCTCCATTGAATTTGCCTGCTCCCTCTCTTCCAAGTGGTCCTGAGCCGCTTGTAATCGATCGAGGTGCAGGGTCAAAGGTTGTCATTCGCAATACTGTACCACCGGAGAAGAAATGTGAGTTAATTGCATGGGCTAAGCATTGTGTGGAGAAGGATGATCAAGCTAATGTTTTTGCCACACTTTGTAATATGGATAATTTTCCTGAGGTTTAGGGATTCAGTTATGTGTAATGTGGGGAAAATGAAATAATACGGATCTCCCGCAATGGTTCAGGGATCTAAATACTTTAGCGTTTTCTAGAGACACTGTGGAGAAGGTAAATGAGCATGTCGAGAGTTTATTTGGGTATAGAAAGGAGTTAGAAAAGTTGCAGAATGAGGATGACAAGGAGGAAAGTATGTGTGTACAGAAACGGTTCCTTCCTTGTCGTAAATCAATATCTGAGGAAGCACGAATTTGGACAAAGGACGCACTTTGATGGATTTTGGATATGTTGATAACTCCAGTGAAGTATATGACACGTATAGTCAGTATACGCTAGAAATGCAGAGGAAAGTGATACAGGTAATGATAGAGTACCTACAGGATGATTGTGTAAAAAGAAAGATAAGTTGTCCCACAGAGTTATTGAGTATTTACAAGAGAGCTTTTTCACTTGACACTTTTTCGACTGCTTTAGCGCTCGATTTAGCTCTGTTGCTTAGTAAGCATTCGGAGTCACCTACTTCTCAGTTGCCTATGAGAGAGGTTCCTCTGACATTTGTCCCGAACATTGAGATTGTGGCTGATGCTGCACGAAATATAGTTGCTGTGAACATTCCTGCACATTATGTATCACAGTTCGTTCATGTCCCGTTCTCAAGACAGGAAGTGAATACTATTAGGCAATCCATTCCTGATATTATGAAAAATCTGACAGGATTCTATAAAGAAATAGAGTCCATCTTGCAATCCTCAGTATTCACCTTAGGCAATATTGATTTGTTATTCCCTGTACTCCTGCCCGTAGATCTGTGGAAACAAGTTAGACAACGTACCAGGGTTGGGAGATACATGGGTGAATATAACTAGACTCGATGGAGAAAGGCCAGCTATTAAAAGACCGCCTCAGGTGATACTAACTTTGCCTGATAGAATTATTGCAAAATTAAAAACTATAATTCCAGAGAAAAGAATTATTTGGGACAAACTTACGGCCTGTGTCCAAGGAAAGTCTGAGGGTGCTACCGAGTTCTTTAATCAGTTCGAACAGGTATTCTTGGATTTCAGTGGACAAGACCTAGGCACAGAGTCTGGGAAAGGGTTGTTTGTGGACAAATTTGTGCATGGATTGCTTCCTGACATTCAGTCACAAATTAGGTCTTCTGAGAGAGCTTGGCAGGCTAAATCGCAATCAGAAGTACTGCACATGGCTCAGTACTACGAGAACCGTGTCAATAATGAAAATGATAGGGTTGAAAAACAAAAAGGCGATTTGAAAACTAAAGTGCTATTGCAGAAAATTGTTAGAGGCCCCAGAGGGGGCAGTTCTCAGATTAGAGGTCAGTATGTCCCGCAAGGGAATGTGCCCTTGGTTCCTGGGAACATTAACCAGTGTGCCTATTGTCGCCAAGAGGGTCATTGGCGTGCACAATGCCCCGTCCTTCGACAAAGGTCAAATAATACATTCGGAAATATGGGTAGACGATCCAGAGGTCGCCCGGGTATAGGTGGCCCTGGTAGAGGTCAGTTTACACAGGATCCTCAGCAACCTTTCTCGCAGGATAATCAGATTTCGAGTGTGGACACCAGGAACATATTTGATCATCCTTCCGCTGCATATTTATCTGAAGAGCTTCCTTTTGATGACATTCTATTTCGTTAGGATTGCCCAAAGCAGGGTTTGGAACCTACACCTCTTCCCGTCAATCAGAAAGGTCCCTACGTTGAAATGTTGGTGGGAAATAGGAAACATCAGTTTTTGATAGACACTGGAGCACATAAGTGTTCCATTGATCATTCACAGGTTCCAAACATTACACTGTCAGGGCAAACCAATGTTTCTGTAGGGTTTTCTGACACACCAGTTGTTTGTCCGGTTACTTTGCCGGTACCTATTTCTTTGGGTTCTTTTACGGACCACTGTCCATTTCTGTTGACTTCGAATTGTGGAGAAAACTTGCTGGGGTTGAATCTGTTAAAAGAATTAAATGCAGTGATTTATTGTTCTTCTGATGGAGTGCGCTTGACAATTTCACCACAGCAATTTTCTGTCTCGCAATTCTTGACAAGAACTTTGCCACCAGAATTCATTAATGTACCAGAGAGTTTATGGGCTGTTGACGACAATGATGTCAGTGTTTTACAGATTGAACCTGTTAAGATAGTTTTGAAACATGGAATTGAGCTGCCAAACATTCCCCAGTATAAGATTTCAGTTGAGGGCGAGCAAGCTTTGAAATGCATTGTTTCCGATTTTGTGCATCGCGGGGTTATTGAAGAAATTTCAGGAAGTTTATGTAATAGTCCGATTTTACCCGTGTACAAGAAAGGTGATAATGCAATTCCATTCCGTTTCATAATTGATTTACGTGCCATTAATAAAGTTGTGGCTCCACAATTTGCAATTGTGCCTGATGTAACGACAATACTAACCATGATTTCAGCTACAGCTACTTACTTTAGTGTGGTGGATCTAAAGAATGCTTTCTTTAGTATTCCTATACACAAGGATAGTAGATACTTGTTCGCGTTCACCTTAGCGGGACGCTCGTTCACATTTACTCGTGCACCCCAAGGGTACACAGAGGGTCCTAGCATTTATAGTGGGGCTTTGAAAGACCAACTTGATACCCTTGAATTGCCCTCTACCTGTACATTCCTTCAGTATGTTGATGAATTGCTTTTAGCTGCTGACTCTGAGAGCGCCTGTAAGGAGGGCACTGTGTTATTGCTTATCCATCTAGCTAAGCATGGTGACAAAGCTTTGCTTAAAAAATTTCAATATTGTTGCCAGGAGGTCAAAGGAGGCAAGAAGATTGACATCTGAAAGAATAAAACACATTTCTGGCATGTCTGTCCCAAATACACAGAAGGAAGTTAGAGCCTTGATAGGTATGGCTTCTTACTGTAGGTTGTGGATCCCAAACTTCTCACTAGTGATTAAACCAATGTTGGCTTTGACAAAGAAGGGCATTTCTTCGCCATTGCAATGGAACGCGGTACACCAGAAGTCGTTTCACTTGCTTAAGACTGCATTATGCTCTGCACCAGTTTTGGGCACAACACATTATGAAAAGGCCTTTGTGTTGTTTGTGCATGAATGTGATGGATGTGCTTTGGCTCTATTAACAAAGGAACATGGAGGGAAGAATAGGCCGTGCGGTTACTTTTTTTCCGCCCTTGATCCTGTAGCATGCACGTTGCCAAGATGTTTGCGAGCTGTCGCTGCTGCTGCTGTGTCTGTAAAACAGAGTGAGGGAATGGTCCTAGGCCATGATCTAACCCTGATGGTGCCTCACTCTGTAGATGTTCTACTGAACCGAACTCAAACGCAACACCTCACTTCTGCACGGTTGACGAGATATGAATTGATCTTGTTTGCTCCTCACATTCAAATTAAGAGGTGTTGTGTTCTTAATCCGGCTGAACTCCTACCTTTCCCGCAAGATACTACTTGCGGCGATGAAGAGTCACATGACTGTCTGTATACTACCGAACAAGAGACAAAGGGTAGAATTGACTTGAAAGACACCCCTTTGGATAATACACAAGGAGAACAGTTTTGTGATGGCTCCTGCTTCAAACTTCCATATGGTACATCCACAGCTGCTTATGCAATCACTACATTTAGCACGGTTGTGGAAACTAAGAGAATCACGCATAATTCTGCGCAGGCCGCAGAGATTATAGCATTGACCCGAGCTTGTGAACTTCCCGAAGGGCTTGCAGTAAATATATATACTGATAGACAGTATGCCTTTGGGGTGGTTCACAACTTTGGGAGACTTTGGTCAGAGAGAGGGTTCCTAACTTCACATGGCACCAAAATCCAACATGGCTCCCTAATAGTACAACTACTCTCAGCGCTTGCGCTCCCTACTCAGTTAGCAGTTATGAAATGTGCAGCACATCGAAAGGTTACAGATGATATAGGGAAAGGGAATGCTTTCGCTGATCAGATAGCTAAACAAACTGCTACCGATCTCCTTACAGAGATGTACGTTTCAAGGGAGATTGTAAATGCTTATGCAATGGATGAGGGTGTTGGGTCTGTACGGGATATCCAAGCGGATGCCACATTAGAAGAATCCAAAAGGTGGGCTGAAGGCCTGGGAAACTTGATGATGACGGGTGTTGGGTGGATATGGTGGAAGGGAAATGGCTACTCCCTGACGCGTATGTAATGATGATGGTCATCATGGCAGATGGTCCTATGCATGTATGTGCCCAGAAGATGACAAAAATGTTACAGAAAGTTTGGGTAAATGACAACATTTCGAAAATTGCCCAGCGCTACGTCCAGGATTGCATGATTTGCCTAAAACACAATGTGGGAAAGGGGACAGTAACTCCAAGGGGAAGTTTTGGGCTGCACTCTGTCCCCTTCGAAGTGATCCAGTTTGACTTTATTGAAATGGAACGATGTGATAATAAAAAATATGTGCTGGTGGTTATCTTGCTTTTAGTAAATGGGTGGAGGCTTTCCCTGTTAAAGATGCTACAGCCATGACTACTGCAAAAATCATGTTAAGGGAATACTTCCCGCGGTTCGGGCTAACAAGCGTTATCTTGTCGGACAATCATCCACATTTTGTCGCTGCTGTCATTCTGCAGATATGTACGGCATTACGAATTGACAAACGGTTCCTTTCGGCCAGACATGCTCAGATCGCCGGACTAGTAGAAAGGCACAATGGTATCATTAATAACAATCTCGCTAAAACGTATGCCGGCACCAAACTTAAATGGCCGGACACCTTACCGATCGTGTTGTTATCCATGCGTACAACCCCTCAAACTAAGACTGGGCTCTCTCCATTTGAGGTGGTAATGGGAAGACCTGCCAATATTTGGAACCTTCCTAAATGCAATTCATTGAGAAATGTTGAAAATGTATTACTTTCAGATTATTGCAGCCAGTTGACTAAAAACCTGTATTTGATTTATCACCAGGTACGAGAAGCTTTACCTCTGCGATACGAGGGCCCGGGCCATAGTACATGGCCTGGAAGCTGGGTGCTCGTCAAAGCATTTGAGCGCTCCTCCTGCCTTGCGCCTTGCTGGCGTGGCCCGTTCCAAGTCCTGTTGGTCACCCAGACAGCGGTGCGGGTCTGTGGGAGAATAACTGGATCCAGGCGTTTCACGTCAAGAAACTTCCTCACCCTGTGCCACACGTTACAGAAGAAGCAGAACCACTCGCTAATGCTGCAACCAACGATCCCAAAGCAGTAAATAGCACTGAGAGTGGCAGAGAATCACTCGGAGCCTGTGAGCCTGGGGAAGCTGCCATTTTGTCTCCACACTCTCCAAAAGTTTTGCATCCGGAAACTGCTATTTCAAATTCGGCATCTTCACTTGCTTCAAACACGTTGCTTCCTGCAGGAAGTGACAACATATTTTTTCCGGATCAATCAGTACTGGGAAAGGTAAGGTACAATCTGCGTCCAAGAAAATAGACTTACGGCACGGTTTTGCTGTGCATCTGATAGACTTATGGCACGGTTCGGCTGTGCATTTGAAGAAGAAAAGGATCATCAAGGGCTTGTTTTTGCCCAAATTTGAGAAAGGGGATTCTGTTGGCTAGGGTTGTGGAAGGACTAAGAAGTCGCTCGACCGGGAGGTTGCCAGCAACAAACATTGGGGTATCCGTTTGAAGACTACAATGCCTGCTACCGCTTCTGCTCGTATGGGACTTGTAAATAAGGGGGTGAAAAACCGGGACAATGGACAAAATGCCTGGGCCCCGAAAATGTATTGCTGTATTTTTATAATGATATTTGGATTTTTAATAGTCGCTGCCTTAGGATTGTGGTACCTTGAGGAAACTCATTCTTTAGAACTTTTGTTACCTACTGAAAGTACACCTATTGTTCCTACTCCCTTTGTACATTTGCATATTCTATCCCCTAGGGACTCTCAGCATAGACAAAGGTACCACAATAACACTCTACTACTTAACATGAATGCTACGCAAGCCATTTTTAATAAGTCTAACTGTTGGGTCTGCTCACATTTACCGCAACACGGGGATAAGGGGTTAGGTTGGTATATTCATCCTTTACCTTTGACAACTGCTTGCTATGCTTCTCTTAGAGCACTGTACTTTGGCCGGTGGAATGATAGCATCTCAGCGAACTTTGATGGCACCAATTTGAATAGTTTTGAGACACGTGTTTTGACTCCCCTGGAATGCTCACTTTTTGCAAACAGGAGTAAACCTAACGTTGCTTCTATTAGGCCTTCTGACAGACTGTCTCATCCCTTCCAATCTTCGATTTCCTTTAAGATGGCTCCAATAGGCAATAAGGATGCCATGCCTCCTTCTTACACTGTTAATCATAGCCCCGATTCAGTTTCTTTTTGCATACAGAGGAATGGACTCAGTCAATGGGAGATTTTCTAGGTTGTGCCAACGTTGCACATTTGATTGGGGAAAACAGACCTTTGTATGTAGGCAAACCTGTCTACTTTGTCTGCGGTAATATGGCATCCCCATGGTTGCCCAGGGATTGGCAGGGGACCTGGTATTTAGGGATCCTGTTACCTGGGGTGTTTATAGCTAGTACAAGAGAAGTTTCAAAGGCTCGTCCACGGCGGGATGAGAATGGTGACACCCCAGCACACACCTTGGGAGATATAGCAAAATCAGTTGTGCCATTTTGGGGGCAGATAGCGAATTCAGAAGACATTAGAAAGCTAGCGAGAGTACTGGAGAGAACCATCAACCGGACCACGGACATACTCTATAATATGACGTTAGAACAGAAGGCGATAAGACTAGTAGCACTTCAAAACCGGATGGCATTAGATGTCATTCTGGCTGAGCGTGGTGGAGTGTGTAAATTAGTCGGGTCCGCTTGCTTTGTTTTTGTTCCAGATTCCTCCCCAACTATCTTCAAGGAAATACACGTCCTTAGTTCAGAAGTACATGTTCCCGAGGGAAACTTGGATTTTAGCGCTTGGTTCTGGGACTTCTTGCGATCTTTGGGTTGGAAGGTCTTCTCTTAGAGCACTGCCAAAGTACAGTGCTCTAAGAGAAGCATAGCAAGCAGTTGTCAAAGGTAAAGGATGAATATACCAACCTAACCCCTTATCCCCGTGTTGCGGTAAATGTGAGCAGACCCAACAGTTAGACTTATTAAAAATGGCTTGCGTAGCATTCATGTTAAGTAGTAGAGTGTTATTGTGGTAACTTTGTCTATGCTGAGAGTCCCTAGGGGATAGAATATGCAAATGTACAAAGGGAGTAGGAACAATAGGTGTACTTTCAGTAGGTAACAAAAGTTCTAAAGAATGAGTTTCCTCAAGGTACCACAATCCTAAGGCAGCGACTATTAAAAATCCAAATATCATTATAAAAATACAGCAATACATTTTCGGGGCCCAGGCATTTTGTCCATTGTCCCGGTTTTTCACCCCCTTATTTACAAGTCCCATACGAGCGGAAGCGGTAGCAGGCATTGTAGTCTTCAAACGGATACCCCAATGTTTGTTGCTGGCAACCTCCCGGTCGAGCGACTTCTTAGTCCTTCCACAACCCTAGCCAACAGAATCCCCTTTCTCAAATTTGGGCAAAAACAAGCCCTTGATGATCCTTTTCTTCTTCAAATGCACAGCCGAACCGTGCCATAAGTCTATCAGATGCACAGCAAAACCGTGCCGTAAGTCTATTTTCTTGGACGCAGATTGTACCTTACCTTTCCCGGTACTGATTGATCCGGAAAAAATATGTTGTCACTTCCTGCAGGAAGCAACGTGTTTGAAGCAAGTGAAGATGCCGAATTTGAAATAGCAGTTTCCGGATGCAAAACTTTTGGAGAGTGTGGAGACAAAATGGCAGCTTCCCCAGGCCTCACAGGCTCTGAGTGATTCTCTGCCACTCTCAGTGCTATTTACTGCTTTGGGATCGTTGGTTGCAGCATTAGCGAGTGGTTCTGCTTCTTCTGTAACGTGTGGCACAGGGTGAGGAAGTTTCTTGACGTGAAACGCCTGGATCCAGTTATTCTCCCACAGACCCGCACCGCTGTCTGGGTGACCAACAGGACTTGCTGATTATTTTGGGAATCCTGTTGTTTCTTTGTTGCTGTATTCAGTGTCTACCTGGTATGTGTTCGATGCTAGGGGGATGTTGCGCCCAAGCGATAGGTTTGATAGGACATAAAGTGTATGCCCCAGATAAAACTTCCAAAGAATATGTGTTGAAAGAAATTTTAGCAAATGACCTAATGGCAATAGATATTTCCGACAATGATTCAGGGTGCATGGACGATGATGCATGGAGTTATTTGCAAAGAGATCCAAAGTAGTTTTTGCACTTGGCATAGGCCAAAAGGAGGATTTGTCAAAAGAGAAATTATATTGTGCCTCCTATTGCAATAAATATATGTATATTGGCCTACGCCAAGCTGCTCGAAAGTCGCTTGCGAAAGAATCCGTGTTGCAAGGTCCTGACCTTAAAATCAATGTAAGTCACCATTTTAGGCCAATACACCATTTAGGATTCGCTTTGTAAAAGTCACCCTGTGGATTAAAATGGTGGACGATGTCATTCCAAAATACAACATGGCCGTCTTGACCTCTGTACATAGCTAATATGTAACTTGCCTGCAGGCCACTTGTTGAGGTCGTGAACTGAGACCTTGTACTTCGTTGACTTGTGTGTAAGGGATTACACGTGTAAAGAAACTAATCCACGAGTATACAATAAAAACAATGTATTCAAATACTGAACATAGAACACTTGTTTAACCACATTGTATTAATGTTTAAGAAGACTAACATGGAAAATCCCAGATTACACAGTTACAGTATAGGCTTGTTGATACATGTATTAAAAGCAAACCAGTTATATGCGGTTGTTCGAGACTTGGCATGAACCCTAGATTGGTGATGTATTAAGTGGAATATTAACGCGAAGTGGGGCTGGACATCGTGCCCACAAAGTGTATAAAAAGCCAATGCATTCTAATGTACAGTGTCTCTCACTGAACACACTGAACCACGCTGGAGTTCGTTGTGTTGTACTGAGGGCTGATAGCTATCTGATTTTGCTCTGTTTTTGTAACTGGATTCAGTATAAAATAAAGTACTTTGTATGTTCCTTTTTAACCCGTGTTCTGTGTATTTCCTTTTGGCGTACTCAGCCTCGATATTTTGATTTTGTTTTCACAGTGCGAGACTGAATGCTCATTCAAATGACTTTGTGAGCACCCAGTAGCTGGGTCGAATTCTGTGATCTGGCCCATCGTATTAAACTGGGAGGGCTTCTCGCACCTGTTCATAAATCAAATACAGATTTTGAGTTAACCGATCACAGTATTCAGAAAGCAGTACATGTTCTACATCCTTTAAGTACTTGGGTTTGGGAAGATTCCAAATCTTAGATGGCCTCCTCATTACAATCTCATAAGGGTAGAGTCCAGTTCTAGTCTGTGGGGTTGTTCGCATGGATAACAGTGCTATAGGTAAGGCATCCGGCCATTTCAGATTACTGCCGGCACAGACCTTAGCTATTTTATTTTTCAAAATACCATTTTGATGCTCTACAAGTCCAGCACTTTGAGCATGTCTAGCCGAATGGAACCGTTTATCGATCTGTAATCCCACAGATACTTGCAGAATAACAGCAGCGATAAAATGTGGACCATTATCCGACCAGATGACGCTTGGCAGACCAAACCTAGGAAAATATTCCTTAAGCATGGTTTTTGCCGTTGGCATTGCTGTGGCATCTTTCACAGGAAAGGCTTTGACCCATTTACTAAAAGCACAAATGACTATCAACACGTATTTAAAGTTATTGCAATGCTCCATTTCGATGAAGTGAATTACTTCAAAAGGCACAGAGGGTGGGCCAAAACTACCCCTCGGTGTCGACGTACCTTTCCCCACATTATACTGTAGACAAACCATAAAACTCTGGACAAAACGCTCAGCAGTTTTCAGAATGTTAACATTTTCCCAGACCAGTTCTAACATTCTGCAGATCTTTCTAGCGCATATATGAGTGGGACCATGAGCCATTGCAACCATTGCAGAAACGTACGCATTTGGCAACATCCATTTTCCCTTCAAAGTATCTACCCAACACCCCTCTTCGTCCAATCTTGACAAACCCTCAGCCCATTGTGTAGTTTCTTCTAGAGTGACATCTGTTTGAATATTTCATATGGAATCAATCCCTTCATCTATAGAACAAGTGTTTGTGGCTTCCCTTGTAGTATACATATCTGAGTAAAGATCAGTAGCAGTCTGTTTGGCTATCTGGTCAGCAAAAGCGCTTCCTTTTCCTACATCATCTATGATTTTCTGATGTGCCGCGCACTTCATAATTGCTAGTTGAGTGGGAAGCGCAAGCGCTGAGAGTAGCTGAACTATCAAGGTGCCATATTGGATTTTCGTACCATGTGAGGTCAAGAAACCTTGTCCTGCCCATAATCTACCAAAGTTGTGAACCACACCAAAAGCATATTGGCTGTCAGTAAATATATTCACTGTAAGCCCTTCAGAAAGTTCACAAGCTCTAGTCAGTGCAATAATCTCTGCGGCCTGCGCAGAGTTATGTGAAATTCTTGGTTTCCACAATCGTGCTTAATGTAGGTATGGCATAAGCAGCAGTGGATGTACCATCCGGAAGTTTGAAGCAGGAGCCATCACAAAACAGCTCCCCTTGAGGATCATTCAGAGGTGTATCTTTCAAATCAATCCTGCCTTTGGTTTCTTGCTCTGTGGTATAAAGGCAGTCATGTGACATTTCGTCACTGCAAGCAATATCTTGCGAAAGAGGTAACAGTTCAGCCGGATTTAATACACAACATCTTTTAATTTGAATATGTGGTGCAAACAAGATCAACTCATATCTCGTTAATCATGCGGAAGTAAGGTGTTGTGTTTACGTTCTATTTAATAGAATATCTACAGAGTGAGGTACCAACAAGGTTAAAGCATAGCCTAGGACCATACCCTCGCTCTGTTTTACAGATGCAGCAGCATCAATGACAGCTCTCAGACATCTCGGCAAAGCGCTTGCAACAGGATCAAGGGTGGAGGAAATGTAACCGCACAATCTATTCTTCCCCCCATGTTCCTGTGTTAACACAGCCAAGTCACATCCATCAGGTTCATGCATATACAACTTGAAGGCCTTTTCATAATTTGGTGTGCCAAAAACTGGTGCTGAACACAGTGCAGTTTGAGCAGATCAAAAGCTTTCTGGTGTTCCAAGTTCCACGGTAGTGGCAAAGAAATGCCCTTCTTTGTCAATGCCAACATTGGTTTAATCACTAACAAAAAGTTAGGGATCCACTGTCTACAGTGAGAAGCCATTCCTTTCAAGGCTCCAACTTCCTTCTGTGTATTTGGGACAGACATGCCAGAAATAATTTTAATCCGTTCAGGTGTCAATCTTCTTCACTCCTTTGACAGGAGATAGCCTAAGTAGGCGACCCCCTGTCGACAATATTGAAACTTTTTCAGTGAATCTTTATGTCCATGTCTTGCTAGGTGAATAAGCAATAAAACAGTGCTTTCCTTACAAGCACTTTCTGAATCTGCAGCTAAAAGAAGATCATCTACATACTGTAACAATGTACAAGTAGTAGGCAACTCAAGTGTATCGAGCTGCTCTTTCAAAGCCCTACTGTAAATGCTCGGACTCTCCGTGTACCCTTGCGGCGCACGGGTGAATGTAAACGAGCGTTCCCCTAGGGTGAGCACAAGCAGATATCTACTATCCTTGTTTATAAGAATGCTAAAGAAGGCATTCTCAAGATCCACAACACTAAAATGAGTAGCAGATGCTGGAATCATCGTCAGTATTGTCGTTACATCAGGTACAATTGGAAATTATGGAGCAACAATCTTATTGATAGCGCGTAAATCGATAATGAAACGGAAAGGAATTGCATTATCCCCTTTCTTATACACTGGTAAAATTGGACTATTGTACAAACTTCCTGCAATTTCTTCAATTAGCTCACGATGTACAATCAGAAACTATACACTTCAAAGCTTGCTCAGCATCAACTGAAATCTTATACTGTGGAATTCGTGGCAACTTAACTCCTGGTTTCAAAACGATTTTAACAGGCTCAATTTGTAAAATACCAACATCATTGTCATCAATTGCCCACACACACTCCGGAACTTCACTAAATTCTGGTGGCAAAGGTCTAGTCAAGAATTGTGAGTCAAATAATTGTTGTGGTGAAATCGTCAAATGCACTCCATCCGAAGAACAATTAATTAATGCATTTAATTCCTTCAACAGATTCAACCCCAACAAATTCTCTCCACAGTTCGTTGTCAAAAGAAATGGACAGTGATCCGTAAATGGACCCAATGAGATCGGTACCAGCAAAGAAACCAGACTAAGCACTGGCGTACCAGAGAACCCTACAGAAATGTAAGTCTGCCCTGACAGTGGATAGTCTGGAACCCGTGAATGATCTATGGAATACTTCTGTGCTCCTGTGTCTATCAAAAATAGATGTTTCCTATTTCCCACCATCATTTCAACATAGGGACCTTTCTGATTAATGGGAATAGGCTTTGGTTCCAGATCCTGCTTTGGGCTATCCTAACAGAAAAATACATCATCAAATGGAAGATCCTCAAAAAGATAAGCAGTAGAAGGTTTATCAAAAATATTTCTGCTATCTACATTAGGTTGCTGATTATCTTGCGAAAAAGATTGGGAATGTTGAGCAAACTGGCTTCTACCAAGACCCCCTACCCCAGGGTGGCCTCTGGGTCATCTACCCATGATACCATATGTGTTATTCGACCTCTGCTGGAGAATCCGGCATTGTGCTCGCCAATGACCCTCTTGTCTGCAATAAGCACATTGGTTTGCGTGTAAAGGACCCAACGGCACATTATCTTGTGGAGCTTACTGACCCCAAAATTGTGTACTACCCCCTCTAGGTCCTCTAACTATCTGTTGCAACAATACCTTAGTTTTCAAATCTCCTTTCTTCTTTTCAGTCCTTTCTTTCTCATTTTGACTCTATTGTCATACTGAGCCATATGCAATACAGACTGTTATTTAGCTTGCCAAGCACTCTTGGAAGTCATAATTTGTGACTGGATATCAGGCAACAATCCATGCACAAATGTATCCACGAGTAATCTTTTTCCGGGCTAAGTGCTTAAATCCTGTCTGCTAAAATCTGAGAATACTTGTTCAAACCAATTAAAGAATTCGGTAGCACCTTCCGATTTTCCTTGGGTACAAGCAGTGAGTTTGTCCCAAACAATCCTTCTCTCTGGAATTAAGGTTTTCAATTTTGTCACTATTCTATCAGGCAAAGTCAGTATCATCTGCGGTGGTCTTTCACCAGCTTTCCTTTCTCTATCTTGCCTAACCAAGCTATCCCATGTGTCAACCAACCCTGCTGCATCATCTACAGTTCTAATCTGTTTCCATAAATCAGCAGGTAGGAGCACAGGAAACAACACATCTATATCACCCAAAGTGAAAACTGATGACTGCAAGAGAGAGGGCCTCATTACGACTTTGGCAGTAGCCATGCCGCTATTGGTGGCATGGCTGCCGCTGAAATCGGGTCTGGGTTCCCAGAATGGGGAATTACCGGGCCATTACGAGTTTGGAGGGCCCGGTATTTCCTCCCTCCAGGAACCCGAGCCCGGACCTTCCCCATTCCCATTTGAGCCCCCATAGGGCTCATTGGGAATGGGAGAGGGAGCAAACTTTGCTCCCTCTTCCCCCGTGGGAGCCGGTAAGGATGCCTGGTTTGACCAGGCGTTACTTACCGGGTCCTGCGAGGGGAGCTTGTAATGAGGCGGAACAGGTTTATCGGGACTGCCTCCTTTAGCGTAGCCCGTTAACCGTTCCGCCTCACTCGTAATGAGGCCCAGATTCTATTTCTTTGCAAAACCCTGTCGGATTTTTCCTAATATCTGGAATAGACTGTCTAATAATATTCACCTCCTGTCTTGAGAACGGGACGTGGACAAACTGTGATACATAATGTGCTTCAATATCAATGGCTGCTGCACCCGTTGAAGCATTAGCTGGAATCTCAACTTTAGGAACAAATGTTGGAGGAACCTCTCTCATAGGCAACTGAGAAACAGGCAACTCCGAGCGCTTACTAAGCAACAGAGCTAAATCGAGCGCTAGAGCGGTGGAAGTAGTGTCAGAATAAAAAGCTCTCTTATAGATATTCAATAATTCTGCGGGACAACAAATCTTTCTTTTAATACATTCATCCTGTAGGTATTCTACCATTACATGTATCACTTTCCTCTGCATTTCTGGAGTATACTGACTATACGTGTCATATACTTCTACGGGAGATACCAACATGTCTGAAAACCATCTACATGCATCTTTTATGCAAATTTGCATTTCTTCACTCATCCACTTACACAGAGGAAGGAACCATTTCTGTACATAAAAAGTATCCAAACCATCACCATATATTTCATCATTCTGTAACCTTTCTAACTCCCTTCTAAACTCAAATACCCTCTCAAGGTGCTCAGATACTTTCTCCGTAGTATCTTTTGAATAAGCTAAAACATTCAAATCTCTCAACCCTTGTGGGATATCGACATCCTTCAATCTGTTCCACATTATAGTTAAATGTATTCCCATCCCTTCAATAAAGACATTTTGCTCAGGAAGACTTTCTAGATTAGAGAGTGTAGCTAAGACATCAGATTGTACACCTTTCTCTATGCATTGTCTAGCCCATGCATTCAAGTCTCTTTTTCTCTCTTTAGAAACTGTATTACGAGTTACGATTTTTGATTCACCACTAGCTCCTTTATCAACTATAAGTGGAGCAGAACCACTTGGAAAAGAATGTGGAGATGAATCCTGTACAAAAGGCAGTGAAGACACTATTACTGGTGCCAGAGATAAGTCTACTGGAACTACAACAGCTGGCAAAGGTGGAGGCATAGGTGGAGGAACCACAGTAGGAACCAGAGCAATAGCTGGCTGTGGAGGAACAATAGGAGGAACATTAGGAGGAATGATAGGAGGAGCAGGGATTACTACTGGAGGAGGAACGACAGCAGGAAGAGGTAAGGCAACAGGAATAGGTACATAAGGTGGTGGTGCAGTGGCACCAGGCCTACGTTCATTTAAGAGTTCATCCATTAGTTCATCTGATACATGGAAATCTTTAGACAGATATATTTTCTGAATGCCAAGTTGAAAAGCCCTATCCATGTATCTATCAGACTCTGACTGTTTCTGTTGATCATAGAATAATGCCTTTTCGACTTTCGGGTTGTGCAGTACTGTTGAGGTGTTGCGTCATCCAAGAGGGGGCCCTCTTTCTCACCGTCCGATCTGATAGCCGCGTTAACTCTTCAACGAGGTGGCATCAATCTTGAGGGTCCCTTTTTGGGCGCTATCTGAAAGAATGAGAAAATATCGAGGCTAAGTACCAAAAAGGAAATACACCAGTCATGGGCCAGAAAGATTCACAGATCTTTTATTACTGTACAGTTTACAAAGCAACACAGATAGCTATCTGGCTCTCAACACCCCTCAATGTGTACCAGACCGACCGAGTGAGGTGAGAGAGTGCTGGACGTCTAAACATTCATACTTTTTTACAGTTTCGAGTAATATTGTCCAGGCTCCCTTCACGTTAATAATTCTTGGTCTAGAGTTTGTGCCTAGTTCACATACAGATCATACAATATTATACAAGGGATTACATTTCCATAGAGATACAATGGCGATGTATGTTCTCAAATCCTTCAGTAAGCCTGTTCTATATTCCTACACAATGTAGTTCGGCCTGTGTCTACGCTCAATGTTTGTTCTACATTGTCCCCAATGTGTATTCATGGATGAGTCTTGTAAGCGCAGACAACACTTAAACAACAGTTCGTATGGAGCTCAAGGTCTCGTTGCCTAGTCCAAATAGTCGGCTCTCGAACAGTGTAAACATTAACAGGACTCAAAGGTCAGGAAGCCTAGTTGCAAGTTGAAAACATAGTCCACCATTTTAGACCGAAGAAACATACGAGTAGAAATCAAAATGGCAGATGAATCTTAAAATGGGGGCCAAGTCAACTTAAAATCGGAACTTTGCAACACGGTTTTCCTCGTAGAGTGGCTAGGCTTAGGCCAATATAAATATAAAGGAGGCATTATACAATTACCGTTTGACACAGGCATACCCTTTCTCTGCAGTCTCCCATGCTGATCTAAGAGGTAAATATGCCTGGGAGCTTGCAGAGAATTAACTGCCTGCATAGCAACTATCCATTTTTCCATACTTTTAAAAGCAACAGAGGTTATAATAGCTTTATAGACCGCACCCTTGGACCATACTGGATGTTATGGGCCCTTATACTGTGTTAAATTCCCTCCCTTTGCTTGGACCTTTAACACAATCCTCAGACTCATAACTCCGGTGGGGTCTCTGAAGCTTAAATACGACAGAAACTTAACACCGTCATCTAGTGGTTGGAACTTTAAACAAAGAGTGCCTAGTCAGTGCACGAGTGGTGGGAAAATGGCAGACACAAAGCAGAAGTCAGGTGAGCATCAGCATCACACAGGCTCATTGACAACCTCGCAGCAATGCGGGCAACATGGTGAGGGCCCTGTAAGGTGAGCAGGCAGTGCACGGGCGGATGTGTTTACGGAGAAAAGAAAGGGTAGGAGCACGGTAGCGTGAACATCAACAGCCTCAGCCCAGCCCAGATCCCGTTGTGGGATTGGCTCAATGATCATCTGAGGAGTGATGTATGGTTGCAAATGATTGGCTTTGGCCCATCACTTCCGGTTATCTCATTTTTAATCAGCTGTTTTGCACACCTGTGTGTAGACATGCAATTACTTAACTACAAGGCTGATATCCTCCCTTCTCAGTGGGGGGTCCATTCTCTTGATTGACTATTAGCTAATGACGTGTATTGCTCTCTATTCTTCGTACCCTTCTCATAAGTGTTCAAACACTTTCATATTTCTAGAGCAGTGTTATTGAAAAGTGGACATCTGTTCAGCTGCTTGTACCCCGCCTTCCTCTCGTGACATGTACACAAGGGCCCTCATTACGACCCTGGCGGATTTCGCGGTGCAAAATGCACCGCGGAGCATGGCGGAAAGCCGCCGATAGCGCCATGGGGGTTGGCGGATTTACCACCCCATGCCGACCTTGGCGGAGCGGTAAATCCCCAATCCCCATTTTACCCTTCCCCATTCCCATTCTTGCCCCATAGGGTATAATGGGAGTGGGGAAGGAGTTAATTACGCCGCCGTAAAGTACGGCGGCGTAATTAACAACGAGGTCCCTTAGCGCCATGGTTTTCTCCGCCCGGTAAAACCAGGCGGAGAAAACCTCCATGGCGCTAAGGGAACTCGTAGTACGGCGGACGGGTCCGCCGCGATTACCGCTGGCGGTATCCCACTCCGCCAGGGTCGTAATGAGGGCCAAGGAAGCATTTCTCGTGCTACCCTTCATGAAATACAGTTCCAAGAAAGAGTTGTTCGATGTATTTGTGCAGTCACCTATTGATGATCTTAAATTTGCCATTCGGATTTAGGATCATTACTATATGAGATGCGAAAGTGGGATCCTACAACTCGATTCTCTACAGTAGGTTATTTTCATTGGCCCAACCCTCTTCCTGTATCACAAAGGACTTTACTTTCCCGGGCTCATATTTACTGTGTGTTTAATGTTCACATGTTTAGCTCTTTAGCTCTTCAGCCTAGTCCTTCTAGGACAATCCTACCTGGATAGTAGGAAATCGCATCCCCAGATTTCAGCCACATGCCTCTTACAGTGCATTTCTAAATCAACACATGTCTTCGACATACATCATCCCAAACTGTAATGTTGCTTGCCATTGGAGTGCTTTTGGCACCCACACAACGTTCCATAATGTATTAGTGCACAAACTGTCCTATGCCTGTTTAATGAAACTGGATCTTAGACTGTTTTGAGCACCAGGAAGAGGAGCAAACCACTCCCTCACCCAAACAATTAGAAACTGAAACCTAAATCCATTGTTATGATAATTGTAATCTGCAGATGCAGCCTTCATGGTGAGAAATCCGGAACCATTTGCTGGCCGCAGGGAATTCAAACTCTTGTACTGAGAATTATACTGAGGAGAGGGTTTTTATTTTCTTCTTGAAACAGCTATGGGCCTCATTATAAGTATGGCGGAACGATAACAACGGTGCCGGTAAACTACCAGCACCGTTTCTACCGCACCACCATACTACGAGCTGTGCTATCGGGTGCCTGTCAGCCCACCAGGTCTGACCTGGCGAGCAGAGCGTCAACCGCGAGCACAGCGTGTCAGATGCACCGGCACCGTTGTATACGGTGCCGGTGCATCCGACGTCCCCATTCCCATTTGAGCCGTTTGGGGCTCAAATGGGATTGGGGACTGACAGTCACCGGCACCCGGCAATGGAGGAATGACCGGGTCCTGCAAAGTCGGCCTACCCCGGTAATTCCTCATTGCCGGGTGCCGGATTTGTTCACAAGTCTGGCGGCAGCCTGCCGGTTTTACCGGCACGGCTACCGCCACACTTGTAATGAGGCCATATGTCTTTGTACAGTAGGCGGAGTAGGACCAAACCAAAGATGGCTTCTTCACCTTCATCCTTAGTAAGTGTTACTTTCAATCTTGAAATGATTTCTGATTGGGGGAGATATGTCCTGAGTATTTGGAGATTGTGCAGACTTAAGGTGGTTGCAGAGAGGAAACATGAAGCATGCCTGGTTGTGTTGATTTCACTACGGTGCTGGAATGGAGAAGTGTGGGAATTAAATAATGATCCAGAAGGAAACCAAGATGGTTCCTGCATTTCTTTTGGATTCTGCAGGCTAAATGTCCATGTGAGCACATCCGGTTTAGAGGATGACGTGCACTGGTTCTACCAGAGTGGCTGTGAGAGTAATGGTGAAGAGCAGTGTGTGCCGCATGTGGACAGTTGCCCTGAACCTGAAGACTTTGCTCAATCTGGCTACAGCAACTCATCCTGAACAGATGGTGAGAAGCCTGCAGACATGTATCTTTGTGCACGTACATGAAGTACACCCCTTAGTGGTCGAAGGGGGAGTCAATGTGACAGAAGAGGTGCATGACGTGGAAGTGGGATGCATCATGCTCACCTGATCCTGCCCAAGGTAGACAGTACGTTGAACCAAATACCCTAAAAGGTCGAAATGGGAGGACCTTTAACACAGTGCCACAGCCAGCTCACTGATGAGCAGCCAGAGACATTGTGCATTGGGCCTCCCTCTAGAATAGCCTCACTGCCTCTCTGAAACTTGAGCAGAACCCTGTACGGTTCCGGAAGCTGCTCAAGACTTTCCTCTTTGCTTCTGCCTTCTCTCTTCCTCTTACCTGCTGATCTCCTGTCTGACACTGCACTGGTTACCTGGCTTCCCTCTGAACTTTGGGCCCAGGTCCCTGCTCCCCACCCCCCAGTTACACATCCTCAATGACGCCTGGCAGCCCTGCACTTAGGGCTGTATCTGAAACCCTACAGTCCCCTTACCTCCACTCCCATTCACCTGCTGCCTGCACTCAACCCTTACACTGCCACTTGCTGGCCGCACTTCCTTCTTCGGTTTTGTTTCTTCTTCGTTTATCCTATGTCCAGCACTTCTCCGCCTCTCCTTCCCCTGGCACCTCTCCCCCTTTCCTCTCCCTACACTTGCGCAGTCGCAATGTCACTGGGCTGCTTCCCACAGAACCCATTCCTAGCCTCTAAATCTATGAAACAAGCAGAGAGGTGCTGTGTGTCACCAGAGAATGGAATGATATCACCCCTATCAAAGTTCATAAGTGCACTCATCCTGATATTATCAAGTTGAAGGCCTACATTGGACTATTACTTCTGGTGGGTGTGTATCATGGCCAACATGAATCCGTGTAGGACATTTGGGATTCAACATCCTTTCCCACTTTGGGGCAAATACAAGCCTTCAAAGACACTGTAACCTCACAAGGCTAATGAGGTTTGATTACAAGGGAACAGGAGAGACTCATAGCTACTGACAGGCTTGATGCATTTAAAAATATACAAGTCATGTTTGTGGAGCACCTACTGAAGCGGTAGACAACAGGGACAGAACAAATCATTTGAATGAGTAGATGGCGGAGTTCAGAAGGTGGCTTCCATTCAAACAATACATGCCTATCAACCCTGGGAATGATGGCGTAAATGACTGGTGGTACTGTGATAACAGAATACACTAGCCTTCTGGGCATCATCCTACGCGGCAGCCAGCCGGGAGGAACGTGGGCAGTGCAATTAGGTTCAACATTTTGACAATGCTTGTGCCAACCCATTGCCACACTGGTGGAAATGCGTTGGGGGACAATGTCTTCATGAGTATTGAAGTGACTGTTAAATTGATGAGCAGAAAACTCTTAAATTAGGCAGACAAACTAAAAAGGAACGAGCCATGCATCCCAGCCGAGATGCGGTCAGATCCTCGCAGGGAACCTCGTTCATTACTCTTTGGTTTTTTGGTTTTGACGGTGGATGTATTTTAGAATCATGTGTTCCCAAATAAGGGAAAGCTGCCGTTCTGTTCCTATGGATGCATCTTGACATGGTCGTCCCTGGGGAGTCCCATACGCCTGGGATTATTGTTCAATGCTGAGCCATTAGAGGCTGTGTGGCTGACCTGTCCTTGATTCCCTTGGGAGGCACTGCACTTGTAAACCTAAAGCAAAGATATGCCCAATGTGTTTTGTTTTAATATGCTGTAAATTGCAGCTATGTTGTATGGGTCCACACACATCCTCTGTGGGTGTGTATAGTGTTAGATTAGAGAAGGGCATTGTTCCTCACGCCTCTAGGGAAAGAACAGATGTATCCCAGGATGCAGCAAAGGGTGCCACATGCACCATCGCATGGCGTGAGCATGTGGGTTTCTGCATGTGCTCTGGGTGGTGGGTACCAATCATTGCCTCCACACGCACAACCCTTTGCATCAGGAGGATGTTGTGACATCTGCTCTAAAGCAGTAGCTATAAGGAACACCAGACAATGCACCAGATGTTGAAGGTTTGTTCGTTTGGAGCATTGTATCGCTGAGGTGCAGCCGTCTTTGTGGCAGATGGTTGGCCCAGACAAAGGACTTTAAATGCTGGACAGTTGCCTCACCAGAGACAATTTTGTTTATGTGGTACAACAATTACTCCCTACAAAAACAATGCTATTGTTTACGAGTTACATATGTGTGTGTTCCCAATTCATGGCAGTTTATGTTGATGGTCTGCCATCTTTGGTTCAGAATGCTTGTTTTATTGTTTCCACTTGAAAATTACATTATTTGACGGACGATTCAGAAAATATTTAGTATATATGCAAACATGGAAGTTAAGGTGCATTCCAAACAAACATTGCACTGCATGCATTTTTGTGGTTTTTGGATCTTGATGTTTTGGTGTTGTAAAACACACTGCATTCTAATGAACATGCAAAAGGTGTCCATTCTCCGAACGGGTTCAGTGACAGACATGACAACACTCTCGTCAATTGTCGAAGATCAATGATCCTATAGCTCGCTATTCCGATTTGCTTATTGCTTGATGTGCTTTGCACTCTGAAATAATCTGCACTGAGAAGGGTGTGTGTGGTTGGCTGACATGTACCGGAGCAGACATCAGGGGGAGGCAAGATTTGAGGTGCTGCTGCTGCATACTGGGACCTACTGTGCTATCCCCCACCTATTGCCTCATCCTGGCATGGTGCAGTTCATTGCGCTGAATTGCGGTGCAAATGTTCCAGAATCCATGCATTATAGGGTTGAGGACCAGTCCTTCTACGACTGCAATGAAATTTTGCCTATTTCAGGCAACTGTATCATGTGTGAAGGAGCTGAAATACGAGGAAAGGGGTTGGGTGTCCAAATGTTATGTAGCCAGTACTGTCTGGAGAATCCTAACAGGTAACTATGCAAAACTTGGTATATGGTGAAACAGTGTGGAATTGTATAAGGAACTAGCTTCTCCAAGCCACAAACTCATACACACATTTAGTGTTTGGCTGGCATCCAGGGAAAGGGGTGTGGTGTGAAAATGTCATGTAGCCAGTAATGTCCGAGGGCTCCTAACGGGTAACTATTCAAAATGTGGTGCAAATTGGTGAAACAGTGTGGAATTGTATAAGGAACAACACTTTGCCAACCACAAATAAACACATTTTGACTTGTGCTTAAATCTGGAGAAAGGGGTGGGATGTCCTTGTTTCACGTAGTCAGTAATGTCCGGAGAATCCCAACAAGTAACCATGCAAAACTTGGTATATGGTGAAACAGTGTGGAATTGTATAAGGAACAAGCTTCTCCACGCCACAAACTCACAAACAAATGTAGAGTTTTGATGAAATCCAGGGAAAGAGGTGGGATGTCCAAATGTCAACTAGCTATAATGTCCAAAGGGTCCTAACAGGTAACTGTGCAAAATGTGGTGCACATTGCATTGGTGACATGGTTTGGGATTGTTTAAGGAACAATGCTTCACCGACCAGCAAACCCACAAACAAACGTGGAATTTGCTGAAATCCAAAGAGACGGGTGGGGTATCCAAATGTCATGTAGCCAGTATTGTCTGTAAGGTCGTAATGGATAACTATGCTAAATTTGGTTTGAATTGGTGAAAAGGTGTGGAATTGTATAAGGAACAATGATTCACCAAGCCACAAACCCAGCCACAATCCCACACATCCTCACTTTTATGAATAAAGATAACAAAAAACAGTGTTATTGAGCCACTCCCAAATATATTGTAATTCAGGTGGAGCTCCATATAAAATATTAGTTATGTTTTCCGAGATACAGAAACACGATTACATGGGGACATCAATTTAAATCAACCTGTTGAGAAAAGTCAGGCTGAAAAGAGTTTTAGAGCCCAGAAAGCAATCACCCTCCTTGAGTCAACAAAGACATCATGTGCAGCCTTGTCCCCTCTCTCGTTATGGACATTGACACTTATCTGCTCATGGTACAGAAATCGTGCAAACACTGGCAACCTAATAGTCCTTTCCTTTATCACAATCACCTTCTCCTGCATAGTGTATATGCATTTTTTAGAGAAAACCCTGCATGGGGCTTCAACCGCAACTTGGTTTCAAGGCTAAAAAGGCATTGGAAACAAGCCATGCATATAATCAATTTCATTGCAAAAAACCCATATTCCACATCTCCTATTATGTCGGGCGATAGCTCAAGCACATCACATTCATCTTTGGGGCAGATCTATGCCATCTGTCATGATGATCCGTTCGGACCAACACACCCCTTCGTCCTCTCGAGGTCACTAAAGTGAGTACCATAAGTGGGTAATATTAGTAACACCAATCAGCACATGGAGATCGTTATTGACCTCCTGTCAGTAAATCAGAATAGCTACTGGTATGGTCTAGATTCTGAACTTGTGCTTTTTACAAGCAAACAGGGAAACAACAATGCAATGTTCAGCCACTAGTTCGTTCAACAAGACACTTCCTTTCGCAACCGTTTTTTTTCTTTCTTTCTTTTCTGCAGCATCCTATTCAGCACAGCAAAGAAAAAGCTAAACTATGGTAAAATGCTTTCGCTAACTCCCTATGACCCACCTATCTCAAGCGGTGGCTCTGCCCATGGCGTGTCCGCCAATGGAAACATGCTGCACTTTCCTCCTATTTGCATACAGACTCATTCTGACACAGCCTCTAATTTGCAATTGTTCCAAATAATCTCATGTAAGTGACATTAGATGTACAAAGTCTTTACACTAGCATTTTGTAGGAGGAACACAGCCAAATGATCAACAAACTGTTAACAGTTAAAAAATCAGAGGTTTCAATGGAACGCTTTGCTTGATTTGTTAACATTTATTTCCCAATGTAAGTACTTTCGCTTTCGAAATTACCTCTTTAGACAGATAAGATGCACAGCAATGGGCTCCATTGAAATGCCTAGCTTGGCCAATCTATTTATGGACGATTTAGTGCAGATATATTTTTTCAAACACAATTTACAGACTGTTCATATTATTGTTTTTAAGATGGATTGATGATGTTTATTTAGATGAATTGAAAACATTCTTGAAAAGTCAAAATTCCATAAATCTGACAATTAAATTCACCCAGAGCATCAATAATCCTACTGTTACATTTTTTGGAAACTGAAACATCTGCTAAGAAAGATAGAATCCTTCATATTTTCTTTGTACTACTGACACACATATTTGTATGCATGCACAAAGCTTATACCACAAGGGTTTCATGAATAGACTACTTTAAAAAAAAATGTTTGCATATGCCTAAATCAAAATCCATCCTTTGCAAATGTAATAAAAATTTAAGAAAACAAAATCAGAGAAAAGAAAAACATGAGCAATCAACAACTTTAATTACTACACGCTAATCAGTACTTTGACTAAGGAGAACCTTCTTAGAACAATCTACACTGGTTAATCAGTGCAAGAAATGACTCAATATGTGGAATACAAGCAGCATTCCAAACAAACATTACTTGAAAGGGAGCAAAATGTTCTGCCCATTGATCACAAAGAATTAATGATAATCAAAGAGAAAGAAGCACAATGAAGGAAGGCATGTTAACATAAATATTTGAGTGATAGCTATAAAGTTAATAAATCCTTAGAAACACATTGGCCAATATGCCAAATTGATCTAGAGATTAAAGCGCTCAGAGAAAAAAAAACTGCAGTGGATGAACGGGGAAGGAATTTGAGAGACTTTTTGGTCAAAACAGCTATACATCAAGAGAAATGTCAAACATGTGTGAAAATACAATACTCTACCTCTGTGTGCCATTTTGCAGTTTAACCAGCTGGCTTTAGAATTGATACATGTCTACAAGGGAGCCAATCGGATTATCAGTAACACCAGGATCTTAGATAAGGTAAATAGACTTATGTGCTGTGAATTGTCTGACTATATCATCCTGTGAACTATTAGATTATGAGGAGAAAGGAGAAGCTATTATTCAAACATTTCAATCACTCCCAAAGTCAGTGCATTCGCAGGGATACACGGCATGCTCCAAGCAATATGATGGGGAATTTGAGTTGCAAGACCAGATCCAACTCTATGCCCATGAAGCAACACTATGATAAAATAGTGCAGAAAGAAAAAAGAATCTTAACAAATGACCTGCACTACTCGGTGTATAGCGTGAGACGGAATAATCAATTTGGTGGTGTAACAATAGATGGAAAACTCCTAAAAGTATGACAGATATATTGATGCGGTGGCTGAAAATATGCCAAAAGAAGTAAAAAAAAGGATATTTGGATGTGTGTGGTAAGGGTGGCCAAGGAACGGGGTCAACGTATGTTTTGGAAATATATGAACATGAATGAAAAGGTGGGGGTTCTGATAAGTGCCGTATCATGAGCCATATTGGAACGGTATGTCTGTAGATCTCTGGGACACCTAGGTGAACCTTCTAATATTGGTGGATTTGGGGAAGGAACATGTCAATGTAATAACCAGTTTGTCAACATTATTGAAAAGTTAAAGGTATCAAGGGCAATGGGGCCTGATGGCACTAGTAATGAATGCCCTGTAAAAAATGGAACTGCTATTATGGACAAAGGCCTTGTAAGAGTGTTGAAAGCAATAAGCAGTAGCGGCAGACTACCTATAGGTCAGAGGGAGAGAGTGTAATTCTGCCAGTATTCAAAACGGGGACGGGAAATGAGCCATCACACTAAAGGCTCCTAGCTAGGCTAAGTATTCCTTCTAAAACATTTACTGGGGTTCTCCTTGATGAGGTTATAGAATGGTGTGATACGAATATTGTTTTACTTTGTAATCAAACTGGTTGGTTAGTAAGTTTGATTAAGTATTCCTGGTTCACGAGGGGACTTCCGGTTTATGCTGCATATTTAGATCTAAACGTGGCCTTTAAAACTGTGAATAGAGGTAGATTGTGGAAACAACTGGAGGCCATGATAATACCTAATGGGTCACTCAAAATATTAATGGCATTGCATGCAGATACATCAGTTTGGGTTCTTTTTGTTTGAGTGGGGTAAAATTACGAATTTGGTCAAGTAGGGGTGTCAAGCAAGCGTGCATTTTGGCACCCTGCGTTGTTTAACTTGTACTTGTCGAACTTGCAAGAGCCCTCCGATGGCAGTGGGGCACTCCTGGTAAAATATGGAGGCTTGTCTCTATCCTGGTAGGGGTATGCAGAAGATTTAGTATCGGTTGACTATACCCCCCTGGGCTTGTAATTGTAGCTGAATAAGATGAGAGCCTAATGCAAAGACAATGAGCTTGTAATTAATACGACAAAAACAAAAATGATGGTATTGAGGAAGAAAATGGTAAAAGGCAAGTGACAGATTAATCGGGACACTGTTGGAATAGTGAAGGAATATAAGTATCTGGGTGTGGTTATCGATGAGGGTTTGAAATGGCACACACACTGGGAAATGGGAAATAGTCAAGTTACTCAAACTACCAGCACGATTAATGCTTTTGCAAGGACAAATGGGGAACACTCTGTTCAGTCCATTTTAACCTTGCATACATCTAAGGGTAGGTCTATAATGACTTATGGAACTGCGCTGTCACTGCCTATTGAATGTATAAAACTTGAATGCAATATTATTGGCTGCAAAACTGGGCTTTTTGCAAAAGAGACGCCTGCTTTGTAAACATCTCCATGAGGCTGCTCAGGGCATATTAATGCAGCAAGTATGTAAAGCTTATGGCTTACTAGATAAGCAAACAGGATTTAGGGCCTAATTCACAGAAACGTTTTATAAAGGCAAAACCTCATTGGAAAAACTCTGAATCAGGGCCTTAGTTGTTAGAGGGCCGTTGAAACGTCCATAGAAAATATGCGACCAGGGATAATGGTACATTCTAACTGGGTATATAAAACAAGTGTAAACAAAGTTCTGCAATCAAGGGAGAGAAGAGAGAGAGAGAGAAGTGAGAGAGAAAAGAGAGAAGAGAAGAGAGAGAAGAAAGAAAAAGAAGAGAGAGAGCGACAGAGAGATAAAACCAAACACAATAAGACAGGCTCATGTCCCTATTGCAATTGTGCACAGTGCGGTGATAACATGATCAGTGATCCAACACCCAATGAAAACAATTAAGTGTAAACTGAAGTGAGTAACTGTGTAGTCTTTTTGGTTAAATGTCCATGTGGGCCCCCCTATGTAGAGGTAACAACGATGAGTGTTAAAGTAAAGATATAAAGTATAAAAGTATATAAGTATAAAAGCAATATAATAAACACTATCGGTAAAGCATTTTGTTGAATAATTTCACAGTTGAGTATAAATATGCTCTGTATTATTGGAAATTACACCTGAAATGGAAAGAGGTGGGTATTGCCAACTGGTGGAGATTGAGTAAAGAGATGGATGTTTTTTACAGAAGGTGAAATGTCAAGTTCCAGAGGGCCTTGATGATTATTTTGATTTATCCCACTTTTGATAAAATTAGCTGAAAGAGACAACAGACTATTGCCCTGTTATAGACTTGGAATAATAATACAGTGAACATAACACAAACTATACTTGTCCGACACAGTATGTACATCCTTCCGATGACCCGGAAGTGGTAAAACGCGTGAACATTAGGGTGAAAACTACTTTCACATCAATGAATTTGAGACCTGATTCACAGAAGCTTTTTGTAATCGCGCAATCCTGTCGGAAGGTGTTCTGTGAGTCAGGCCCCAAGTGCGAAGGATCAACTGTGAAAATTGATTTACATTTGGATCTGGTGAACAGCAATGCAATCTTGTGAGATTTGAAACCATTAGATAAGTGACGGCAGCAATGGCAAACAGTTGCAACACTTGAAATTGAGCAACATTTGCACTTTGCTACCCACACTTACTAAAATAGAATCAATAATTGGAAATGGCAGAAGTTTATTTTTCACCATGCCGTAATAGGCCAAACTGGAAATGAATACTAATTTGCACACTGGAATAATTATTTAACTGATCCTCAATGCATTTGCTAAACTCATACACCTTGTAGGTTTGGGGTCGGGGGAGGGCATTGTGGAATGGTCCATGTTGCCCGCTTACCGCATGTGAGCCTGGAAGTCGGTTCTTGCTTTGTTTTTTTTTTCAATTCTATTTTGCAACAGTCATTTCCTGAGGAAGTTTCTAAACCTTTGGTGATTGTTCTTGTTCAATGCAGGGATATTTAAACTGGGTGAACAAGAGTTGTGTTCCCTTGTGAGAGAATGAGGATCCCCACTGTTTCTTGAAGTTTGTGACTTGACTAGTGCAACATTACCGGATATGTGGTCTGCACTGTGTAGTTTTGGAACATTCTCCTAAATTGATAGTCGGCATTTTACATGATTTTCTGAGCGTTGTGCGATGCACATGGTTTTTGACAAATATCATTTCTTGACTTGAAGCCAATGAAGTGTGCATAGCACTCCCGCACTGTTTGAACTTCTACATCTTTGAGTAATCTGGCCACATCGTTATGTACT
The DNA here is from genome assembly GCF_040938575.1 of Ambystoma mexicanum. Taxonomy (NCBI): domain Eukaryota; kingdom Metazoa; phylum Chordata; class Amphibia; order Caudata; family Ambystomatidae; genus Ambystoma; species Ambystoma mexicanum. The sequence goes on from NC_090925.1 coordinate 273,190,987, forward strand.
TTTTCTTTATGGGGTAATTACTAGTCTAGGAGTCTTGAGGTAGAGGGTGTTTTTTTAATCGATTCTTGTTGGCACTAGAGCGCACAGCCATGGCTCTGCCTGTGAATGCCATGTAAGATAAGAAGACAAACTGCAATGCAGAGCTTGAGCGAACAGTTTCTGACAAATGCTCTTACACCTGTAGCTCTAGAGTTAGAGTATTCTTCCATGACTTCTTGCTAAGGCGGTGGAAAAGGGCAGGGGCCCCTCTCCTCAGGCTACAGGATTGGGGTGCTGTTTGAGGGAGTTGTCTTGCAGATTAGCAATTCAGTTTTGGTTTGGCTGAGTTTTAGTCTATTTGCCGTCATCCATGTGTCCTCTAGTGCAAGTCGTGTTTTGATATCTGATGGTTAGTTGGTGGTTTGTTGTGCAAGTAAGGCCTGATTGGTTTGAGGACAAGTGTTGGTGACATGTAGATGATGAAACTGAGGGTTGACCGCTCAGTGAGCAAAGCAATGTTTTGAGGGCTGGAGGGCCTGATGCTGGTTTTGGTTCTGGGTGTGATGCGTTGCAGACCCGTTTAACTCAGATGCGTCCGTTCGTTGTCCTCCAAACGTTTTTTTTATTTTTCCCCTGGTGTACAAATACTGTTGCTTGGCTTCCCGGACCTCAGAGCTCCTCCTCTTCACAGGCAAAGATGGTGTTGTTGTTGTCTGCTCTCGAGAATTCTTCAAGCTCTTGATGGAAGTCTTAGATTTATTTTTAATGACATCTGATTTTAAAGTACACACCAGACTGAAGTCTTTCCAATAACAGTATCTTGCCACAGGAATCTACATGATGTGACTTACTCCCTCTGGGCTAGTAAAGATTCAAATAACTGGGAATCCAGATCTCCTGGTACACACACTTAATTCTAGCAAAGGACACCCAGCTGAAACTGACAGAAGTATGTGCATTTTGCAAAATGTGGGAATGGTTGCACCTGAATATATGGGGAACAATTGTTGCAATTAAGATTACCTTTCTTCCAACACTACTGTACATTTTGTTTTAACATGCTTCCTCTACTGCCACAATGAGTACCTTTAAAACAAAGTTTGTAGCAAGTATTTCTGGGGAGGGCGAGCCATGGCAAAGAAACCACTAGAAATGCTGCACAGCCTGGTTCAGTCAGGGGGTTTGGGGTACCCTAGGATGTAAATGTTCCACAGGGTATACTCATATACATATGTATAATGGACTCAGTCCTTTAATGTCTATTTGGAAGATCTGTCCCCCTCTGTGGGAGGAGCTCTTTAACCCCCACAGCCAGTGATAAGAGATTTTGATTAACCCCTTTGAAGTTGTCAGTTTGTCCCTGGTAGTGGGTGCAGGAGGAACTCACACCTCCCAGTCAAGTTTTTGTCCACACTGGCTTTCCTTGAAGTCCCTGAGCCCCTGCCTTTAAGTCTGCCAGAACAGGAATTATAAAGCCCTCAGTACATCACATACCCTTGCAGGCTGATTCACTAGTAGATGCGACTTTCAGTGGAGAGCGGGGCTCTCAATTAAGATGTTTCCTGTCTGTGCCCAAAAAACTGGCTTGGTCAGTATTGTGTGCTCTTCCAAGGTGATTGAAGTCTTAAGGGTCGGAACATAATGTACATTGCTTAGCCAACCCCTCTCCCCAGAGCATTTTGCACTGACATTTCTGTGCGAGCAAAACTATCAGTTCACAGTGGCATTGTAAAGTCATAGCTTTATTTTTATTTTTGTTACACGTCTACAAGCCGTTTCTTTTTGAGTGAGTTGGCATTTGCTGTTGGTCCATTGACAATGAGGAATAGGCCCCTTCCACAGGGTTATTTGATTTGACAATGAATAAAAGAAAAAGCCAAGCCGTTTTTCATTTGCAATGTTTTAAAGGGCAGATGTTCAAGTGAAATGAAAAGCAAAAGCTGTGTCTCGTTGTAAGATTGCAATTCTTGCCCCTCATGTGAATGAAACAACAAAGGCCTTTGTTGATGCAGTGCATAACTTCATGGACATTCAAGTGAAACAAAAACAATGCAGGGCCGTTTTTGGTTGCTTGAACCTCATGTGACAGGGAAAGCAAAGCACAGCCATTTTTGCTGCTGAGTTGCAATGCAGATTTTCAAATGAAAGAGATTTCTGTTTGGGGCCTTTAAACGCACCCCAAATAGTCTTCTCTTGAATCTACCATCCTCCTCTCTACGACCCCTACAGTTAATCCCGAATAGGGCAGCAAGTTTTATCCTTGCCCTCAAAACCAGAGACCACATCTCTCCTGCCCTAAAAACTCTTCATTGGCTCCTGGTTGATGCAAGAATCAAGTTCAAATCCATCTGCATCATCAATATGGCTGTCTGGGGGCAGGGACCACGCTATCTGCAACTTGCTCCTACTAAATATTCTCCCTCTAGACCTCTATGTTCCTCTGGTAACAACTCTCTGTGTGTCAAGCGTTTTGCTAAACAGAGGGCCGGTGATTGATCTCTTTCCTCAGCTGGCTCCTTCTTCCTCTTCATCTTCAGCCAGACCTCCTCAAATTCCAGAAGCTTCTCAAGACTTTCCTTTTGACCTCCTCCTTCCCTTCATCCCTCCTCTGCTAATTTCACAATCGCTGTTGATGGGGACCAGGGCCTTTATTTTATTTATTTGCATTTTTTTTTGTTGCATTTTTAAAGCGCTCACACAGCACGCGGGCATCGAGGCGCTGTTACAGGAATTGTTTGTTTTTTTAGTTGCATAATTCTTTTTTTATTTTTTTTTGTTAATCTTAGTTACGTATTTATAACGCGCTTAAACACCCAGAGGTTTCTAAGCGCGGACCCAGGGATCGAACCTGTGTTGCTTCATGTCGTCTTGCTTCCAAGCCGCGCACGTTGCCGTTGAGATATCCTCCTGGGACGGCCAGGATCCTTCAGGGCCCTGGCATTCCACACCCAATTGACCTCAGCCTCTGCCTACACACAACACGTGCCTTGGCACTTACTGGCCTTCTCCACTTAGACATGCACTTACCTTTTTATTTATTTTTTTACAAATGAAAGTTCCCAAGCACTTCCTACACTCTGTACTTCACCTTGCTTCTCACTTACGAGCACGGGCACTCCGGGACATACCCACTCGTCCCTTCTCCTCTCCCTGCATTTGCATGCTCTGAATGCTCACAAGGCATAGTAGTTTCTTTGTTATCCTCCATTGTATTCATTGTTTTCCATCCCATATTCCCTCCCTGTTGCCATGTGTGTGCTTTGAAACACAATTTTACTTGTTTAATAAGCGCCTAACAAATGCACAATAACTAAATAAATATATGTACAGTAATAACACACACCTACTACAGTTATTCCGCACACTCCTATGACATGTGCACCTAGGACACATGTTCCTATGGCACGTGCCCCTACAAAGCACACTCCTACAACACATGCTCCTATGACATGCATACTGACAAATGCTCCTATGACACATGCATCTATGACACATGCTCTTACAACACGTGCAACTACAACACACACCTATGACACATGCACCTATGGCTCATCCTCCTATGAGGCTTGCTCCTATGACGTGTGGTCCTATGAGACATGCTCCGATGACAACGCTTTTATGACATGTGCTCCTACGTAACATGCTACTACAACACATGCTCCTACAACAGGTGAACCTAAAACCTGCATACCTGTGACATGCCCACCTGTGGTACACACACCAAAAATCTGGTACCTACAACACAGGCTCCTATGATATGCGCCTGTACGACATGCGCTCTTATGACACATGCTCCTACAACAAACACTTTTCTGACACATGCTCCTAAAACGCACACTCCTAGAACAGACACTACTACAAACACAACACACACACAATCTTACTACACACACTCTTACAACACACACTTATGGCACTTACACCACAGGCTGTTATGCTGTTATGACAAACATAAACAATCAATGTAGACATTATATACAATACGTACAGGTACATGTAGAAGATGTACATTTCGCACATGTGCGCTACTCTACATATGCAAACTATTGCATACATCTTGGAAATGTAAAGCATATTGCTCATATTTCATCTGTTATTACAGTCCTATAGCAAACTATCATATTGCATACACTCACATGCTATCCATTATACTCCCCACAAAATAAACACTGTACGTATAGCTAAAACAAACCTTTTCTAATCACGAGTAAAGGTTCATCTACCAAAAAAAGTACAGTGTAGAAAGAGTGGAAATAACAATGATAGGCACAATCTAACAAACATTAAAATGTACAAAGAGTGGGAATAATGTTAAGGTACCAAAACTCATTGTATACCAGAGCAAATTTAACCATGAAACCCAAAGTATAAACACTCACCATTCCTAATCAAAAACTATCACATAACTGTAAATAAACGTTGCAATTATTTAAAAATATCTTTTTTAGAAAAAGTTAAGATTAAGCCAACAAATACTAAAACGTAACAAACATTATAAATGATAAAGTTAAGGTACAACATAATAAACATTATCAATAAATTAATAAATTAAACAATATATATTATTAAAATCAAATATCATGGTGACCTTTTCTCACCCACAAGCTTAAAAGCATTCAATAGGATGACAAAATAAAAACTATTGTATGCATAGAGACAAGTAATTAATTAAAATTAAAACTTTAAAACATAGATTAAATGAACACCTATAATACATATGAAATCAATGTATAACATGTTTTGTAATACAAAATTACTATATATATATTTTTAACTACTATGTACTAACAAACTTATTTTATATTATGAATATCAGAGAGAACGAAATGCCAGAACAAAATACTGTTTACTCTAATTTTCGAAAATAACTAAATAGATCTGGGAATTGTTTCCCGATCAACCAACATTGGTTAGTTCCTGTGCTACTGAAGACAAAAATGTATTTGAAAAGGATATGCATTCCTTTTATTCTTTTTTCATCAAAGGTTTCTTTTGATTTTTTTTGCACAACATTATAGCAACTTTTTTACATACAGTTTTGAAACAGAATTTGGAAATGATTTACAAACTGTAATAGAACACATATTATAAACAATGGTAAATATATATTTCAGCACTACATTAACCCATTCACTGAATGGTGTTACAAGCCGTGCAAAGTAAAAAGGAGCAAGAGGATGTGCATGTGAAACAAGATGAAATTATGAGAAAGCAAATGTCTTCCTAAATGCTGAATCCAGGTTCTACGGTCTTCGTCAGAACCAAAAGAGACACCCTGCTGAGAGACAAATTGGAATCTCATTAATAAAGAAATGCATTTTAAAAATCTTAAAAAAGAAGAAAGCTTACAGAAGTACCTTAGCCCACAGAAGTAAAAATTACTGACCTTTTAGGGCACCTTCATACACAAGCAATTCTGTGTAGCCATAACAATACACGATAGCGAAATCATTATTTCATTTTAGAACTAATATGGAAAGAGCCAACAATGTAGCACAGACACATAAACAAACCACCATTTACAAGCATGTCAAAGAGAGCCAATGATTCTCAAATGGAGTGCTAAACTATGCTTAATCACCAAACCAGCCATATTGACATTCCTCAAGTAAAGTACTGCAGAGGAACGTCAATGGGGAAGTCTTAGTGGTATTTTAAGCTTACCCCATTAATTTACCAGAATAGGTGTTCACCCTCCAGTGATTATATTAAATTATAATATATGCAAGAATATTTCCTCCAAAAAGTGATGCTATAAAACAGAACATTTTGAAAATAATAAAAATGAGTGAACCATGAATTTGCAATGACAAACTATACATAAAGATTTCAATATCATACTGTACATATGCAAGTAATATCAAATACACTGCATGTAATCATTGCAAATCCATAACATAGTAAACAATAACCATAGAAATAAAACACACTAAAGAGCTAACAAATTCTTAAAATATATAGTAAAAATGCAGTACCTTTTAGTTCAACAAATAATGTTTATATATACACATTTACTGTATACAAATTTAGTAACCTTTAAAGTACAAAAGGCATTGTACTGTGTATAAAAAATGCAAATGTGTCATATCTGTCCTAAATTACATTTAGTAAATAAGACAACATTTAAATGCAAAACAGTGCAACTGTAATACACTTTAAAAAATACATTAACAAAAACACTTTAACATTCATACTAAACAAAGACAAATGTTCACACAGCACATTGCATCCTTTTCACTATAAAACATGTTATAGCTAAAACTGAATGTTGCAAATCAACACCAGTGTGAGTTAAGGTTACCATGATATTTGATTTTAATATAATATATGTTTTAATGTATTGATTCTGCTTATTATATTGTTATCTCAATGTTATTATTGTTAATGTTTGTAGACTTTATGTTGTGTTGGTTTAAGCTTAACTCTTTTGTATTTTGTTCAGTGGAAGAGTTAAGTGAGCAAGTTGTAAGAAAATGTTAGGATTCTTAGAATCCAGAATGTTGGTTTCCAATGGTCGACTCTGGCTTTGACTTTACAGTAGTAAATCTGTATAGAAAAAATAAAGGTGATTGCAAAGGTTGTACCTTGTCTCTGCACATTGCTCAGAGGCTGGTCAAAGTGGTAGCTAATGAGTCCCAGATATCTTTATAAGCTTGTGAGAGTATGCCTGGACGCAAAGGAAGGTTTAATCATAGACATGTGAATGCTCAATACTGAGAGATCGGTTTCTCCTGCAATTCATGCCTCTCTTCATTGGTTTTCTTAATCTCTTGTATACTCTCAAGGCAGAATGTAGCTACTGGGAAATAGATCAAGGAAGATGTGAGTCTGGGTGGGAATCTGTTTTTGATTTGTCCTTAAGTGGTGAACCACCTTTAAGTGCATTATGGCATATACCTGGGTTTTCAGGATACCATAGTCTGGCATAGCTTTTAACATTAAAAATGCAGTCACAGTGCAAGAAATGTGCCATAAATGTCCAAGCCTCTTTACTGACAATGAGCAAGGACAAATAACCGATTCTATGGGATGCCCACTGAAAACAGTGTACAATTGTGTTTTAACACTCACCATGCATCACCAGAGAAGTAAATGTTTGGTTACATATCAGGGTGGTCCTACCCATTACGGTAGTCTAGAGCCAACATGCAATGCAATTTACCTTTGGTTGTAAGTCTTGTTGGGCATCATCAGTGAGGTGTGGCTGAGGTGTTAGTCTGTATAGGCACTGACAGCAAAGAGTCACATCTGGATTACCCTTTCTAACTTGGTGTGAAACAAGTAACCCTTTCTATAGGGTGGCACCCCCTCGGGAGGCACTAAGTAACATTCTCATTCACCATGCCATCAATGGAGAAATATCCATTTGTATTATCAGTCTGGTCTCGTCCATACTGACAGTCCAGCAGCAAAAACAAAGTCAACTCTTACCTGAACAAGAGTACCAGCAACAACCCCAGGCACATATTTATACATTGCTGGGCATCCTCAGTGAGGTGTGGCTGGAGTGTTGTGTCCTTATAGGGATACAAGTAAGGGGAACAAGAAAGTAGGGCACACGTGAAGTGAGTCAACCAGCATGAAGCCGAGGGAGCCTAGAATAACTTGTGCTGGTTGTTCCGCAAGAAGGCTGCTGAAGACACGATGCTAAAAGGCAGGGGATTACGCATTCCAGTCACTCCCAGACATGCCGCATTAATCCACTGTCACCACCCAGCCCACTGATTCGCTTACTCTAGTGCTGCACATACTTTCTAGATTTTGGCAACCCCATCAGCCCTGTTAGAGAGGTCACACTTGTCTCACTGGTAATTACCAAGCTTTCACTCCTTAAAAGTTTGACCCGACGTCAGCAGACTGGTTTCTCCTCATGCTCTTCTGTATTCTCAAACAGCTATGCTACTAATTGGATACGTAGTTGGCTTTGTCTTGATAAAGACCCTGCACGGGTCAAAACAAGTGTTGGCTGAACGTATGACACATACTATCCAGCACTTTACTTTTTGTCCATCTGAACTTTTGTGATTGATAGCCACTTCCAAACGACCAGATCAAGTTAGCATAGGCTCCCCATGCTAATAAAGCAGGGGGACTTGTCTGAATTATCCTTACTAACCTGTGACGAATCCCAAGCATGCCAACATGTGGGCGCCTCTCTATTGAGAATGAAAAAGGACAAATAACCTGTTCTGTGGAGGTGGTGACCACCAGGAGGGTCTTCAATCACGTTTCAGCTCACTGTGCCTTATTAGAGAAAAAATATCCATTTGCATTAATTTGGTCCTGCCTATGATGGCAGTCCAGCACCAAAATCCTTGGCTATTCTCCTTTAGAGCAAGAATACCACCAGCATCCACAGCCACGTGTTATAGCCTTGTTGCACACTGTGGTAGTGTGGTGCTGAGATGTTGCCATAAATGTGAGCGGCCCTCTCCTTAGAACAATCACTGCAAAATAACTTTTGCCATGGGGTAAAACCGTGCCTGGGGTTTGTAGTAGTGCTCCTGTCGGAAGGATATTGTATAACTTTTCACTGCTGAGCTGTTCAAGTAGGCCAGATCAGACTATTAAGAAAATGTCTAATTCTATGGTAACGCGCATTGAAGTTCTTCAATGTGGACTGAGAAACTGGGTATTTGGCTTTGCCTGTTCTCAGTAGAGGGGCTCTCATTTATTGTTATTTTTTTTGTATTTTTAAATTCTTACGGTTTCACGTTAAGTTAGGAAGGCTCATCCAAAGGTTGACTCTTTCCTTGTTGTGCCTCAAGAGGCGCTTTACCGCAACACAACTCACTGATGAGGCCAACCAAGGCAGAAACACTTGTCTGGGTTTGAGAGCTGTACTCATGTTCGGAAAACAAATGTCTGTTAAATCAGTGTAGGGCTGCACTTGTGGGCGGGATCAGACAAATATACACATGAATATTTGATCTCTGGGAATGCGAGGCGAGCTAAAATTTGACAATAAACCCTTGCGAAGTGGCATCATGCCATAGAGCAGGCACATATTCCAGGTTCATTCACAGGATGGGGGCTCTCACATTCGAAGCAAAAACTACAAGTGGTGCAAAGGTAATTTATTGATATCTCTAGGCAGATGCGTGCAAAGGTGAGAAGAGAGGTCGATGCATAAATTGAGATTTTATGCAGTTGTTGACAAATGCAAGCTCTGATTTCATCACATCAGCATAGGGTGACCAGTCGTGGCCCGTTCTTTCGGGACTGTCCTGGTTTTTGCTCCTCTGTCCCTCTTTCTCAAGATTATGTTTCCATTGGAAAATGCACAAGTCCCGGTTTTCAACCAATTTCAAGCGTTTGTCCTGCTTTCATGTTAGTTGCCCTGTCCCGGTTTTTTATTATTTTAGTCTGGTCACCCTACATCAGCAGAACGAATATAGTGGACAAGAAAGCAGTAATAACATAAAAGTGCAATACAATTCTATATAGCACCTAATTTTTGACCGGGCGTAACATTAATGAAAGACATACAAGCCTTGCCTAAGGATTGTATTTCTTCCATTAACGTTACGTCCCATTTTCCAGGATTTGTATGGCAGACAGAATGGGTGAGACTGCCATTCCCTCCATCTCCACCATACAAACCCTCGGGCATTTGCACCTGCGTGTACTTTCATGTGGGCACACATTCTGGGGATCCCTATGGGATCTGCCTGTTTTATACCCGATAGGGATCCTTTGTAAACATCCACAAATTACTTTATTGCATGGTGGAATGCAAAAGGGAAGGACAAGAGATGGCGTACAAGCGGGCATCCCGCCTTTTTCCTTGCACTTTTGCACTCTGCCGTGAAAATGACCACAATCGGGCAATGAGGAGCCGTTTACGCTGTAGTGTTGACGTAACGCCTGCCTGCTGCCACATTACGAGCTCTAAAACATGAGCTCCAAAGCATGTAATAGCATCTAGAGGTTAAAATTGCTAGAGGTGTAACAGGGAACAGAGTGGGGGGGGGAGCAAGGAGAGTAAAGTGCTAGATCAGGAGCTAGGAGAGGTCAGTGCAAAGCTTTGTTAAGGATGCCTGTAGAGCGTTACTGTTAAGCTACCACAGGGCATGATAGGTGAGGAGAGAGGCAAGTAAGCTCGTTCGAAGAGTTGGGCATGGGAGAGTACGAAGGGCACACGAGGTGGGCACGACATTGGATAAATCGGGGGTGGGGGCGTGATTAGCTTGGCCCTGAGCACATAGGACCTAGGCACAAATGCTTCAGGATTCACCAAGCGTTTTTCAATGAGATTTCCCCTTTGAAAAACGTGTTGTGAATCAAGCCCATGGTCTTTAAGTACGTCAGCTGTTTGTATCTGTGTGGGTGCAATACAAAAGCAAGAAGCTCTAAGTGGTGGAGGTCATTTGGGAGGAAAGAGCCTGGCAGTGCCCCCTGAGAGTGCAAGGGAAGCAGTAGAATGACATGTCACCACCAATCACTTGGCACCCGCTGCCTGCCTGGTGTATACTGAAATGAAGGTGTTCATCCCTATGTAGTTTAGCAAATATGTAAAGACAGAAATCAGCAGAGAGCGCAGGTCCTTTGTTGTTTTCTATGTGTATGATTTCCCATGGATTTCACATTTGCACCCTTTGGAATGGGGATTCAGTTTTATTTCATTGACTTCTACAAAACCTAGGCAGGCATGAACCCAAAATGTGAGCAAAGTCCTCATGATCTCCTTGCCGGATATGACCATGCTGCCCGCTGCCATGGCAATGATGGGGTAGTGGTGGTTTAGTTGCTAGGTCGCTTGACAAGTCCAGTGCGCTCTGCACGGTTCCCAAAATACATCCTATTTTCGGAGCGCGCGTCAGGTGAGTAATGGCTTCGTCTGCACAATTGTGTGTGACAGGGAACAGCCAGCTCCAGGGCTCTGCTCCACGGGACCCCTGATTTCTTTCTCCCCGAGAACAGAAAGTCACTTTGAGGCATGAATGGCCCTGAACCTTGCGGGAACTGAAAAGGGAAATGCCGCCAAAGTAAAGTTCACGTGTTCATTCAGTGACAGCGGCGTGAAGAAGTGTGCAGCGGTAAAACATGACATTTTACCCAGGGACGTAATTTCACTAAAATGCCAGTGGTAGCGGCAGTGACATCACACGACCCTTGACCTCTAATGATATCACAGTAAGTGATGTCATTTGACCACACCCTGAAGTGACATCACTGAAAGCGATGATACACAACCTTTCACCCCTCGACAAATCAGGAAGTGGCATTGCATAGCATTGTTTCTAAGTACACTGCGAAAAATATGGTTATGATATCACCGTAATATGATATACATTTCATACAAGAATGGATCATCATATGTATTGTTAATATCAGTGAGTATAGGCCCATATTACCAAATTACTTTGAATGCAAGCAAACATCCATGGCCACACGATAAACGCGCAATATATAGAACAAATATACATACACTGTCACCCAACCTGTTTTGGTACTCATTTATCAACCTCAGCAGGATGAAAGGCTGAGTGGATCTTGCTGGGATACGAAACTGCAACCTGCAAATCACACACACATTGCAGCAGCCAGCGCTCAACCCTCTGAGCTATTTTACCAGCTATAGCTATCAGAAAACTAGCCACTCCAGAAACAAGGAGCCACATGCTGCTGGCCACAGCCAATAAGCCCCAATTTAAAATTTAGGGGTAGCAAGGGAGACCTTAGGGGTCGCATTTGCGACCCCTGGTGACCCCTTAATGACGTCCATGCTTTTACTGCATGATTTCATTCATTTTTAAAGGCAATCTTTTGAGTTCCGGGGTCTGCTAAAGACCCTGCTCTTTTAGCAACATGGTTTAGTCTTCGGTGGTAATCCTAGCGGCAAGATGCACACGTACAAGTTCAAATACCATAACATAACGCAAAGACACACTGGCCCATGGGGCACCAGCAACAGGCATGAGTACGGATCCAAGACCAGTGATGATAGGCTAATACCTGGACACAGAACAGTTTGATTGATAATGAAGAAAAAGGACCAACAGCATAACACATCAAGCCCAAGGAAGATGCAGTGCTGAGACGGCAGGGGTCGTTCAATGATCACGACGAAAGTCGAGGACATTCTACTTGCCTAAGAAGACCATGAAGCAGCACAGCCATCACAGTAGTTGCAGTGATCCATCACCACAAGGAAACAATGTGCACTGCACTTACAAGTGTACCTGTATCCATTAAGACATTAATTGGATGCAAAAGGAAAGGGTATGCTGATTATTTGCAGCATACAAGGAAGGTCAAGCACTGATGTTGTTAATTCAGAATCAGATGTACATGAATGGTGAGGACATCACTGTATACCTAACAAGGCAAACATTGAACACAATGCGGTTAGGCACTAGATACCTAACCCCAAAGGATATGGACGCAGTCACAGGCTAGTGATTACAAATAGACTTATATTAATAGGAGAGAATAATAGGCCCTGAGGAAGCTCAAAGAGTGAAACACGTGTAGGCCGATGGTCATTGGTCTCATCTTTCCAGTAGTCGATCACATTGATTGTAGAATAATATAAAGATTCTGTTTTGAGCAGTCTATCAATAACATATGCTCGTAGGGAAGGCAGACATGTTTTCACATTAGATTGTACTTGCAATATAGGGTATTCGTGCTAGTCTGAGAACAATGCAGCAGTATTAACTTCAGTGCATCGCATGAATCATAGCTTTGACATAGGAAGGAGAGCGCCTACGCCACTCCTGCCACAGTTAAGAGCCCACCCTTTTATCCAGCTAACAGCATCAGTCGGAGACTAAGCAGTAAATGTCATTCATCATTAATAAATGCCAGCCATATTCGAAATTTTGCCAAAATAGAGACCAGTGCCTATGAAGCTTCTGAACATATAGGGACCCATGACATTTGATCCTTGGTACAGAAAGGGGCCAGTGATTATGGGCCTTCATTAAAAACAAAGGGCGATCAAAATGGGCATTCGTCAGAAATTGGGAAGAGTAGCAAATGTCCTTAATTAAAAACAGAGACAAGTCAAAATAGTCACATTCCCCAGATTTTGTTGGGAGGGAGCAGAAATATTTAGAGTGATGTGTGACAAAACATAAGTGTTAGTGTCTTGAAGAGAGTGACAGAGACACATGCCCTCTAATGACCCCTGGCAGGAGGAGCAGGGAAGGTCGGGAAACCCTGATGTCAGCTTGTAGGAGTAATGATAGGTTATTTATAACATGCTTAATACCGAGAGGTTTCCAAGCGTGGACCCGGGGATCAAACCTGTGGTGGTCCGTGTCGTCTTGCTTCCAAGGCGAGCACATTGCCCCTCAGCTATCCTGCCGAAACAAAGAGATAATCGCACTTGTTTTTTTCTAAAAAGGAGCACCAGAGATTCTGGGTGGTGGGTGACACAACAGTCAGTGACCGCTTCTTGAGTGAGTAAACAAGGCACGTGACACTTGAGGGTGAGTGAAGCCAGGAAATCCTTAGGGTAGCTTGTGGTAGAGGCACGCTCACATAATTATTTTTTTTTTATATAACAAAACAGTTTATAGTGAGAAATACAATAATAAACCTATGTGCGGGGTTAACTCCCTTGAACCAACTATTTTTCTCTGATCGTTTCGTTTTAAAACCAAGATTCTTTTATTTTTACTGTGGGGAAACAGCAGAGATTCAGGGTGGATAGTGACACCACAGCCATAATCTGCCTCTTGAGCGAGAGAACCAGACCGTGTCATTGGTTAACAACTAGGAGGAAGAGCAGGATGTGCAAGAAAACACTGAGCAGCATAGATTCAAGAGCTAGGGAGATGAGCAGCACATATTTGGAATATTACATTGGCACTCAAATGAGCTGATGTCATCTTTGATGTCCTGGGAGTTAGTCTTAGCAGTGCACGGTGGTGGCACGAGTTATGGTTGCTTAGCTTACCATAACTGGTGAATTTCAGGGGGTTTCGGTTTTACTTGGAACCATAACGTCCCTTTAACAAAGTTTTTTTACTGAATTTCATAGGTTTTAAGTAGCGCAACTTAACCATAACGTCCCTTTAACAACGTTTTTTTTACTGAATTTCACAGGTTTTATATAGCACAACTTAACCATAACCTCCCTTTATCAAAATTTATTTTACTGAATATACATATTCATAGTGTGAATTTGATAGATGTTTACTAGGAATCCCTTACTTTATATACATGTAACATAGAACATACTGAACCTTCTGCTAACGATTTTGATGTCCGCGGACTGTGCGTATGTCCGCGAATGGACGCGCACAACATCAACACTACCCAAACACTCAGGGGGTATCTTAAATTGTTCTATCATGCCACATAAACACTGCACAAGTTCAAAAAGCAGCACATAAACACATTATATGTAATGATAAATAAGAAGTGGAACCTATATATCTAACACATGAAACATCCATTTAAATACCATATGTATTAAAATGGAATATACCAAAACAAAAAAGATATGCCTCCAACATAATTACCTCACAGAAACTGCACAGCTAGGAGCAACAGTAGACCTACACAACAGTAAGAATACAATTTACCAGAAACTAGTAAGTAAACTTAACTTTTCTTATATAGTTCTAAAAAATTTGTATTAGGTACACTAAAATTAATATATTTTTGTTTTTTACACAGAAATGTCCAGTACTTTGGAATGGCTTGAGGAAAATTTCCCACGTGAGGAAATGTCTGAAGACAGTAATACTAATGGTAGACACTTCTCTTTATAAGCACATTCAAAATCATTACTTTATGTGCACTTAACATATATATATATATTTTAACAGACCATACAAACATTGAAAATAATACACCAAAAGACACATTGGAAAATACTCTGCAGCGCATGGAACAAAAAATTGACATGCTCTTGGAAAATTTCAATCTTTTGAAACATTTTGTGGAGGACCACATAAAAGAAAAACTGAAATACCATTGTCCCACATGTACCTGTTACCCCTCTCCATGTCCCAGTCAACTATTCCCAAACCCTCAACACCAAGAAAAACGTTTTGATAAGACTTCCATCCCTTCATCCCCACCCATCCATCCTCTCCAAGCCCCTAATTCCCCTGTATTTGTATCAGTCTCTGCTTCCCCCTCTCTTTCATAAACTGTGTATCTGTATATAATAAAAAAATATTATGTGTCCTTTAATTCAATCCTTTGTGTCTTTTTTTTTAACTCAGTTGGGGTGTCTGCAGACAGCGTGCCTGTCCGTAATGTCCGTAATTAGCAAAATGGGGGTGTCCTAAGGACACTATACCTGTCCGTACAGTTCGCAACCAAGATGGAACTGTTCTTAGTACACACTCTGTGTCCGGGATGTCCATAAATGAACAAAATGGGGGTGTCCTAATGACACTTTACCTGTCCATACGTTCAGAACCAAGATGGAACTGTTCTTAGAACACACCCGGTATACAGGATGTCCGTAAGTGAACAAAATTGAGATATCCTACGGACACTATACCTGTTCGTACCGTCCGCAGGCAAGTTAAAACTGTCCTAAGAACACGCGCGGTGTCTGGGATGTCTGTAGTTAAAGAAAATGGAGGTGTCCTAAGGACACTATACCTGTCCGTACAGTCTGCAGAACATCTACGCACATGTTACACTTTTAATTTGTTTGAGGACCCGAACACTGTCTGTAGAACACCCGCGCGCTTGCGCACGACCATTCCTGTGCATTTGGTGTCCTACGGACACCCGTTCCCTTCACGGACGTGTTCCCAACGTCATCATGTGACCACACACACGCTGAGCATGTGTCCTAATTTGCGGACACTGTCCGGTTCCCCAACATTTTAAAATAACTTTTTCAGATAATCCGAATTATTGTATAGTAAAAATTCATCACTGCACATATCCCAGACAATGACCCTGGCTTTCCACATACTTTTTGGAACTTTTTGAACCTTTTTAGAGTGTTTGATCTGTCTGTGAGGCGCACCCCTCTGACCCTATAAAAGGCCACACCTCAGTGCTGATCTTCATTGTACTTCTGGCTATTGCAGATTGACTTTTGCTGCCTTTGCTGTTCTTGCTGAGATTATCTCATCAACCTGATGGTGTAACGCTTACCTGAGCTCTGCGGGGACACCCACTCCTGACTGATTAACCTAGGATTCTTCTTAACTTACAATGTTTTCTCTTCCCAAAAGATTCTTCAGGATACTGCCACTGTTCACCTATGTAATACACACTACTCCTCAGTGTTAATTTCCAAGGACAAATGAAGCAAGATCAAGGTTTCTTATTTGAATTCCTGGTCATTCTCTCTCTCTCTCTCTTTTTACCTTTAATTTTTGTGTGGTGGGCTCTCCATCCTGCTTCTGAGCAGGGGCGCTTTTTCTGAACTGTGGAATTCAGCTGAATGGAACACTACTTGAGATGGTGAATGGAGGAACCCTATGTAGATGTGACAAAAGAAATTGGGAGTGTTCCTTGAAGAGAATAAACTTGTGGACAGGAAATGGCAGAACAATATGGTGTGAACTACTACTGGGAAAGGCTTCAAGGAGATTAAACTGAATGCAACCCTTGAAGTGAATTATAATACATGAATACACTGTTCCTTAACTTATTATAAGTAGCACAAAATTGGATTAGTACAGAACCCTCAATAAGGAAAGATTTCACAGCATATGGGGAAAAATGGTGTGGCAATTGGAAAAGGTTCACTAGCAACGTAATAGCCTTGAGGGACACTCCCAACTGCTCGTATAAAATACGAATGAGAATTAAATCAAGCGGCTATCACGGTGACAGTAATACTGCGTACTGCAAAGATACCCAAGCGGAACCTGAGGAGCTCCGTGCGAATACAAACACTGTACGCCTTACATGGAAACTAATATCATGAAAGACTTAGCGTCACTAAACAATGAATGTAAATGGATACTTGCGGTGAGGTGATACTGACTGAAGATGACTGTGCAAGTGACGCTGCCTGTGATAACGAGGGTGAGTTTTCTCTGACTGAAAATTGTGACAGGATAAAATAACTATACCACAAACCTAGCGGAACATTCCCTAGGTTTGATATTGCAAAGGCTGAGGAAAACTATAGAAATAATTACACTGCTGACAAGAACTAAGAACTATGAATGAAGAACGGGTCCGCGGTAAGTGTTAACTGCTCCTGCAGAACGACATGAAGTGCGGAGCAACAGAGGGGAGGGGCTTAAATAGTCAATGAGTGGAAACAACTAGACACACACGGCCACTTCCAGGATGGAAACTAGGCAGCCATGTTGGGTAATGAGGAAGTAACTGTGTCACAGATTTCTTTAGCAGTGTGCTTCTTAGCCGTAATCCAGGAATGGTAAGCTGCGGTCCAAGATCTTTTGGAGGTCACTCTAGTGGCATAACCAGTTATCATGACAGTATTCCCCCCCCCAAACCCCTCCTAAATTGGAAACCCCCTTCCTCGGTTTGCATGGGTTATTCTGATGAAAGGCCTTTAACAATCTAGGTGCATGGATATTCTCAAGGGGTTCCCATGTTCTATCCTGAGGACCATAACCCTTCCAGTCCACCAAATAGAATAACTTCTTGCGCACCACCTTAGATTCCAGGATTGCCTTAACTTCATACTCAGGCTGATCATTCTCCACTTCTACAGGAGTTGGGGGCTCTTCGATTCGGGTATCAGGACAGACCGGTTTCAACAAGGACAAATGAAAAACTCAGTGGATTTTCATATTTTTGGGAAGTGTCAATTTCATAGCCACTGGGTTGATTACTCTTTCAAAAGAAAAAGGCCCCAAGAAACTTGGAAGGAATTTCCGAGATCATTTTAATGCCAAATTCTTAGTAGCTAGCCACACTGAATCCCCCACCTGGTATTAAAGAGTGTCACTTCGCTTACGATCAGCAAATTGCTTCTGGGACTCTTTTGCTGGGACAATTGTTCTCGTGCCTTGACAATGGCTGCAGCAATATTATCATGCAGAGTTTTCACTGCTGGCATTTCCACTACTGATGTCCGTGGATGCTGACCATGTAAGGTGTAAAATGGACTTAATCCTGTGGAGGTGAGTACAGAATTATTGTAGGCGTATTCTGCTACCCACAAAACATTTAACCAGGTATCTTCCATCTGATGATGCATGCACCGGATATATTGTTCCAAAGTTTGGTTTGTGCGCTTGGTCTGCCCATCTGTTTGCGGATGATGACTGGTGGACAAGCGCATGTCAATCTTAGCCAACTCGCAGCATTTCTTCCAGAATTTGGAAACAAATTGACTTCCTCAGTCAGAGACTACGATTGAAGGAAAACCATGTAGCTTCACTATGTTCTCCAAGAATGTTCTTTCCAGATCTGATGCATAAGGTAGTCCTTTCAAAGTCCTTTCAAAGCCATTTTAGAATAAAGTCCACCACCACCAAAATGGTATCAAACCCATTACATTTGGGTAAATCGGTGATGAAATCCATCGTGGCACACTCAACGGTTGAAGAAGACCAGCAGGTTTCTTTTTCTGGGCTTTATTTTGAGCACAATTCCCACAGTTTTTGATGAATTGAACCACATCTCTTCACCAAGTAGGCCACCAATAAAACCGATGAACTTCCATCATCGCACCATAGTAATTTGCAATTACTTGGGTTTGCAACTTTTGCACGGGCAAATACAAACTTCCTTGATAAAATGGCAACCCATACTGCACACTAAAATGTCCTCCCTTAGAATTCCATGCCTGCAACTCAGCCGTAGATAAACTGATTTGATCTTTTTCTCTCAATTCTTAAAATGATGAATCTGCGGTTATAAGAGTCTGCAGAAGCCTCCCCCTGTGTCTCCTCACCTGTGACCTCCGGTGTAAGAATTATGGTAGAGTCTCTGTCTCTCCTTCTTTCTTTTCTGCGTATCTTAGGATTCTCTTCACTTCTCTCCGCCTTCTTTCCCTTCCTTCTTTCGTAGAGAAAAGGACGCTCTCCACCTGAGGCCACCTTGACAATGATTTGAGAATCGTCAGGCGGACCCAAGGGAGCTCGCCCCCAAATTCAGGGAAAAAGCCTGATAAGGCGCAAAAAACCCTGAGCGGAATCAGCATGCAGATGCAGGTCCAAATCCTTAACTGGAGTATGCAGTGGGACCCAGGACAGCTACGGCGTAATGGCGTAATGACTGTGGCTCCAGGAAGAGGCACCATCCAGAGAGCACGGAGTCCAATAGGTTCTGAAGGTAGGTTCCAACCAGGATGACAGGACAGCCACCTATGCAGATAAGATATGGGTAACTCGAAAGGAGCGAGGGCTGACAGAAAAGGTGGACGATAGGAAGGAAAGTAGAGTAAGGAAGACAGTTTCAGAAGGCAGTGGAGGAAGTGAAGAAAAGAAAAATAGAAGGGAAATAGACACCTGAAAGCACGGAAAGAAGGAGGAAGGAAACGCTAGCGTGCGAAGCAGGCAATCAGCGAGAGGGGAAAGAGAGAAGGAGAGGCAAACACGGTATGCGGAAGGGCGCGACCGTAAGAAGAAAAACAAATTAGAATAAATATTCTTGACCGGAACGGGGAAAAAACAAAATTAGGCAAGAAAAGAAGTAGGGTAGGGCAAGAGGGCACAAAGAGTAGGGGTGGAGAAAAAACCGCACGGAGGAAGCACCGGGCGGTCCGACGCGGGCAGTTTGAAAGAGTTGCAGCGCGTCTGGAAAGGGGGCGTGTCAGCCTATGTAAACAAAGGCACGTTGAACACTAGTATGCTGCTGTTGATTCCGCGGTGGCCTAATGAAGCCGCCATTTATTCCATATCTTCCACGGTTGAACCGTGACAGCATGCCCCCTCTTCAGCGAACTTCCACCGGGTTTACCCGGGTGGAGGCGATGAAAACGCCTGAGTAACCTGGGGGCGTGAATATGCCTTCTGGGTTCCCACGTGCATTCCTCCACGGGATAACCTTTCCAATGCACCAGATATTGGAGGGTTCCATGCCTGTATCGGGAGTCCACAAGTCTTTCCACCTCATATTCATCTGGAGGCGGGTTCTTGAGGGTTAGAGGTCGAACCTTCTTGCGGCCGTAAATGTCTGGTTTGAATGCTTTTAATAACGAGGTGTGAAATACAGGATGTATCCTCTTGAGACTGGGAGGTAACCTTAAACGAAAGGCCACAGGATTGACTTGGGATTCAATGAGATACAGACCTATGTACTGGGCAGTGAATTTCCCAGCATGTGTCCACCTTGGAAGAAACTTAGTGGACAACCACACCTTGGTACCTGGACACCAGCCGGGGTTAGGTAACCTCTTGCTATCTGCCTGTTTCTTATATTGAGATCTGCTGGTTTCTAGTTGTACCTTGGCATCTCTCTGTATGCATCGTAGGTCTTCCAAGTGTGTATCTACAGAGGGTACGGTGGTTGTAGGCAATCCAAATAAAGGAATGTGTCTGGGATGATACCCATAGCTGAACAGAAACGGGCTAACCCCAGTAGCGGAATGTCTTGAGTTATTATATGCAAACTCAGCCATAGAGAGGAATGACGCCCATCTCTCTTGTTCTTGGCTACAAAAGCAGCGGAGGTACTGTTCTAAGGTAGCATTAAGTTGTTCAGTAAGGCCGTTTTCTGGGGGTGGTAGCCCGAGGAGAGGGCGCGCTTAATGCCCAATGATTTACACATTGCAGACCAAAGTCTTGAGGTAAACTGAGTCCCTCTGTCAGAAATGATACCTCTGGGTAAACCCTGCAGTCTGACAACATCCTTCAAGAAGACAGCCGCTGCTTCAGGAGCTGAAGGAAGGCTTGAGAGCGGGGAAAAGTGTGCCAACTTACTTAAAGAGTCCACTGTGACCATAATCGTGGTATAGCCAGAAGAAGTCGGTAAATCGACTATAAAGTCCGTCGAGATAAGTTCCCAGGGCTGGGATGGTAACGGTTCTTGTTGAAGTAGGCCTAAAGGCTTGGATACTGAATATTTATTGGAAGCACATACTGGGCAACTAGCCACGTATTCCTTAGCATCCTGATGCATGTTAGGCCACCAGAATTGCCTAGACAAAAGGTCTAAGGTAGCGGTATGGCCCTTGTGTCCCGCAGATGGCAGATCGTGACACGAAGACATTGCTTGTACCTGCAGGTCCTTTGCGGGTAGGTACAGCCTACCCTGGAAAAAGTAGAATGGTCCTCTCCTTTCCAGGTCAGTTTGTCGTAAAAGTGGATCAGTTGTTACCTTAGAGGCTTGTTCCACTTCCTGCAAAAAGGAATTAATAACTCCAATGAATCTCTTTCCTGATAAGATATGGTCTACCTTCGGCTGACCCCTAGCATTATCTTCTTCTTCAAGACTTCGGGATAATGCGTCAGCCAATACGTTCTCTTTCCCAGGCAGGTAAGTGATTTCAAAATCATATTGCGAAAAAAAATAAGCCCAACGAGCATGTCTAGAATTGCGACACTCCATCTGTTGCAGCACTCTTAAATTACGATGGTCCGTGCGTACTTGAAAGGGATGGGTGGATCCTTGAAGCAGGTGTCTCCATTCATTGCAAGCTTGACGAATGGCCAAAAGCTCTTTCTCTAACACAGAATAATTTACTTCACTAGGAGTGAGAGTTCGGAAGTAGTACGCCACTGGATGCTCTTCGCTATCCTCTCCTTCTTGTAACAGTGCAGCTCCTATTGCTCCTCCGGAGGCATCAGTCTCAACAATAAATGGTAAGGATTGATTAGGTTGGATCAAAATTGGAGCTGTGGTAAAAGAAACTTTGAGCTGTTGAAAGGCTTGATCAGCCTCTTGATCCCATTCAAACCTTCTTGCCTTCTTAAGCAACTGAGTAATGGGTAGTACCTTTTCGGAGAAGTTGGAAATAAATCTTCTATAAAAGTTAGCGAGACCTAAGAACTGTTGGATGTCCTTCACGGTCTTTGGAATAGGCCATTGCAGCACTGCCTTAACCTTTTCTGGATCCATCTGTACCCCTTCCCGGGAGAGGATAAAGCCCAAATAAGAGATGGAAGACACTTCGAAGACACACTTCTCGGGTTTCACCAGCAACTGATGGCCCCTTAATCTTTGTAATACTTCCGTGACATGTCTTCTGTGTTCAGCTGGAGTGGAGGAGAAGATCAAAATATCGTCCAAGTATACCACTACCGACGAAAACAGCAAGTCTGAGTATATCTTGTCAACAAAACGTTGAAATATAGCTAGGGCATTAACCAAACCAAAGGGCATCACTCTATACTCGAAATGCCCTAGTGGAGTACGGAAGGCCGTCTTCCATTTGTCGCCTTCTCGGATTCTCAACAGATGATATGCCCCACGTAGATCAAGTTTAGTAAAGATCTTGGCTCCCTTAACCGCCTCCAACACCTCCTTTATTAAGGGCATGGGATAGCGGTCTCGGATGATCATGCTATTGAGACCACGGTAGTCAATGCAAGACCTCAACTCAGTGGTTCCCTTCTTGGGTATAAAAAACATGGAAGCCGCCGCCGAGGAGTGAGATTCTTGAATAAGTCCATTCTGCAGATTGGCATCAAGATACTCCCTGAGCGCTCTTCTTTCTGGGAGAGACATTGGATACATATGGCCAAACGGTACTGAAGTTCCCGGTCTCAGATCAAAGTTGCAGTCTTCTGACCGGTGAGGAGGCAAGGAGCGAGGTAATCTGTCTTCAAAAATGTCTATAAACTGATGGTAATATGGGAGAATCGACTGCACCACTGAGGTTGATATGGGTATTGAGAGGCTAGCTGCAGAAGCTGGGTGAGCCAAGGGGAGACAATGCTGCGTACAATAGGTGGAAGCGAATTGGATGTTATTAGCAGACCAATCAATCTGAGGATTGTGGCGACGTAACCACGGGATTCCCAATATCACGGGAAAATGAGCTGCCCTGATGATGTCGAAAGAGAGTTGTTCTTGATGTTGCAAAAGAGACATCTGACCTATATCGGTCTCTTGGGAGACGGGTCCAGAGGATAGCGGGTTGCCATCAACCCCTTCAACAGGGATGGGGTTTTCCTTGAGCAGCAGAGGAATTCGGTGTTCCAAAGCCCAATGAGTGTCCATGAACCTAGCGGAACATTCCCTAGGTGTAATATTGCAAAGGCTGAGGAAAGCTATAGAAATAATAACACGGCTGACAAGAACTAAGAACTATTAATGAAGAATGGGTCCACGGTAAGCGTTAACTGCTACTGCAGAACAACGTGAAGTGCGGAGCAACAGAGGGGAGAGGCTTAAATAGTCAATGAGTGGAAACAACTAGACACACACGGCCGCTTCCAGGATGGAAACTAGTCGGCCATTTTGGGTAATGAGGAAGTAACTGTGTCATAGATTTCTTTAGCAGTGTGCTTCTTACCCATAATCCAGGAATGGTAAGCTGCGGTCCAAGATCTTTTGGAGGTCACTTTAGGGACATAACCAGCGATCATGAAAGGTAGCATCCATGGCTGCTGTTGCAACATCTGCCTCAGCACCACCCCCAAAACCTTCACCACCACCACCTCCCCAAGGGCCTGCAGAGGGGAACAGGCGTGAGGATGTAGAGAATGAGGATGAAGAGGATGAAGGGGATGAGGTAGAGGAATTCCCTACTACCAGCACTCGCCGGGAGCCTTGGGTGTGGCGGATGTTTACCATTCATGGTAACGTACCAAAAGCATGTGCGAACAAGGTCACCTGCAAACAGTGCAAAATGAGTCGTGGGAGACGTGGTTCATACAGCTTTGGTATGACATCCATGAAGCAACACCTATTGTCCTTCCACAGTAGCGCCATTCACAAGGTTGTACCTTGTGATCAACGTAGTAGGTTGAGTTCCTCTACCACATCCTCCGTTTCTGCTCCTCTCAGCACAAGAAAGACTCCTGTGGGAGAGCGCATCCCTCCAGCTGCCTCACAGGCCATTCACAATGCTGTTGTCCCTTACCTTTCGAGGGTCATAATATTGTGTATGTACTGCGATGCAGTACTCTGCAGGGGGGAGAGTCTTCGAAGTGCTTTCGAGACTACAGTCACGGAGCACCAGAAGACCTGCTACCTACCTAAATAAGGCCCACCCTACATCTTCCTCTCTCCACCTGCCCTTTCTTATCCCCGTGGTTGGTGTCCCTTCATTACCCTCCTTTCCCCTACTCTCCTAGTGTGCCGTGTGTAAAAAAACAAAAAAAATATAAAAGAACAAAAATAAAATTAAGGCTCTTCTCAGAGCCGCCTTTCACACTTTAAAAATAGAAGTGGCAAATAAACAGTGCAGGGCCCTGTGCATGTTTTGGACGTCTGCAGACAGTCCTAGGACATATAAAGTTTTAGGGTGCTACCCTAGCAAAACCAATTCACTTTTCTCTGGGAGGAAGTGGTGGCTCTGAAAAGAGCCTTTTGGTGGTGGTTTTGTGTGTTTGAAAAACTTGAAATAATCAAAATAGATATACATAATAAAGAATAAATAAACTGCAAAATAGATGACTCTAATTCCAAAAAGCTTGCAATGCATTTTGTACAATTCTCAGAAAAATGTGATTACCAGCATAAGTAAGATGGACTCCATCTCTGTGAAAAATGTGCTACGAAACATAATATTTTCATTGTGAAAAGAGGACATGCCAACATCTCTTAGAAAGGCGCAAACAGCCTTATTGACATTGTGCCTCGCTTTCTCCATTTGTGGACCAAATGAAGAAGAATGCAGCCACATTTGTCTTTGCGCAATACGAGAAAAATCTTTGGGGAAATTTGGAAATATGTCCATGACCTTCCCAAGTCCTTCTTTCAGTGCAAATTGCAAAGAAATTCCAATCACATGTCCTAAACTGTTCCCTCCACAATGAATTATAATTATGTCTGGATGATGCTCTGTCTCCAAAGTAGCACACAGAGGTACTAAATCCAGGTACTTCATTCCACGCACTCCATGCCAGTGCACTTCCACATGAGGGAATACAAGATCTGCAGCTACTCCACAGCGTTCTGCATACACCTCCAACCAATGTATCCATGAATCTCCCAAAATCCAGATAATCTGTTTTCGGAAACACACAGCCATAGGTATCTGTTCTTCTCTCAGGAAAAAGACGTTCTGACAAACTCTCTCCTTACACAACACACCAAGTATACTTTACTGACCAATCCTTTGCTCTGCTCATTCTCATTTGCATGCCTCTCCACCCCAAAACCCCTGTATGTAATAAGCAGTGTCTGGAAACTACCGCCATGTCCGCGGACATATCGAAAATCTGAGCGTAATGAATTTAAATTTAAATACTGTGCCCCATTTCCCCTTTGAGGTTGGCTCTGAAAAGAGACGTTTTTTGGGGGTTTTTGCAGATGCTTGACAGACACCTGTTATTTTGTATTTTTTTTCCTACTTACTTTGCTACTAAAATCTTCACATAACCTTCTCCAAACCAACCCTTGTATTCCAAAAGAGCATAGCATTTCCCAAAAAAGATAAGGAAATGCCATCTTCTTTAAATTAAACAAAATTACTGTAATCAATATTCTCATTATTACACATGCCTCGGTTGATGGCACACCTACCAATGTTTTGCTGAGGACAAAAAAACAGAACTATTGTCCCATATTGCCCTAGGTAGTAATCCAGAAAAAATTACTTTGGCATTTGGAAGGATGTTCATTACTGCTTGAACCAAGTTTTCCAAATCTGCCAACAAAGTAACAGCATGGACGTAGCCCAAATGGAAAGCACCATAGTGCAAATCTACCAGATGCAGACTGTTCATCCTGCCCATATCGTCACAAACTTGTACAATTCCCTGTACATTGCAATCAAGCACAGTTCTCCACACCACCTCCACTCCTTTAACATCGAAATTGTTTGCCACTTGCCTGCATTGAGCATACTGCTGTAAACCATGCACAAACATATCTCCAAGCAACAACACCCTGACTTTCTCCACCTCTGCCATCTTCACTACACACAGTCTCTTTCAACACAAATCCACAACCTCAACATCTGATTGGCTAATCCCTACAGTCCCCTTTCCATGCTGGATTTGCTGGAAAACCCCGGATGAGGCATGCCCTGCCCGCAGACAGCCACGGTGTCCTTGAAGCGCGTAACTCTTAGCCAGCCCTTCTACCCTTTCCAAATCACTCTCGGTGCCATTCCCTCATTGGATACAGCTAAGCAGTCACACAACCATCCACCAATCACATCCAAGACCTCTACATATAACTCCATCATCAGAGTTCCGCACTTCAAATGTACTGTTGATCACTCTGAGTACAAGTCTCATATCATTGGAAAGCACCTACTACAAAAACTACTCTACAAGTCTCCAGAATTTCTACTTACTGCTCCATGCATGTCCACATATTTTATTCACAGTACATGTACAACTCTTATGAATGCATGCAAACAGAGTAATGCCACTAAACCTGCATAACCTATACAATTTACTTAGTGCAATTTTCCCATCTACTATAATCAACTGTCACTTCGAAACCAGTCTACTATCTTCAACACAGCTTTAAACAACCAAGTGATTTTCATACACTTAAAATTCTACTCATTTGCAAACCATGTTGAACATATTGTAAATAAAATATAAAGGCTGCATATAATCAAATGAAATTCATGCATACACTATGTTCAGATATCAAACAAGAATACTACTACAAAAACATAAAAATCAACGTCTAAATTAACATCAGTGCTATAAACACACAAAATGACACCTTCTTTCTTTTACAAGAGCAGTGAAGACCCCTCTCCTGAAAAGCAACAGCATCTGAACTACAGACAACATATCCGAAGAAACCTGCTCATTCCACAAAAACAGAGTAAGTACAATACTACCTTAATATTCTTACTGTTACTCAAACACACTGTGTAGTTCATTCATGTAATTTGCGCACCAAAAAAAATGAGATTTCTGAACCATTCTGCCCACCAATCCCCATTTATTAAACAGGGATTAGCAGGCAGAATGGCACACAAATCCCCGTTTTTTGCAACACAAATAACATACCTCAACCCCTAGAATGTTAGTACTACAAAACAAAGAAGTGTTTTAATTTTATAACATTAGATTTACTATTAGTGCTTCTCCTCACCACTAGCTCAGTTTCCACTGTCATCTGAACCACAGTATATTAACACACACATGGAAGATTAGCCTTCCCAACTAATTGTAGCTGCCCAATGCACAATCACACACCACCACATACATCTTTACCATCATACTCAGACACTCATGCACACAGCACACATACATTGGCGAATGGCCCAACCCATACCTTCTTTTTTTTTTTCCAACAGACCCAAACAATGCCTACCAAAAAGTAAGTCCGTAGAAAGCAACACAGAAATAGAGCAATGAAAATAAGTGTCCAAAATAAGCTTCCATCTCTAGCAGAGTTTGTACAAAAAGTTCAAACAAAACAGCTAATACAGTAATTTAGCGAAACAAAACAAGCTTCAAGTATAGAAACTTTGCCTCCTCTATCAAAATGTAAAACAAAACAGAAAATTATTAACAAGAATTCAGCTACCACTACTGCTAAAACGACTCCTATAAATCCTGATATACTAGCAAGTAACCATACCAAAAAAAGTATTTTAGCAAAAATGTTCTGTGACAGAGTCCTTCAGAATCTTATAAAAACAGGAGACAAATCATGCACAACCCTTAAAACCTACAGTAGAAAATTAATCTTAGAAGCTTTGATAGACAGTGCAATCCTTCTCAAAAGAAAGTTATTTATTTTAGTGTTAAACAGAATGAAACCACTAACAAAACGAACTACTAAATTACAAAAAAGGCTTCTCAATAAACGGAATGTCAACAAAAATAACTTCTTAAATATCTGTGGAGTCACACCACGAGCACAGAACCATATTTTAATGATGAAGCATACAAACAAAACCAAGCAAACACAATTGCCATACATAGTAGTGGAAGAGGTTATGAAAAACTTAATGATACCATAAAGCAACAAGAAATACTGCTTAAAAAAATATCCCCAGAAAACTCAGAATTATCTCTCCATTCGACTGAACCAGAACCAGAACGTCCAGTATACAAATGGGCATGCTCGTCAATGTGTAACATTCCCAAAAAATATTTCAAATCTTTACGCCAGTTCCTCAATCAGTATGTGAAAGGCAAAGACAAAATCAAAATGAAAGTGCTGCAAAATATGGATACATGTCCAGTGCGCAAATACACAGGACTACAAGGACATTCATTAGCCTGCATTTCAGGACCTATTTGCAAAAGCACCATCCATCATATCAAAATGATATCAACACATCATTCAACTATAAGAAATCTAGTCTATAAACTGTACTGTGCTAAAAGTCCTGCTTTAGCACTAGCCAACTTGAATAACAATCTTCTACATGGTACAGCCAAACAAATACTCAAAGAAATCGAGCATATCCAGAAAAAATATTTTGGAAGTGAAAGCTTTACAACAGGCTAGCAACAATTCTACACTTCTACTACACACATACAAAAAAGAAATACTAAAATTTAAAAGTACATCCGCTGAAGTACCAAACCATGTGTGTGTGTTGCCGCAGAACTTTTTATAAAAGTAACACAAAAACTGTATATGTAACAAAATAGAAGAAAATGAAGATTCCAAATGGTATGAATTAGCTCTCTACCTTATAGCAGAAAACAAATACGAAATAACTGACCCCTTAATACTTTGCAGTTACTGCACTACAAAACTTGACAACAACCAAATTCCTTCACGTGCTATCAAAAATAACTCGGAATTATTCCCACTACCAAACCCCCTATATGAGAGCATCATAATTCAAACAGTGCACCCATTTCAAGCAATAATACGCCTTCAACCAAAAACATCAAAATGACCTCCCTCTGAATTGGTGAAAGGCATTTGTGACAAAGTAGTTTCTTTACCATTAGATCTGAAGAAAATGTGCAAACTCTGGGAGTGCAACGTCCGATAGAGCAATCTTTAATTGTCTTAGTAAATGGTGTACCTACAAAAGACAAAATAATTTGGCAACAACTCGTAGACTTATGTAAAGTTAGACAAGCCTTGCAATATCTAAAAGACAATAATGAATACTACAAAGAAATAAATATTGAAGAAAACTTAAGGGAAACACCTGAAATAATTTAAGAGTCACCAGAAACTGGTCAATTGGAACTTCTAGATCCTGCTACAGTATCCAATATTTTAGACCATTATACAATTCATCCATTACACTCGAATGACATGATAGATGATGCACTAGAAATGTACCAAATGCGACAAACCAAGGATCACCAATCAGCATATGGGAAAAAAGAACTCTTTCCTACTGGCAAAGGAGGAAGGTATGATGATAGACCTATTCAGATAACAGCATAAGAATACCGCTCATTACAAATGTATTCTGAAGATCCCAGATTTAGACAAAATGTGGAATACATATTGCACCTACACTTTGAACGTAAACTAGCGACTCTATGTAACGGAGTTGCACACACATTGAAATCAGGAACCCACTTTCAAAATATGTCAGCTACGCAATTAATACAAAAAGTGCAAGAAAAAGGTGAGGTTTTACAATGAAGCATTACAAATCTGTTAGCAAACATGCGTGGTATGAATGAGTACTGGTTCTGATGTCATGGAGATGTACGTTGTATGATAAGAAACCTTGGCCAACCCACTTGGTTTGTTACATTAAGTTGTGCAATATGTGCATGAGAAGATTTACATGATTTCCTACGCATATCAAACAAAAACAAAACAAACATAGATATACTAACACCTGGAGAACTTTGCGCTCTAGATTCTGTTAATGTTTCAAGATATTTCCATCATCATTTCATTGTATGCTACACTTTAATTTCAATAAAACTGTTCCTCCCCTCAGAGAAGTACGACACTTGTTTTGGAGAAAAGAATACCAAGCCAGAGAAGCACCACATATCCACATGATTTTATGTATTAAAGATTCTCCTAAATTTGGTCAAGACAGTGATGCCACTGTTTTACAGTTTATCAAAAAATATGTCACTTGTGAAATTCCATCGGAAGCAACAAAGAGTGATCTTCATGCACAAATTATACAATTTCAAAGACACAAATGTTTCAAATATTGTCGTCCCAAATACTAAAACAAAGAGAAATAAAACAACAAATGCCATTTTGGTTTCCCTAGGCCAGTTACGGAAACAGGTGAAGTGAACAACTTCATGTCTTCAGTTAGACATATTGTTAAAGGTAAATCACCTAAGAACACATATTACATAAAAAGAACAGAAGAAGCAAAATATATAAATGATTACAATGCAATCATTGCCCTCTTATGGAATGCAAACATCGATGTGCAGTACATTGCAGACAATTCCACTGCAGTTGCACGATATGTTACAGCCTACTTAACAAAAGCAGAAAAAACAGAGCTTCAAGACCTCTGGAATGACTTATCATCGGACGAAACACTATCTCCGAAATTGTACAGTTTAGGCATACAAATGCTCTCTCATAGAGAATGTGGCTCTTATGAGGCTGCAAATCGTTTAACCGGTACTGCTTTGTATGGAAATCTGAAAATATAGTATGGCTAAGTCTTGGTCCTGCTAAATCTAGAAGAGGGGTTCTCAAATTATACGACGACATACAAACAATAGCGAAAAATGATCCCAACAGCCAAGACATTTTGAAAAACGATTTATTAGACACATACTACCCAAACAGGAGTACCACTTTCGAAACCATGTGTCTATACCACATAGCCCAAAACTTCACATACAAAAATAAATACAATCCGATGAAAAAAAAGGTAGATATAGAGTGACAAATTGTGAAGGCAGCTTAGTGAAACTTACCAGACAAAGCTTAATTAATCATATCAAATTGTCATTAAAAATTCCTCAACATAAAGAAATACATTACATGTCCCTGCTACAACTTTTTAAACCATGGAGAAAAGAAGAAGAGATACACTATGACTCCTATGAAGATGCTTTCAAAGCAAATGCAAGCACTATCACCGATGTAAACTTTACACAGTACAAAACTATGTTGCACAATGAACAGCAACACAAAGAAGTACTCCAGGCCCAACTAGATAAGAACACTCCCGACAGTAGTCAACCTTCTGTAACAGGAAGCCAAGAACCACTGGGACAGCCACTAATAGCAAATGAGGCAGAATTAGCTATGACAGAAGTACAGAACACCATGTGCCACTATGAAGAAGATACAGAAGACTTAACTGTACTACAATCAAAATTGAACAAAGAGCAGCGTACCATTTTTCAAGAAGTAACCAAACAAATTGCACATGGTGTACAACATGAAAATAAAGAATGTACCTGCCAAAATGACAAACCTATACTAATATACGTCAGTGGTGAAGCTGATTCAGGCAAAACATTCTTAATCAAAATCATCAGCAAGTTCCTTCAACAATTGTCAAAAAACAAACTGTCAGCTGTTGTAACTGCCCCCACAGGTTTAGCTGCCTACAACATAGGCGGTGTCACTTTACACCGATTACTACTCCTTTCAGTAGAACACCAAAACAAATTAGATTATTACAAACGTTCTACAAAAGCTGCAATGGAACTACGCAGAGTGTTAAAACAAATGAAAATGCTACTAATAGATGAAGTGAGCATGGTCTCCAACCTAATGTTGGCTTTAATTCACCTCAGATTGCAAGAAGTACTTAAAACAAACTAAGAAGAGCACTTTGGAGGAAAACACATTATTGTTTTCAGAGATCTTCTTCAATTGACACCAGTGAAAGGTGAACCTATTTTTAAAACCTTAGAACACAAACTCGCCCGTTAAACTGTTGGCAGCATAGGAAATGTCAACCTTTGGCAACATTTCCAATACAGAGAATTAACAGAAAACATGCGCCAATCTGCAGACCTCACTTACGCCAACATTTTAAAAAGTATTAGAGTTGGTGTACTATCTCAAGAAGCACAAGCAATATTAAAAACCCAGCACATCCATGCACTTTATGGCCATACCTCATGTGCTACTGATGTCATGGAACAATTAGCACACAAAAATGTCAATTGTATGTCCTTAATGCCAATTCTAACCCAAAAGGAGGGGGGGAAGTGTCCCGTAAGCAGTAAAGTAGGGGGACCAAGAACTATACTAAAGCAATGGGGTCCATACTGCTGTAAATTCAATTAATGGTTTGTTCAAATAGTGAGTTATTTGTAATGAGTGTACCACAAGGGTATCACTAAACCAATACATTGTAGGTTGTTACAGACTCAGAAAGCAATCAGGGTAGTCTCATGTTAAAAAACAATAAAAATATTTATTTAGCAAAAAGATATAAATAATACATGAACAACTAAAGAAAAGCTATGTGATAAACATATAGATACATTTGTCTATTAATTAGAGAGTTAGTTGTTGAAAACGTAAGAACATAAATATTGGTTTTCCTTCAAAGCTTTGAACAGAATAGACAAAAGAAAAAGGAAAGAAACGGAGAGAAAATGGACAAAAGACTGCCAATGCTGAATGGTGACCTAAACCTAAGCCAACATTCCTAGTTATGGCTTGTATTCAGCCAGTACACAAGTTTTTTTTTTCAAAGGATTGGCAGAATTAGGATTGTTCTATGTCCTTCAATTTGTTGACAGGTCTGCCAACTCTTTAAAGCTGTTCCAAATTCATTGAAACAATGTTGAAAACCGAAATGCAACCAATAATTGAAATTTGCTCCACAGACAAACTGGACGTACATGGTATGACACTACCCATGTGTCAACAAGCCACAAAAAGACTAAATACATTAGAACAACACAGCTAGTTTGGAGAAAATATTAAAATTATCCTTAAACTGTAGAGCAATGCTTAAACGTAACCTTGACGTGGAGCAAAGACTAGTTAATGGAGCACTGGGTACAGTTGTTGGCTTTCAAACATACCCACGTGACAACAACATTCAGTTTGTCAATATTCTCTTTGACAAACTTTCAGAAGTAAAAAGGATAGGGCGCTCAACAGCTCGATTCCTTCTTTTCAATGACATGTATGTACGCAGAGAACAGTTTTCTCTAACTCTAGCATACGCAGTCACCATTCACAAATTACAAGGTCTTACCCTAGATAAAGCATTGATAGATATTGGGAACACAGTCTTTAAAGAAGGCGCGAGCTACATAGCACTATCACGCTTACTTACACTTGACGGTCTATTTCTAATCAACTTTGATGCAAGTAAAGTAAATGCTGATATTCCTTGCATTTTAGAATACAATAGACTACGTTCATTATACACCCCCATCTAAAAACATATCCTGTTCCACAAAAAGGAAAACGTTGTAAAAGAAAACTAATTCAAACAGAAATGCAACAGGATCACACTACAAATCCTCCAAAGTGAGTAAAAGAAGCTAATACTTCATCAATTACCACAACCAAAGAACAATCTATTACTCAAAGTAACTCAGGTACTTCTTCAAAGAAGCAACACCACACTTCAAAAAAATGGCTTGGACACAGAATTATCTGGTCCATTCAAATTTAACTGGTGTAAGTTGCTACGCAAATGTAGCAATCAATATTCTATTTCAATTGCCACCAATTGTTGACAACATTTACTTACACAGTACAGACCAATTGTGTTTGCAAATGTTAGTCCTTCATAGAAACGCAACAATCAATCCTGACAACACATATATTGTTCTTGGAATAAGACAAGAATTGGACTACTGTGTTGGAATGTTGAAATTCACTATAAACTTACAAGAAGATCCACAAGAATTTCTAATGTACTTACTCTGATGTATGATGTGTCAATTTACTTATTTGATAATGCAAGGTATAAGATCCAGATATTCACTGTTTTTTTTTTAATATTATGTAGTTTCACAAATGTGTTCAACTTAAAACACCTTTCTCATATGTATACTATTGTAATTAGAATCTCACTTATTATTCAATTTACTTACAGCCACAATGATCTAGTTTTACCTCATCCTAATTCACACATAACCCCGCAAAGTGAACAGGACCAAGCTCAACAGGCCTCAGGGTCCTCCCCCTCTCTGTCTGCCTTGCAGCACTGCACACTCAGCCCACATCATCCTCCCCACTCATGCTGGGCTGACGGCTGTAGGCCCTTGTTCTCACTGATGCTCTGATGCTACAAAAGTAAACACTCACCCTCCGCTGAGCCTGCACCAAGTATCCACCCTCCCCTCAGCTCCTTGACTTATGATACCACTATGAACTTGCCTCGCACCCCTAGACTCTGGTTAAAGAAATATGGCAATAAGCCCCGCACACCTATGCCTTTTGAAGTAAGATTGCATGCCCCTTATCAGCGTGCCACCATAGCTCACCCAAGACCCCCGACCCCATGGGTGACAATATATTTTCTGCACGATAACAAACAATAAATAATTGTCTTATGAGAACTAAAGGAATGGATGATGAATGAAATAATATTATCTTGTGAATAGGTTAGGCACCTGGACCCATGTATTCTCACTCTTATTGTTCAGGTCAAATGTTTAGTAGTATATCTCTCATGTGTTAAACTAGTAAGGTGATGATTAAGGTATGTGTGGCCACAAGTTCAACAGCTATGCAGCATAAATTGTAACAGCTCGGACATCATCCGACCCTCCACTCTACCCCCAAGACCCCAGCTGACCCGTGCACCCCACACTGGCACCACGTGAACTTCCGCCAATCCTGGAGCACCGGAAGTACTGATTACATAGTATCTAGTCTTCGCCATCCAATTCACACAATTTATGTGCCCTCTATAGTTTACATCATTGATGACGTTATTCTGTAATAAATATGAATGTTTTTCTGTTGTCTGGCAGAGCGCTCTCAAAGTTTGCAGAGTTCTCTGCTTGCCCTATTTGCTTTTGGATAAACTTTACTTTTTACATTCACCCGCACTTGGTCCTGCTCTTATTCCCTCCTGGGGTGTGTCCATTACTGACTCTCATTGGGTAATTATCATTGCATTTTTGGGGGACGCTCACTTTCAATTGTCACTTAAAACTGGGAGGAAGGTTGATTTTCAAGAATGGAGAAGGGTTCCCATCACCAGTCTTTTTTCTCCTACAGAGATGGCAGTGATGTCTGGGATTTTTTTTTTTTTTTAATGGAACTCTACATTTTCAGAATGTCGATCAATTAAGTGACAGGCTGACATCATTGGTACTCAATTTTAATTTTGTAGGGTGGTTAGTCGGAGTCCAGAGGACCTTGTTTACACAGTAGATCAGATGTGATATCCTCCTCACGAGATTGTTCCCTAGTAAACAAGGTGTGCCCGCGGAAGTCATGACTATCAACGGATGTTTAACTGGTGTCGCACAATTTTTATTTCGAGATCTTAAGTCCCTTCAACAGAAATATCATCACCATCAAAATGTTGGAGTTTACCAGGAAGTGGTATGAGGGAAAGTTGGTGGGCCTCCCCCTTCCTGAGTTGAGTTGGTCAAAGGCCCTATTTGACAGGAGGGTGGCTTGGGATCCAGTATCCACCAGAACTGATAATGCCCCTTGACCGTTGCATAAAATCTGCCTTCTTTCTCATCCAGGGTGCAAAGAAAGTGTGAGTTATTTGACAGCACAGTGGTCATTTCCTTAATAGTGAAATCTGACACTTCTGTGTCAGAGTTCCTGAATCTGTAAAGAAAACTTGGCATCTCACAATGGGAGTTGTTGGTAAATCCTCCTTTTTCCCGGCTCCTTGGCTGTCCACCTTTACCTGGTAACAGTTCTCATAACCTGTTTGGAGAAAGGACAGCCACTCCATTTCAATTCTGTCTGGTTCATCTTTTTGGGGTTGAAGAGTTTCCTGGTCTGGGTCAGCCTCCATACTTACCCTATCTCACTCAGGGTCCTTTGGGACCAGTTTTCCTTTGGGAGGGATCTCCCTGTTTTTGAAAGAGAAGGTCTGCTTAACTGAATCCCCCAGGGATACTTCTCTTTCAAAGGGGATGATCCAGAGTTCCTTGAAAAAGTGGGTTCTTTTTTGGCCCTCCTACTTACCCTTTGCTCTTTGGGTTCTAACATTTCACGGGTAGAAGAGACACTTTCAGGAAGAGAGGTTTTCAGGGGTTCTATTTGGTTGAGAAAAGAAGCTTCCTAAAGGGCTCGGCATTTCCCATCCACCTGGGCTCCATGCTTAGGAAACTGTGTTTGGTCAGAGGTTTCTTTCATTCATTTCCCCCCTGGGGCATCAGACCTCTGTGTTGGGTAATTCTGGGATGCACGGTTAGGTTGACCTAACCATACACCCCAGATCGTCGGTCAGTTACGGGACCTGTCACTTCAGTTGCAAGAAATGTTTTGGGTTTAGGGAGATCTCGAGTCATACCTCTGCTGCTCCCAAAAAGGGTAACTTTCCCATCTCCCAGAGTAGCTCGGGTACTGGAAATATCCACCATAATTTTTCATCCTGAATCTCTCTTCTCCCAAGTTCAGGGGTCTATTGAACTCGAACCGGGGAGCGAGAGGAGGAGGATTTTGGACATTCTGGTTTGGGGAATAACTGGGGAAATAGGAAATAGTTCAGATTGGGAGGTTGAGTGATACTTCTCTCTTGAGGGAAGTTTGGAGGGAAGATTCCTGGGGCAGTACTTACCTGATTGGTTCCCCCCCTTGGGCCAAGGGAGTGTATACATACCCAGAAAATTGGTTGGGTACCCTTGTACCTAGGGCTTCGTGTGACAAACCATCTTCCGGGGTACCAGTGGTCCAGGGATGAATATCGGTTTCTAAACCATCAATCAGCACCAAACCTCTAGTACAACAGAAGGCATCCGAACAGACTGGAAACGCAAGTAAATTATAAACCTCATTGTCCAATTTTTGGTAACATGGACGGAACCGCAAGCTTATCTCTACAAGTTCATGGATCTTTGCTTAGTTGCAATTATTACCCAATGATAAAAGGATCTGTCCAGTCAAGGTTGTATAAACATATCTACTTTATTATTATTATGACAGTTCTAGCACACTACAAAATACATCCCTCCCTGTAAAGGAACATATAGGACAGACTGTTTTACGAAGGAAAGTGAAGCACTCTGGATACTGACAGGAGGGTACTCGGTAAAGCAATCAGTCTTAACTGTTCAAGGTTATTTGGTTTCAGCACCAAAGGAGCAAGGGGTCGTAAATGTCACTAGGAGCCTTCGGAGAAGGACCAGCGGGAAAGAACCACAATGTACCTGGTGCTTGAAATGATTGATACTCAGCAGCGTCAAGTCTGTTCAAGGACGCTTTGCAGCTCCTGCAACAGAGTGCAAGGGGAGAGACAGCTGCGGGTATCAGGCAGTAGACAGTTCGGCAAGGGAAGCTGGATGGATGGTTGCAGGCTGGCCTACAAAGCGGCTCAGGGTTAAGAATCATTGTCTTGGTGCTGTTTGGCAGATCTGGAACACTGGTCGAGGAGTCTCAGACGGCTTTAGTGACTGCAGCATGTCAATAGTCAGTAGTGCAGCCGGTCACAGTTTGAGGGCTAGACTGTCTCGAGAATGTACTTAAATGATGGATGCTGGTTGATGCTTGTTGTGGCACTCCTCGTAGCTTCTTAGTAGGGCTCGTATGGTCCTTTAAGGCAGATCGTCGAAATGGGTCCTCTGAGGTCGGTATCTGCTTCTGTTCCCTGGGAGATATCTAGGGGAGGGATCTTGCTTCCCTCTTGGAAGTCCTGCGATTCCCTCACTGGCGGAAGCTATAAGGCAGTCTATACCTTCAGCCAAGTTCCAAATGAGTCCTTCTTCTTACTCTGTTTGAAGTTGCCGGATGATCTGCTTAATGAAGAGCTCAGTCCTCTTTTAAAGCCAAATGGGCCCCAGTGATTTGTGAAGGGTAAGCCTGCCTTAAGAAACCAATCCTGGGTCCTCATCAACAATCTTCTGTTATGCGTGATGTCAAAACCAGAGTGCTTTGCAACAGGAAAGGTAAGGGGTGACAACATGTACTACTTAATCCCACCCATCTTCCTGTCAGTTGTAGATCAAAGTGTGTCTCTGGTTAATTGAACTCTCTGTGACTCTTGATCAAAGCTCAGGTATCCCTTGAAGTTTGTGGTGAGAACAGACTGTCTCACTCAAATCCCATATCCTGGTAGCCTGTTCAATCACCCAATCGAGGGTCCTCTGCTCATGAAAATCATGCAACAACTGGGTCATTATGTATTTGGGGAGCACATAGAAATATGTAGTTATGAACTCCCTATTATTGGTGTTCACCCGGCGGGAAGTATGAACATGTGCGCACTTTAGCTCCTGCACAAATTCCCTAGCTGCCTGATCCTCACCCCATTGCTAATTATATGCCTCCTCTGGGTTTCTGTGTGAGGAGAAATGTTTTGAAATGGCCACTTTATAGGTGGACCATTTATAACAATCCTGGTCCTCCAGTCCTGCAAAGAAACTGGAGTATTTAGATGAGAAAGTTTATTTAGCAAATGCTATATAATTCCCTTCATTTCTGATCTGGAATGATGTCATCATCTGCTCATAAAGTTTGAGGTGCTCTGATACCGAATACTTGGTATTCTTGGGGTCAGGAAGCTCTTTAAGGCCTTGATTTTTCTAGGTGCTCCCTATCTCTATGCGACTGGGAAAATCTCCCAGAACCACTGGGTTTGGACTCCTCTCACCTGGCGAGAGTGACCTGTCAGGGTCACTCTCCCTGTAGTTCCTTTTAGGGCCATGATAGAACCCAGTTTCCTCATCCCTCCATCCAGGGAGTCTGGGGACCCCACCCCTCACCTGAATGTACAGAGGTTTTTAGAAAGCCCCTCCTGGGCCGAAGCTTTGAATATTCTTCTCCAGTGAGGCATGCTAGGTGGTCTTTTTGTATCGTCATCTTCTGCAAGTCTAACTCCCTGACTTGTCATCATAGGA
The DNA here is from genome assembly GCF_040938575.1 of Ambystoma mexicanum. NCBI lineage: Eukaryota > Metazoa > Chordata > Amphibia > Caudata > Ambystomatidae > Ambystoma > Ambystoma mexicanum. The sequence goes on from NC_090925.1 coordinate 273,229,791, forward strand.
GTTTTTCCAGGTCAGAATTACTCATGAGATTCTTTTTGGCCTCCATGGACACACTGGCCCAGCCACATTCCCTTCTGTGTGGTAGAGATGAATACTCATGAATATTGTACAGGGCCTGGTCTTATGGATCAGTTCGGCTAGGCCTAGGTAAATCTAACTGTCTCATGTCACCTTGTTCTTGATAGGTGGCAAACATGAGGTTGGTTCCAATTTGTACATGGGAGGTTGTAAATGACTGGCATGAGGGCCCTGTGGGGGCAGGGGAGGGTGCTCACCTTGATCAGTGGCCCTTTCCCCATGTACTGATTGGTTAGGCTGCCTCAGGCCTGTTTATCATTTTCTATTTCTTTGGTGAGGCTCTCACAACTGTGTTTCTCTTTCCTTATTTCCTGTTGGTAGTCAGAGAGCTGGCTTTCTAATTCTTACACTAAGGCATGATCAGTTTCAAGCATTCTGCTCTGAGATACCAAGCAATCTTTTGCTTGTTGCACCACATGGTGAAGTGATTTATTCTCCCTCTGTGAGCCTTGTGTGCTGCATGCATATGCAAGGCGCTTTCCCTTCAGGTGAATAATCTCTTTCTGTTGCTCATCCCTACAATGTGCTGCCTCTAATAATTCAGCTTCTATTTGTCACACAGTCTCTACTAGCCCATTCATTTCTTCTCTAATTCAGTTCAGTTCCTGAGGACCACAATGCATCTTGGTCTTTGACCATTTGTAAATTCTGTTATTTCAGAATATTTACATTCTGATGCATTTCCTCAAACTCCTTTTGTGAGTCCATCTCTTTAATAATGGACTGATACTTTTTCCTTGCCAATCCCCTAATTTGTTCATTGAGGGTCATAATGTCATCTAACAGCCCTCTATTTGAACTATTCTGATCACTGACCTTATGTTGCAGTGTGCTCACATTTTCAACATACTCTTTATGTGAATTTTGCAGTGCAGATCACTGTGTTTCACACTCTGCACATTCTTGCTGCTGGATTTTTAACTTATTTTGGAGTTGCTCTATATGGCTTTCTTGCTTTAGCATGAAAATATGGTTCTGCTGTACTTGATCTTCTAACTGTTTAAGTTCTTTCTGAGCCTGTATCCAGGCTTCAGTGCTTCATCACATCAGCCTCTCTCTTTTGCACTTTCTCTCCCACTAACTGCAAGTGGAATTATAGAGAACCCATGAGCTGAGCAATTTAACTCAGTTCTTCTGCTGCATGTTGGGACATATAAAATGCCTCTAATGCTTTGTGCCACATCCAACCTTCACACTAAATATCAATTCATTCTGCCTGAATGCAATTGCAACAAAATGAATAGTCTGTCACAATGCACTTGCCATGAGTCAGAAATAGGCAGATAAATCTGGGTCACAAGCCCCCAATTTGTAACCGTTTATTGAGAGGCCACCAAGCTATGTGCCACACAATAAACAGTCAATGTAGGGCCTTTCGTTTAGCCCTATCTCCAATAAATCTAATACCCCTTGGATCCCCACACTGAGCTACCACTGAGCCAAGAACCACAGGCCGGTGTACAGGATATATATTTGCATTTATTTAAATTAGAAGTAATAGACATCACACTAAACTAAACACGCCACTTTCTTTGTGGATCACCATAAACGTCTTGTTACACAAATCAATTATACAAATTAGTTAAGAAATAAAACACAATGATTGATCTAAATTTCAATTCAAGAATTAATTAGTGCTGGCCAGTGAACACAATGTATAGATGGAGTGCTGTGCAATTTCTATTTTCCTGCACACTTAAAAGGCTAGTAGTTTTTTTTTTCTTCAAATTTGGACAATTGAATACGTCAATTAAAATTTCATCCACACTTTTAGTTTAAAATAAACACAGGATGATTATGCAGTTTGTTTTAGACCCCCTACTTTGTTCTGGGTTGGGGAAGCCTGACAGAAAAATGGGTGTGATTGAAGGATTGTGGATTTCAGATCCCGCTCCACTTAAAGGCCTGGGTTGGTGAAGCTGGATAGCAACAATTGGAATGATTTGAGAATTTTCAATTTTCATTGCCACTCCCCCACATAAAGGCCTGTGTTAGGGGAAAGTTGGACAAAACGATTGGCATGACTTAAGAACAAATACACCTCTCTTCCTTAAATAATTGAGGGTCAACAGGACAAAACAGATTACTCAATAAATTATGGGCTATAGTTTTGCAGCACACACTGGGAAGGGAGCTTTGCTATTTTCAAATTGTAACTAAAAATACCCCATAGTGTTCTGCCAAAGGGAATTCATTAAATTCATATTTTTAGTTACATAGGCTAAGGATCTACACAGTTTTGCCACCCCCGCCATTATAAAAGGAAAGGATTTAAGTCCAGCAGATCCCGCTCCCCCCCTTTGGTTCCAAAGGGTTGACTTCTACTTATATAGAAAACAGTCACCTGCATGTCAGAGCCCATGGAACAATAGGGCAGGAATCTGGTCACTCCTCACAGGGTGGTCCCCAATGCTCCACCATAGGGGCCAGTCAGCTTGTTTAGCCTTCCCCTGCAAAAGGCAGCTCCAATGGACAGCTCCACCCAAATGTAATGTCTGCAATATCTTCTTGTGTTTTCTTGTTGCTGATAGATGGAGAATCTTAGCAGCTCTCCTCCGATTGTAAATATCAGCAGCTCTGTCTCTTCCTCATAGTGCTTTCCACCTTATATAGCAGCAATGACACCATCAAGTTTACTATCTTGGGGAAGAACCCTGCAAGAGTTCTTGCAACCAGGATTGGACAGTTACCCATCTCTCTCCTCCAAACTCCAGCCCATATCCACAGATTGGTTTGCAATCCCCATTAGTTCTCATGTCAGATCTTTGGCAAAAACTAGTTATGTGGCCAAACTTCATCATTTTACTAGCAACTGCCATAATAAATATATTATGCTTTACAGCTAATCATGGGGAATGAAATAAAATTACGGCCAGGTCTGCACCATTGTGCACAACTGTTTGGCGATTTCCCACCATTTTCACTGAAAGCATAACAGTTATGACCATGTAATTTAATCTCCACGTTCATAATTTCACCCATCACCAGTTCGCCAACTCTTAAGATCAGCCAGGAACCTAGTTTAACTGGCCATTACAGTTGCCTAAGTCACAATTGGATGAATTGTATATCACCAAAATTGCCTGGAAACGATCTAGAAAAAGACACATAAATAAAGAAACTCTGACTTAAGGTTATTGACAACAAATAACTAAATAATAATAGTGTTTTTAAACTAGAAGCAAAACTTTGGAATATGCAAATTGGAGGCCTCCTGTCTTCAGTGCTATTTGCCTGGGCATTTTGTCTCTCTGTGCCAGTGTTTCTATTTGTTTCTTTGAAGTTGGTTATTTGAAGTTGCTTAGAGCTCATAAATAGGGGATGCATTTGCTACACACAGATCCCCACTGTAGATAATGAGTCGGGCTGGCCCTCTGATGTCATAAGGTCTGTCCTCTTATCTGAAGGGGTCCACTATTTTGATCTGAAAGGTACCCATTTCTTCTATTTCTTTCAAAGGTCAGCTCCTCTCAATTGTAGCCCCTGTTTTTATACTTCCTCTTTAGATTCCGCTGATGCACAAGCCAGGGCCAGTCTCTGCACAGAGCCCATCCTTCAGGAACAACACCATTCAGGCAGGCCACATCATATTGCAGTTGTATAATAGCTGGGGGAACGTAAACCAGGCTTTCTGTGGGGGTCATTTGTGAAATTTGTCCCACAGAGAGCAAAGGGTTTGCCTCAGGCCTACAGTAACCTTTTCTTGGAAACAAAGTGTGATTTTCTTTACAAATGTTTGCTGGTATTTTTCACTTTTTGTCAACATGCATCATGTCTTTTCCCTGACATGTTTATGTTAGCATGGGAACATTCTTCTCATGTCTTGCTTTTACTTGCATCACACATGCAAAGCTGTTCTTGTGTCAGTGTTTAAAAATCCTATTTTTCATGTGAAATGGACCTTTGAATTTCTTCTTCATTTGTGGATTAAAATGCTGTGGTTCCTTGGGTAATGGCAGGTAGGCCTTTTTCACATGGCCCTTCAAATTTAACTTGCAAATACATATACAAATCAATTTTTTGTCAATGTTTTAAAATCCTGTTTTTCATGTGAAAGGGACCTTTCAATTTCTTCTTCATTTGTAAGTAAGAAATGCTGTTTTTCCCTTGGTTATGCCAGCTAGGCCTTTTTCACATGGACCTTCAGTTTTGGGCCTTTGATTACACCTCACTATGCAGCTGCACACGCTAAGGTACTTTTCGCTGTGTGCAGCAAACTCTTAATGATATAAGGTTTTTCAAAGGCATGGCCACACTATAAGTGTCTCTTGTTTTCTTTCACAGGGCACACCCACTCCTTAAGGTTCACAGGTTTGTTCATAGGGCATAGCCACCCATTGAGGTTCTTAGCATTTTTTCACAAGACTCAGCATCTCACTAAAGCATTTCATACATTTCTCTGGCTCTCCCACAGCTGGTGTCACTCGTTTAGATGGGGGAGTGTCCTAGGAAAGCAGGTCCATACCATGACGGCTTCATTTCTTCTCCCCTCTACAATACCCTATAGGAGGAAATGGTGGTGGATGTCTATACATGATCACACATTGGCAGGCCATATTATTTGGCCCAGCTCTCGATAGCTAACAGACTGACTGCAATAAAGGAATTAACCCTCCCATTCTACACAGTGTAGGCCCGGGGTCCTGACAAATATACATGCTGCAAGTGGCATCCCAACCACTTAAGGGGGCGGTCCAACAAAAGGAGTCTGCCGCTCCGCCCCAGTTTCTAGTGCCACTGACTATGACTATGATTTGTCATTCCACACACGTGCAGGTGTTTGGCTACAGCATGCCCAGTGTTTGTACAGTGGTACACACTGGCACTGGGATGTGCTTGAGCACATCCCTCAGAACTGCTTGAGAAGGCAGTGGTGGCTGTATGGCCACTACCCTCTGAGGACACGCATGCCTGGTGCACCTTTCTATGCACCAAAATCCACATTTTGCTATTTGCTATGGTCTGGTTCCCAGTGCCCCCTCCATTCGCTCCCCAAATGACACGCTTTCCACAGCCCACCACCATACATAAGACCTCAGGCACCCTACCTTAGATGGTCTTCCATGGTAGCATGGCAACACAGTCCCAAACTCAGGATCTTCTAGGATGTGTAGGGGGGTTGAATTCACCACTCCTGGAACTCCTCCTGGCTTTCCACCACAGCAGAAGCAAGGACAGGCTCCTCCAACATCACATCTTCCTGTACCTGCCCCTTCCCTGCCCTCTTTGGTAGGTCCATCTCCTGCTGTGGTACCACTACACTCTGTTCCTCCCCTTAGTCTCTTTCTGACAGTCTTCCCCCTTGTCTGCAGCAGCATCCATGGGCTGGTGGGCAGAGACAACTTCCTCCTCTATGCCCATGATGCAGTCCACACCAGTCCTAAATACCTCAGCCAGGGTGATTGATATGTCCAATCCTTTCTAATACAAGAGGCACCTGTCCTTGTGCTCATCTAATGGCTATATGGGGGTGTCCACATTACGTTCTGACTCCCCTGCCTCAGTTGGGCTGTCCACATGATGCTCGCTCTCCCCTGTATCTGTGCTTGTCCCTACTGGTGTGCCTGTACTGGCCCTGCCTCTTTTCCCACTCCTGAGGCCTCTTGAGGTCTCCCCCAATGCCTCATTCTACCCTACGGAGTATCAGCAGAATGTGATCTGGGCCTGTGAACAGTACCCACAAGGAGCATGATGCTCCCTACTCCTCTTCAGTTATGATGGCATCCTTTCCTGTGAGGGGAAATCTAGCCCCTCCTCCCCAGCCTTCTTTCCCTTCTTCTCCAAGCATCACTGTTGGGCCATGACTGCTATAAAGGTCAACACTGATAGCTTTATGTGTGTTTACTCACGGCTGCTAAACCTGAGAACCCATAACTGTGTACCCAGAGAATCAGGGAGAACCAGCAAAACCACAGATGCAAACAAAGAAACACTCTCACTGCTCAAAACTACAACACTACTTTACACAAGTGCATTAGTTTCTCTACGATACAGTACATAAACAGTACGCAACAAACACACAGAAGGGAAAGTGTAAATGCTGGTAGATCTAGTGTGTTTTTTTTATCAGGATACAAATAGATGTGGGAAACCTTTTGTGTAGGTTTTATTCCATTGTTTATTTGTTTATTTATTTTTGGCACTTATTTCAGTGCACAAAACCCATGGGCATCTAGGCGCTAGTTACAGAAAGTGAATAATACATTTGATGAAGTGCAGGAGCGTGCACCTTGGTTACAGATTGTATACGAGCGTGCGCTCAAACTGGCAAAACCTCACCTAATGGTGTGGCGGGCTACACCAGGCATGCAGACAAGCAAATGAGACATGGTAAATGGGAGTGAGCATAGACTGGCAAAGCCTCACCTCATGGTGCGGGGGGCTACATAAGGCAAGCATGCAAATCATGTACAGCGCAGGGCTTCAATAGTGAAATCAGGTGTGTAGCAGGTATAAGTCATACAAAGCGCAGGGCTGAAATAGTCAAATCTGGTGTGTAGAAGGTACACGTCATACACAGCACAATGCTGGAATAGTCAAATCAAGGGTGTGTCGGGCATAAATCATACACAGCGCAGGGCTGGAATAGTCAAATCAGGGATGCATCGGGCATACAACATACACAGCACAGGGCTGGAATAGACAATTCAGGTGTGTATCAGGTACAAGTCCTACACAGAGCAGGGCAGAATGGCCTGAAAAGCAGCAAATGGAGTCTAGAGCTCTATTGGGTTTGTTAAGGATGAGAGCAGGTTGGCAGGGTCGCGCCCAATGTGAGAAGTGGCCAGAACAGCTGCCACTGGAGTTCCGGCATAGTTTAGGACATGAGAATGTGCAGGTTTTACAGGCCCCACAAATGCAGCATCTGTAGGTCTGCTTGCGGTGTATAACAGCAACTTTTGGAGATATGTACAACAGGCAAGAGGTTTATACAGCTGGGGAGCTGTTTTACCTGCCGGGATAATGGGAGCAGGAATAATGTCATAAGGCGAAGTTCGCTCGTTCGCATGAAGTAGCCAGGGTCACCAGGGCAAGACAGGCAAGGAAGAGAGCCTTAGTGCAGAGCCTTTTTGAAAGGGTGGCTCTGCCTTACGGCTCTGGGGCTGGGAGTCCTTTACTGCTGAGCATAGCCAATCGGATGGCTCAGCAGTGGTGGGTAGCTGCAAGGCTGTTAGGCTCAAGTTGAATCTGGGTGGTTTGCCGTCAGCCATCTTGCTGTGTACATCGAAATGAGACAATGAATTCAGGCATGTTAAGAATGCTGCAGGAGGATCGAAGTTAGTCTGTTCTCCTAAACAGATGGCTTTACCGTGGGCCAAGACAGGCACGATAGAGAGTCTTAGTGCAGAGCCTTTGTGAAAGGCCAGCTCCGCCTTCTGTATCCGGGACTGGTAGTGTTTTACTGTTGTGTGTAGCCAACCGAATGGCTCAGCAGTGGTGGGTGGCTGCAGGGCTGTTGGTCCCAAGTTGAATCTGGGAGGTTTGCCATCGGTCACCTTGCTGTGTTCACCGAAACGAGCTGATGAATGCATGCATATTAGGAATGCTGCTGGAGGATCAATGTAGGTCTGCTCTCCTAAGCAGATGGCTTTAACGTGGGCCAAGACAGGCACGGAAGATAGCCTTAGTGCAAAGCCTTTGTGAAAGGCCTGCTCCGCCTCCCGGCTCTGGGGTGGGAGTCCTTTACTGCTGTGCATAGCCAATCGGATGGCTCAGCAGTGGTGGGTGGCTGCAGGGCTGTTAGGCCCAAGTTGAATCTGAGTGGTTTGCCATCGGCCATCTTGCTGTGTTCTCCAAAACGAGCCAATGAATGCATGCATATTTGGAATGCTGCTGGAGGATCAATGTAGGTCTGCTCTCTTAAGCAGATGGCTTTAAAGATTTAACTTTTTTTAAATTAAAGATACAAGAGAAAACGGCAATCTTTGTTTCTTCTAAGGGTAAACTAACACAACGAACCATCCCACACAGAACAAACACTTTGACAAAAGGGGATAAAAATGGTTTCAACAACACAAGGAAAAGCAAGAATCTACACTAACGGGCAACAACAAACAGATAACACTCCTCCAAACTCTTCAAAAAGCATCTAAAATGCTCCAAAATTGCCAACCAAACTTAAGTGTGAGGCTGCCCTGTGCAACACCTTCCCTCATGGCATAGCAAACTCCACAGAAGAACAGGAAGTGGGCTGGGCCTTAAATAGGGGGACAGACTTCCTTTAGAAGATGTGTGGCCTCACAAACTCAAAAGAACTGGACCAACTGCCTGAAAGGGCCCTCATTGGTTAGATGCACCTTACAAGCACATCTATTAGTCTCCATGAGATGTGTTGCTGCTGATTGTGGATTGTTGATTGTTGTTGGGAAGAATTGCATGCAGTACCCTCTGGTACCACCACATACAATTAGGACTACAGGTGTAAGCAAAACCAACCTTTGGCATAAGTCTGCACTACACAGTTTGTGGTAGCGAGCTGAGCAGCCAGGCTTATCTCAAGTGGGAATGTGAGCAGTAAAATGATGTTACACAGAGGTCTTACAATCACACTGATTCAAGTAGACACTTACACTCAAGATTTCTTGGTAAAACACTTATTAATTTAGTACACAGTCATTTAGAAAACATTCACTAGGAGTAGGAAAATGAATAACAAACACAAATATACTTCAATACCAAACCAATACGTTTCTGAGTAAATTAGGCTCCCCTGAAATAGCATCAAAATCACATTTCAGTCACTTTAAATAGGAGTACAAAGGCACAAGTTAATAGAATAGATCACAAATACTTTCTTAGGCAGTGCAAATAGTTCCAGTTCACTAGAGGACTCAATTCAGTTCAATAGGCCTAGGCCAAAGTCATTGGGCTAGTGTCTTGGATGGGAAAGAGCAATTCTTGTACTAAACAGTAAGTCTTTGCTAAAGTTCTCAGAAGTAGTTTGTACGAAAAAGGATCATTTGTTGGGTCACAAGCTGATCAGGACTGTAAGTTGGGACAGTTCACAAACTTTCACTGCGAGAGGTAAGTTCTCTCAATTGGGTTGGCACAGTACCTTAATATGAAGAAAAGATACAGCGGACGATGTTGGTTCCTGGCAGTTCCTGCACATTTCGCTGTTCCTGAGCCTCAGTCGTGGGGACAAGAGGGAGGATGTGGGGGGGCTCCTGCACTGCACAGGGATGGGTCAAACAAGCTGGCAAATGGCATATCTTTGGTTCGTGTAGCTGTAGTCAAACACACAAGCTGGTGTCCTTCCCCCTGGTTAATCCTAACCAGCTCTGAGAATAGTATCCAGGTGGCTTATGAGTTGATTAGCCCCACCAACTCAAAGGAAGAAGTCGTCCTTGAAGGGGCTCCTCTGTCGAGGTGAACGTGGCAATGCAGAGCTGCAGCAGGGTTTCACCGGGCAAACCAACGTTTCAGGAGTTGCAGCAGCCGTCCTCTTCCAGCCTGTCTTCGGTTCTTTCGTTCCAGTGGTCGACACTGCTTTCCAGTTCAAGAGACTCGCCTTTTAAACAGTTCTCCCTCTCATTACAGTCTAGCTGTCACTCACCCAGCAGGGTGGCTGTCCTCACCCGACAGTCAGCCAGTCAATCATACCAGAGTGCATTTGGGTCTCCTAGGAGACTAAGCACAGGGAGTTTTGGGCACCTCCCTCACTTCCTGCCCACCCTAGACACTCAGACGCCAGAGACGGTCTTCAATCCTGAAGCCCCCCAAAGGCATAGAAACAAATGGACCAAACCTGGTTTGGCGCCAGAGACAAATGCTAGAAGGACCTTGCCAAAAAGAAATGGGGGAAAAAAAAGACCGGGACCTGTTTAAAGAAAGGGGCCTAAGGCGCCATCTTGAAAAACATGGCTCCCGATATTTTTAGCCACTGGTGTTCACGGTCAGGAAAAATCATGGTATTTTGTTGTAAAACCACTGCCACCAGCCATTTCAATAGGAAAGGGTAGTATTTGACTGCTACATGAGTTTCTAGCACAGGGAATACTAGGTAACAATCACAGCACCATATAGGAAGATAGTTTGTGCTGGGTCTAGGAATTTAAAAAGACTAATAAAGTCAATTTAATCTTACATTCACTGGAAAACAGTAGTTTATCCCAGAGAAGGCATTTAAACCTTTGGGAAAGACCTCCCTGTGTCACTGCACTGAGGGTGCTTTGTAACACACATGGAAAGATGATGCATGTGGAGTTATCTAAAACTCCATAATCAAAGAACACAAGAGTAAAACGCACATCAAAATACATGAAAGAGTGGGAAAAAAGGCTCAAACTCTTTCCAGGTAAAAGAAATCAAGTCCTAAAAATCCAGAAAAGTTGCTGGGGGTCTCTAAGGTGAAGGGAATTAGCACATTTATGAGAATTCTCCCTAACACTCGCACCCCCCCCAGACTAAGGGACATTGGGATTGAATCCACCCCTGGATGAATCTCCTTACTCCAGTCGGTCAAACATTCTGGAGAGACCATCAGCATTTTGGTTATTACACCCTGACTGTGTTCAATGGTAAAATCAAACCCCTGTAGGCCGATTGACCATCTTAACAATTTAGGATTTCCCCCATCCATCTGCATTGACCATCTCAAGGGTTGGTGGTCAGTCTGAATCACAAATGTAGATCCATACAAGTATAGTCTAAACTTCTTCAGTGACCACACAATAGCAAAATATTCTCTTTCAATGGTTGCCCACCTTGTTTCTGGTTCCTTCATCTTCCTGCTGATGAAGCAGATGGGGTGCTCCCTACCTTTCTCATCCATCTGACTCAGAACTGCACCTATACCTGTCTGGGAAGCATATGTTTGCACAATGAAGGTGTAGCTGCAGTCAGGAGCTCTTAAAACTGGAGCTTGGCAAAGGACTTTCTTAAGTCCTTCAAATACCTTGGTGAACTCCTCAGTCCACCAGACCTTTTTGGGAAATTTGGGTGAGGAGACCACATTCAAGGGAGAAGCTATGGATCCATAGTTATCTATGAAGTTCCTATAATAACCAGTGAGACCTAAGAAGGCACTCACGTGGGTTTGAGTAGTAGGGGTGGCCCATTCTTGTACAGGTTGTGCTTTGCTAGGCAATGGCATTATTTCACCTCCTTTTACCTCATGGCCAAGGTAGACCACTTTGCTCTGACCATTTTGACATTTACCTGCCTTTATGGTCAGATGGGCCTACTCAAGAGCCTGCAAAACAGGTTCTTTCCAAGTAAGGCTGAACTCTGCAATGTCATCAAAGTATGCCATGCAGAAGTCCTCCATCCCCTTCAGAACTCAATTAACCATCCTTTGGAATGTTGCAGGTGCATTCTTTAATCCAAAAGGCATTACCGTAAACTGGTAGAGGCCTGCTGGGTTAAAAATGCAGTTTTCTCCTTGGCATGGTCTGTCAGAGCTATTTGCCAATAGCCTGACGTTAGGTCAAATGTACTGAGGTACTTGGCTGAACCAAGTTTGTACACCAGTTCATCTGTCCTAGGTAAAGGATGGGTATTAGTCTTAGTGACTGCATTTAGAGCTCTATAGTCCACTGAGAATCTCAACTCATTGGATCCTGCCTTTGGCACTAATACAACTGGACTAGACCATGGACTGGTAGAGGGTTCTATTACCCCGAGATCAAGCATCTTGTTGACCTTTTCCTTTATTTGGGTTCTTAAATTATCTGACATCCTGTAACCTATGATTTTAACAGGTAAACAGTCACCAGTGAGAATATCATGCTGACCCCAAGGGGTCAAGCCTGTTGATAGTGAAAACAGAGAGGCAAACTGATTTAACAGAAACTAGCACTCCTCCAGGGTCAGATTGGAAGAGAGATTAACTCCTTCTATTTTCTCATCTAAAGGTTGTCCCCTGAGGAGATCAGGTAGAGGTTCATTCTCTTCCTCCTCTTGAGGTGAAGCTAGAAGCAAAGCTCCCACTTCCGGTTTTGAGACATAGGGCCTCATTACACGGTAGGCGGTAACCATGGTGCTCTTAGCGCCATGGTTGCTGCCGGTATTTTACCGTGTCCGCCTTGGTGGATGGCGGAATTACTGCCCTACTCCAAGGTGAGCGGGGGCGGTAATTCCCCATTCACCAAGGCACTTCCCCATTCCCATTTCTGCCCCCATAGAGCATAATGGGAATGGGGAAGGCGCCAATTATGATACCGCAAATTGCGGTACCGTAATTAGCTCCAAGGTCCCTTTGCGGCACCCTACTTTAATGGCTGGTAAAACCAGCCTTTAAGGTCAGGTCCCGCAAAGGGAACTCGTAGTAAAAGGGTAAGGGTTTACCGGTACCGGTGCCCTTACTGGAACCGGTAAACCCTTACCGCCTAATGTGTAATGAGGCCCATAGGCTATTAAATGGATGGTGTGAAAGACCCTGGTGGCCTCCTTAATATTGCCTAAGTCCACCAAATAATTGACCTCTCTAAGTTTTCCCACAACCTTGAAGGGTCCAATCCATTTGTCCTGTAAGGCCCTCTGCCTTGTAGGTACCATAACTAAAACGTGCTGGTCTTGAGTAAACTCAACCATGCTGGCCTTATGGTCATGCCAATGCTTCACCAGAGCCTCACCTGTTTTTATGTTGTCAGATGCTTCTGTCATCATGCGTGTCAACCTCCTCCAGAGACCAAGCACATTGTCAGTTACTCTCACTGGCTTGGGAGAAGGAGCACTCTCCAGCCCCTAATTAATTAGGGCCAATGGACATCTAACTGGATGACCAAAAAGAAGCTCAAAGGGACTAAATCCAACTCCCTCCTGAGGGACTTCTCTATAAGAAAATAGAAGGCATAGCAGTAGAAGGTCCCACTTTCTTCTAAGGGGTTCCTCTAAAACACCTATAATGCTCTTCATAGTACTGTTAAACCTCTCTACCAACCCATTCATCTGGGGATGGTAGGCAGTTGAGAACTTGTAAGTCACTCCACAGTTTTTCCACATGGCCTGCATGTAGTGGGACATAAAATGTGATCCCCTGTCAGAGATGACTCCTTAGGAAAACCTACCCTGGTAAAAATACCATGTACGGCCTTAGCAACAGCCTGAGCTGTAACAGTCCTCATAGGTATAGCTTCAGGATAACTAGTAGCATGGTCTACTACAACCAATATAAATTGATTGCTTGAAGAGGTTGGAGGGTCTAAGGGACCAACAATGTCGATTCCTACCCTCTCAAAAGAGACTGCCACCACTGGGAAAGGCACCAAAGGTGCCACATTCTAGCCTCCAATCTTGTCAGATGTCAAACAAGTGTTACAGCTCCTACAGAATTGATCTACATCAGACCCCAATTTAGGCCAGTAGAAATACAGAGAAAGCCTTTCCTTGGTCTTCTTGAAACTCAAGTGACCAGCCAAACGCATCTCATGGGCTAACTGTAGGAACTGGTGTATTGTCTCTAAGGCACTAAACATCTTCTGTAGTCCCATGGGATAGAGTCAGTTGATTCACTGTAGAAGAGGCAATTTTCCCAGTCCAACATATGTTTCCCTGGCTCTTGCCCGTCCGGCTTGAAAGCTGTCTGTTGGTGAAGTCCTTCAAGAGTAGGATACTCTCTTTGACCTCTGCTGAAGTCTGCCCTACAGGGGCTACCTTCTGCCAGTAAAGATTGCAGCTCACAATGGTCTTTAGGCTCCAGATCTCCAACAGGGGGAAGGTCTTCTTCCAGTTCTGAATCCTCAGCAGCTGATTTAACCTTTCCTGGTTGTTCCTCACACACAGCCTCAGCTGGTGGAGCAGTCACAGGTGTGACTTTGGACAGTCCTCTCGGGGAGTGCTTTCTTGCTTTTTCTTTGAGACCTTGGGTTTTCACTTTGTTTTATTCTTCTTTGATATAGCAGTCAGTAATTCCTGTGCACTGGGTGTTATAGATACATCTGTAACATCCACTGGAGAGTCAGTTAATGTACGCTCCCTGGCCGTCCTTGTCTGCTCCTGTTTACTTTTACTGGGAGGCCTGGGGGTGCTTGATACAACTCCAAGGGTTTTTAAGTCATTCCCCAACAGGACTCTCCCAGGCACCTCACTTTGTACACTACCAGGTATCTTGACAGTTATGTTGTTGCACTGGATGAGAGCTGGTAGTCTAGGAAATATAGCTTAGCGAGGCCTTTGGGGGCCTTAGTAACATCCTCAGGTTTAAAAAAAAGATTCATCCACCACTGTAATGCTGGCCCCAGTGTCTCTAATGGCAGGGGTCTCTTGACCATTTACAAGTACACTGTCATTGTAATATTCTTTTGTGTTATCTGGAATTGAATTATAGACATCTACATTTCTGTTCCCACAGACCCAGGGAAACTAAAGAAACACTGGCAGAGACTCCAAGGGGGTCTTCAGCCAGAAATTGAAAGTTTCCACTTGCAAATTGTACTTCTCCCCTCTGAAGAAAAAGGCTAAGGATGCAGTGTGTACCCCTGAAGGTTTACCATAGTGAACTGGATGATCTCCAAACAGCCCTTTAAGATGAGTAGCAGTACCCTCGAGATAGATGTGGATGCAGATTCAGACACATGCATCAAATAATCAAGACAACTCAATAGTTTGGAAAAGTGAGTCCGTTTTATTGACATGTTCATAAAACGGGGAGTACAATGAATATCAGCAATTGCTCGATCTTCTCGCTCTCTTTACTTTTAGAAAAACACAATATTTATAGCAAAAATTTGTCATTGCTGACGTGCAACCTGTGCACGTACTAACGACATTCTATGTGGCACCCTTAAAAACCTAACATGCAACGTGAATGGTTATATGAAGGTACTATATCTGTATATGGTAACATTGAGAGGGGATGGATAATTAATGTCAGGTGGGGCAACTAAACCTTCCCTTCAAAATGGCCACTATGAACGTCACTAAAAGTACATTGTCCCATTGGCTCTACTCACTATAGGACCCTAGATTACATGATCCACTATGATTGGGTTGGCATCATCCCCACTCATACTTTTCCATCTACGTCTAGCAGCACGCAGAAAGAACATTCAGGTGCAGAGAAGCGCGTGTGCACCCCAGCTTCCCACAATGATGCTAAAATGAATCATCATCTTAGTAGTTATGTGTCAATTACTTCTTTGTAGTTTGGCCTTGAGTCTGCTCTGTGCTCTGAGAAATTTTTTCAGGAATATGGGCATGGCGGGGATCCATGCATAGGTGTGAAAGTCTCCCTCTTCCAACCTGCCTTTGTCACGTGATTGGACACCGTGAAATCGGCATTTCTCCATGTCTTTTTGTATATTTGATTTAATTCTACCAGTTCTCTAACGTCTGTGGCTTATCCTGACCTTTCTGATCAGGATCCTCTGTTCTATTCTCTCCTTAATTGTATCCAATGTCAGCCCCTTCAAGCCAGATCAGACCTTAGCTTCTTGGCATGGTCATCCTTAGCTGAGTTTTGCTCTGTCTCGATTCTCGATTTTCTTGCTGTGATACACTCCATTTGAGGCCTTTCGTAACCTTTGTTCAATTCTGCTCATATGTGTAGTGTACTTGCATTCATACCTAAACTGCTTCTTGAAGTATATACTTGTAAACGTTGGCGCTTGCCACAATCTATCGACTAGTTAGCAGAAGCAAGCTTCACAATTTCATTTTCTCTTGCAGTTACTTGCATTTGTACTAACTAACTAAATATCTTCATCATGTATGTGGCATAAGTTTCTTTATCTTGACATCAACTTCTTCATCTTTGACTCAGGATTTCACTTATCCATGGTATCTCCTTAGTATTTCTTCTCTTGTCAGTATTCTCAGGTCATCCTATCTTCTATATGTGCGTCAGTCCAATTTCTTATGACATCACCATTCATCTTCCTTCATTATCTTCTTTGCTTCTTCAGGTATTTTATTCAAACAACCGTCATATTGTTTAGAATGTAGGTATGGCTTTTTTAATGGATAGCCTACTGTCCAGGTTTTCTTAGATGTTGGTATATTAATAGGTACTGTTAAACTGATAGTTACTGGGCAGAGCCCATGGGCTGCTCTCTGCTGGTGTAACTGTTCCTCATACGTCACATACTTTGGTGTGAACTCAAGAGGCATTGGGAGGAGGGCAACTGGAGTGGGGGTGATACTTGACACTTCCTCTTCACTTCCCCCTCTGGGTGATTCATCGATGACTCTCACTTCTTCCTTTGCATCCACTTTTTCTTCATCCTTCACTTTTATTTTGTCCTCTGTATCCAGACATGTTGGTCTAAAGAAATGTTCCCTTGGGGTCCATATCTTTATGACTTCCTTCAAACATCCTGCTTTTCTCACGTGCTCATCCTTGTTCCATGTCATTAGTTGGCATTCTCCACTTGGACAGCAATAGATCCAAAATCCCACATATTTCCTGTGATCCGTTGGATACAGGAACTTTGTTCCCTCTGGTGCATCAATGCTGGCCTTCACACAAAGTCTCTTATTTCTTCATCAATCAGGTCTTTGGGCTTCCATCCTGACTCAACATCAATCATGATCTTCATCCCTATGGCTTTCTTTGCAGTCTTCTGGCATTGGGAGATTATTAACTTGATCACACAGAATCCAAGTAATATAATCACCAACTGGGCTCCTAGGAACTTGAATGCATCTGCCATCCATTGCGGAATCCATGAAAACTGTGCTCCAACCCAACTGTCATCATCAACTTTGTCAACTTCATCTATAATCTGATTCTGTAGTTTTTTCAGCATGTCTATGGCCCCTGTTAAGGTTCCATTCTTGTCATAGAGTGAAGGTATAACTATGCAACATGATAGTCCGATTTATGCACAAACACCTCCATCCATAGCTGTGATCATGTCCAAGACATATCTGTTCTGGGGTGTCATTAGTGTGATTGCTCTCAACTCTTCTCTGATTGCATTGAATCCTTTCATGGTCGTGTTGATGGTCTGCAATAACTCCCATCTGGTTATATGCAACCATTTAGTATTTGCTCCAACCTGAATTCTTGGCATCAAGATCAAGGTGAATACTGAAGAAGTCTGACTGAACAGTCTGTGCTCATATGGGATAGCATCGAAAGCATCTATGGATTTTGCAGAGAAATCATTTTTCCCTCTTTGTTCTCTTCATAAGCTCCACAGATCTCTACTTCCTCAGGTGAGCATCTGCTTTTGGGAAACTCTGAATGTTCACTTTTTGGAATCACCAACGCTGGAACATGGACATTCACCAATGTACATATACTGCCCCAATTTTTCGGCAATCTCATGTATGCCTGGGATCCACACGCCGAATAGTGATCCATGATCACTGCAGCACCATGCACCATTCCTGGAACGTCAAAGACTCACAATTGTGATTCTCTCCCATTCTTCTTACACCATTATTTCTAAAACAGAATGTAGGGCTCTCCAAAGGTATTATCTGTTAGGGCCCTCCTCTGTCCTTTGCCCAAGTCTGTAGTTTAGCAAGCTTTGCCCATAATGGCTTGCTTCCATTCGACACTATGTCAATAGTAGCCTGATAACAACCGATGACTACCCATGCTCTGCAGATCACTACTCCTTTCTCCCATCCGACCTCTGTTCTTCCATCTGCGAGATTCTACTGAAGTTTTTCCTGCAGTCTCCAATTTCTTGTTCCAAGTAATATAATCACCAACTGGGCTCCTAGGAACTTGAATGCATCTGCCATCCATTGCGGAATCACTTCTCTTCTGATCTCTGCTCCCTTTACTCCAGGTTTCTCGTATCTAATCGCAATATTCTTCATTTTGGCATTGTTTCTTGTCTTTATGTCTTGAACATAGTCATCTTCATTTGGATCTGTTTTTTCAGTTGCCCATTTGAGAAAACCATCAGTTCCCATGAACTGACCTCTGGTCTTGCACATCGCTTTATGTGATAGACAGTGTGCTGTCTGAACATCTATTTCGATAGCTACAAACATTTTTGACTTTCCCATGCTGTTGGGCAGAAGTGCACATACAAAGCTTTCCTCATCTGAAGTTCGCCTTCCAACTTCCTTCATGTGTTGGTACCATATGTTGTTTCCCAAATGTGCTGTGCTATCCAGGTAATCATTCAGTTTGTTATTGTCTTCTTGTGTGCTACTTCTGGCTCTCATTCTTTTGATGTGATCTTCCACAAGCATGTCACGCATTACTTCTGTATAGCTCCTTCTTGCTGGAGGACTCTCAGGAATCTCCATCAATGATCCGGGCGTTTCCATTTGTACTGTTTGAGTAGGGGAAAGTGCAATACGCTTCATCCTTTCAACATACCAACAAGGCATGAAAATGTCTCTCAAAATTTCTGCCCGTGTTCTCCTTCCAGGCACTGCCCTGATATCATGTTTTGCAGGATCATGTGTGCTTGCAGGGGTTGTCTCTATTTGCTTATTCTATAAAGCCTTTTGTTTCTTTAAAAGTTCAGCTTTCTCCATGTGTCTCTCAACTTCTCTTGGTGTAAAACTTCTCATCGTTATTTGTCCAAACTCTCGGCGAAACTTTCATCGATCCCTTCTCGGGTTTCTTTTGCTGACCCTGTCTCCGGCATTTCAACTCATTTGCTAAAACAAGTGTTGTGTGTGTGTCATTGCTTACCACATCCATTTCATGCTCAGTCACTCTATCATTCTTTCTCGGAATAGGAATGACTATGTAGGGTCTGGGCACTTTTGTAGGTATCGTACGTACATCCTCAAGTGGGTGCACGCGAACAACACTTTGTACACCTATAAAAAATGCGGTTCTAATCGTCAATGACAGTAATATGATTATGAATATTGTACAGGAGGGTGGAGCGTCCTCCGACGGGCCCATAGGTCAGAGTTCACCCTCGAGTACCTGTAAGACAAGATAGCTGCACCATGAGGAGGATGGGGTGCAGTATTCTCTTACTCCGACTCAATTCAATAAAGATAACTCAATAGTTTGGCAAGGGGAAGTCCATTTAATGACAAGTACAAATAATGGGGAAACAAATGGTAATCAACAGTGTCGCTATCGCCTGTCTCGCTCCAAGTCCCAAATTCTCCATTCAAACAGTAATTCTTATAGGCAAAATGTGTCAACATTTGATGTGTAAAACTCAAAGTTTGTCAGACAATTCTATTGGTTGGAAAAGATAACTTAAGTATAGGTGCTATATCTGTATATGGTAACAGAGCGTGAGGATTGGATAACTCTTATTGGTGGGCGTCTACGCCCATCCCTCTACATCACTCATGATAGACGTCACTACAACTACGACGTCTTATTGGTTCTACAAGCTATAGGACACTCAATTATTTGGTCCATTGTGATTGGGTGGATGTCACCCCTAGACATAAATCACCACTTTAATTAGCAGCATGCAGAATGGACACCCAGGTGCCTTCTGCCCGATGATTCACCCTGCCTCCTTTCCATCAATCAGTACTTTTAGGGCTATGTGTCAATTAGTTGGCTGAGGATGGCCTCGAAACTGTAGCCTCTTATCTGGAAAGGTTATGGCTTCCTTGGTTCTGTGTGACATCAGATGTTGTTACCTCTTCACGCCTGGCTGGTCACGTGTCTGTTCACCGTGAATCTGCTTCATTTTCCTGTTATTCATGTATTGATTCTTCTCTAGCCTCTCCACCTGCCTGGGGCCTCTTTATCTCGACCTTCACTGGCTGGGTGGTATGCTCTGAAGTTTCTATTCTCAGAGGTTGCTGCTCTCCTCCCTTCCTTAGGTTGACCTCAAATTCCCAGGCATGATCTGCTTCTTACTGAGTTTCGATTCCGCTCGTTCCTCTGGCTTTGGCTGAAATATGAATCTTGGCCTTGTTAGCCCCTTGCAGCATGGGTTTAATTCTGCTTTACAAAATGGAGTCGCACCTGTATACTGTGCTTCATTGAGGTAGATATATAGTTGCTGCATGCCGCTCTATTCTTCTACTAAGCATTGCAAGCAGTTCCGTTTTCTTAGCTTTGTGCGTTCCAAGCCTATTTACAAGCGTTAGCTGGTTGAATACTTTCATCTTGCTTCGCAGCTACATTTCCTTACGTCTCTTTATGTATCAACATCATTTCTTCTTATAAATCCATTACATCATTATTCTTTCCATTTCATTCTTGTTTGCCATCTTTCGATTGTTGTTCGTGTTCATGCTATCCTTTTCGCTTGTCGTTTATGTGCATCTGTACGACTGTCCTGGCTCTTATGTTGTCACCATTTACCCTAAATTAGGGCTCTTTGGATCTCTTCGGGGACGGCCTGTAAGTAGTCTTCACTTTGGGCCAGCTGATGGTACGGTTGCCTCAGCGGGTACCAAGCCGCCCATGGTTGTCTGGTTATAGGCTCTTCTGATGGTCACTGGGCATAGGCTCAATGCAGCTCTCTGTTGGTTCAATTGTTCCTCATACATCACGTACTTTGGTGAGTACGTTCCTGGTACCTCAAACTGTGGGGTTGGGGTGTAGGCCATGTTTCGGACCTCCTCTACAATATAATGCATGCATAGATAATACTTCTATATGTCACTTTACAGTATTTGTTTCTTGGGCAATATGAATGTCTCTCCTCCTGAGGGAGAGTAATGCTACTGCTTTGACTGCCCATCTCGATCATCTAAGGAAGCAAAAAATTGGTTCTTTAATACATTTTCATTATTATCATTTCCCTCTGGAGTCTGCTGTCTCTGCTTCACAGATCAATAGTTCTGTCTTGTAAACACAGAGGGTAAAAGTGCACTAATAAGTACTCAAAATTCCCCATTTGCTGTGTGCTTCACCACAGCGGCACCTGTATATCTCTGTCCATCATTTTGATCGATCCTAGAAGAACCGTCAACAAAGACGATTTCTCCTTCTGCCAATGCATTTTCTTTTACTCTGGAGATATCATCATAGAATTCTTCATAGTTAGCGTAATCATGTATTGGCTCTCCTTCAGTTACTGGCTCTGCTATAAACATAGCTGGGTTCATTATTCTGCATCAAACTATTTTAATCGCTGGATTTGATATGACCACTTCATAAGCAAAAGCTCTTTGTGATGTCAATGTACTTTTCTTTTTCTCTAAAATGGCAAATAATGCTTGCTCAATGAATAAAGTCATTGGGCACCCAATTACAATGGTTGTAGCTTTCCCTATAGCAAACGCGGCGGGAGCCAAACTTTGTTCGCACGGGAAAATACCTCTCACCACTGGGTCTAAAATCCCCTTGTATTATGCTAGGGGCTTGTACCCCAACCTGGTCTTATGTGTAAGGACTGCTGTCATAACAGTACCATCTGTGTGTGAAAACAGGAAGAATACCTCTGCATAATTGGCAATCCCTAAAACTGGTGCCGTGCAAATGGCCTTTTTTAGTTCATCAAACCCTTCCTCCATGGCCTTAGTCCACACGATTTTTTCTTTCATTGTCTGTGCTTGCTTTAACGTTTGTAATAAGGGCCTGGTATAAGAGCTTTATTCAAAGACCCATGCCTTGACATAAATGCATAATCCTAGAAAACGCTGCATCTGTTTTATCGTGTTGGGCTTAGCTGTTTTCAAAATAGCTTCAGCTCTTTCAGGGGTAACCTTCTTTCCTTCATGTGAAATCAGTTGGCCTATGTACAACACTTCTTGCTGACAAAACTGTAACTTCTCTTTGTCAACTTTCTATCATTTCTCAGCAAGTAAAGTCAATAACTCAATGTAATTGTGTCTACACTCTTCCTCTGTTGTGCTGCAAACTAACATGTCATCCACATATTGCAAGATAACACTCTCTAATGCAATGTTGCTCAAGTCCATCTGCAGGACTCTACTGAAAATCGAAGGGAACTCATAATACCCTTATGGCAGCCTTGTGCTAAAAGATCTCAAATTCTGTGAATCTTTGTGCAATGGGATTGAGAAACCTGCATTTTTCAAATCAATCACTGTGAAATTACGTGCCTCAACAGGCACGTTACATAGAATTGTAGATGGGTTAGGGACTAGAGGGAACTCAGCCTCTACTATCTGGTTTATTGGGTGAAAATCTTGTATTATCCTCCAAGACCCTGCCTTTGATTTTTTTATCGGATAAACTGAAGTATTGCATGACAAGTCTGACATCACAAGATACCCTGATTCATCATGGCAGAAATTGTCTTAAAAATCCCTTCATCTGCCTCCCTAGACATGGGATACTGTTGTGCTTTTGGTAAGATTGCTCCTGGTTTCAATTGAATCTTCACTTCTCCGACTCCTTTCAGTAGGCCTACTTCACAAGGGCCTGTAGTCCATACTGAGACAGGCACTTTTGCCATGTCGTCATCAAAATATTCAGGATATTTTTGTGCCAGTATCATTTTCTGGGGCACCTCTCATTTAATCATTTTCACCCAATAAATGAGGTTTACCTCAAATGTCACCTCATCCTCACCTAGTTGTTCTTCAAACAGATCGTCATCAGTGACGTCAGTCAATCTGTAACCTTCAACAATGGCGATTATTGTGCACCATTGTCTGCATTCGTCATCACAGCCATCAAGCAAAGCCATCTCTCCTCGCACTATGGCTGCTTGTATTGTTAAGGGAAACACTTGTCCCTTTTCTTCATGCATAGGTATTCTTGGCCTGAACAGAAATTCATCTGGGGTTCTCATTAATAATAATAATAATTAATGATAATTTGGCATTTATATAGCTCTACGAACCCTCAGGTATCTGAGCGCTGCTTATTATTACCCACGGTGTGTGGTGCTCACTGCTCTTTCTGCAAGGCCTGGTAGCCATGACATCAATATGCACACTCCATATGCTAATATATCAGGATCCAGAGTAATAGCTCTCATGGCCATTCATCCTGCATATGCTCTAATCATTTCACAAATGTTTAAATAATGCATTCCTGGAGTTAAACACACTATGCCCTCTTCCGTGAATGAGATTATCATTTTTAACGTTGTCATCAAATCTTGTCCCAATAGATTGACAGGTGTTTGCCTCGAATAAAGCAGTGGCACCTTCATGTCACATTCTCCTATGGAAGCTGGAAGTTCTTTTGTAAAAGGAACAGGGCCTGTAGCTCCTTTAAAACCTTGAGTATTCGTGGATTCATGGCGTTACCAGACAACGAAAACTTGCCCTCATGTATACACGAGCATGTTGCACCCGTGTCCACTAAGAACAAATATTCTTTATCCCCTATAGTGACACCCACCCATGGTTCCTCATTAGGGTTTTGTGTCACTGATAGAAAGGAACACATCAGGTCTGTCCATGTACAATCCCGTCCCAAAGTTTGTGAATGGATTTCCTCCATCACCAGTCACATTTCCTGCTCTATAGTTCAATACCTGTCCAGTGCCTGTGGTCTGTTGAAGTTGCATCGAGGAGTGTTGAGAATGCCCTTGCGGGAAATTGGTCACAGTCTGCTGTGGCTGTACGTTTTGCTTCACGTTTTGCCCTTGCTGCTGTACATTTTGATTCTGCGCAAATCCATCTCCAGCCTGCTGTGAAAATGCAGGTGGATTCATCATCCCCCTCTTGTAAATTGATAATTTTGCACCGTCCCTTGACTCCTGCACATACGCGCTAGATGCCCTGTCATCCCACACGTCCTATACGTTGGCGTCGGTCTGATCATTTGCCCGTTTTGCACATTCTGATTTCCGCCTTGCATATTCTGAAAGCCTCCCTAATTATTTTGCCATCCCCTTCCTCGGAAGCCTCTTCCTCTTGGGCTGAACCCATTATTGCTTTGATCGAACTGCCTTTAGTTATTGACCTGCTGCACATTTGATCCATCTGTGCTAGTTAACATTGCCCCTTCAATGGCATTTTTCCTGCACTAATTTGGCCTCTTCGCCTTTCCTTGCATCATTCTTCTTGCAATTCTTCTCTTGCAGCAGCCTGCAATAATGCGCAATGGTCAGTTGTATTTCTGACCATGGCTTAGCTTCAATTCCTTCCAACTTCTTGAGCTGCTTCTACACCTGTTCTGGCAGCCCTTGATATAATATATGGTAAAACACAGGTATAGATTTCCCCCAAGAGTCACGAGTTTCCAGTACCCATGCATCTTGCAACGTCTGAATGTAAAGCAACGGATCGTCACCCTCTTTCATCTTACGCGTCATTATAGCTCCCAAGTCAAAAGTGTCTGGGTATAGCACTCGAATCACTTTCTATACCTCGGCTCTGCAATTTTTAAATGGCACTCCATCATTCGCAGTATTAACTGTAGTCAAACCAGGGTTACCTGCATGTGTCCAAACATCATCAGCTCTATCAACAAGTATGTTATACATCTTTGATTCCTAACACCTCCAAGTTGGAAGCTTGTGATTCTCCCCGACCGGCTGGTAGCGGTCTAGTTGTTGCACACTCCCTTGACGTGCGGCCGACCGATCACGTGATCCTTTATCGGGAAACAAAGTGGCCAGTGCTTCACGTCGCTTCTGCCTTTGACGCTCCGTGAGTTCGTTTCTGAATCCTCCTCTCTCTCCATGCTTTCATTTCCCTCTGTGTTTGCAGTTCCGACTTACCCTGTGTTTACTTTCACTCTTCAGATCCTTCCCTCAGCTTTCGCTAGTTTCGTTCTCAGTCAGCTTCATGGATCAATCTCATTTGTTTCCCGTTCTGGCCAGTCCTCCATCTGAGTAAGTTCCCATCCTCTAGCGTTCCCTTGAGTATTTCTATCTGGTTCTCATCTCCTGTTATCCTTCCAGATTCTCCCGAAGCTTTCCTTCTCAGCCAGGTTCCAGATCTGAACTCTCGTCCTCTTCCCTCAGTCCTTTTCGGGTGAGAGGATTTCCATTGATCTCTCTTTCCTTTTCTTTCCTTGGGCTCTCCTCTAACCTGCTCCCTATTTCTTCCCTTCTCATAACTGCAGACAAGGTGTCTTGTGTGATTCCAGGGGGTTCCTGTCGGAGACGTCCAACCTTCTACCATCAGCCTGATCTGCACAAGCGGGGATTTCGTCCAGGGTTTTCTTCCCATTGAGGGTTTCCCTGGGAGTCCTGCCCTCTCTCCTGGGTCACATTACCCTGGGCTGAGGGTCAGGGCTGTCATTGGGAAATCTTCACATCTGCTTTGGTTCTCCCAGTTGGAGTCATTGATTGCCAAGGTGAGCTGTTTGTGGGTTCTTACCAAAATTTTTGCTATAGCAACTTTAATTACATATATATATACATTGGATTATCAAAGTATGGCGATCAAAAGACCTTTAATATCCACTATAGCCAACGAATTACATCCCATCATTTTTTCTAACTCGTGTACCCATTTCCCAGCTCGAGATGTCAACATTGGGAGCTTGTTTTTCAGATTCTCTCTATCCATCTGCGGCCATGGTATATACTGTGGCCTTGTCCCTCCCTTCTCTAATAAGGGAAACTGTGACACACTAAACTCCTTTTCTTCTCTCATCCTTTGTCTGTTTACTGCAGGGGTAATATTCCCACATCGCAGTCTGCCTGGCAACGTCCTTAACCTGCTTACATATGGCAGGGAGACAGTGTGGCACTCCTTAATGCCGGTCTGACTGTGTCACTGACTCTGGCACTTTAGATGTGGACGCTGTTGAATCTGACCATCTTCTTCCCATACCCCTAGAGAGACGTCTCTCGCAACCTCACTCTGTGTCTCTTTCTTCTCTTTCTTCTCTTTCTTCCCTTTCACAAGCTTCCCTTTCTTCGTCTGATATTGCCTGTGTCCAACTCATGCAGTTTCTCTCATCTTCCTAATTTCTATTCAGTGTCAGCCTATCTAACGACAGCTCTCTATGTCTGCTGCTGCAAGAAGCATCCTCAGTATCATACAACTGAGTTCTTTCAAAGCGCTCATCCTTTTCCTTTCCTTGGGGTACCTTTCCTAGTCCCATCTAATCATATATTCCATTGATTGTCTCTCCGATACTTCTGGTGTCAAATTCATCTTCTAGAATTACTCTAGACATGCCTGGTACTGAATCGGACTTGGGAAAGAATTCTTCTATCTCTTCCCATTCTACCACTGGATCGGGTTTCTAACCTCCCTTTCCAGATACTCGAGATCACACGTTCTCTGTCTTCGCTTGCATTCTATGTTGTCATCAAATTCTCTAGGCTTCCTCGCTTCCTCTCTAACCCTGTCTTCCTCTTTTTTTCCTAGTATCTCTTCGTTCATCCGCCCTTTGTATTTCCTCATCTCTCCATCTTTTTATTCTCTTCTCTCATATCTTTTGCTCTTCTTCTATTCTCCTTTGTTCTATTATTTCCTGATCATCAGCTGTTCTCTGCTTATTATTGCATTTTCTTTGTTCTTCCTCCTTTCTGCCTATCCTTTTTTCTCACCCCTTCAACTGTAAATCGTTCTTCCATTTCCTTATTCCTTCTTTCTTGTTCATCTCGTTCTCCCCTTTGTCTTTTACCATTGAGATTCAATAAAATCTTACCTCCCATCCATTTGTTCTGTGTGAATGCCATCTCATCAGTTCTATCCTAATCTCCTTTCCATCTCTTTACCTCTTTTCCTGTACCTAGAGATGTACTTGCTTGCGTTTGATCAACTTTTCCCTTTTCGCATCTCTCCTTCTCCTTTGGGACCTTGGAGGCAATATTGCTTGCTCTGTCGTTTTCTGGGCTTTCATCACCACTTTGTGCAGGTGACTCATATGACTGGTTGCTATATCCCGTTGCTGCTTTAAGATCCCTCAGTGGGTACAATCCTTCTTCTTTACTAGCAGTGTTCTTTATTTCAGATGGGGCGGGTGGCGCAGAAGGCTCTTCACCTCCCTCTTTGCATATATTCAGTATCCAATCTAATGGCAGCTCCTCCTCCCTTTCTTCCTGGTACATCTTCCAAAGTTCTGAACTAACCAGGCACTTGTCTAACTTTTTACCAGTGTGCATGACATGTAAATATGTGCTGCAGGACAGTTTCAGATAGCGATCTGCCTTGGGGCTGCGGCATAAACATTTTGTCCGCGGTCCCTTTAACCCATTCAGCACTGTACTGTTTAAGCTTAGGTGCGTGTTTAGGCAACTGTTTGCACATGTGTATTAATTGAGTGATGTCTTCCATGCTTGATTCGTTCACTCCTTGCTCATGTAACACTTGCTTATTTTTTCGCTTCACACTTTATTAAAATTGCATCTCAGAAATCCACAATATGAGCAAGCACCAATCATCGCAAGCTCCAATCCCATTTTTTCAACAATATTTTTTACTTTAATCTTTTTAAAAAACAACCATCAATCCATTTCATGCAATAATTTCCTTCTATAATTGTGCAATTTTCATACTTTTTTTCACATAAAAACTGCTTTCAACTATGATGTCACAATTTTATTCAAACACATAAACAAAAAGACAAACTCTGGCCGGCCACATAAATCTTATGCCATCTGCTCTCTCAGACACATCTTACCCCTAATGTATGTTCCGACTTGGAACTCAAGCCTATCTCTTTCGGATTGTCTTTAATCAGTCTGCGTCATCCTATTTTCAGGACTTTAGATAAGGGCTTCTGCTAGCATTCTTTAAAATCTAGGAACTGGGCGTATACACTTATCGCGGCCACACTCACGATAACTCTTTATATTGCTCTGCCACACTCGAGTCAATATCTTTCCCCTTATATATACATTACACTCTTATTCTGAGGTTATATTTTATCCTGCTTGTGTCAGTTACTTCTTTGTAGTTTGGCCTTGAGTCTGCTCTGTGCTCTGAGAAATTTTAAGGAGTATGGGCATGGCGGGAATCCATGCGTAGTTGTGAAAGTCTCCCTCTTCCAACCTGCCTTTGTCACGTGACTGGACACAGTGAAATCAGCTTTTCTCTGTGTCTTTTCATATATTTGATTTAATTCTACCAGTTCTTTGATGTCTGTGGCTTATGCTTATCTTGACCTTTCTGAACAGGATCCTCTGTTCTCTTCTCTCCATAATTGTATCCAGTGTCAGCCCATTTAAGCCAGATAAGATCTTGGCTTCTTGGCATGGTCATCCTTAGTTGAGTTTTGCTCTGTCTTGATTCTCGATTTTCTTGCTGCGACGCACTCCATTTGAGGCCTTTTTTAACCTTTATTCAATTCTGCTCAAATGCGTAGTGGACTTGCATTCATACCTAACGTGCTTCTTGGGGTATATACATGTAAACGTTGGCGCTTGCCGCAATCTATCGTCCAGTTAACATAAGCAAGCTTCACAATTTCTTTGCCTCTTGCATTTACTTGCATCTGTACACATTTAATCCTAAAAAATATTTAAAACTAACTAAATATCTTCATCATAAATGTGGCATAAGTTACTTCATCTTGACATCAACTTCTTTGTCTTGGACTTATCCATGGTATCTCTTTAGTATTTCGTCTCTTGTCAGTATTCTCAGGTCATTATATCTTCTATATGTGTGTCAGTCCTATTTCTTATGACATCACTATTCATCTTCCTTCATTATCTTCTATGCTTCTTCAGGTATTTTATTCAAACAACTGTCATATTGTTTAGAATGTAGGTATAGCTTTTTTTAATGGATACCTTACTGTCCAGATATTCTTAGGTGTCGGTATATCAATAGGTGCTGTTACACTGATAGGTACTGGGCAGAGCCTATTTGCTGCTCTCTACTGGTTTAACTGTTCTTCATACGTCACATACTTTGGTGTGAACTCAATAGGCAATGGGAGGGGGGAAACTGGAGTGGGAGCGATACTGACACTTCCTCTTCACTTGCATCTGGGATCCCCTTTCACATGGTCAGTAGACGCACAAGCATAACATTGTCCAAATGGTTTGACAAATGAGGGTTTCTGCAGACCTCCCTTTGGTTTGGCACCAGAGGTTTCAGTAGACTGATTTGGTTTCCCTTGTGGCTTATCCTTTTTCTGTTTGGGACCCTCTTTTGGATTGGAGGTATTAGAATTCTCTTTGCCAGCTTACTTTTGCTGTTTCCCATCATCCTTTTTCTGAGTTGTCCCAGCATCCTTGTGAGTAGCCCTGTTGGCAACCCACAAGTCAGCAGCCTTTGCTAACTTCTTTGGATCAATTTCCTTAGAGTCAGCCAATTACTGTCTCAGCTCAGAAGAGCAGGCATCAAAAATGGATTCTAACAAAAATAGGCTTCTCTTTCCTTCAAATTGTTAACTCTGTAACCCTATAACCAACCATCTAAATTCTTCAAACATTCACACAGAAAAAGGTAGCCCAAGGGGTATCATCATGCTTTTTGAGGGTCCTAAACCTCTTAAGGTACTGGGAATGAGTTTTCCCATATCTAGCTATCACAGCTAGCTTCACATTTTCATACTCCAATCTTCCAAGTTCCCCCACCTCCATTACAGCATCAGTTGCAACCTGGAGGAGCCTAGACAAAAGCCTAGGAATCAACTGATTCCCTGTGAAAATCTGAATCCCATAGTTATACTCAAAAGCAGCCAACCAATCCAACATATCAAGTCTCACATCATACATACTCAAAGTTTATTCAGGCATGTGAGGTCTGTGAGGACTGGAAGACATAGAAGACTCTGGAATTGAACCATTTTCAAGAGACAATTTCTTCATTTCAGGAGCATGATGTATATCCATTTCTCTGAGTTTGATTTCTTGATGTTTACGTTCAGTTAGCATTTGGAGCCTTTTGAACTCTAGCTCAAGTCTCGTTTTTTCAAGAGAGATACATTCTGGACTCAGTACTGGACCTGGTAGGTTCCCTGTGGCTACAGGCTGAGGGCTTAGAGCAAGTAGAGGTGCAGTGGGGCTCAAATCCTGAGACTCCTCTGACTCTTCTGTCTCCCCAATAACATTAGAGCTAGACTCTGAATCATTATCATCCTCATTAACACTATCCATAGGGGTTACAGCTCTCTCCATCTGTGCTTGCTGATCCTCCTTTAGCCACCCTCCCACCATCCTTCTCGTCCTTTCCTCTTTTCACCCCTGACGAAGTCGCTAGCCAAGTCCGATCTATGAAAGCCTTGTCAAAACAGGTTCATCCCTGTTCTTCTAAAACCATCAAGGACCACATTGACACCCTCACTCTGGCCCTTGCTGATTTTTGCAACCACTCCTTTGCCTCGGGATACTTCCCCTCCCCTCTGAAGAACACCTTTGTGCATCCTTTTCTCAGGAAACCCACAGCTGATCCTTCTTGTCCAGCTAACTATCACCAAATTTCCATTACTCCCTTTCTTGGCAAACTCCTGGAAAAGTTGGCCCTCTCTCAGCTTAACCTTCATTCCAATTCTGTTGGCTGTCTCCATGACCACCAGTCTGGCTTCAGAGCTGGCAGAAGCATGGAAACTGCTCTCCTCAACATCTGTGAAGATCTGCTCTCCAACCTTGACTCTAACATTCCCTCTGTCCTCATCCTCCTCAATCTCTCTTCTGCCTTTGACGCGGTCAACTATACCATCCTGCTCAACCGTCTCCATGAAAACCTGGGTATCACTGATCAGGCTCTGGCCTGGCTGACCTCTTTCCTCTCAGATCGACCCTCCCTGGTCCAACTTGGGTCCTTCTTTCACCTATCTTCCTCTCTACCTGTGGTGTTCCCAAGGGGTCTAACCTCTCCCCCTGGCTTTTCAACCAATACCTGGCAACTTTCACCCACTGCATTGCTACTTTCTGCTCAAATTTCCAGTGCTACGCTGACAACACTCAACTCATTTTCAGGCTGCCCTCTGCCACCTCCTCTCCCTCTCTCATCTCTGATTGCCTAACTGCCATTCAAGATTGGTGTTCCACCAATGATCTTTGTCTGAATGCCAGCAAGACGGAGATCCTCCTCATCGGCACACCTTCACCATCCTTTCCTCTCACTCTATGGCCGGCCTCCCTTGGCCCTCCTCCTACCCCCACCTGCGAGGCTAAGAACCTCGGGTCATCTTTGACGCCACCCTTTCCTTCTCTGCCCACATCTCTGAGGTCTCTAAAAAGTCACATTTCCGACTGCACCTCCTCAGAGTTACTCTGCCTTTCCTCTCCTTCCCACAGAAGATCATGGTATCCCAAGCTCTGGTTCTCTCTAGCTTGGACTATTGTAACAGTCTCTTTCTAAATCTAGCTGCCTCTACTCTCCGCCCTCTGCGATTAATCCAGAATGGGACTGCAAGACTTGTCCTTGGCCTCAAGCCGTGGGATCGTATCTCTCCAGCTCTGAAATCTCTCCACTGGCTCCCAGTGGATGCAAGGATTAAATTCAAAACCCTCTGCATTGCCGGCAAGGCTTTCTGGGGCCTGGGTCCAAAATACCTTCAGCTATCCCTCCGCAAATACCTCCCCTCTCGATCTCTTCGCTCCTCTACCTCCATCTTCCTCAGGGTCAGTCATTTTTCAAAGAAACAAGCTGGGGGTAGATCTCTGTCTTCGGCTGAGGCCTCCCTCGGGAATAGCCTCCCTGCCACTCTAAAACTTGAGGAGAACCATCTCCGGTTCCGGAAGCACCTCAAGACCTTCCTCTTTTCTTCTGCCTTAGCTCCCCCACTCCACTGCTGATCTGTTCTATCTTGGCACTGTGCACCTGGCCACCCTCTGTCCTTCGGGCACAGGTGCCTGCTCACCCTGCCACCCTCCCGCACTGCCTCAGGGACACCCCTTGCACTGGGGTCTGTATCTGTACCCATACAACCCCCCTTTTTCTTCCTGAACTTATCGGACCTACCCTGTCTGCTGCCTTAAAACTAGCACTTGCACATTTCTGGCTGCATTATCACTGTTTGTTACCTTTATTATTTATTTGTTATTTATCTGTTTCTCCTCTGCTCCGCACTTTCCACTTCTTCCTCCCTCCATGCATGTTTCTCCTCCCACTCTCCCATGCACTTGTGTGTTCTCAATGTCACTGGGCCTAGTAAGATAGCTGTTTTGTTCTCCCCTGTTCCCCTCCCTTGCCTTGCCGCGCTCTGAAACACTTGTGTATGAGCGCGATAGAAATAAAATATCAATCAATCAATACCTCCCAGTCTTGATGATTGAACAATTTCTCAATCAATTCATTTTTCTGAACTTGAGAGTGACTTGAACTTACACATATATTTCAGTTGATCTACTGTTAGAATGATCAGGGCTTCCTTTATGAAGTTATCCATATCTGGCATTATGAAACAATTGTTTTTCTAGTGGTGCTTAGCCTTGTGAAGGTTATTTGAACAAAAGTAAGAGCAGCACAACCAATGTAACACCTATACATTAACCTCACCACTTGCCATCAGTGTTAGGCACAATTGCATGCAGTAACCTCTGGGACCACCACATACAATTAGGACTACAGGTGTAACCAAAACCAACCTTTGGCATAAGTCTGACTACACAGTTTGTGGTAGCGAGCTGAGCAGCCATGCTTATCTCAAGAGGGAATGTGAGCAGTAAAATGATGTTACATAGAGGTCTTACAATCACACTGGTTCAAGTAGACACTTACACTCAGGGTTTCTTGGTAAAACACTTTTAGTACACAGTCATTTAGAAAACATTCACAAGAAGGAGGCAACTTAATATCATACACAAATATACTTCAATACCAAACCAATGCGTTTCTGAGTAAATTAGGCTCCCCTGAAATAGGAGCAAAATGGCATTTCAGTCACTTTAAATAGATCACAAATACTTTCTTAGGTAGTGCAAATAGTTTCTTTTCACTAGAGGACTCGATTCAGTTCAATAGGCCTAGGCCAAAGTCAATGAGCTAGTGTCTTGGATAGGATAGAGCAGTTCTTGTAGTAAACACTAAAGTATTTGCCAAAGTTCTCAGAAGTAGTTTGTACGAAAAAGGATAATATGTTGAGCCACAAGCTGATCAGGCCTGTAAGTTGGAAATGTTGCACAAACTTTCACCACGAGAGGCAAGTTCTCTCAATTGGGTTTGCACAGTACCTTAATATGAAGAAAAGATGAAGCTGAAGACGTTGGTTCCTGGAAGTTCCTGCAGAACTCACTGTTCCTGAACCTCAGTCGTGAGGACAAGAGGGATGACATCAGGGGACTCCTGCATTGCACGAGGATGGGTCAAACAAGCTGGCAAATGGAAGATCTTCGGTTCGAGTAGCTATAGTCAAGCACACAAGCTGGTGTCCTTCCCCTTGGTTAATCCTAACCAGCTCAGAGAATGGCATCCAGGTGGCTTACGAGTTGATTGGTCCCACCAAATCAAAGGAAGAAGTCGTCTTTGAAGGGGCTTCTCTGTCGAGGTGAAAGTGACAATTTGGACCTGCAGCAGGGCTTTACTGGGCAAACCAACGGTCCAGGAGTTGCAGCAGCCGTCCTCTTCCAGCTCGTCTTCGGTTCTTTCGTTCCAGTGGTCGAATCTGCTTCCAGTCCAAGAGACTCTCCTTTTTAAACAGTTTTCTCCCTTTCATTCCAGCCTAGCTGACACTCATCCAGCTGGGTGGCTGTCCTTGCCAAACAGTAAGCCTGCCAATCATACCAGAGTGCATTTGGATCTCCTAGGAGACTAAGAACAGGGAGTTTTGGGCACCTCCCTCACTTTCTGCCCACCCCAGACACTGTTACGCTCACCTGGCTCCCACAGGGGCGTCGATCTGAACTGGACAGCTGCGGTCTCCACCAATGTGATGCATAGTGCCGAGATGACAGACTGGACTGGCCCACCTAGCTTCGTTTGCTTGGCCCGTAGGAGTATTCTTCTGCAAATGGAGAAAGGGAATTAACCACCCGTGGAGTTAAGTGTTAACCCCCACCCCCGCTGTTCTCCCCACTGATCACCTTTAATGTCCCCTCTTATAGTCTCACCTGATGGTTTGGAATGATGAACTCTCCATCCTGCATTGAGCGCAGGGGTGCGTAGATAACCAGTTGCTTCACTGGTTCGAAGGAATTGGTGAGTTCCAGAACAATATTCACTCTGAGATTTCCAGCGAGACGCCGTAAGTATATAGTTCATAAGAGTTCAAATGTCTGACTTTCACTCTTGTCCGATTCCTTGCAGGTTGCAGCTTGACCCTAGCGAAGAGTTCCTCGTGGCAACCGGTAACATTCAGGTAAGGATTTGTATTATTCAACACAGTTCAATAAAATAATGTCAGTATGTAACCTGTTGCTTTCTCCCTTATTCAGGTGCTGAGAGAAATTATGAAGTCTCGGGGAATAATGCCTCCGGCGGTAAAATTAGGTAAGTCTATTGTGGTGAGAAGGATTGCCCTTGTTTGTCCCTTTGTTTCACCTTGCTGTCCTTTTGTTCCCCTTAGGGGCGGGGGTACGGCGAAGATGCGGTGGAGGCTGCGCCGACCTGTGAAGGGGAATAGTACCCCCGGCGGTAAAATCAGGTAAGTCTATGGGGGTAACTAATATTGCCTCTGTTTATTCCCTTGGCTCACCTTGCTGTTCTTGTGTTCCCCTTAAGTGCCGGAGTGCGGCGGGAACATGCAGAAGGATGCGGTGGATAGTGAAGATGCTGCGAAGGCCGGTGAGTTCAGCGTGATGCTGCAGCAGGCGAGGCGACGCGCATAAAATAACTTCTTTCTTCCAGCTCGAAGGCGCGGTGGATCTGATATTCAGGTAAGGATTAAAGGTATTGCTCTTGTTCTAACCTCTTCTCCTTCTGTCTCCCTTTTTCTAGGAGCTCCAGAATCGAGGCGTGCGTGGCAGAAGACTGGATGCAGACTTGCAGGCACGGTGAGCGTTACGCTGCTGGATGCAGAATAAGGCGAAGCATGTGCTGCTCTTCGGGCATGGTTTAAATAGCCTCCAAAGTAGTCCCAGGTAAGTATTCCTCCACGACCCCACCTGAGTAAAAATAATAGTCCCTAGGTAAAGTAGTCCCTTCCAAGCCTCTTTTTGCTTGGAGCTCTTGCAGCATGATCTGCATCAGGTAAGTTTGCAGCATGGTCTTCATCAGGTAAGTTTTAATCTATGAGCATGGCGCCTATGGCGCCAGGACTGACTCTCCATATAAGCCTGGCACCATAGACGCCAGGACTGCACCCAAATAGCCCCTAGCAGGGGTTGTTGGGCTTGCTTGGAATAACTTGATGCCTGCTTCCGGGGTTGCTGGACTTGATCTGGATCCCCGGGGGTAGGCATCAGGACAGACACTAAGATGCCAGAGGCCGTCTTCAGTCCAGACGCCCGCCAAAGGCATAGAAACAAAGGGACCAAACCTGGTTTGGCGCGCAGAGACAAAATCTAGAGAGGACTTTCCAAAAGAAATGGCAAAAAAAGACTGGGACCTGTTTAAACAAAGGGGTTTAAGGCACCATCTTGAAAAACATGGCTCCTACGATTTTTAGATATCGGTGTTCGCGGTCGAGAAAAATCAAGGTAGTTTGTGGTAAAACAACTGCCACCAGCCATTTTGATAGGAAAGGGTAGCATTTGACTGCTACATGAGTTTCTAGACACAGGAGATACCAGGTAGCCCACCCAGCATTCTATAAGAAGATCGTGTGTGCTGGGTTTAGGAATTTAAAAAAGACTAGTAAAGTCAATTTAACCTTACATTCTCTGGAAAACAGTAGTTTATCCCAGAGAAGGTATTTAAACATTTGGGAAGTCTAAAAATACATCCCTGTTTCACTGCACTGAGGGTGCTGTGTAACACACATGAAAAGATGATGCCTATGGAGTTATCTAAAACTCCATAATCAAAGAACACAAGAGTAGAACACACATCAAAATGCATGAAAGAGTGGAAAAAAGGCTCACTCTCTTTCAAGGTAAAAAAAAATCAAGTCCTCAAAATCCGGCAAAGTTGCTGGGGGTCTCTAAGGTGAAAAGGAATTAGCACATTTACGAGAATTCTCGCTAACAATTGGAAAGCAAATTTTTGAGTGAGTCAGAGTCATAGAAGCATGGGACGAGTTTTGTCTGGGATTCATCGGCTTCAAAAACCCATCCTGTTCTCATGGTAGGTGCAGATCTTCAGTAAACAATGTATCCGGTACTGTGGGTCAATTTTCAAGAAATTCATCCAGGCTTACTCTTCAGGATATACAATGGGATTGAAGGTGAGGCCTTCAGGATTTCCCTGGAATCCTGTCTTTCGCATCAAATACTACTGACAAATACACCTCTGAACATATTGGATCAATCCAGGCACCATTGATGGTGTTTCCTAGTTTGAACCCACCCACTTCTTACAAGCACACATAAATATTTTAAAACATAACTGCAGGACCATGCCTGGTACTCTGTCCAGATCACCCTTAGCCATGTTCCTGCATCTGTTGATGGTGGATTTGCTTTCCTGCCAGATCCCTTTCGAGAGCACTACCCATGGAAATAGAACTGGCCCGTGTGTGCCAGGACAAACTGGCAAAGTAGAAAAAGAAGTCACATACATTGTTCTTATCCTCACGGTCTCCATTCTCCTTCCAGGTTGGCCACGTTGGCACTCGAAGGATGAGCTGGCAAGTGCATGCATAGCTTTGAATTTCCCATGAGGGGTGGACAATGCAGGCCAGTTGGCATTTCAGAGCACTTGCTCGACGTTGATTGCCTGGCTCGTTTTTCCAAGTAGGGGAAGTCGCAAATCAACAGGCTTCAGGGACCAGTAAGGCCTCCATGATTCCATGGCGGCCATGACGCAGTGGCAAGAAACTTCGTCACTCTGAAGCCAGATGGTCGCCAGATGGTCGCCACGCTTTAGCCAGTTGGAGAACCTCCTAACCAACTCTGCTACATTTCTTTGGTGGCAAAGCTGTCACCTTGATTATTGCTGTGAGCGATTGTAGTGACTTGCATCGAGGAATACTGTTCATGAATATACTTGTATTGTATTTGTCATTTATATAGCGCCATTTACCATTATTATTGTCTCAAAGCACTGTACTGATTGACGGTGACTATTATACATGGTTAGAGTAAGTAGATATGAACTATTTAGTGTGCAGGATTACAATGGCTAAAAGTGACAGCTACTTTATATGATTATAGTGCATAGGCACACGTATTAATGAATGCCATTTACTGTAACAGCGTCTGTCAACGTGGGTGTCACGCCTACTACATCCATATACCAGTGAGTGAAGAGGTATGCAAAGTACAGCAATGTGAGATGAATGTACTTGCTGTTAGCAACAGTGTAAAGTGTCAGGATTGGTGCTGCCAACTTTAGGAGATGAGCGAACTGTGTGTGGCACAGGGGCCTAAAGTGATCTTCCAAGGATCACAGCCTTGTCCAATGATGATGGAGGAATAGGTCTCGGATTCCCCTTTAAAAATAAAACGGTGAGTTTAGCCATTGGTCCATAATTCTTCAATCATTGAAGGAACATGAAGGATACTGCGTGTACGCATAGGCAGTGTAGCAGCACATAGCTCTTAGGGCTTGATAGATTATGCTCACCGGTTATTGTTTGTGTTCCTCGGTTAAGGCTGGTGGGGTACGATGATACCCTTTGCATGTAATGATTGGAGCACATGGTTACAGTCGGTGTAGTGCCCACACTTAAAATTCATGATATTGAGACACTTGACAAACACAATGTGCATGACTGACAGGTATAGGTCTTGCGCAGAATCAGCAGGAGCTGCTGCGATTCCACCCGGCCCAGTGCAGGGATGATAAGTAGCTTCTGCCATTTTGCCTAGAGGTGAGTACATTTGCAGAGATGTTGCATAAATGTAACTACTCACTCAGATTACTATTGTCTCTCAAAACATTTCTGCTGACACCAACGCCATCTTCCACAATTACCAATAATTTTGTATGGAGAGCGCTATGCCAGATGGTAGATATCCTCCCTTGTCATGGGAGGATAGCTCAGGGGCAACGTGCTCGCCTTGGAAGTGTGTTATAAATAAACTATCATATCAGCCTGGACTAACCACCAGATTAAACTGCAACAGTCGTCATGGGCTGTGCCACCATTACCTGTGGGGGTTTATTGACTCTGAAATATTTATTGCCGTTAGCACCCCATTATATGTTCCAAGGCACTATCCTTTTACGAATGACAGCCTTACATGAAAAAACGCTTGCTGGAGTGAGCAAGGGTTGGTAAGGAGGTAAACGGCAGCCACAATTGCAGGCATGTGATTGTGCCGGCAGACGAGTGTGCCAGCAGGTATCAAAAATCTTTTAATGAAGGTGCTACACCTGCAAATAATGTTCACATTCTGAGTTTCCTGATTGGCAAAGGCGGCCGCCACGGGTGCTAATTTTAGGAAAAATTATTAAGAGCTCATTGTTTTAGAATTTGGTCCTATTCATTCATTCATTCATTCATTCATTCATTCATTCATTCATTCATTTTTAATTAGTTAATATCCACGCAAATGCATGTGTCCACCTTTCTCGCCATCAGTCCCTCACTACTGGGGAATGAAAGCCTGGACTGTGCATGGATTTTGCGCCACCGCGGAAGATTCAGAAAGCACCTGGGACCACTCTGCACGTTATAATTGGTAACATAAAATTCTCTTCCATCCTGAATGAAAAGAGCATAAGAGGTTTGTTTATTGATGAAACAATTATCTTTCCATTGATTTCCTGCTGCCTCGAGGCCCATTGGTGTTTCTTCTTGGGTGTGCCGGCCGAATGTGAAGGTTTTCCTTGCACTGGGGGGGCATCGGTGCAGCTGCTATGAGTGAATTAGATTCCAAACAAACAGAATCAGCTGCTCTAGTAAGGGCACTCTGAGGAAAGATGTCTCTTTATAGCACCTTTTCCTCCATTGTAATGGACCTGCAAACATATTTTTACATAATTTTTCGAATCTGACCTGAGCTATTTACAGTGCAGGGAAGCCTTCAGCTTCACTACACTGATTTGTGCTGATTTGTCATGGGGAAACTGACATGCCCCTCAGACTGTCAGTACTGGGAAACATTGGTTCCCTTCGTATTACTACATTGTTGCCACTTGTGGTAACTTTTTATCATTGTACAATGCATCCCAAAATGCTGTACAATGGGGTACACATCTTGTTTTGACCTAAACAAACACTCTTTTGGTTACTTTTGGTGTTGCGAAACGGCAAGCTGGTAGCAGCAGTTAGTTTTTTTTCTATTTTTGAGTCTAATTTGATTTAGCCTCACCACGTTTACCACATTTGGCTATCTACTGTGGCTAGTGTTTAAACATGGCCGTGCCACACAGTTTTTTCGTTTGTCTGTTGGACAACTTGGCACTAACCCTCCTTCCTGACCTGTGAGGACAGGACAATCCTTATGTGGACTTCCAGTGCACAGGAAATCTGAGGCTTTCCGCCGGTGACTGCAGGGCCATGTGTGTTTGCTGTCAGGAAGGAGGCTGGGTTGGCCTAGTCCCAATTCACATACTGTTTCAGTGTGTCTGAATGGTATGCATGAGCTGTGCCACCAGTGGTCCTGATTTGACCACTGCCAGAGTGTGTGTGGGCCAGATC
Source organism: Ambystoma mexicanum (assembly GCF_040938575.1). NCBI lineage: Eukaryota > Metazoa > Chordata > Amphibia > Caudata > Ambystomatidae > Ambystoma > Ambystoma mexicanum. Next base: position 273,269,068 of record NC_090925.1, read on the forward strand.
TTAGATTGGCTAGTGGGAGATTTGGCGCTTACCTGCCATTTGGATAAGTAGAGGACCCCTGCACCCGTTCCAGAGAGATCCTGGAAGAAACCCAAAGGAGCCATGTATCTTGTCCAGCTACAAGACATGTGAGGAGACCATGAACCTGTATGAAATAAAAGCCTGGCAACCAACGTCTGCTGCTGTCCTGGAAGAGCCCTATCTTGTAGGTGATCTCCAGAAGTCCAGTGAAGGAGCTTCGACCCTTGGGGTGGTGGAAACAATCACCATCAATGTCAGCACAGTGTCCTGCTAAAATGAACCGTAGGAATTTCCCCTGGATCAATCAATGTCTGGCCAGCTCTGAGTTTGTCCTACCGCCTTGTTGCTTGAAACTTTGGTGATCAACAGCTTGTGCCACTTGACACGTCTCTGCCAAATTACGTGGTTCCACCCTTGAGGGGAAGTCTGACAGAGTCACCATGCATCAGTGGCCACTATCCAAAACAGTTTTCCTGCATCCAGTCCTGTGATGAGAGGGTTCCTGCATCAAGTTGTTGTGTAACATCCATCCTGAAGACCTTGCACCAGCATATGTCACTGACCGGAGAAGTGTTTGGACCTGCAACCCCTGGGCACCGAGGACTGGAGCTCATGGTGTTAAAAGCGACCTTGGACCCTCTTCTGAAGATGTGCCAAGTTCTAAGAAGAATCAGAGTATGGGGTGAGTTTTAACAGTACTTACCTGTACCCCATATCTTCCTTTTAAAAGTTTGGTAACTTTTGAAAAGTTTTCTAACAGTTTGGCTTTGCCATAGCTTGCACACGCATTCTGAAATTGAGGAACACTTTTATTCACTAGAATAACTTATCCTCTACCCCTTGGAACTCTTAATTGAACCCCAGAAGCCCCCCACTAACTTTTTCACATCTCACAAAACTGTGGAGCTTGTTGAAATGTTGAGCACAAGGCCCCATACATCTTAGCGATGGACTTCTGAAGTTAGGGTGGTATCTCTGTTGACCTGTAGTGCTGCATACTAATACTTACCTTCCTTAGCAGGGGCTTGTGATGCATTTTGCACGACCAAAGTGATTTTATATATGTGTCATTTATTAGTCTTTTGTGATAATATTACATTCTAGCAGTCATTTTTTGTAGTGTTATATGGCCATGAATAAATACAGTCTTTTCATAAATGTGTGTATAAGTGTGATCCTTGACGTTTCACTGGGGGTACTCATTGAGGAGCCCTTAGCAGGCTCGCCCTTCCCGAGACTTACCCTTAACCACTCACCTTGCTACAGTGAACTGGTTTGGCTACAGCTCCCAGAGTTGATCCCTTGTGATGCAAACAGGGGTGAAACACGTGTAGAGAGTGAGAGCTCATATGAGAGTTCATATATGGAATAAAAAGACAAACTTTTGAAAGAATCTTGAAAAGTGTGAAGAGAATTTATTTGGCACTCGCAATTATAAATTGTAAACACTAACTTGGAATGTCGCCATTGGATATGTATATATATTCTGAAAAATAATTTAACTATATCTATGGCAATCTAGGTAATGATGCAATACCACAGCTGACAACCAAAACAAAAAAAGCTATTAAATTAGAATTTGCCTCGAGAAAGAAATCCGGTTAAGGTTTCCGTCAAAGTGTTTACAGTGTGTTCTAAGACAACTCAGGCTGGATTCAAGAAGCACTTAAATCAAAAATAAACTAAAATGGATGAAGCATATGAAAAACGGGAAGCTGTAGCTGAGGAATTATTCCTACGACATAGACAATCACAGAATACAAGCCCTCCTCCCAATACCTCATTGAGAAATCTATTTAAACAGTTGGAAAAAGCAAGTAAAAATGAATTATCCAAATGGTGTGAAATTAAAACGCTCAAAATGTACATGGAAGTGGGATGAATACTTAGGGGATTAAGAATCTGCATTTTTCCTTCCTTCGAAGAAGATGACAAACAAGCATTGAATGATTGGGAAAAACTTCTAAAAAACACCTCAAGGGAAATGATGATTCACATAGTAAAACAAGCAGCGTGTACCCATGAAGAAATCACGAAAGAAGTTGAAGAAATAAAGCAAAGAATAGAAAAAATTAACCTTCCAGAAGTTACTTATAAGAACTATCAGATAAGGGATGAATCTCTTCAAAAATATGAAAATGAACTGAAAATGAAAAAACAGAAGAAATGTATACGTGATGAAAATGACTACCTACAAAAAAGAATTTACACATTTCAAAGAAAATATGATCAAAAATCAATTCAGAAAATTAAATCACCATCAAAACAAGGAGCTGCAAAAAATGCTAGTCCACAAATATCGCCACTTTCTTCAGTTGTAGACTCCTCAAGCGATATTGACCAAAGAGTTGAACCAAACAATGAGAATGAAAAAAATGTTTTTTTAGCGGTAAGGAGAACAAGAGTACTTTAACAGTGCCACAAACCACTACTTCAAAACTCGCAACGAGAAATCCATCCCCTGTTCTGCAAGAGATGGTTAAGGTTGGGGATGCACCTACGGGAGCGCTAAGGGGAGTGGGGCCTTCTACAGATTCAGGGGTTGGAACAATTGGAGGGGAATTCCATACCCCAGGAAATATGATGGGAAGGAACGACGGGGTGGTGTCCGTCATTGTCTTTGGCACCCGTCCTGCTTCCAAGTGAGGACATTAAAATCTTGGTAAAACAGGCCCTAAAGAACTAGTATGCCAGGCGCAACATTCCCAGCTACCTATAATTGGATGGAAGTAAGGCACCAACCTACTGGAAAAAAGGATAACATAGAAGGAGTGAATAGGGACGACAAAGCGCCTGGACCTATTCACGATTGTGATACAAAAGGTAAACACCTATTTGAGTCAACAACCATTATAGGGTTGGGCCGAGATTTAAAGAACCTGACCCATAGCTCTGAAGGCCCTGTAAGGCATGGGGATGCTGCTAATGCTCAGCCTTCTCTCCATGCCCACGCAACTCACTCAAATGAGATATCTGCACTACAGACAACTCAATCTTGTCAGGAATCCTCCAAATTACAGCAAAATCAAATGTGTGAGCAGCATGTAACGAGATACAGCTCTGATAGAAATATGCACGTCCAGCCGCCTAAAGAATGGGTGAACCTGGTACGAGCTGAGCATTCTTCTGAGGGGGAAAATAGTAAGGCTCATATGGCTGATGTATGGGCATTTGGTAATGATCTGCAGAAAGAAGGGGAGAACAGAACAAGTTCTGAATACCCGATAGGGGGGGAAAAGCACAGTCCACATAAGTCCATTAGACAAGCTACAAATAACAGGTTGCCTAATAGAATGGACTGGAGACCTCCAGCCTTTACAGATTGCCCTAGCATCATGATATATTCCATGTTCTCGCAGGGTGGTCCTGTTTCACCTAATCGCCACAGAATCTTAGCCTTATTTAGTGAAATCCCAAGGCTCTCCATGATTTCATCTGGTGACATTAAATTGGTCGATTTTATCCACCCCCTGAGGTTTGACTGTGTAAGATTGGTGTTCTTTTCCCAGGCTATTATGGACCTAGTGCCTCGGAAATCGATTCCATCCATTGCTTCGGCTTTGATTTAGAACCATTCGATAATAGATTGATTGGCCGAGCGGTTGAGGTAGAGGGAAGTTATCCGGTGGACACCACCCCACACTCCTACTCAGAGAGGGTGGAGGGGGCAACTACACAAAATCAAACACCAGAAACCGACCTAAAATGGCTGGCCCAAACGCTTAGTGAATCATTAGCTAAGATGCAAGCTTTGAATGCAAAACTATAGACCTCGACGCCACTTACAGTGATATCCTGGAATTCTCGGGGAAATAAAGTTTTAAGGATGGAGTCTGATAACTTGAGCTATTTTACAGAAACTAGTATTTTCTGTCTTCAGGAAACTTGGGCACTTTCTCCTCTGGTGCTTGATGGGTATAGCCTGCATTAAGTACCAGCAGTTAAAAAACCAAGGGGAAGGCCCTCGGGGGGCATGCTTATTGCGGTGAGCAATTCCATGCCCTTTAAGTGCCTTAGGCTTTTCTCACCTGACAAGGCTTCCCTCCTGTTCCCCTGGGATACTTGCTGATAGTAAATGTCTATTGGAGTCCTGAGCTAGACCTAAAGGAATTAATCAAACTGGTTGACGATAATATACAGGAGTGCCAAACATTGTGTCAAACTTTGAATGTCATGGTCATGGGTGATTTCAATTCCGAAGCGGGTATATGTACAAAGAACCTTGGCCCATCTAGAAAGCAAGTACAGGGCCAACAGTGGAATGTTTTTCTGAAGAACTGTGGCTTAATTTGTGTAAATTATTACCTGAGTAAGGATGTGGCTGGCTATACCTGGACAAATGGATCTGAGTTCTCTACTATATATTTTATCTGTGTTAACACGCTTTTACTTAATTACATATCAGATTTCAAAATTATTCCCTCATTGGTGAGTGATCACAGTGTCCTTAAATTGACCTTCCTGGTGCAAACTTCAGCTGCACCTACTGAAGTATATCCACTGATGGTGGAGCACAACTGTGCTTGGAATAGAATTAATTGGCACTGGGATAATGTTGAGAAAGTGAATAAGGTCTTTCTCCAGGACTATGACAAACATGGTTGTGATAAAAACATCTTAATGTACACTCATGGGGAATTTAATTCCTATATCAAGGGGGTTATCCTTGGGCCTAAAGGGATTGGGAGACCCAAGAAAGTGGGTACCACTCATGCACATGTTTTTGACCCCACGTTGCATCGACTCAAAAGAGAGAGGAATCGTGAGATTTGGAGTTTAGTGAAACTCCCGTATACTCCTCTTTTGGGAGATGCGATTAGAAAAGTAAAAAATAAATGGAGATCCAAAGCACGCACATTGAAAGCAAACATTGTGCAGAAGAATGCTGAAAGTATATTGGAGCAATTATCCAAAACTAACACAAGACATTTTTGGTCCCTGGTTAACAGAAGAAGAGATACGCAAGCAAGGGAACAAGGAGTATGTATCTATTTGGGAAGGGCATTTTGGCTCCTAATATGGTCCAGCAGCCACAAATTGGCTGGTTCCGGATGATATTGTTACATGTCCGTGGAACATCCCCTTTACATTGCAGGATGTACAAAAACCTATTTCTAGATGCTCGCCATCTCGTGCTTCAGGGCCAAATATGCTTGCCGATGTCGTTTTTAAGGGTAATATGAATCTGTGGGCCAAAATTTGGTTTCTTCTGTTTAAGGATATTGTTATATCCAAGGTTTTTCCAACTACTTGGCACATATCTGTTGTTGTACCCATCTATAAAAAGGGCAATAGGTCTTTACCATTTAGTCACAGACCTATCGCCCTGTTTGAGGCTGACTCTAAGATCTTTGCCTCACTAGTCCTGGAACACATCCATGTTTGCATGGATGAAGAGGCAGTACTTTCACCCCAGCAATTTGGCTTTAGGAAAGCCGTGGGTACTGATGCGGGAGAGCTTTCATTGACAGTTATGCAGCATCAGACTAGGCAAAGAGGTAGCCAACCAATATACTTAGCGTCAATTGATCTTTGCTCCGCTTTTGATTTAGTTCATAGAGCCACGCTGTGGCGTAAACTGTTTGCCCTAGATATGCCTGCACAGCTCTTTTCTATACCATCTTCATGTAGAAACCAAAATCAGGGGACGACTTAATACTGAGGGAACTCTCTCAGAGGAAATCATTACAAGTAACGGTCCTAGACAGGGGTGTATATTTGCGCCAACCATTTTGAATTTGTATTTGTCTGATGTTGGTCCGCACTTGGAAGAGGCATCCTTTGCCGCCCCAAAAGTGGAGGGCACTAAGATTGTGTGGACCGCCTACGCGGACGACGTATTACTGTTTGATTTAACCCCAATAGGCCTGCAACGGTTATTGTCATCATTTAAGAAATACACTGTGGAAAATGCATTAGCTATTAATCGCTCAAAACTTTTATCATGCGATTAAGCTATACGAAGAGTGCTATTAAATTTGAGTGGTTCTTGGATCAGGCCAAACTCTCAATTTGTCATGCTTTCCGTTACCTTGGCTATCCTATTTTTGAGAGTATAACCAGGGTTAATCTGTGCACTTACTTGGATAAAAAAATAACTCCATTGATTTCCCAACTCAAAATTGATAATAAATATCGGAAATTCTGGATGTTACCATGTTTAAAAATGTACCGCAGCAAGACCATTGCACAGTTTTGCTATGGGATGCAACTGTTTCCGTCTTGGTTTAGGAGTGAATTTCCAAAATATGAGGCAAGTTTGTTAAGGTCCTTGGTCTGGTGCCTCCCGAAGTGTGTCCCACTTGCGGCAATATGCTACGAACTTGGGTTATATTCCCTGTCAAGTATAATTCTCTGGTGAAGAGTATCGCTTTATAGGAAATTGCTTGTGGGTAAGGACTCCAGCTTGTATGGAATCCTGGATCGGTGCTTGGTTGCCGGCAAGGACTCTTCTGTGGTACTGCAGGAATTGGAAAGGGAGGTTCAGGAAATCCTTGCAAAAGTAGGGGTTTCAAAAGAACTACTTATCAGAAACCCGATGAAGGTTAAGATACTCTTGCAACATACAGACTAGAACTTGACCGTCAATTTAATTCAAAGCAAAACATTGTATGTGCATCTGGTCTGCAATAAAAACAACAGAACCTTACCTCATAAAACTCCCCAGTAAAGAGCTCAGACAGGAATTCATGCATTTTCGCTTTAATGTTCTGGCAACTGGCAAAATTATGAGTATAAGGGAAAGTTGTCTACCCCAACGGCTGAATGTCGATTTTGTATCCTAGACAACAGCAAAGTAACTTTACAACACATGCTGACTGAATGTGTAGGACTTAGACAAGCACACATTGATTACTTTATTAATAATGTGCCCAACATAGAGTGTGTTAATCTTGAAGCACTCTGGATAGATATGTTGCATGGCTCCAGGGTTACACTGCAATTGGCGGTGCTACGTTTAAAAAAAACTAAATGTGAACTGTAGGGAGGAATGCTGGGTAGGAATTTTTGTTGTTAAACGCGTGGAGATATGCAACATGAAAGTATATGAAGGAAAGGAACAAAGTTATCAGACATGTAACATTATTTCTTTTGTTTTTGTTGGTATATCTGTATATAGTATGTGTTTTGTTATATTTTATGTATTGGATTTTATGTAATGTAATTTTATGGTCTTTTAGTATGAGATGTCTATATTTTGTAAAGGTTATTCAATGGCAGAAGAATCAATCCCAGAAAAAGACCAAGATTGTCCTTTTTTGGAAGAGCTTCGGCTGAACAAAAAAAGTAAACGAATAACTATTAGGAATCAAAATGTCAATTTAAGGTCCCAGCGAAATACTTTGACTACGCATTAAGCGTAGGAGAGGTAAGAGAGGAGTACAAAAACCCTCATAGATATCTGCAAGGAATGCAAACAAGACCGAAGCTGAGAGGGAATCAAAGGTAGATTTAATACTTAATCTTTCGAACCAGGAAATAGATGCAGATCTGAAATCAGCACTAAATAAGGGCCTTTCCTTCAGTCCTTCCAACAAAATGGATTATTTTCAGATGCAACTAGATCTCTATAGGTTCTGTAGAAAATTGAATAAAAAAGATATACTTTGAAGAAAACCCAAAACTAAAATCACAGTTAGATGTGACAACAACTCCATCAATATTCTCAGAAGAGCTAATAGAGCAAACAGTTTATTTACTCAATTTAGCCAGAGATGACGAGTATACAATACAAAAATACATAGAGGAGCAGGAAATAGATACTTTTCTCTCAGAGGAAACAATCCTTAGACCAACTTCAAAATAAATTCACACCTAAATTCAATTCAGAAAATGTGATTGACTCATTCCAAAAAGCAGTGAAAGAAGACCTCAGGAAGAATTATCTTGAAAATCGGAAGAGTAGAATTAACTTCAACCTTACACTAAAAGAATGGAAAGCAATTGGAGAATTATCCAAAAACGAGGAAAAGATCGTAAAAATGGCAGATAAAGGAGGAAAGCTAGTTCTAATGAACAGACAGGACTACATAAGAGAAGTTTCAAAACAACTAAATGATCATCAAAATTATGAAGTACTAGACCATAGTCCATTGAAAGAATTGACTAGAACATGGAATAACATTAGTAAAGATTGGCTCGAAACTGGCCCCCTAACAGAAGAAGAATATAGCTATATGAATGTCCAACATCCAATAATGTCCACGATTTACTTCCTCTCAAAATCCACAAAAAACATAAAGGATATCCAACTTTTAGACCTATAATAAATGGAATAGGTTCAATCACGGAAAAATAAATCACAATTCATTGATATTCATTTAGTACCATTGACAATGCAATTAGCTTCCTTCACACGTGATACAAAACACACAGCTAGACTCAATCCCTTGGCAAAGAAACTACAAACTGGCAACATTGGACGTATCATTATACACGAGTATCAACCATAATCAAGGTATCATGGCATCTGAATATTTTCTGAAATCAAGATCAATCTCATTCAAAGAAGAGAATAACATGCTATTGGAAATGCTGCATTTTGCCTTACATAACAATATTTGTTGCTTCAACAATAAAATCTTTAGGCAAAAGCAAGGAACCGCGATGGGGTCCAAATTTGCCCCATCGTATGCAAATTTATTCATGGGCTATTTTGAAGTGAAACATGCGTGGAAGCATAAGGCCTTTACCGACTCCAAAAACATTATCTTCTGGGGTCGGTTCAATGACGACATCTTCATGATCTGGGAAGGAGATCAAATGGTTTTCAATCAATGTGTCGAGCATTTAAACAATAATGAATTCAATTCAAAATTCACAACGAGCATCAGTAAAGAAAAGATTCAATTTCTAGATTTAGCGACTCCAAAAACATTATCTTCTGGGGTCGGTTCATTGACGACATCTTCATGATCTGGGAAGGAGATCAAATGGATTTCAATCAATATGTCAAGCATTTAAACAATAATGAATTCAATTTAAAAAAACACTACGAGCTTCAGTAAAGAAAAGATTCAATTTCTAGATTTGGAAATCTACACGGAAGACGATAGAATCCTCACAAACCTTTACACAAAACCAACTGCAGGCAACAGTCTCTTGCATGCTCAAAGTAATCACCCAAAGCACATCATATCCAATATCCCATACGGAGTGATACTAAGGATAAAAAGGAATTGCAGCACAGAAGAAGCATTTGAATCAAATATAAAAGGAACAATAACCAAATTTACACAAAGAGGTTACAAAGCAAAAAGAGTAAAGGAATCAATCAAAAAAGCAGAGAAAATCTCAAGGGAATATTTGTTGAAACATAAACCAAGAAAGGGAAAGCAAACAACCAAAACAAAATTCATTACCACTAATGGATCAGATGCTTCAATATTAAGACAAATCCTAAAAAAGCATTGGGACATGTTGAAACTAGACAACACTTTACCGAAATATATTGATGACAAGCCAGGTATATGTTACAGAAAAGCACTGACATTACGAAACAAAATAAGCCCTAGTCACATTAAATCAACTGAGAAACAAGGATTATGTTTCATCATCAACCAATATATGGTTCATTTAAATGTGGTAATTGCAAATTATCTTCTGGTATCTTCTAAATGGTCAACGGAAAGAAAGAAATCAGGCTACCAAATGGAAGAGAAAAAAAAACATTGAATCACTTCATCAATTGCAATAGCAAATTTGTCGTATATGCAATAGAGTATATCTGCTCAAAAATATACATAGGTAGCACTATAAGAAGTCTCAAAACAAGAGTATTTGAACATCTACGTGCCATCAGAAATCAAGATATGAAATATCCACCATCACTTCATTGTATAATGGAACATCAAGGACTCAATGTGGAGCAATTGAAAATATATCGTTTGGACAAAATTGAAGATCTGCCCAGAGGTGGAAATAAGGAACAGATCCTGAGACAAAGAGAATATAGATGGATCTGCTTAATGGACACATGTGACACCGGATTAAATTCAGAAAATTAATTTTGTAGTTGGCTATAATGTCTTAAACTTGATTGACAAAGACCTAAAATCTCTAAAACATCTGCTCTTTTGAAAATAAAAAAAAATCCCCCAAAGCATAGTGGGGACGTGGTCCCTCTCAATATAAATACTACCAAAGGTAAATAACCTTACCTATAAGAAGTTTTTGTGTTGAGGCTTAAAGCAATTTTGCCTGCATTTAATTAAGTGAATTCCATAATTATCAAACAATACTTAAATTGAGAGTTTGTTGAATACTTACATTGTTGTTTTAAACTTATAAGCGTTGTACTGGTGCATGTGAATTCCAGAAATATCAAACGAAATTAAAATTGAGAGCTTGCATAATACTTGCACTGCTAGTTAAAGTCTGTACAGCACCCTTTATTAAAGCATATATTATGAAACCAAAAAATGCCCAAAAAAAAAAACATGTACTGTGGAAAATGAGCACATAATAAATGCTGATTAAAATAGGTCGTTATTAAATAGCAACCCTTACAAAATCAAGAAGCAATACAAGTAACTTGCGCAAATCCGGCATTACAAATGGGCGGCGCATAGAGCGCAATGATGTCATCGCTCACGCTAGAATGTGAGCGTGATGATGTCACAAGCGCAAAACATATTTAAACGCGCATAGTGTAAACACAAACCACGCCGAATGAAGGAGCCAGGGAGTGACAAATGGATCTCTCCAGAGCAGAAACTTTTGAAGTGAAAAAGACAAGGTAAGCCTATCTAACCCTTGATTCCCTTATAGTTACATAGTATCTAAACCCAAATTATTGGGAATCCTGACGAGGTCTAACATTCAAAAAATGTTCTTGTTTTTGTGTTTAAATAGGGAAACAAATAAAAAGAACCCAAAAATTGTGCTAGCAGAGATCGCATAGACACTCTGTTGAATGAATGAATTTTCAAGTCAAACAGACTCATAGAAGATTATAATTGGTGAGTGCCAGTTCCATATTAGTAAAAAAAAGTCTTGTTTTGCTGAAATGTTGATTAAAGGAAAATCAAAGTCATTAGGAAGGCTTAAAAATAGCGTTGTCGTAAATAAGCCTCATGTTAATACGATTAGTCAAAAGACTAGATGTTTAATTGAATTACTGTAAAAAAAATCTTCTTTTGTTCTCATCTTAATATTTTTTTCCTTCAGCAAAAAAACTCTCCTGATGATCCTTTGTGATGTAAACAGGGGTGAAACATGTTTAGAGAGTGAGAGCTCATATGAGAGTTCATGTATGGAATCAAAAGACAGACTTTTGAAAGAATCTTGAAAAGTGTGAAGAGAATTTATTTGGCACTCGCAATTATAAATTGTAAACACTAACTTGGAATGTCACCAGTGGATATGTATATATTCTGAAAAATGCATACTAATACTTACCTTCCTTTGCAGGGGCTTGTAATGCATTTTGCACTTCCAAAGTGATTGTATATGTGTCATTTAACAGTCTTTTGTGATAATATTACATTCTAGTAGTCATTTTTTGTAGTGTTATATGGCCATGAATAAATACAGTATTCTCATAAAAGTGTGTATAAGTGTGATCCTTGACTTCTTACTGGGGGTACTGATTGAGGGGCCCTTAGCAGGCTCACCCTTCCCGAGACTTACCCTTGACCACTCGCCTTGCTACCGTGAACTGGTTTGGCTACAGCTCCCAGAGTTGTCTCCTCCGTAAACTAGGTTAGCCTCCGATACATCAGTCCTCCAGGGCAAAGTATAGAAATCCAGTCCCATCCGGCACCCTTCGTCTCCCGACAGGAGCAGCTTCACGTGTGTATTGATGCACATGCAGTTGATATCGCCCGTCTTTACTACCAATAGATGGCACTATTCTTACCATGATTAGTTGTAACCTGTGGGAAGCTCTATGGCACTATCAAATGCCACTCTTTGATAAAGAATGTTCAGTGTTGACTTCCATGAAGTAGCTGAGTATGTTGGGGTGAGGAGTGGGAAGTTTTGTCACACCAAAGGTGCTATTAGTGGGGAGCAATGATGAACTGGTAAATCTGGTGGAGAAATAAAGTTGCTGTGAAGCCAATATGTGATCCAATATTGCAGAAAGCTATAGACTGAAAGTGTGTAGGCCAGATGCGGCATTTAATCTGTGTCTTGTTCTTCCGCAGAGAAAAAGTGTGCCCTAATATTGACAGGGAGCAGGGTTAAGCAGCACTGCCTGCTTGCCCACTTCTCTTTTCTCTGTACATCAATGATATGCCCAAATGTGTTGACAATGCCACAAAAGATGCTCCCGCTATTGACGGGAAGCCTGTGCCAATGTCTCAATATTCAGACGACCCTGTCCTCCTTGCTAGGATGTCCAATGCTCCTAGAACACAAATAAATGCAGTAACAACTTATTGCACCCTAAAGCATCTAATCTTGAATGAATTCAAGTTCAAAGTCATGGTCCTTACTAAATTCCATAGCAGGAAATCAAAACGCTATTTTAAGTAGGACAGTGAATTCATTGTGGGGGTTGAATGATTTACATATTTTGGTGGAGTCATTGTGTCAAATCTCTCTTGTAAAACCCGAGTGGAATCAGTAACCAGAAAAGCATACATTTCTGAGGATTGGGGAAGCAATATTAACTTTGCACGCATACACAGGGGTAATGTTGCCTCAGAAAGAGAGATGGTTTATCGAGGGAGGTTTGGAGGCATGGTTGCTTGCATTGTTGAACTATGAGGCTTAGATAAGTCTGTTGCTCGAGGTGGCATATGTGAATGCCAATTTTGTAAAAACAAGTCTTTACTTGCCCAAAGGTTTCCTTTCTACCACTCTTTACACATACATTCACTTTCACAAACAAGAGAGTAGGGTCATGCTCCGGCCAGATATGCTGGTAAAAGAACGCAGTCGAGAGAACACTTCACCCAATCTTGTATTTTTCCTTACAGAAAGCAGTTGTCAAAAGACCTAATTGAGCTGGGCTTAGGCAATATCCTGGACCCTCTGTATCCGTTCACTGACTCCCATAGGTCATTTTTGTTAAAATGTTAAGAAGCTCAAAGGGCAAGAACATGGAGGGCCGAGGTGTCATATCTGACTCATTTAGGTATTGCAGACATATTTTTAGTTGGCGGATATCCCCAACCGTATCTCTCCAATCATGCTGATCCTCAAATCAGATGCCTCTTTTTCCCTAGCATTCCCTCTGAATAAATAGAAGAGTTCATTGAGTCCAAAATGTAAAATGTGTGAGGCAGAGGAAAATCTGCCTCATTTTAACATTTTATTCTAGAATGTCCAGCCTAGTGCGACTTCTTTTGGTTGCAATGTATAACTCCCTTCCTGATGAGCAAGGCCTTCTGGACGATGCAAGTGCTGCTATTTCCTTCTTCTGGATAATTTTGATAAAGACATCACCAATGCAACTGCTTTTGTTTACGTGGCTTGACAACAGAGAACAACTAAGGCATACTAAGACTGTTCAGGTATTTTGACATTCTGAGCAAGGAATCTTTCTTTCTTTCTTTCTTTCTTTCTTTCTTTCTTTATTTCTTTCTTTCTTTCTTTCTTTCTTTCTTTCTTTCTTTCTTTCCTTCTTTCTCCCCAGAAGGAAGTCAATTTGCCAATCATGCGGATGGGTATGGTTGCGTCATTTTCTATTTATTTTCCAAGTTATAAATGTTGCCTGATGCACTTTCTACTTTTCATTAGTAGGTTTGTAGGATAATTGTAGTAATTGCATGTGTTAGATTGATTGGATTTTTTTATGTTGTATCTGTGTATTTGTTCTTATCGTTGTCTGTCACAAAATGCTTAATCAGCGAAAGCATAAATAAAATAAATCAATAATGACTAGTATAGCTAGAATATATTTTCGAACTAAAATTATCACTAGGATGGAAACCAATACCTCTGGAAACTCAGGCTTGTGTGAAGAACATTGCTTTTTATTTTCGTCATTCAATGATGAAAGGTATTGAACTCCTCTTGTCCTTCTTGCACCCACAGCGAGAGTAATGAAAGGCATCCATTGTCATGGTCACCCTTGAGGGCAGTATATATTAGGAACCTGAACCTGCAATCCAACTGGTGTCAAGTTACTGAATTGATTTAAGAGAAGATTTATGTGGAAGCCTGATCAAGCTTTACAGGGAATTTGATCAGTGTCTGATCACTGTCTGATCAGCCCCAGAAGGTGGGACCATACGTCCAGATTATTTTCAATAATATTATAATGCACCAGAAGATTTTATTTGTTAAAGTGCACAATTTTATTTTCAGTCGAGTACCTTGCACAAACTGAATGATTAGATACTGGTTTTGAAATATTGTCTTTTATACTAAGAATATTTAGAAGCTACACGTCAAACCAATCGAACTACCAAGTCTACTAGTGGTCCAACTCAGCAAGGTTTCCACATCAACGTATTATACTCCGTGTTAAGTTCATGGCTGAAGGATGCACATGGATTCTTATCTTCATATCAGGTTCTTGTCAGATTCTACTGAAGAATACCACTTCAAATTCTTTTGGAGCAATCCTCACAGAATTGATAACCTGTCCCATTTTTACTCCCTACCTCAAATTGTACAGAAGTGCTGGCATAGATGTAAAAACCACAAATCTCCAAATACATAAAGTGACTGTTCCGTCCCGGGTAATATGTTCAGATTACCCAACGGAAGGTATGAGGAGGCGTTGATGAGGTATGATGCCAGATTGTTCCTGTGACTCTGTTAGGGCACATGCTAGAGCAGGGTTCTTAAGTATAGTCCACAAGAACTAACTCCATGTCATGTTTTCAGGATCTCCACACAAATGCTGATGCAAATGTTTGAATTAAAAAACAACTAAACTTCAATACAAGGCATCTAATTGTTTCTTTTTTTAAGTTTTATTGGTTTCATGCCAACATATCAGAAACCTTTAACAGTTGTATAACTCCAAATCTCCCAAAAACATTCCATCTAATTAATTAAAACTTCAACAAGATTAAACCTGAAAATGTTTGTCATGTACAAATAAAAATACAAAAAAAGAAATACAAGTAGGGATCCACAGACTCCAACAGAATCCAACATTCACTTACAATTATGCAATCCCTGACTTTCGACCAGTAGCCTAAGCAGTTTTTACCTTAAGGCTCAGGAGTAAGACCACAAATGTAAGATTTCCAAGGGCCGGCCCACCCTTTGCCCCATCAATAACCAGTCCCACTAGTCTACCGAAACTAATGATCTTATTTTTTCCATGTGTTCCGCCAAACACAAAGTTCTAAGGTCAGTAAGTGCACAGCATTCTATCACCAAATGTAAAACAGATTCCACCTGTTCTTTGTTCATGTAGAATCTACAAAAGGCACTTTCCACCCCTATCTGATGTCTCTTAAGCTAAACCTCACGTGTGGGCATGATGTTTAGGCGGCATCTTAAAAGGAGATCCCCGTAGAAGGCCGAGGGGAATTTCTGAAGATTGAAAGGGAGATCTTTCAGCCCCTTTTCTCCTTCCACCATCTATAGGTCAAAGGTTCAATAACTCTCGCCTCACTAGATAGAATCCAATACTCCTTTCACTTTGAGGGGGTTCGCCATCAGCAATTCGGATTCTACTTCATGGTGACACAACACCTTAGCCACGTTGAGAAACCACTCGTTATACATTCTCTTGTTTGACAGACCCTGGGTTCTCAATATAGAAAAAGGGATTGTGCCTTCAGTTGCCACACATTCACGGTATAGCGAAACCGATTTCCATAGAAATACGGAAGCCATCGAAGGCAGACGTAGTTCGTGGTGTATGATGCCCATAGAGAGGAACTTAGGGAGTCTTAGGGCCTCATTATAACCCTGGCGCTCCCGTAATGAAGGGGGCCAGTACGTGACCGGCCCCCTTCATTACGGGAGCGCCAATTACGAGGTTCCCTTTAAGGGACCTGGATCAGATGTCTGGTAAAACCAAACGTCTTTTCCGGCTCCCACGAGGTGGAGAGGGAGGTAATGACGGGCCACTTGTAATGTGCCCGTTATTACCTCCCTCTCCATTCCCATTGAGCCCTATGGGGGCTCAAATGGGAATGGGGAATGGTTCCTGCAAGGAGAAATTATCGGGTCCTCCTATGTCGGAATGACCCGGTAAGTCCCCATTGCAGGAACCCGGTAATGGAGTCTGGTTTGGAGGCAGCCATGGTGCTAGTAGCACCATGGCTGCTAATAGCACCATGGTGCTAATAGCACCATGGCTGCCTCCAAACTCGTAATGAGGCCCTTAGTATTCTACACAAAAGGTACCCTTGCATCAGCGACCACACCTTCCAATTTAATTTAAAGAGCGACTCTGCCCCATAAGTAAGGACTTGAATTACCTTCTGTATGTAGAAAGTAATGACAGGGTCAAGCAAAATGGCCCCATAGCGCCTGTGGATGCTTATAACTTGGTTTGTAAGTTTTTTAAGTTTGTCTCTCAGGAAGCTGGGATGAGCACTTTTGCTTATGTTTTTATTTGTAACCACTCCAAGATAGACGATGGTTTCCACAATCTCTAGGGACTCTCTTCCACCTTCCACACAAAATGTACCCTTTTTTATTTACTCGCTGATGTCATGATCAAAACCTGAGATTTTTTAACATTCATTTTCATGCCATTGACACTCAGATATTCGCTGAATGCAGTGATCCTGCGCTGGAGACCCATGTCAGTTTGATCAAGGAATACAACATCATCGGTGTATAGTAGCCACGGGAGTTCACAGTTATTCAGCTTAGTTGGAAATGCTCACATTGTTTTCTGTGAAATCCCCAAATGAGGTAGATATAGGCTGAACACAAGGGTGGCCAAAGTGCAGCCTTGCTTAAGCCCACAGAATGTCATGATCTTTCTTCTCATTTTCCCCTCAGTTCCTAACCTAATCTGAATAGATGTTCCCATATATAGGGCATGGATGGCTTCCAAAATGTCTGGGGGGCATTCCCACCTTTTCAGTTTAGCCCACAGGCGATTCCAATCAACTCATCAAAGGCCTGATGCAGATCTAAAAAGACAATGTAGATCGCCGATTTACTCCCAATCGCTCTGTTTTTAGTATATTTATAATAAAGAGATTTAGTGATGTCCCCACACCCCTTTAATAATCCAGCCTGCCAAGGATCAAGGATTTTGTATTTAGTCACCCAAGCATTTAGGTATCAGAGGACTACAGAAGCAAAAGGTTTACCCAGGGAGTCAAAAAAGGCAATAGTTCTTCGGGTCAGCCCTATCGCCCTTCTTAAATATTGGGACTAACCAGGCCTCTCACCACGACAAGGCACCTGTCTATTTGTCATTACTTGGTTGAACAGGGCCACCGTCAACTCAGCCCAGATATCAGGATTTGCTTTTAAGACAAAGTTAAATATGCCATCAGGGCCAGCAGCTCGAGATGAGCTGAGCTTAATTATCGTTGATCTTGCCTCTGTAGCATCAAATTCAAAGGCACAACCCTTTGTCTCCAGTGAGCCCTTGCTAGAAATTGGGACTTCCCCTTTAGCGAAGAGTGATGTGTAATGGTTCACCCAACTCTCCTCAGTCACACAGCCCATCATGTGAGATTTCCTGAAATTTCCCCCATTATTCATGAGCTCTGACGTGTCTAGAGTTCTTCCCGCAGACTGCTAACAGCATCTTTTCTACGTCGTTCTGAGCTCTTACAGCTTTAAATGCTTTAACCCAATTTTTATAAGCCTGTCTGCATTTGCTCTTGTGTGTCTGAGGCGTTTCTCTGCCTTAATATCCTTACCTCAGCCCTACAAGTCCTACAGCCCTAAGTCGGCATTATAGGTGTGTCTTGGGGTTTGAGTGGAGTCTCCTCCTCCATCATGGGTCTGCTTGAAATCCCTCTATATCCATTCATAGTCAACCAGCTTAGTGTCTTTAGCAATGTCTTGGGCCAACCTGGTCGGTAAATGTGTGATTTCTGATGATGGAATTTTGAATCTTTTTTCCCCCCAGTCTAGCACCACCAATGGCATTCATTTATGTTTGTATCTCAAAGGGGACACTTGCAGGGTAAGTGACAACATATAGTGGTCACAATGTGGCAGAATCAATACCTCAAACCTTGAAACCTTGTCCCGGACATTAGCCGACATGAAGCAATAGTCCAAGCATGTCGCTTGGGCACCATTGCTCCAAGTGGATGCCCCTGGGTGATCACCCTCCGCTTGCCCATTGAGCATCCAGAATTCCTGCAACCTAGCTTTGTGTACCCGGTCTGGCCACCGCCTCCAAATACGCCAGCATCAGGGGTCCCTGGGTTAACCCAATCTGTGAGGGCCTTGTCCACCCTAGCCATAATTAGCTCAACAAACTCGCTAGCTTGCAGTTTATTGATGCCACAGTAGGCGTTTATCAGAAGAAGGTTAGATTTTCCCTATGAATGGTGCCTACCTATTGACAATATTTGAACATAGGAGTTGGGGGTTGAGTGCTTGCGTACAACAAAACCCCAGTCCACTTTGATTAACGTGAGCAGGCCAGAGAAGGAACGACCTACCAATCCCTTCAGAGCTGGGTTTAAAAAGGTTTCATAACCATCACAGACAGGTTTAACCCTGAGCCAAGTCTCCTGTAGAGAGAGAACATCATGTATCACCCAGCATTTTCCCTTAATCCGTAAACAAGAAATTTAAAGCTCCTCATGTTCCATGACCCAACACTCAGGGTTTCTTCAGGGCATTTTGAGGATGGCTGTGCAAGCGCACCAGCTAACCTGCTCCTGTCCGATGAATCAACCTGGGTATGAGCGGGTAATCACGCATGGCACTAGGGACATTTGTTGACCCACAGTTCTCGATTGTAAATTTCCCCAAGGGCCACATTTCACTCTACTTGAACACATTAGGTGCTGGTGGCAGGGGCCCTACTTTTTGATCTTTAACCACAGTCTCAAGTGGATTAGCCGAGGATCGGGAAGCCATTGTCTGGACATGTCTGTGTGGCTGCTGATCTTCTCTGTAATTACTAAGATCATAACCTAACTGTAGCAACTTTTTGCCGTGCTCTAAAAGGGCATCCTTAATTCAAAGTGGAGAATTACCAAGTCACCACTGTCCTCCGATGCAAATTCTACCACTCTTATATCATTTGTTGTTATGTAACACAGGGATGCACTGGATCTTCAGAAAAATCTCTCTGTTAAGTAGTAGAGCTTTGCAGTCTGGTAAAACTCTTTCCAAGAAGACTTTTGGCACCCCTTCAGTTCTTCATTGAGAATTTGAGGTACCTTCTTGCAGAAAATACTTCAGTTGTTTGTCATTCTTATGAATTGGGTGCCGCCATTCTTCTGGTGCTTTAAGACTGATACTGTCAGGCCACACCATCATGTCCACTGCCAATTGTTTGGAGTCCAAGGTTTGGAAAGTAGACACAGGCAGTTGACAAGCAAATATCCTAGCCGGGTTTACAGCTGAGTCTGCTCTCTTAGTTCCTGGCTTTCGTGTTATAAGGGCTTCTTGATTCTCAATTTCATTCCTGTCAGATTCACTCAGATCTATCGTCCTCCTCATTGTCCATAATCTCAATGAGATAACTTAGACAAGTATTTAACTGGAAGGAGTTTTCCTCTAATCTGGAATGTAGACTGTGATCCAACTTACCTTAATCAGTTTCACCTAGAAACTCGACCTCTTTGAGCACCACCAGTTCAATGTGCGGTCTTTTAGTAGTTTGTGTCGGTTCATTCTGTGTCGGCACTTGGATATTATGTAAGAATGCTCTAGAGACATTCATTTTTCGTTTTGGTGCCTGTTTCAAATTTTTAGACAGTTTTTCTTGTAGCACAGTGATCTTTCTTCTCTGACCCAACACTTCCACCTCCATCAAGCTAGAAGGCTAGAATATGGCAAAGTGGTTTACGTTATCCAGCTTAGGATTGGCCATATTATTTGTGCTCTCCATGACTTTCTCTGTCTCCCTGAAGTTATTAAGTGCCGACGTGTCATTGATCGGGGGCTTGGCCGAGCATTCAGTGGTGGGGGCTGAGGCAGAAAATTGAGACGATTTCCAGTATGAACTCATCCATTTTCCATCTTCCATAAGGGCCTCTATTAATGTGGTTTTGTTGGCAGTCTCAGTCCTGGCCAGATCGCAAAGCCGTAGCTGCCACTGTTTGGAGGTTTCCGCTTCAGTATCAAGTCTCTTTTCCAGCGTTTTCGTAAAGATGTCTAGATTCATCAGATTTGTATGAAGAGTACTCATCAAGCTTACTTGCTCTTGTATGGAGGAATTTTTCGATTCATAGAGCTTGCAGAAGGGTGACAAAGACACTTCAAGGGTAGCCATAAATGTGTTTTGAATAATGGCTAGGTCTTCTTTGAGGGTTAAATCCCCTTCTTGGGGCCGGCTTCCTGCCTCGCGGTAGTTATTCAGCATACTTGAGTCTGTTGATGATGAGCAGGGCCTTCGTCACAGGGGACCCTTGGGGATACTTCCCCCTCACCTGCTCTCTCCCCCAACACTCGTTTCCAGCGATCACGGGTACATTGCATTTTCACTTCTGGGTTTTGCTGTGTGGCTCAGTGACTCCAGGGCAACATTGGCCTCCATTCTAGGGCACCTGTCTCTGTTCCAGGCCAAAAGACCAATAGATTTTACAATCAGAGCTTTCCAGGTGGAAGTAACAGCCCTAGTGGGATTCTGGTCATATCTCAGAGCATCGATTCTATCCTTGATGGCTGAGAGGCTTTGTCTCCTTTGTGTATTCATTTTCTCCGTCAAGAGAGAGAAAAGTCTGCTGCCAGCTGGGCCACCAAATCAGAATTTATTAAATGAAATTGGTCCCCCAAAGAGGTTGGGGTTGTAAGGCTTTCACTATGAGCATGACAGTTAATCGTCACCGTTTTTGTCAGACTCCATTCTCTTGCTCAGAGAGAATATATGTTCTTGCAAGGACTGTATTGATCCTGCATTGTCCAGTAACAATTCCATGTGAGCCTTCATAGAACAACCCTTCCTAGCCGCATCCAGATACAGCATATTCCCAGTGAACTTACTCTTACTCAGCACTAGCCGCGAGGTAGATTCCACCAGCCTTCCCTGCCAGCCATTGTCATTCGCTGTGCTCAGTGCATCTTGAGCTTCGCATACATGCCCATCCTCTGGGTTTACCCAAAGGCACCTCTCAGTTGGTGGAGTTCTCAAATAAATCAGCCAAAGCCGCCACCTTTGCCTTGCCTGCGGTAACAGTTTATTTTATTATTTTATTTATTTATTTATACTGTGCCATAGCCCAAGGGCATTAGGGCGCAACACTTAAAAAATATAGGCTTTTAGGATTTGAGGACTGGTGTACTGAAACAGGGTTGTTTTCAAGCTTTTCCTGAAGACCTCATAGTTTGCTTCTATTCGCATTGGCATGGAGAGTTTATTCCAGTTTCTTGCAGCAGAAGCAGGTAAATATCTGCCGGATCCTCTAGCTCTTTTGATCTGTGGTATGATCATGAGGTGTGAAGCACTAGAGTGCAGAGACATGCGTGGTGAGTATTTTCTTACTGTTTGCTTCAGATATAGTGGGGCCTCTACATGCACACATTTATGCGTAAGAGTCAGTTTCTTGAATTTAATTCTTTTTTCTATTGGTAGCCAGTTAAGCTTTTTACGATACTGTGAGATGCATTGAAAATTATTCTGACTGCATCGTTCTGGATTATCTGCAACATTTGCCTGCCCCATTCAATCAGGCGTTTGCAGTAATCCAATCAGGGCATAATTATAGCTCAGACCAAAGTCTCACAATTTTTATAAAGAATCGATCTGCAGTAGAATTTTTAGATGGTAATGTGCATTTTTAGTTACATATTTGACATACATATTTGACATGAGCATCTGCATTTAAAGATGCTTCAAAAATGGTGCTCAGGGTTTTTACCCTTTCAACCACTTTTATGTTGCAGTAGTCGATCATAAAATGTGTGTAGGATGGGTCAAGTTTCTTTCTAGCCTGGGTAGATCCGAAGACCATAAGCTCAGTCTTAGAGCTGTTTAAACACATCCCATTTTGTGTCATCCACTCCGGGATGACAGAATAGATGTAGTTGAGTGTTTTGGTGTCCCTAGTTTGGTCGCCACTGAGTTCCATGACCTGTTGGAAATCGTCTGCGTAATTTGTAAAATGGAAACCCATCCTTTCAAATTTGTCACGCAGGAGTCGTGTATAGACGTTGAAGATTATTGGGGAAATACAGGCTCCCTGTGGTACTGCATACTTACTTTCAATAGCGTCTGAACATACCGTGCGTGCCCCAGCATATCTTTGATGTTATTACACCTAAAAAGGAGTCAATCCATGCTGCGGCATGTTTATAACAGTTTCCAACTTTAGCTAAGTTTTTCCGATAGTCTAGCATGATCAAGAAGATCAAATGCTGCTGAGAGATCCAGTAAAACAAGCACACCCATTTTCCTTGCATCCAAGTGTCTTAACATTTGAGTTTGCAGATCTAGTAATGCAGTTTCAGTACGATAATTCCATCGGAAACCTTATTGTTTATGGTGAAACACTGAGGTAGATTCAAAATTGGTCTACAGTTGTTTAGTTGCCGCTTTATCTGGTATCTTTAAGATGGAAGGGGTGTTTGTTATTGGGCGTAGATTTAAGGGATCCTTCTCACTTAGCCCAGGCTTTTTAACAATAGGAGTGACCACCACTTTGTGGAATGTATTGACCCACTTTGCTTTGCTATGCAGCATCAATCTGATAGTTAGGGTGCAAGAAACAGCAACAATGTTGGCAAAACCCTTGTGTGTGCCAAAAACCTAGAAAAAAACTATTTCTGCAACACAACAAAAAGATGGATGCACAACCTGCCACACATGGTGCATGTGTGGTGGGATAGAGCACTAACTGCAGAAAATGTGCCTGTGGGCTCCATGACCAGCAAACAGAGTGCAGAGGGAGAAGGAGCACTTTGCAATTGAAACTCAATGGGATGTATTTGTGGGATGTATTGAGCCACTTTGCTGTGCTATGCGGCATCAATTTGATAGTTAGGATGCAAGAAACAGCAACAATGGTGGCAACACCCTTGTGTGCGCCAAAAACCTACAAAAACCGGGTTCTGCAACATAACAAAAAGATGGATGCACAACCTGCCACACATGGTGCATGTGTGGGCTCCATGACCAGCAAGCAGAGTGCAGAGGGAGAAGGAGCACTTTTCAATTGAAACTCAAAAATGTGCCTATAAATGACATTTACTTTGCTGCTAAAACCTCCAAAATGCCTATAACACAACACTTCTCAACATATAAAAACTTGCTTGGTGCTAATATTCATGTAATCTTATGAAGCACTGCAAACATACAAAGTCCTAAATGTGAAGAGCAAACATTTCTTCAGAAAACTGGATTGTCTGTAAACTGACAGCCCCTGTCAAAATCTGTGTGCAGTACCTTGGGCTACCTGTGGATAACAGCTGTCAGAGAAGCCCCTGATGAAACTTCAAAGTATTAAACTAAAAGTTTGCCAGATTAGCAAACATAAAAAGGATTGTTGCTAAAAGGAATACAGATCTTAGTTGTGTTTTTGATCCAACAGATTGAAAGCTAAGAAAGTAATGTATTTATGTGATTTGATGCAATGAGTTTGTTTTTGCTGGATTGTAATTAAGAATACATTAGCCTGGCCGAGCTGCAAGAACTGGAAAAGCAGGTTTCTCCCAGGGGGAGGGAAAATCCTCTAAGCAGAAACTCACTGGGAGATGCTAATTGCAGGTTAGCCCAGATTGTTGTCTACAGAAAGAGAATGAACAATGGCAGGGCTTCAGCCCAGGAAACGGATATGTCAAAGGGGTAGTAAACCCCTCCTGGAAGGGATTCCCAAAGGAGCGGCTGTTCCTGGACTGCAGGGAGACACAAATGGGCAGACCATTTGCTGTTAAGCATGAACAAAGAACAATGTTTAAAGGCTCATAACTTGTGATTCAAAGTGGTGAAAAATATACCAAGAACATATATGTTAGTCTAATTTTTGGCTGCACGTTTAAAGAGGTGGTAGAACTGTGTAACATGTTCTGGACATGAATGGCAATATATGTGGTTTTATGTGAAATGTATTAATATTAGAATTGTGAAACTTTACACACATATCCCCATGGTAAACACACACATTTGTGGAAAGTTGCAGAAAGTTTGGAAATTGTACTCATGGTGAAAAGGACAAAATTCTGTAAAAAGGTGAAACAAGATCCCACAGCTGCGGGATTTTGAGGAACAGCTACTACATAAAATGTGGCATCTTTGTGTGTGATTTGTGTAAATGTGACCAATGTACAAATATGTATTTAGGATGAAATCCGATTTTGAGACCAGTAGCTAAAGGGAGGTTTCTAAGAACTGTAAAGTAAACCATAAAATGTGACATCATCCGACCTTGATCCAATCACTCAATTGCAAGGTGGAGATGAGGTTTTGATCCAATCCCAGCCCTGATGTGCTTCTCCTAGACCAGATCCAATCCATGACCAGAACTGACGGTCCAATTTAATAACTTATTCTGTAAGTACTAGTAGGAAGAAAAGTGACCCTAATATATCTGCATTGTTTGATCCCTATCTCAAACCCATCCCATCTTTAATTTAGAACCATAGTATTGCTAGAATTATCCTTGTGCTGACTCTTCTCTCATCTGTGTTCCTAAACCCTAACTATTGATTGATTAAGAAAGGTAATTCCCAAACCAAACGGAAACTAGAGTATCACACATTAATTGTTATGAGCGGCCGTGAATGACCTTCCTGTGTGGCATTCTCCTTTTTGTAGTCCTTAATATAGCATCAGAAAACCTCCCTGTCATTTCTAAACCCAAATTTCCGTTTTCAATTCTCGCGCCTATTTTACAAAAACAACCTTTACTGAAACCTCTGTAACTCCCTCAGATTTTATGATAGAAGCGAGATTTCAACTCCTACTTGTAAATAACATCCTTAGCTATCCATAGAACCCGAAACTGCAGTTCGCCCGTTATAGCGAATATCGCGTAAGGAAAAGTTTGCCGTGAATTGAAATTTTAAAAGGTTTTTACATGTGTGAATTAGCTTTAAACTGCTTCTAAACTTGGACTTAGAGATTTAAAATGTTTGATTTTGACTAAATCATTGTTTGTGATTGTGTGCAACTGTTCAAAGTGGCTCCCATATGAATTTATAACAATTTAAGTATTTTTGACCACATTTGGTGTTTTTGCCCAGTCAATTCCAAAGACAATTTCAAAGCCAGTCTGACAGCTGAAAAGTCAATTTCATTTTTCTCTTGTGTTTGAAGGGGAAAGGAGGGAGTGATATTCTGTTTGATTTGTGTTATTCCTGAATACCTGCTCTCTCCCCACATCTGTTTAATTGCCTATTGGGGGGTTGAGGGGTGTTGTAGGGGGAACCCCTAACCATAGTGCCATCTATACCAAGCCAACTCAAAGTATTATTTTCTGTGTTGCATTTGTGTGTGTGTTCATCCTTGATTCATAGTGCATTACAAATATTATTCAGTGTTCTGTCACCCCATTGGTGATTGTTGTTTAGCTATTAAAATATATTGTGATTAAATTTTAAATACATAAATAAATATTGACCTTTGCAAACTAGCCTGATTCCTGGTTCAGTGTGACCAGGGGGGCTCCGGAGAAGTGTGTGATACGAGTGGTATATCGTTCAGAATATTGAATTTATAGGTAAAAATAAATAAGGGTTTCATTTGTGCACTACATGCTTGGTGTGACTTGGGTGTGTGCCAGATTGAAATCAGTTACAACTT
Source organism: Ambystoma mexicanum (assembly GCF_040938575.1). NCBI lineage: Eukaryota > Metazoa > Chordata > Amphibia > Caudata > Ambystomatidae > Ambystoma > Ambystoma mexicanum. The sequence continues at coordinate 273,294,845 of NC_090925.1, forward strand.
CCTTAATGGCAGTTGGCACGCTGTTATGTGCAAAAGAAGCATTTATAAAATGTGTGAGAAATGGAGCAAAGATGTTATTATGTTTGAGAATGATTTTCGAGGGGATGGTGTTGATGATGCAAGTGGTGGGTCTGATATTAGCAAGCATGAGCAAGGGTATATGCAGTAGTTATCTCTTGAAAGTTAAACTTTGGTATCATACTATCTTCCTCTTTACAGGTCTCTCCTTCTGTTTTTAACAATGTCTTTGTAACCCCTTGTGCATTGTGAATTGTTTCACGGGCTAAAAGGACTTTATTTTGGAAAGCTTTTTGTACATTCTTTCAGTCTTCCTTGTTGGGATTAATATCTTGGGTAAGAGCAACAGGTTTCTCCCAAGATCTATACAATTCAAAATGCTTTTTGGTGCTAAGTCCTGCTTGTTCAATTTGAGCATCATAGTATGTACATTTTGCTTCAAGAATCCTTTTCTTATAATTTCTTTGAGTGATTTTCCATTTGTCTCTATTTTCCACAGAGCGGTCTTTAGCCCATGCTTGCTCGACTTTCCTTTAGTCCTGTTTGAGAGTTTTTAAATCTTCCATATACCAATTTTGTTGGTTTGGGTGGTCTCTAATTATCCCTGTTTTAATTGGCGCAACCTCTTCTACCAGTTGGGATATTCAGAGTTTGTACCTTTCTGCTAATATGTCTGGAGAGTCTGAGTTCCGAGGTTTCTGTCATGATGGTTTGCATACATGTTTCCAAATCCCCTGCCTTAATGTTATTATAGTTGTCAGTTTGAAATTTTCTTAGGTGGTCCACGAGATAACCCCTTGGGTAAGGGCAGCGTGATGCTACATTCTATTTTGTTGTGGTCGGACCAGACACATGGGTTAATGGAAAGATTGCAAATTTCAACATTATGAGTTGCCACCCAATCAAGTATGTGGCCTCCCAATGTATGTTGGTTTATCGTTTTGAATAGTAATTCCTGCATTGGTGAGATATTCTTCCAACTCTACGGCTTCCTTGCATTTTGTGACTCCCTGCCAACGGTTTAAAACACCTAATAGTATGGTTGAATTATTAGGGCAATTTGAGTTATTCAATTATTCCCTAGTTGAGGGGGTTCGCTGTCCCTTATTCCTGGGTCTGGAAAACTGGGACCAGGAACCAGAAACATAAGCGGGGCCACAGATCGGGAGGTTGGATGAGCTGAAGGCATCGTTGGACTTAAATTAAAGTTTGGGGTCTGTAGTAATATATATAGCGTTTTATAATATATATAGCGCTTCACTTAATGTGATGGCATTTTTTTTGTTGTATTGCCAGCAGTAATGTGGCGCACACATATAGTCATGTTTGTTTTGCCAATAGAACATGTGAATATGTTGCTGGTGGCATGCAAGGTATTGAATTCATAACACAGCAACTGCCCAATGTGAAACTGCAGAGAGTAAAGTGCACCATTATTTTTCTCTTGAATACCTCATAGATAGAAGACTACATAATTTATATAACTGACTAACTTTAATTAACATTTACTAAACACTAACTCTAACTTCCTTAACATTATAATGTAGTCCCATGTAAAAAATGAGGTGAAAATACATATTTTGAAATTCGTTTTTAAATGTGCACTGGCATTTTTTTTCTTCTTCTTTTCTCTTTCTGTGTTGAGTGTAGAAAGCAGAGAGGAAGGCAACAGGAAACCAAAAAGATACAGTTATTATGATCTGAAGCTCGCATTGTTTGGAACATGAGGGTGGTAACAGAACACATTTTCTGCTAATATGATTGGAAGAAAGTGTCTGCAGATATGCCATGTCAAATGTGGGAAGGCTCTGAGTTTTTCTAATTGGAAAACTTACAGAGAGAAGGCAGTTTGTGTTGACTGGGCTCTGAAGACAGAAGTGCCTGGTGTCACTCAGCACTGGCTTGAGAATTTCTCGCTGCGCATTCCTGACACCCAAGATTACAGAAGTAGTTTGTGCCGACTGGGCCTGTCTTTCTGAGGCGGGAAAAGCAAGGTTGTGTGGGAGAACTTCAAACCAATACTTATGGTAAGCAGATAAATTTAAGTGAGGTCACTGTGCACGGTCGTATGGATGACTGAATTAGAATATCATGTAGGCAGGATAGCAAAGGAAATCCCCTGCATTTTTCTTCAACATGTTTAGAATGGTAAAATGTAACTCATGTTTTTAAAAGGCTTGCTTGCTCTATTTCTTTTTCTTGTGTTACAGATGATGGTGTCATGTTCATGGTAAGAACTGATAATTGTGAATTGTATTTGCATATAATATAATCAAAATATAAAAACAAATTGTTTAGTGTCATTTTTGCATTTGGGACTTTACATGAGGACACAGGGGGGATTCATTCTCTTTGGTAATACATTTGTCAATTTGCCCATGCAGATAGAATAACAACCCAGAATAAGTAGTGATAAACTGGTGTGTGCGGGTGTGCCCTCCTTGCATGTTGTTGGAGGGAATCTAATATAATATATAGATTGCTGGAGGTCCATGAGTCAGCAATGCCTACGGCACATAGATCGCTGGTGTAGATAAACCAGTGATACCGGCCACAAACTGTAGGTGGCGCTCTATATAAAATTGTTGGGTTTCATTTTATGCATAGGTCCAAGGCTCTCTATATATCACTGAGAGGTATTCTAATAGAAAGAAAGGTTTTGTTTTTATGATGGGGTCATAATATAGGGAAGAAAACTATGCTCACCACTAAATACTGCAAACAATATACTACCACTTAATAACACAAATAATATATTACAAGATTTCCCAATATAATCTAACAAGGTATGGTCACTAGAATAATATGAGGCCAAACCCAATCTAAATGCGAGAATAATATACCACCAAGCTTCTGCTCATATTCTGACAGTAAGAAAATACCACCAAACCTGAAATTTACACAAAATATCTTACAGGTCCTGGGTCGAGACAAAAGCAGCGGTCACACAATGTTAACTTGCCTGGCTGGTGCTGCATGCAGTCTCACCTGGAGTCTTGTCTGGGCGCCTGATATATTACTAGAGTCCAATGTCATCTTCAGCAAACAGGGTGCACCATGGGGAGCAGTAGGATCTCTCCCCCGCGAACACCCCCAAACACCCCTTAGCACCTCTATGCTCCTGTTAATGAAGGGTTTGCGAAAAAAAGAAAAGAACAAAAAGCATGTTGCATGTAGCACAGTGTGCTCCTCTTCTTCTCACAGTTAAAGGCACAGCAGGGTTAGGCAGCAGTAGCAAACACCCTTTAGCACCCCTTTGCTCCTCTTCGTGGAGTGTGGTGTTTATGAAGGATTTGGGGGAATATAAAAAGCACATTGCATGTAGCATGGGCAGCTCCTCTTCCTCTCACAGTTAAAGGTACAACAGGGTTAGGCAGCAGCAGCAAACACACCTTAGCACCCCTTCTAAAGAGAATAAATATGCACATAGCAAGTGGATCACGTGAACACCTGGTTTGGTCGGGGTTCTTACGAATGGTACTTAGAGAGAAACCAGCTTGAGCTGATGACTGACCGTTCAACTGTCCAGGGAGACTTTCCTCATGGAAAACTTCCTCCTGCAAGCTTTGTATATTACAAAGTGAGGGATGGATCAGTCAAGTATTGCATTGAAAAGAAGATGGGAGTTCAGTGTTCAAGAGAATCAAAGATAATATTTACAACATACATAACGAACCCTGCAAATTCATTTGCCTCTTGGCACTTGCATAAATAATGTATGTTAGTATTTCCTAACTCATTGAGCAATCAATGCATTGCTCCTAAAAGGTCATGTGCTGAGTCTGTGGGTTCAAACCTGTAATTGTGGTTTATACAGATGGCAACATCTGGCTTTTAGGTGATGGAGCTACCTAGCAATGAACCAGAGGCAGCAGGGAACCCATTCTCAACAAGAGGCATGAAACACTGAGGACGTCCCAAGGGGTTCTGCCCCAGGCATAAAAAAAGTGATGGTGTGGTCATAAGGCAGCATCATGTCCTCTCTAGCAGATACGTAGCCTAGAAATAACATTAATGTGTGGAATAGAGACTATGCAGAGTAATAGAAAGAAGATGACGAAATTCACGAACCTCCGAACATTGTGAAAAGGTTAAGTCAGTTTTAACAAAATGTAAAATAGACATTTTTTGAGCAAAGGCGGACTTTCTGTGTGGGAAGATAGACACAGCTGCTAATCATGCATGAGAACTCTTTCTGGTTGTCTAAAATGTTGTCTGCCACAAAAATACACACTGTGGAATGGAACCTTCAATAGAACAGACACATGTATTTAACAACTTTAAGTTAAATTAAGTTAATACAAGAAAACCTCACAAAGGAGAGGGCAATGGAGGGAACAGAGGCGTATAGCAACCATGACACAGGACCTTCAGTGGAGGTAGTTGATTTACAGATCTATCCCCCAGTCACAGGCCATCCTTGGCAGGGAAGAATTCTGGAGAAAGTGGTCACAATACAGTTTCAGGAATATGTTGAAAGAGAAGGCATTCTGGACCCTCTACAATCAGGGTTCTGTCCAAAATTTGGAACTGAAACTGCATTTGTCGTAGTGTGGGATGAATTATTGCAAGTGGGAGACCAAGAAGAACTGTCGCACCTTGTGATATTAGACAAATCCGCAGCCTTCGATACAGTGGACTACAACATTCTCATTGAGCGACTGAGGATAACAGGGAATGTGTCAGGAAGTGCTCTTAAATGGTTTACTTCTTTTTTTGTCAGGATCACAACAACGAGTGAAACTAGGGGGCTCTCTCTCCGATTCATCCCAGCAGTGTTGTGGAGTCCCGCAAGGCTCTTCTCTATCGCCGCTATTGTTTAATCTCTACCTACGTCCCCTAATGGACATCCTGAGAAGAAATAAAGTCCTTTTCCAGTGATATGCAGTTTACACTCAGGTTTTCCTTATGTTAAAGAATGGAGAGGAATCATTCACACAGGATAGTGACTGTTTGAAGGAAGTTGAAGGTTGGATGCCCACCAACTTCTCCAACTTAATCCAAACAAGACTGAGGGGATTCGGTGTGGCCCTAAGCATTTGACTGGTGGGAACAGATGTCTCCCAGTACCATCTTTTCTGGGATAAGAGTTGGTGTACGTTCTAGAATTAAGAACCTGGGGTGCACAATTCAGAGTGATTTGGGTTGTGAAGGCCAGGTTACGGCTAAACGTCAGACCATTTTTTATAATTTGCGGTTTCTACGGCAGTCACTCCCTTATGTTCCCAAAAAAGACCATGCCACAGTGGTAGGAGCCCTAGTAAATTCTAAATTAGACTACTGTAATAGTCTATTAACGGCAGCCCCTGTCAAACAAATACACCAACTTCAAAAAGCGCAAAATGTGGCGGTTAGATTAGTGTTTGGGGTAAGGAAGTCAACACCCATATCAGGCCTGCGCCGATCACTCCATTGGTTGGCAGTGGAGGACCGGATTAAATTTAAAATGGGATGTGTTATCTTCAAATGCCTGAATAACCTAGCCCATAGGTATCTTGCTGAAAAACATCACTATCGACCAATGCCGTCCTTAATATCGAAGGGTGACATTTTTGATTATTCCTCCAACCCAATGTGTGTTCAGAGGAGATTGTATACTTTCAGTATTTGCAACAACATTTTGGAACAGCCTTCCATTGGAGTTAAGAAAAGTGGAACTCTGCCATTATTTCGGAAACAAATAAAAACCTACCTGTTCAAATAAATGTGAGGTATATTTACTAAGGGGGTAGTATGACCACAAAGCTTTGAATGTGCTGCTGCTGTTATGTTAACATCCGTGCTACAATATGATTCGGTTCGACCTAATGCGCTAAACAAATACCTCATTCAATCAATAGACATGGGAGGCAGTGAGGCCTGGTGTGTAGTGGGATGTGCCCATATTTTTTTATATTTCTCTTTTTTAAGAATCTGATTCCAGCATGGGTACTAGGTGAGTAGCAGGTTAGTTTGCAATGAATACAGGGCACATCTATTTGATGTGCATGCCTCAATGCCTTAACTTAAGATGCTTGGGCAAAATATTCTCTACCAATTGCCTGTAATGACACCTAGGGGCCCTTTTCACATGATGTTCTGGCATCTATGAACATCAGGGCTGGTGTCAGAGAAGTTTATGTTTTTAATTGAAGTGGTTACCTTGCCCAAGGGGTCTGCCCACGATGGCTTAGACAAATAATGCTTAATAGTTTTGAATAAGTGGTCATATGCCTGGAGATTAAGGAAGTTCAAGGGGAGGCACATTTTATTCCACCTCAATGATAAAGCCATAGAAATGACTCAAACGCAATTTGATTAGGAAATGTATATTTACCATTGAAATTGGCGCACCAAAAAGCCATTGCACACTCAATGTCTTTTCACGTAGGAATGTTTCTCTGGATGCAATGAAAAAACAGAGAGATCTTTTATTGCCACTTGTGATGTGGCATACATCATCTAGTCTTCATTGGTGTTTGCTATTTTGTGGTGTTAAGCACAAACTATAAGCCAAAGCCTTTGCATAAGAGTACAGTGAGTGGGGAAAGGACATGTGACGAAGAATGCACAGCTTGTAGGTGTTGTTTGTTCATTGAATTACCCATTGAAAATTCATGGCCATGCTAATCTTTAGCGCCTTTCCAATCCAATACCGGCCCCTCCCTGCCCAAAATATATCCTCCTGGGATCTCTTTAAGCTAGCTCTATTGATCAGTAACATCAAACGTTGCACACCCAGTCTTACTTGCCAGTCTACTGAGAGTTAATGGTTTAATTGCACTACTTTTGTAATACAAATACCTTACCCAAGTGTGCCTTCAGCAACTTGATGTATATATGTCCCTTACACTGAAATCCTGTTGCAAACAAGAACTGACAAACCCAATCAAACAAGAATTGACAAACCCAACCAAACAAGAACGGACAAACCCAACCAAACAAGAACTGACAAACCCAGCCATTATGGTTTGTGGTTAGATGGGCATGTTCCAGGCACTGCTATCAAATGGCCAGGTACTCACGCCATTTTCCAGCTATTGCCATCTCATGGCCAAGTAGCCCCATTAAGGTAATGGCTGGTAAAATGCATTTGCCATACCTGTACAAAAGCCAACACTGGGTTTATTATTTCTTTGCATTCTGCTATTTGCAGCATGAAATCAATAATGGTACAAAAGAAACCCATAGATTTCGACTGCAAACAAATAAATACAGCACTGGAAACACTGATCCACCCTACTTATCTAGACTCAGACTCATTACAAGTCTAGCGGTCTGCAAATAAGGGTCTGACCTGCTGAGGGCACCAGCCCCTGCAGGCATGGTTTTTACTGAAGCTTCCGTTCTTCTGTGTTCCACACAGGAATGGGCACTTACACTTTCCGCTGCCTGACACCCCGGGCCAGGATATCAGGCGGCGTAACAGTGTTATGAGTTTGGCGGCATCCCACCAGTAGCACCAGGGGTTTACCGCCAAACTCATAATGAAGCCCACTCTTAAAACATGACTTTTCTAGACAGTCAGGAGGGTGAAACAAAACAGATAAGTGTCCAGTAATCCCTCACTCTCCTTCTAATATACTGATGGAGTGATCTGATATGTGCTCCAGGGCTGCAAAACTGCCCCAACTGAAACTGTTAATGCTCCAAAAATGCACTCTCACATTTTCTTCTGCTTGATAGCATTTGAACAACTTAAACTACACCACATAAATGACTTCGTGTTGTAGCCATCTGGAAGGCAGGATTTCGCACCTGCAGGCAAGCCCCTTCCCCTTCCCAACCCAACATCATAAAGAATCCCCCCACCTCCAAACCCCTTCAACCGAACACAATTTGTGAAAATAGAACGATTCTTTAAAAAGTGAATGGAATTCGGGGACCGGTGAAAATTCCCGCAGGAATATGGGCGGTGTGGACTCAGTTGTGCGTTTTAGGGAGAGACGCTACTCTGCAACAGATCATTGCGATGGGTGGCGTGGCTCCATCGGCTCGCCGTAGCCTCGCTGGCAGAAACACCCTGCCCCTCCCCTCTGCTCACACAGGAGCGTGTGTGGGAAGCGCTGCAATGAGCTGTTCCCCAGCCTGCCTCGGCGCCCGCTGCGCTGCCCCCCCCACCTCTTTCATGCAGCATATTATTAGATGCCTCTGCAGGTTGGGAGCCACGGAGAACGGGAACTGGGGGTGAGCTGCTTGATGCATCCTCCTTTATCTGCCAATTTTCTCTCTCTAATTTAGCAATTACATTTGGCGAGGGGGGCGCGAGGGCTGCTGGGAGTGGGTGGAAGGCGGATACAGCCTGTGCATGTTCCACTCGGAAAGAAAGAACACAGATGCGAGCAGGAGCCGAAAGTACAGTTATTTGGAGCCACAATCTCTTTACTTCTATCGTGCAAGAAATGAACTCCAGAATCACAGAAAAAAATGAATCTTAATGAATGCACAAGCCACGCACTGCTGTTTTTCTAACAAAAGGACACAGGCGCCTCACCCGGTATCCACAACAGCCACCCAATGCACTGGGGGTCATTACGACCCTGGCGTTAAGGGTTTAACGGCGCCGTAAAAGGTGTTTGCGCCATTAAACCCTTAACGCCTGATTACGAGGTCCCTTTGCAGGACCCGTTAAAGTAGGGTGCCGCAAAGGGACCTCGGTGCTAATTACGGTACCGCAATTTGCGGTACCTTACTTAGCGCCTTCCCCAGTCCCATTGAGCCCTATGTGGCGAAAATGGGAATGGGGAAGGGCCATGGAGAAATGGCGAAATTCCGCCCTGCCAACCTTGGAATGGGCGGTATTTCCCCATTTCACCATGGCGGACTCGTTACAACACCGGCACCAATCATGGTGCTAATAGTGCCATGGTTTAGTGCCGGGGTTGTAATGAGGGCCACTGTCCTTAATTCTGAGACACGTTCTGGCCCACTTCTCTCTGTCCTAACGATAGAGCAGAGGAGCGCTGATGGCTGGTGGGAGACTGGGGGGTGACGTCTAGCAGTGGGGTCTAGTTTAATGGGCAGAGGTGGGATCTCAGCAGGATGACGCATCAATTGGGCGCAGGGTGTCTTGGAAGCAAGACAATGCACAGCAACACGGGTTCGAATCCCTGGTCAGCGCATGGAAGCCAAGAATCAGAGAGAGAAACCAGACAGTACCTGACAAAAGTAAAGGAAGATCTGGATCTCCTGCAGCAAGAGAAGGTATAGCAGGATACCAAATTACTGACACTGTGCAAAAAGAGTGCCGAGAAAGGTTGGATTCTCTACAATAGAACAAACAAAAGCTATAGCAGCAATTAAATCATAATGGAGCCTTTGCAGGGCAGATAATCGCCCTGGAAAGGCAGATTGATGAACTAAAGGAGGAAAATAATAAATGAATAGTGAAGGATCTCCACACTCAAACAGATTTTGATGAGGAGCACCAGAAATGATGTGCCATTAGAAAACAAAGGGACAACCTGGGTGCACAGAGGGGCACTCTAACTCAGGAAAGGGACGCCTTAGGCCAGGAGGTCAGCCATTTAAAAACCGAGCTAGAAGAAAATCGCCTCGCCCTTCAGGGACTGGGTGAACTCAAAATGGACTATGAAAAGCTGTTAGAATATACCAGGAGGGTGGAAGATGCTCTAGCAAAGAATAATCAGGCCAGTAAGGACCGAACTCAGGAGCTGACCCTCCTGCAGCAAAGGTTGCCCAATATTCCCAATGCAGAAAGGAAGCACAGAGAGACAATGAGGCTCTCTGTGAAAAAAATGACAGGCTCCATAGACAGATAGCCATGCAGGAACAACCTATAGAGACCAGTAAGGCCTTAATAGAGGAACACAAGGGTCAGATTCCTGCATGCTATCAGGAAGTAGGGGCTGAAAGAGATGAGGTCAGATGGGAGATGGAAACACCTGAGCATAACCTCAGGAACCCTGGCACCAGAGACTTTAATCCCTTTAATTCCATGGAGTCTGCCACCCCCATGTCCACTGGCTCACATGAACCAAGGGCCACGGGGATGGTAGACATCAGCCCAATGGGAAATATGGGGCTAATAGGTCAGCGCCTCCCAGAAACGGATGGGCGGGTATCTATGTTCAGGTTCCCAAGTGCTAGGGCCATCTTCTCTGATCAGGGAGACTCCAGTTAGGGGAGAATCAGAGAACTGGATCCTCAGAAATATAACCTACCAAGATATCATTAGGTAAAATTTGGTGGGGAATTCCGTGAGATTAGGCCCATTAAGAGCATACTAAAAACCCCTTCCCAGCTAGGACAGTGGGGGGCACTCAATCAATTCTGGGAGCAACGAAGAGTCAGAAGACTCTTCTGAGCGCCACAGGTCCCAAGGGACTAGGCCCCCACATTCTGCTAGCCATTCCCAAGCTCACGGAATCCGGGAGAGTCTAGAAGATCAGACAGCCACCTCTGGTAGCAGTGGCTCTGAGTCAGAGGATGAGTGGGCCAGGGTGACAAGAACTAAAAAGGCTAACAAAGTTAAGAGGGCTTTACTCAAAGATCCCCTGAGGCAAATAAAAGCTATTAGGAGAATATTCACGCCCTACCACACAAATGACAAATATTCGGTTTGGGAGCACTTTGAATTATTTGAGAAGATGATGGAGACTTTCCACCTGAAGGACAGCCAAAGCTGTATTCAGTGTGTAAAGTGGACATTTTCCCCTGAGTACTCCAGCTTTTTTGCGGGGCTGGAGGATCATAACCATTCCAGATGGTCCACCTATAGGGCGGCCATCCTGAAACCTTGTTCTATTCATAGGAACCCTCAAGAGGCCCGCAAGGCAGCCTACAACATACAATGTGGGGAAGACCAGGCCCCACAAGAATTTGTTCAGGAATTGAAATGCGCCTTTGCACAGACCACTAGAAGGGTGCACACTGACAGTAAGGAATTTGTGAACACCCTCTTTCATGCTCTCCCTAAATACATTATGACCCAGCTAGTGAGGGACTTTCTTGAGAAAAGATCACTAGACTGGGTCATTGAACAAGCAACGCGCATCCATGAAGTGCAGAAGCCGTTGGAAAGTAAAAATATTGGCAAATTCCCCAAACCAACCAACACCCCTGTTCCTGCTAAGGTGGCAGAGGTGAAGGTTGCCCCTAGTTTAGATCTGGAGATGGGGGGGCCTAAAAACCTTCCCGCACAGAATCCGACCAACCCCAGACCCAGAAAGCCCCCGGGCCAATCCCAAACAGGAAGTCAGGGAGGTAACCCCATAAATGAGATCCCTAACTCCCCTGATACATCAGCACATGCTACAAGGGACATAGACCAATCCTGGGCTATGTGTAGACTCCTCCAGCCCGAGGGGGGATGGAGGGATCCAACCAGACAGCTGGAAACCCAGGAAACTTCCCTCCTTACTTTTCACAGGAGGGCGGTAATCCCCCAAATGCCGGACAAAATTTCTTTCCCCGGTACCCGCCAAACTTCAACCCCCAAAATAATCCATCCTTCTTTCCCCACTTTCCTGAGCCAGGCAGCCCAATCCGGGAGAGGGGAGGCCAAGGGTGGAGGGGTACCCAAACTATCCTTACCAGGATTATTATGCGAGAAGGGATAGTTACCCTTCCCGGGATCAACCCAGGGTAGACCAGAGGGCCCCGTACCAGCCAGAGCGGGTGTCTCAATTGGAGCGGCAGGTCCAGAACATGGCACAGGATCTGGGTCGCATGCTGAGGGCTCAACAGAACCCTCAAATGAGCATGTCGGCTCAACCCTCCTCAAATCCAGGGTCTGGTGCTCCAGAACATTGACGGGGAAGAACCCCTAAAACCCACCAGTTCCCAGGGAGGAGGCACAAGGGGAAGGGGGTGCAAAGCCTTAGAGGAAGCTTCCTTCCCCACTTGTGAAAAGCCCCTCGAAACCCAGGAACCAGAACCGAAATCTCCTGCCCCCGAAAATCTGCAACCTAAGGAACACAGAGGGTGGGTAGGAGAAATAAAGAGCCTAAAAAGGCCCATTTCGTGGAGGAGGTGCAAATCTTCCAGCTTGAAGGAGGGGTGTCATCAGAAGATTCTGGGAAAAGGATCTTCTCCTTCAGGGATGGCGAACTCCTCCCAAAGAAAAATGTGTCCCAAAGGATCCCAATCCAGACTGGTTAGATGTGGGGACCGAGTTCAAACCGCCCATCATCAAACCCCAGAATGACCAGCACGAAAATCCCCTTGTTCAAACCCATTCTGATGACTGCTCCAAAAAGGGGGGCAGCCCAGAATCAGAACCAGGGGAGTCCAAAACTCCCCCCTATCTAGCTGTCACCTTTTTCCTACAGGTTCCCAAGATCCCAAACAGAATCCTGCCCAGGCCTCCTCTCTGTCAGTATCCAAGGCAAAGAAACTAGTCCACCAATTGGCCGGAAATGTGCATTATCTTTGCCCCCTTGAGGAAAAGGAGGAGAGATTTTATGCCCCGGTCCAAATACAGGAGCGATGTACAATTTTGTCGCTGGTGGACACTGATCCCAAGCCACCCTTCTGTCAAAAAGGGCGTCTGATCAAATCCGCATCCCTAAGGGCAGTTTGGCAGAAGGGGAAGACAAGTGGGTCCACATAAACCAGCTGAAGAGTTGCCATCCCAGGCATACTTTGTAGCAAATAGAGGAGCCAACCAGAAACCCAGAGGGGTACCTTCCGGAAACCTAGAAGAATCCACCTGTTAAAACCATTAATAAATACAGGCGGGGAATATTGTAAATTGTATTCAATGTATGCATCTGCCCCACTACACGAGTAGTACTGGGGAAATGTCCATAACCATGCTCTGTTCTGTCTCATAGTATTGGAACCAAGAATTTTTAATTACCAAGGAGGACCACTTGGGGACCAGGAGGAAAGGCCCAAGGAGCCCAGAGTGCTGTTCCATACTCCCAACCAGAACCGGTGAGGAGAGCGTGTCTATCCAGCACTGACGGGAGAAGCAGACGACTTTTTCCACCTGGACCAAAAAAGCAAGAACATCCCAATCTCCTGACTTCCCTTTGGTGGGCGGTCAAACACAAGTCAGGAGGAGGGGCTCTATGGGATGTTTTGACCCACATTTGCTCTGCTATGCAGCATCACTGTGTTATGATGGTGCCAGAAATAGCCAAATGGCCGCAAAGCCCTTGTGCGCATCAAAACCTCTGGAAATCACGCTTTGCAAAGCACAAAAAGATGGTTGCCAATCTGCCATGCATGTTGTCAGTGGTGGAACAGAGATCTCACTCCTGAAATATGTCCCTGGGCTCCACAACAATTGAAAATGCAGTACAGAAGGAAAAAGCAGTGCTTTGCTAAATGAAACCCAGAATCTTGCTTTGAATCCCTTTTTCTTTGTTGCTGAAACTGCAGAATGCCGGTACAGAACACCCTCAAACATCCAACATTCTTGCTGGGTGCTACAATTCACTTAGTTTAAGAAAGCATTGTGAACTTACAAAGTCCTGAAAAGCTGAGAGCATAAAGAAATGTCCACCGCAAAAGTGGCCTGTCTGTGGATCTGTCAAAAATCTCTGGGTGCAGTACCCTGGGCCACCTAAATGACAGCTGTCAGGAGCCTGCCTGATTAAACTTTTAACATGTATAAACTGAAATCAAATGTTTGCAATCTAAGAGGCATGTTACTGATAGTAACCCATATTGTAATTGTTTTGATCACATGGTTTAAAATCTTGAATAAGTATTCTAGCTGTTATTTGATACAACCAATTTGTTTTAAGCTAAGGAAAAATTGAACAGAATTAACAGTTAAAATAAAGCTGGCTGAAGCTACCAAACTGGAATAACAGGTTGTCTCCGAGAAGGAAGGTCTTTTCCCACAGCAGGAAATCACACAGAAGCATAAATTATTGGATGGGAAAGAACATGGTCTACAGAGGCATGAGGAACAATGGCCAGCTGCTCCTAAGGAAATGCAAGGTGTGAAGACAGTTGTAAATAGCCTCTGCCAAGAGCAAGCAGGGAGGAGACTGCTCCTGGACTGCAGGGCAGGGAGACAAAAAGAGGTGGACCCAAACAACCATCTGTGGCTGAACATTAACAAAGAACACATTTTAAAAAGACGTATAACTTACTGTTTAAAATTGTGAAAAATATAAAAGTATCAGATTTGTGAATCTAAATTTTGGCTGCACGTTTCAAGAGGCGGCAAAATCGTGTGACATGTTCTGGAAAGAAACTGCAAGAAATGTGATTTTACGCAAAATGTATTTCCACTAGAATTGTGAAACTTTATACACTTATGCCCATGTTAAATGCACACACTTGTAGAAATGTGCTTATAAATTGGACATTGTGTTCCTAGTGAAAAGGGCAAAATTCTGTGAAAAGCAAAGACAAGATCCCACCGTGACAGGATTTTGAGGAGTAGCTGCTATTTAAAATATGCAATCTGTATATGTGATTGATATAGAGGTTGCACATGTGTAAATATGGATGGTGCCAAAAGTAGATTTTATGTTCCAGGGGCTAGGATTCTCTGCCTCATAAAATCACACCATAAAGGTGACACACTGTTTCTCTCCTCCTATCAAGGCAGAGAGTAGACCCAATCACCTGTCAAAAGGGACAAGCTTAGGCTAAACTGGCCCACACACCCACATTATCATAGCATAAATAGAGACAGCTCACCACTCAAAAAGACAGACAGATTCACTCACTCTGGCGGAGCACCCTGCTGCTGAACTCTACATATTCCTTGCTCCAGACTCCAGAAACTTGGCAAAGCAGAAACCCATTGCATAGCTGAATCATTTTCAGCTAGGCCTCAAAATTCTAGAACAGAACCCCACAAACCTAAGGGGAAGCATCAAAAGACAGCCGGGCTGCGCTGTATTGCTTGCCTGCTGAAAATAAATATCCTCAGAACCAAGAAGGGCAGATCCAGTCCAGTCCTGTGCCGTGCCATGACCAGAGCGCCTTGCTGACACTGCCCAGTCCGATGAGCCCAGCCGTCTGTCATAAACCAGATCCAATTCCCTGACCAGAATCTTGACTGACCAGAATCCTGACGGTTCCATTTAAAAACATATCCAGTGAGTATCTATAGAAAGAATTGTGTCACTGGCATATGTATTTTGCATAATCAATCCCTATCATCTTAAACCCATTCTATCTTGTATTCAGAACCTGTATTGTTAGGAGTATTTTTGAATTCTCAGGCAGTCATTCTGATCATGTGACTGTGTTCCTGTGTGGTATTTGTTTTGTTCATAGTCATCCTCTAGTGTAAGAAACCCTTTTGTCATTGTAAAAGTGCATTCCTGTTTTCCATTCCTGCGCCTATCTCGAAAAGATGACCTCTACAAAAATGCCTATATCTTCCTCAGTTTTTGTGCTAGAAACAAAATGTCAACGTCTGCTTGTAGCTAACATCCATAGCTTTAAATCACATTCCAAATGAACACGGTTCTCCCGTTATGGCGATTATCGCGCAGAGAAAAGTTCCCCACTAATTTTCATTTTGGGAAATTCTTACACATGTAAAACAGCTTTTAATTGCCTCCAACTAGAATTTTAAGATTTCAAATTGTTTCTTGGTATTAAACCATTGTTTGTGTTTGTGTGCAACTATCCAAAGCAGCTCCCATAAGAATCTATATCAATTTCAGCAATTTTGACCATATTTGGTGGTTTTTGCCCAGTCCATTCTAAAGATAACTTTAAAAGCCATTCTGACAGCTTGACAGTCAACTCCGTTTTTCTCTGGTGTTTGCTGGGGGAAAGTGGGATTGATATTCTGTTTGAATTCTGCCATTCCTGAATACCTGCTCTGCTCTCTCCTCCTATCTCTTTACATTGCCTCTTGGGGTGTTGAGGGGTGTGCAGGGGGAACCTTTAACCACAGTGCTATCCTATCTGAAACCACACACAAGTATTATTTTATGTGCTAAATTGTTTGCTCACGGTTACTCCTTGTGTATTAAAGAGATCATTCAGTGTCACATCACCCCATTAGTGATTGTTGTGTACCTATTAAGACATATTGTGATAAGACTTTAAATACATAAATATATCTTTACCTTTGCAAACCAGCCTGATTCCTGGTTCAATGTGAACGGGGGGTAAGAGGGGGTTTCCAGGAGAAGGGCATGATATGAGTGGTATATCGTTCAGAATAAAGAACTTTTAGACAAAAATAAATAAGGATTTCAGCTGTGCACTACATGTTAGGCGTTGACTTGAGTGTGTGCCGAATTGAAATCACTTACACTCCAAAATAATTGAATCCCATTTGTGAGGATCCCTGGTTGACATACATGGGGTCTTTGTTCTATGATCTGTTGATAGACTGCTCAGGGACTGGGGAATTGCCTGCCAACTGGCGAATACTGAGTTCTTTTGAGGCTGATGACATTGAGGCAGTTATTAAGAATCTGAAGTCCCGGGCAACGGCCCGGACTCAATCGCCAATACTGTATTCAAGGCTAATCCGCCTGCATGGGCTTCGATCTTGGCTCCATGGTTCCAAATAATTCTATCTTCTGGAGTCATTCCTAGTAGTTGGAGGGAGTCCATCTTGATAGCATTGTTTAAGAGGGGTGACCCAGAGACCCACTCCAACTACAGACTCCTTGCTATGTGGGACTCTTGTGCCAAGATTTTTTCTACCCTACTGTTGAAGCAACTTAACACTTGGGCTGAGGCATCAGGTCTTCTGCACCTCTGGTAAACTGGGTTTCCGTAGGGGCCATAGTACCCTTCACAACAACAATGCTGTGCAGCTCCTACTGGCTGATATGATAGCCTCCAAGCAGGAGATATGTATGTGCTTTGTGGACTATTCAAGGGCGTTTGACACAGTCTGTCGGGATATGCTCTGGTACAAGCTCTCAAAATGGGGCTAGGACCCAGTTCTCCTTCATTTCACCAAGGAACTGCACAGTGAGACCCTGGTATCTATGCACCATTTGCAGGAGGTGGCCCTCTCTGACACCATAAAACCAACATCGGCCTGAAACAGGGATGTGCCCCAGCTCCATTACTTTACAACCTTTATAGGTCAGATCTAGACCCCGCTATGCAGGGTATCAGAACGTTTCCACATAAGCTTGGTGGTGTGGCCATTCCCTGGCTAATGTATGAAGACGATACCATCCTTATTGAACACATGCATATTGGGCTCCAATGAGCCATCAATGCCTTAGGGGAATATACCAGCGCAAATAACCTGCTAATAAATCCAGCTAAGACAAAGGTTATGGTTCTGGGCAGCAGGTCAAAATGTCAGCCCCACATGCGTGGACATTGAATGGTACCAAGTTAGAGGTAGTGGATAGGTATACATAATTGGGTTTTCCCATCCACTCCAATCCACCTCTGCAATTTTATGGAGAAGTTGTTTCCTGTCGCACCATTAAGAAATGGCACCTGATAAAACGCTTTGTGTCTACTTCAGGTAGGAACAACACAGAGGGTTTGATCAGGCTACGCCAGACTAGTATAATTCCTGCACTGCCTTATGAATTGGATATCTTAGCTGTGGGGCAAGTGGCCTGGATAGAGACTTTAGAGGGGAAGCCATTAAGGTCTATCCTGAATGTTCCTAAGTCTACCCTGGTTGAAGGCTTAAGACTCGAGCTGGGGGTCTGGTCTCTCTGGGCCTGTTGGCTCCTTAAGCGTAGCAAACTTTACTGCAACCTGAGATTTTGGCCCTTGGATGATCATAAGCTACAGAGTTTGGCAGCATGCGGCCTGGGGCCACCTCTGTAAATCCTTTTTTGGCCACACTGAGGAAGACGGTAGAGTCACATTGTGAGGAGATAGGCTTCCAGCTCTCACTGTTAACAGACATGCCCGATTACCTGAATTTATTGAAGCAAAAAACCAGGGAATGGGATAGAAGCATCTCCCTTAATTAACTCACCCAGGGAAGGCGCTATGTACAATTCACTCAATAGTCATTTAAAATTGATGGTCCATGCTCCTACCTAACTAGACCCTGCTCCCAAAAAATGATAGAATTCATGGTATACTTACGTTTGAGCATTCTACTAACGTATGAATACATGTCGCCCAGGAGGAGCGGCTCTGCTGGCTGTGTTCTAGTCACATCAAATCCAGCCTACACATTTTGACCCAGACATACAGCAGGCTTTACTCACATGTTTTAGCAAACCTTGAAGTATCCTGGGTGATCAATTTTGGGCCTTCTTATATGGGGCCAATTCTCTTGTCATCACAGTATCTGGGTACGATGTATAGAAGGAGGCTGTACAATGTTTGGCCGGTGTGGTATGATGGGCACTGCTATGGGATGACAGATAACTAAATAATGTCTGATTGCTCAAGGTTGTGCTTGTGCTGTATCTTTGTTTGTATTTGGTTTTACTCCAATCGCCCACATCTGATGAAATGTGGAATAATGTAATTGTTTTAGGTTGCACTTTTACCTGTTGTGTGCTATTTAATTCTTGAAATGTTTCCATTTGATGGAATGTGGAATACTGTAATCGTTATTGATGACTCTATGTTGAATGTCCTTATCTAATAGCGCAATTGTATTTATATTTGATGTTTTTTAGTAATTCAGTATTAAGGTTATTTTCTTTTAACCATATGGACTAAAGGAAAAAGGGAAATCAAAAGCACATTTTACAACGAATACCTATATTTGCACAAAAGTTTAATTTTAAAGATTTTTTTTTTAAAAGAGAAATTTGTACCTCTTTCTTTTAAAATATCCCTATTTGAGGTGTTTACATTACATTACAATAAAATGTAAAGTTAGTTATGTTTACCTCTTCATTATTAACACTTCATTGTCAGCCCAGGATATTATTCCCAGGATATTACAACATAGAACGAGAGATGCAATCCATGTTCTTGACCAAATGCATAATATTCTATGGTTAAATTAATTCATGCCGCTGACATAAGGTGTAACATATCGCTAGAGGTCAATAAAACTTATCCTGAGCATTGATCTGTTTAAAAACATATCCTGAAAAGATCTGCATAAGGAAGATGCAGGGCACAGAACTTTGACCTTTTTGTTCCAGAATTAAGGCATGGCTTTGTAAGATGGGGGTTCGGGGCAGCAAAGAGATAGTTAACATGTGTGACAGAGTCATGGACCTGACCCTGTCAGGAGGGGATAGGGACCCCTCTCAACCTAGAGTTGTAAGGCCCACAGTCTCTGTCCGTTCTAGTTGTGCCTGTTTGCATGAAATGAGTATCACCATTTCTTACCCCATACCAGTTCCGCACAATGCTGGCCAGTCTCTTTCTTTTTGTCCCTTAGGACAACAGTTCTGAGAAGGCCTGGCAGTAGAGGAAAAGAGGAGCAGCCCCAAAGAGTGAGAGTCAGAAAGGAACTGCCCCTCCATAGAGCAACCCACTCTACACGACACAGACCAGTGCAGAAGAATGAACCTCACCCTCAGCAAGAACTCAGAGTAGTCTGCACCACAAACAGACAAGCCCAGTACTCTAAGCAATTTGCACTGGGACAGTTTCCCTACCTACAGCAGGACTGCAGAGCCAGTGTCAAAACAGCACATCAAATGCTGCAGCAAACCCTAATATGAACTGAGACAGTGATCATGATTGTAGTGGGCCACCATTGCCTAGGGCCGACAAACCCACATACGGGGAGGGAAGGGTCTTTAAACCCACTTTATGTGTTTGCTTACCTGTAACATCCTCACTCGGGAAAAGAAAGCCAACAGTTTGCACAGGGAATCAGCTGAGGCAGTGAAACAAAGTAGGGGAAACAGGGAGGATTAAAATAGACACATGAAACAGGAAGTTTTGGGTTGTTTGGATGAGGTCAAGGGGGGAGATGGAGGACCAAAAGACCAAGCATAGAGAAGTAGTAGTGTGGAAACAGAAAAGTATTAGTAGTGTGGCAAGGGAAGATAGTGATGTGGAGGAGGGAGGGTACTAGTGGAAGTGTGGAGAGTGGTAGTAGTGTGGAGAGGGAAGAGTAGTAGCAGTGTGGAGAGGGGAGAAGATTAGTTGGGCAGACACAGGAATGTAATGTTAGAGAGTAGAGGAGAGTAGAAGTCGAGAGATCATCGGGTGAACAGAAGGTAAAAGTCAGAGAGGAAGAAGGGGAGGAGAGTAGATGGAACAAAGAGAAAGGATAGAACATATGGTTGATTAGTACAAGGACGTGAAAGAAACAAACCAAGTGAGAAATGTGTGTCTGGAAGGCATCTCTTCTTGGATTGAATGCATGTTGGCACCTGGGTTAGGATTCACCTAGATTGTTCCCTGAGGGATACAGATAGAAAAGGTGTTTGCCCTTAAGTCATCACAACCAGCCAGGCAGTGATTAGACAGAAAGGGTTACCAATCTTTGGTGACCATCCTGGAATTGAGAGACATCTAGGCTATGGAGGGATCCACCGGGGGAGAGAGAGAACTGGACAGCCCTTAATGAGCCCCTTCTCAAATCCTACAATAAAGCACTTGCACTGTCCTCGAGAGCGTGTGTGTTCTCAATGCCATCGGTACAAACACTTTGTACTTAAAACTGGAATTTCTGGGACATGGGCATTTGCAAAACATCAACTGCTGTAGATGAATGGCCCCGTAGCACTGAGGGCTGTCTGGAAGTGCAGTGCTGCACACACATGGGTCATCGTCTGACATATCATGCTAAACTACCAATGCAATTACAACGTGAAATAGCAAACTCAGGGGCCAAGATGACTAGAATAATTAACTTTGAGGCAGAAACTATGTGTGCAATGTGTGAGTGGCTAATTCAGTAGGTAACGTCAGGTGTTGCAGATGTGGAAGCATTCAAAATCACAGTGGGCATTACATGAGGCACAGAATATTATTGTGGAGGGCCTCAATGATACACAAAGTCTCAAAGATAGTTCAGGAGTTTTATTAGGATTTTGAAGGGGGACTAACTAACGTACCATCCCTCCCTCTCTTGTTTTCCCATGGGCTCCCTCCACCCTACCCCAGACTTCCTAACTCCCCCAAAATGATGGTCACTAGAGATCGGTAACCCCTAATTTCTAAAAGCTTGCTGGATATGGATCGAGGTCTAAAGACTGGAGCCCTATTTATCCACCTCCTTCTGGGTCTTTGCTAAGAGTGCCCTGATCTGACAATTCCTCAGGTTTCAAAATAGGGACTGATGGTGAAAGTGTACTCCAGACACATTAGTACAATGACTCTTCTTCAGTCACTCCTGTTCTCCTTTGATCTTACTATGCGCTCTGTTCTAGCCTTGGTCTCCCTCTCCCATCCTGTCTCACTCCCTTTGGTCATCCACCCCCTCTCTCTCATCTGTCCCTCCGATGTTCACACTTTATTTGCTCCCCTGCCTCCCTCTGTACCCTTCTCTTTTCTACTCTCTTCTCCAATCTACTCCACTCTTCCTTCTCTATTCTACTCTCCTTCACACTGTCCTACCCACAACCTACAGCACTGTGCTCTAACCTTACCAGACACTGGGCCTCTTTATAACCCTGGCGCTCCCGTAATGAAGGGGGTCAGTATGGGACCGGCCCCCTTCATTACGGGAGCGCTGATTACGAGGTTCCCTTTGCGGGACCCAAGTCAGACGTCTCGTAAAACCAGACCTCTTTTCCGGGTCCCGTGAGGGGAAGAGGGAGGTAATAACGGGCCACTTGTAATGTGCCCTTTATTACCTCCCTCCCCACTCCCATTGAGCCCTATGGGGGCTCAAATGGAAATGGGAATGGTTCCTGCAAGGAGGAATTACCGGGTCCTCCTTTGTCGGAATGACTTGGTAAGTCCCCATTGCAGGAACCCGGTAATGGAGCACGGTTTGGAGGTAGCTCCAAACTCTTAATGAGGCCCACTGTCTCTGCCTGTCTCTTACCAGTACCTTAATGCCCCTCTTGCTTATATTTCCCCTCACCACTACTCCCACTAATATCTTGCACTCTCTCCACACCCATCCCTCCATACTCTTTCCCTCTCACTGTTACTCTCTCTCTAATCCCCTGCACCTTCTCTCCTCATCTGTATCTTTATTTCTTTCTCTAATCCACTCTTTATGCAACCCATTCTCACACTACACTACATACAACTGGCACCACTCTCTCACAGCAAATACCTGCATTTTTGGGAGATTGTTCATGCATTGTGTGCATGGCGTAAACCAAAGTGGAAGCCCATGTATGCATACAGCACACACAACTTTGGTGGCTGCTTTCCTTAGATGGCTGCCTCTGGGTGTTTCTTGTTTGTGAGCTGTGGATTAGGAGGACAAAATGCAGTTAGGTGGAGGTGGCATGCCTCCTATGTTATGTGGCTTTTTACATGCCCTGTGTGCTAGAGTAGGGTGGAAGGCATTGTCTGATAAAGGGATCTCAAAGATAAATGTGAGAACTGGCATCCAATGAAATCCCTATATAGGTCCATCAGTGGTGAGATGGGGCATTTTACAGGAAACAAGACTTGCATGAGAGCCTTGGCGTGCATGTACACTCATGTAATCTCAGGCCTGCAAGAGGATCAGAAAAGACAGTGGTGAGTGAAATGAAAACAAGTTAACACAGCACGGTGCCATCACTTGTGCAGAGCAAAGTTCTCCCAAATCCACAAAAGGCATCTGATTGTGTGCATCTAGGATGCACACAATCAGATGCCCTTTTTCACTTCCTTTGAATAGTTGAACAAATAAGGGGGCATTTTTGCACATATAAATGCACATTCCTGATTTTAATGTTAATGTTAAAGGAAATTTATACTGCTCACTACACCACCCGAGTGGTCCCCTGGCACTCTGGTGGGTCCGGAAGGCAAGAGGGCAGGGTGAATTAGTAGGGCATAGCGGTAAAAGGCAGAGAGAAAGTTGTGATGTGCTGTTGACAGCTTCAGTTCTGTTAGCACCATTCGCTGAGCATTGGTTCGATATCTTGGTTGGCAGTGTGTCATGTGCTGTTGTGCGAGGCGATGCGGGATTTGTTTTATTGTTGCAGTGTAGTGAAGTGCATGCTGAAGGCTGTGTAGTAGATGTGGTTCTGTTTTTTTGGTGTTTTCGAGGTGTATGTAGAGAAATCGAGGTATTAGTGGTTGGGTTAGTGTGTCGCTTCATCGTACCTCCTTGCCCGGCTGGCTGTATTAGGCGCCCCTGCACGTATTGTGTATCAAAGCGTTCCGTTATGGGTTGTTCGCTAAGTTCTGTGTGGATTGTGACTTGTCTGCATAACTGTCTGTTGGACTGTGGGGCTAGTTAGTGGTGATGTCTCCCCTTCGGGTATACTCTATGGGGTCGCTCTTAAATTCTCCTGGGAAATGCCTGGCATTACCTCCCTGGGCTCCAAGAGCGGGATCCCTTCCCTCTGAGACTATGGGGGCTTCTGGGCTCGTAAGAGCGCTGGTTTGGTTATTGCTCCTTCTTTTTAGGCTATGGTACCCTTTGTTCGCGGTGCAATCTAGGGCGCTTCGAATCATCACATATGCCTCACGTATGGTTCTACGTGGGAGTTGGTGTACGGTGGACTCCCTCCCACCCCATTTATTTCTCCTTCTATATGCGCCTTTTTGAGGCGTGTTCTATTTTTGAGAATCCCAGTGTTTCTCATTCGTTTCCGGCTAGTACTGAAGAGAAAAGCCAGGTTTTAAGAAGTTTGATCCCCAAATTAAATCTGCTTTTAAATGTTCAAAAATCCAAGACCTTCCCCCACACCTGTTCGGAGTAGGCTCCGGGGAAGGAAAATGCATGAGAGTTTTATTTCTGAACTTTTCTTGCATTTTCTTTAAAGTGGGAGAGCAGCGGTTTGAGATTCCGCTTTCCCACTTGCATTTGTATTCTTCAAACAAGGATAGAAATGTTTATTTTTTATTTTTGACCCTATTTATTTTACTGCATAAATGTACTCCCAGCACTATCGTGAGTGCAGGGTGCCACTAATAAATTAGCGTTGAGCGCACTGTCCTGACACTGATTTATTCAAGGGGACTGGTTAGTGCACATTTGCACTATGTTTTGACCCGCCCCACTGAAATGCACACGTCACTTTTGAGAATCTGCACTGTTGCCGTATCTATGTACAACTGCAGTTATGGAGCTGACTAAACACCTGGCAAGTGGTGGCCAGTGCGGCTCAGTGGAATTACATTTTGGCCTGTGGCTCTGCGCATTGTGTGATAGGACATTGGGGCTTGTCGGAGTCACTCAGGTAGACCCCTGAGAGATACAATTAGGGATTATGGCCCCAGGCTCAGTCACCTGGCACACGCCTGGCAAACCCTGTCTGTGACTCTGATGGGCAAAGTTCCAGTTGTCCACTGCAAAGTCCACCTGAGCAAGTAAGGATGAGGTTTGAGGCAGCTCACAGCCTGGGAACCAACTGACTAAGGAAACTGAAATTGGTTCTTCTGTCCTTATACTTTAAGCATATAGATCAGTAATAGCAAAAAATCAGTGTGAGAAATCACACACACACATTTCATGTTTTACTCCTACATAGAATTAACAAGGTTTCTCAAGTTGCATAAAAGTCAATCAAAGAATGTTTTGACCTAAAATGTTTAATTCACATACATTTATAACATGTGGAGAGAACAAAACGCAGTGCCCAGAGACACTCTTAATTAGCATTTTTTTGTATACAATGCAGGTAAGTACAACTCTGTCAACTTGACTGGATTTCAGTGAACAAACAACATGTGAGCACAGAACAGAACAAATTTCAGTGAACAGAAAAAAACATGTGTCAATGCATGGAATCAACACTGAATTTGTAAC
Organism: Ambystoma mexicanum; assembly: GCF_040938575.1. Taxonomy (NCBI): domain Eukaryota; kingdom Metazoa; phylum Chordata; class Amphibia; order Caudata; family Ambystomatidae; genus Ambystoma; species Ambystoma mexicanum. Next base: position 273,319,527 of record NC_090925.1, read on the forward strand.
AAAGTCATCTTATACTTTAAGCAGACCTTGCCATGAACCAAAGGAACAAAGGTACTATAACTCTTAGCATGTGGACTAGGGTAATGAGTGGATTCTCCAAACTCCCCTTCTTTCATCTGCTAAATACCAGATTAATTTTTCACTTTGTGTACAATGTATCTATTAGCGTGAGAGAGACCGAGAGATAGAGAGAGACACAAGAGAGTGAGAGGGAGAGATATTGGCAATGTCAGAAAGTGAAATTGGACCTGTCAGCAAGAGGCCAGTGATAGTCGTGCAAGGAGGACACCACGTCATTGTTCCTTGTAATTCCAACTTCACTCTTTTTCCTGACTAACCACGTCCTGCCATTGTACACTACACGCACACATTCCCCAGAGACACTGCAGCCCACCCAGTAGCACACCAACATTAATGGAACTATAACTAACCTTTCCTCTTAAGTCGTATCACACTCCCTCAAATGTAGTCTATCAGTGCTAGAACTTTGCCCAAGTGTCTCTGTCAAACCCAAAGAAAGCAAATCCACAGTCAGGATGCAGGTACTTCAGACCTGCACCCATTTACACCAAGGATTCTTCTTTTTAGGAGTGTTTTCTCCCGTTTTTAAAACTGCATTGTGAAAGTATTTAAAAATTGCATTGTGAAACCTAGGCCTTTTCCCCACTTTCAGGACTCTCAAACTAAGGTGTGTTGTGTCCTGTCTTTAAACATTACATTGTGAAAGTATTTAAAAATTGCATCGTGAAACCTATGCTTTTTCCCCACTTTCAGGACTCTCAAACTGAGGTGTGTTTTCTCCTGTTTTAAAAATTGCATTGTGAAACCTAGGCCTTTTCTCCACTTTCAGGACTCTCAATCTTAGGTGGGTTTTCTCCTGTTTTAAAAAGAAAATGCAGAGTGAAAGTATTTAGAAATTGCATTGTAAAACCTAGGCCTTTTCCCCAACTTCAGGACTCTCAAAGTTAGGTGTGTTTTTCTCAAGTTTTAAAAATTGCACTGTGAATCCTAGGCCTTTTCCCCACTTCCAGGACTCTCAAACCTAGGTGTGTATTCTCCTGTTTTAAAAATTGCATTGTGAAAATAGTGCCGTTCTGTGGCTTGCCTCCTAGAAAAGCACTCATCTAGCAAACCTTGCTACCACTATCTAAGTGCATGTCATCTTGTCCAGTTGTCAACTTTTCTCATCTGCTTGCTCCCTGCCCTGTGTCCTTCCCTAGTGTTCTCCCCTACCCCTTCCCAGTCCCTTCCTCTTCCCTCATCTCCCTACCTACTCTATGGTGCTCTCAGTCTCTCCTATCTTTTCTAAATGCTTCTCTATCGACTATCCCGCTCTCCTTACTAAATCTGGTAGGAAGAGGTTTTAAAAGGACAGACTGGTCCCCAACCCAGGCCTCCCTATTGCGGATATCTATACCAGTGCCTCCTCCAGGCACACTTTCACCGTCATCCTCTTTGTCATTCCCTTGCCGGACATATGAACTCTACATATGGTCTCTGTGCTCTCTCCCTTCTCCTCCTCTCCCATTAATGGTGGCACCCAGTGGGAGGCCCTCTTCACCTCCTTCCATTCCTCTAAGGTCATCATTAATGTTTACTTGAATGGTACCGTCTTGGTCCAAGGCCCTCAAGCCAACCTTCTCTTCTTTGATAGACGCTACCGTGCCACATCAATTTCCTTTCTTCTCCTGCTGTCCCCTCTCTCCCCTCCATGGCTTCCTTGCCTTCCCCTGCTATCTCCCCCTTGGCTAATGTGCCTTCTCCTCCTTCATGTTCGACCCCCCCCTGCAGGGCATACCTCTGATTTGTACCCCTCCACGGAAGTCTTTCAAGGACGGCAACCTTCTCCATATCGCCACTCTAAACTCTTGCTCAGCTGTCAAACACTCCTCTGACATCTGCCGCCTCTTGGAGGAACTCGATGTCCTCAGTCTCACCGAGACATGCTTCACAGCCAGCTCTGTCACGAGTTTTGACACGCTCCTCCCTGATGGCTACAAGATCCTCTCCGTGCCCAGATCCAACTGTTCCGGAGGTGGTGTAGCCCTGCTCTTCACTGAGTGGATTCCGGCCTCTGTCATTCCTATGCAGGCCTACTCCTATTTCGAATGCCTTGTCTGAAGGTTTTCCCTCTCTCCTGGCCATTCCCTTACTGTGGCTACCATCTATCGGCCACCTGGTCAGATCTCCTCCTTCCTCTCTGAGTGGGCAGACCTCTTCTCTTCCCTCCTGGTCTCAACCACTCAACTCCTCCTTCTTGGAGACTTCAAAATCCACCTTGATGCTTCCTGTCCTTCCACATGACTCTTTTGTGACCTCTGTGACTCTCTCTCACTCTCTTTTCTCCCCTCTGGCCCGACTCACTCTGCAGGGCACACTCTGGATGTTCTGATCTCTTCAGACCTTCCCTTTCGATCCCTCTCACCACTCCTCTCTCCTGGAGTGATCACTTACTCCTTTCCTCCCATCTAAACCTCTCTAACCCTCAGGCCAAGCCAACTCCAGCACTGCCACCTACCTTCTCGGTTATCCGACCCATGAAGCGCGTGTGTCAGTTGAGGCTTTCACTGCCACTTTCTACACCCCCCTTCCCCTTGGCTGACTCACAACCTGACACAGCCTTTTCCATGCTCCACTCTGTTATATCTGATACTCTCAATATTCTTGCCCCTGTCATCAGTATCCACTTGAACCCAAAGCCAAGTGCAACTCTTGGTATGATTCAGACCTCGTCACCCTTAAATGCATGTGCAGGGTGGCTGAGAGGAAATGGCGTGATTTCCAGTACATCCTCTGACAAACTGGCCTGCCGCCTGCTCCATAGGCAATACCGGCTCTCTGTCCGCACCAAGAAGATAGTCCACATCCAAGCCCGCGTCTCTCTGGCATATAACAACTCGGCCTAACTCTTTAAAATCTGCAAGGAGCTGGCCCAACCTGCTGCAGACTCTACCTCTCCTGTCCCCTCCCAGGCCCTCTACACTGCCCTGAATTCTAATTTAATCTCTAAAACTCAGGACATCCTGTCCTCTTTCTCTTCCTCCCCCTCCTCCCTCTACTCCCTGCTCTTCATCTTGCCCTTCTTCACCCAACTCTTCTCCCTCCGTTTATGCCTTTCCCCTGTTCTCCTCAGATGAGGTTTCTAGACAAGTCCGATCTATAAAAGTCTTGTGAAACAGGTTCACCCCTGTTCCTCCAAAACCATCAAGGACCACATTGACACCCTGGTTCCTGCTCTGGCTGATTTATGCAACCACTCCTTCGCCACTGGAGTCTTCCCCTCCCCCTGAAGCACTCCCTTGTGCACCCTCTTCTTAAGAAATCCTCTGCCGACCCCTCCTGCCCGGCTAACTATCGTACAATCTCCATCACTCCTTTCCTGGGCAAACTCCTGGAAAGGCTGGCCATCTCCCAGCTTTATCTTCACTTTGAATCTGTTGGTTGTCTCCATGACCATCAGTCTGGCTACAGAGCTGCCAGAAGCACGGAAACTGCTCTCCTGAAAATCGGTGAAGACCTGCTCTCCAACCTTGATTCCAACACCCCCTGAGTCCTCATCTTACTCAGTTTCTCTTCTGCCTTTGACACAGTCAACCATGCCATCCTGCTCAACTGTCTCCATGATAACCTGGGTATCACTGATCAGGCCCTGGCTTGGCTGACCTCCTTCCTCTCTGATCGACCCTCCCAGGTCCAACTTCCTCTCCTCTATCTCTTTCTCTACCTGTGGTGTTCGACATGGGTCTAACATCTCTCACTGGCTGTTCAACCAATGCCTCACACTTCCTGGCCACCACATTGCCTCTCTCTGCCCAAACTTTCAGTGCTATGCGGGTGACACTCAACTCATTTTCAGACTCCATTCTGCCACCTCTACTCCTTCTCTCATCTCCGGCTGTCTGTCCGCCATCCAGGAGTGGTGTGCTGCCAATGATCTCTGCCTCAATGTCAGTAAGACCAAGATTCTCCTCATCAGCATACCTGCTCCCTCATTTACTGTCACTCTCTGGCCGGCCTCTCTTGGCCCTCTTCCTGCTCCCACCTGTGAGGCTAAAAACCTTGGGCTCATCTTCAACTCCACACTTTCTTTCTCTCCTCATATCTCTGATGTCTCTAAGAAGTCACACTACCAGCTGCACCTCCTCAGAGGTATTCTTATGTTTCTCTCCTTCCCTCTCCTTCCCCCAGAAGCTCACTGTCTCCAGAGCTCTAGTTCTCTCTAGGCTGGACTACTGCAACAGCCTCTTTCTAAATCTGCCTGCCTCTACTCTCTGCCCTCTGCAACTCATCCAAAACAGGACTGCAAGACGTGTGCTTGGCCTCAAACCAATGGATTGTATCTCTCCAGGACTGAAATCCCTGCCGTGGCTCCTTTTGGCGGCGAGGATTAAGTTCAAAACCCTCTGCATTGTCCACAAGGCCTTCTGGGGGCTGGGGCTTCAATACCTGAACTTTCTCTTCCTAAATAACTACCTTCTCGAGCTCTTTGCTGATCTGCCTCCAACTCCCTAAGGGTTAGTCGCTTCTCCAAGCAGCGAGTTGGTGGTCGATCTCTTTCTTCTGCTGGGGCCTCCCTCTGGACCAGCCTCTCTGAAACTTGAGGAGAACCATCTCCGGTTCTGGAAGCACCTCAAGACCTTCCTCTTTGCTTCTGCTTTCTCTCCTCCTCTCCCCTGCAGATCTCCTGACTGATTCTGAAACTGCACTGGTTACCTGGCTACCATTTGATCTCTGGCCCAGGTCCCCTCACCATCAGTTGCACACCTGCACTGCCCCCCTAGAAACCCTTGCACTTGGGGTCTGTTTCTGTATCCCTACAGCCCCTACTAGCACTTGACACCTGATGTCTGCACTTACCTTGCACTTGCCACCAGCTGACCACACTTTTATTTATTATTTACTGTCCTTATTTATTTTACTGTTATCCCATGTACTGCACTGCCCCCTCCCCTTTCCCCTTGCACTTTTCCCCATCCCCCCCTGCACTTGTGCAATCTCAATTTCACTTGGCCTAGTAGTATCGATATCTCTGTCTTCCCTCTGCTTCCCCTCCCTTGCCTCGTTGCGCCTTGAAACACTTGTGTATAGGCACAATAAATCATATCTGTCTTTCCCCCTAATGACCAGCCTTTTCTTTGCATGCAGCCAGGACAACAAACATGACTTACGGGTTCTGTTCAAGACCACTTTACATAGCGTTACTTTATATCATCATCTTCCTGGACCATAAACATTGTGTTTTCCAAGTGATTCCCTTATGCCATAATGTGTGTTCAGCTGCATACAATGCAGAGTGTATTGCAGATTGTAAAGTGAGGTCATTGTTCTATTGTTTGTGAAATAATTCCAGACCCTTGACGTAGGCTTTTTAACACTGGCAATGTCAGTGACAGGACATCTTATTTTGGTGGTGTTGCAGTTAGATTCTGTAATGGACAGCCTAGAACACTGGGTCACTAGGGATGGTCGACTGATGCCTGATGACACCACTGTGCATCTAGTAATGCTTGGCTCCTTAGCTTATACTGGCTTATTTGTTTGATTTTTTGGAGTCAATAAAAGTGTACTAATATTGTTATTGGCTTCAACTGCTCTTCAAACTAACTTGTAGTCATATGTCTTGGATAAAAGCTGCCTTGTTGGCATCGGGATCCTTAGCGTGCATCAGACATTGTTGCATCTTCCTTTTATCAGGGCCTGCAGTGGTCCAGAGTGGGTTACGTGCATCATCATCATTTTCTGAAAGTGTCAGTGCTTAGGAATGGCTGCCCTTGGCATTTTCCATACGTACACAACCATTCCCAACTTCTTCTGAAGGAATTGACCTGTCAGCTATTACAGCTGGACCACCTTGCTTTTTTCGAGAACATACTTCTCCAATGACTGTACCATGACACTAAAGATTATCTCAGCAATACAGCATCAGTTACAGTCAATCCTCATGATTGAAATACGATGATGCCTTGGAATGCACTTCCTTGTTCACTTCCAGTTAAATAATAATAATAATAATAATAATAATAATAATAATAATAATAATAATAATAAGTATTTGTATTATTATTAATATTATTGTTATTATTATTGTTGTTATTATTAATATTAGTATTTTTGTTATTATTATTATTTTTATTATTATTATAACGTTATTCAAGATGAATTAAAGGTAGTGATTCATGAAAAATACCACAGTGACAAAACATAATAGTGATAACAAAATAATAATAAAAGTGAATAAGAATTGTAGATATTCAATGAAAGATACAGCAGGGTCTCATATAATATTGATTAGATATAATAATAATAATAATGATAATCATTTATTTATTTTATTTTATTTGTATTTATTTTTATTACGTGCCGAAAGCCCGCAAGCATCAGGGCGTGAACATAGAGACAAGGACAAGCATAACAGGACAGGAACATGAAGTTTAGGTCAAATTGTTAAGTGATATTATTTAAAGAGCAGTGTTTTCAGTTTCTTTTTGAAGATCTGAAAGTTGGTTTCTAATCTGAGCTTAGTGGGAAGGCCATTCCATTTTAGAGATGCTTTGGTGGGAAAGGAACGCCCCAATCCATTTGCTTTTTTTGTCTGTTTGATCTTAACTAGACCTTGGATTTTGGATCTCAGTGTTCAACCTGATTCCTACAAGGATATGTGTTCCTTTAGGTACGTGGGGGCAGATCCATATAGGCAGTGATGGGCGATTGACGCCGCCTTAAATGTAATGCGGTCCTCTATCATCAGCCAGTGTAAGGCTTTATGGTCTTCTGTGATTGATTATGTTGAGGTTTCCTTTTTATAGCTCTTCCTGCGTCATTCTGAATGACTTGGCACTGGTCGATGCAGCCCTTGCTTGTCCCTAGTAAGAGGGCATTGCCATAGTCAAGTATAGAGAGGTTGACGGCTCTAGCGATGGTTGTACTATTTTCTTCATTTAAGAAGGGTTTTATGTGTCTGATTAGTCTATTGTAATATCTGCAATTCTTTTTTAGGTATGCTACATGGGCGTTGGCAAATTCCAAATAAACTCCTAGTGTTTTCACTTTGCTTGTGGTCAGGATGTTGGAGTTCTTTATGTTGAATTGGGCGCAGTTGGAGTTCAATTTTGCTCTTGCCTGGGTGGAGCCAAAGATCATGATTTGATTTGAGATTCCATTTATAAAGCACACTAAGCCCAAGGGCATCAAGGTGCTGTACATAAACCAGTTACTCACAAGTAAAGATGTACAGACAGTCAGAATAACATGAAGTTTTATGATAATTGTTTATGCAAAGAACGAAGTCTTTAGAGATCATGAAAAATAAAATCAGGTAGTAATGTGTGAAAAATATACAGGGACCCAAAAGATATATTATTTCTTAGAATTTTTATAATAATAGTAATGATAATGGAAGCCCGCTGGGATTAAGGGCGCAAGTGTTGCGGCCCGCTTCCTGGCATTTTCTTCTCCCTGGAGGGACTCCGTACTTGCGAGGGGAGGCCACGCCCCCTCCTCTTTAAACTCCACAGCACCTTCCCGCAGGGCCTGAAGTCCGCGGGGATTAAGGGTGCAGGTGTTGCATGCCCGTAGGGTGTTCGGCACCTGGAGGGAGAAGTGCAAATTATAGACCAGCCATAAGGGGGCGAGGATTTTGCATGCTTTGCTGGAACCGCTGGAACTGAACTGTGAGGTGAGGTGAGCCAGCCAGTGTTGTGGGGGGGGGGGTCTTGAACCTTCTCCACTGCCACACAAGACTCATAAGGCTGCGCGATGAGCATTGTAGGGGTGTGGGGTCTCCTTTCTCTCCTTTTGGAATGGGGAATTCTTATTCTTTGGACTAAACTGGGTTAACTTCTGGCACCTCTGAACCTCTGAACGGTCTCGCATGATGGTCGGCTCTCCCTGGGGTGCTGATCTTCGAGCCACAGACATATCCTCTCCCTTCTCCCCCCTCTACCTCGCCAAACCTTCCCTCCTATCAATGATACAATGTACCCTGGCACCATTGACACACCGGAAGACAATTATGGGACGAAGAAGGAGGGAGGTAATGTTGATTAAATCCCCAAGTAAAGCTCTGGGAGTCAAGCAGGGAGAGGGAGCTTGCACTGGACCCTGTACTGATAACCTATGTGTGAACCGAGCACCTGCCCAACGGCCTCTGGCCACTGACTGTGACAAAGAGGGAGATTTTGGGATGCTTTCATACAAGCCCTCCTGTAATCATAGTTTGCATGTGGGGGCACCACTACGGCCTTTGGGAACCACTTGTGGCCTTGTTTCATCTGCTCACCCCTTGATTGATCCTGTAAGCCCTTTTCCGGATGAACCCGCTCATCTGGTTAACTTGTTAACACCGGGAGGGGGTCTTGACTCTGTGGCTACTGCGAACCTACTGGATACTCTGGCCAATGGCTGTGCGAGGATCGTTGTGGGTATTTCGAAGCTGACAGAGGGCATGTCCTGTTGGCCCCACCCGCGACACCACCCCTGGTTTCTTCACCGGCATTGGCCCCCACTCATCCTTCTTTTGCCCCCAATCTTGATTCCACAGCCCAGCGGACTTCACAGTCGCTCCCTGTGGCTCACTACCCTCTTTCTTCTGAGCTTACGCCCTCAGTCTCGGGGGGAGTTGACCCAGGGAGGCTGGGGCTGGGAGAGAGGTCTAGCCTTCCACCCAACATAGGGAGTGAGCCCACGTCTGATGTTCCCTTGGGGCCAGCTCCTTTCTTTGTATCAGTCCTCCCTGGGCTGGCAAATCCCCCTCCAAAGGTCCTCACTGTCAACCAGCTCCATCGTCCACAGCAGCTGCCAATTTGCCGAGCTGTTCCTGCCACCACCTACTCTCCGAGATGGGCGAGATGAAGAACCTCCTATTTTTGTTGATTAAGGGGACGTTGGGGGGCAGGGAGGAAGGAGGTGCGGGGAGGGCTGGAGGGCGTTCAGTGAGGGCTGACCCAGGGGGGCCGATTGCAGCCTATGACAAAGGGGTATATTCCACACAGCCCTGTCCATCCCCTGCTTCTGTGATCAGGATGACACCTTCTTTGAGGAGCCAAACAGTGGTGTTTCCTCCCCCGCAGACACCCTCACAGAGGGTGACCTTAGGGTCCTCAGCCCCGGGGGTTAACCCCCCACCCTCACAGTTCCTCATTGGGAGAGCGCAGAACAATATGTGCCAGGGTGGGAGGGGGGAAACTGAAATTGATTCAACCCCTGGTCAAGGGGGACTTTTGCCTGGGCACCACGCACGAAAAGGCTGTAGCGGCTCCACTGTGTTTCTTCATGGTGTCCCTTAACTATCGACTGCCACCAGAGAAACAAGGGATACCCTCCGGAACAAATGCCTTCATTGGTTGCGGGCTGTGGGGGAATGTGGGTTTGTGTCCAGGAGCTCTCTGTTGGAGTGCACTAGATTGTCCAAACGTGCAGACAACATGGATATTGTTAAAGTGGTCTTTATGGATGTGGACATGGCAAGGGACATCATGGAAAGATTTAATGGCCATGGGTGGTCGAGGAAAAGTGGTATTACAGTCAGTCCTTATCATGTCCGTGCCCCTGTGTATCCCACAAGAGACTACTCTGGTAACAGTCCCCTTTCAGGGGCAAACTTGACTGCCTTGGGCCTGCGGCGTCATTGGGGTTTCCAGAAACAGGGGGTCAGTGGTTTATGCTTATTGGCTCACAGTTGTGTTTTGGGACAATCTTGAAGGGAGTGGTTTCTGTTATGACTTTGCTGTTTCCTTCACTGATATGTTTATTGTAAATATGCACCAGTATTGTTTTTTTTTAGGATGTGCTTTGATGGTCTTTTTTTGGCCGAATAAAGTTGTTTGACTGATTGTAATGATAATAACAATAATAATCATAATAATAGTGAAGGTGAATGTACAAATTCATGAAAACTACCACAGTGACAAGAAAATAATATTGATCGGAAATAATAATAAAGTTGAATATAATATTGTAGTATTACATTAAAATGACGAAAATAAAACTATGTTGATCATGAATAATACAGAAATATACAATAGTTTCAATACAAAATAAATGTAAATGTATTTATGAATATTTATATATATCCATTGTTAAAGGAACATGATGGTTAAACTGCTGTAATACAAACCTGTGAAATTTAGTGAAAAAACATTGTTAAAGGGACATTTTGGTTGCAGCACACAATCTCAAAACAAAAGAAATTCACCAGTTATGGTAAGCTTACACAGACATAACTCACACCACCCCCAGCATGTACTGCTCAGAATAACACCAGGTAAATCAAAGATGATGTCACTAACGACATCATCGATGACATCACCAATGACATCACAGATCCTAGTAAGTTTCTTTTGTTTAGTGACACTAAGGGCCTCATTACAACTCAGGCGGTAAGGGTTTTACGGCGGCGTAAACAGCGCCGACCCTTACCGCCTGAGTACGAGGTCCCTTAGCGCCATGGAGGTTTTAACACCTGCTTTTAGCAGGTGTTAAAATCCATGGCGCTAAGGGACCATGGAGTTAATTATGCCACCGTAATTTACGGTGGCGTAATTAACGCCTTCCCCACTCCCATTATGCCCTATGGGGCAAAATGGGAATGGGGAAGGGTAAATGGGAAAATGGGGATTTACCGCCCCGCCAAGGTTGGAATGGGGCGGTAAATCCGCCAACCACCATGGCGTAAACGTAGTTTACGCCATGGTGGTAAAGTCACGGCCCAGGCGGTAACTTACCGCCTGGGTCGTAATGAGGCCCTAAGTAGTTTTAACACTGGGCTTGTCCTGAATGTACTGCATTGAAAGCATGCTATGCATACTATAAAGGTGATCTATATGTAGAACTTAACCTTGAAAATGTTTTAAAGCTAATTTCCTTAGAGTTTGGCCTAAGCTCATAGTGTGCATACATGTGACAATAAGCAGGTTCCATACAGATCATATAATGTTTCTATTTTATATGCATGATGACGGACTCCAAACATAGTTTCCTACTCTGGTCATAGTAATTATTCCCCCCCTTATTAGAGTTTCCCTTGTGTGCACCTGATTTGTATGCATTGATGCTTTAAGTATATTCTATGTACACACAGACACATGTCTAGTATTTGTTCGACACTTAGCCCTTGCTACCATGTTTAACATTATTCAAGACTGTGATAGGCTTTGATTTATGATTCTACTGGCCCAATCTACCAGATCAAAAATACTCAATATATTTGATCCATTGCTGTAGATGTTCACAGACACATACTTTGGAGATGAAAAATCACCTGATTTTTGCCCTTTTCTAGGCATATTGCACCCCATCCTCACCCACCTCACCTCCCCAGTGGTTGTTTCATTTGTAACACTAGTGTAATGTTGTGTTTTTTAAAATGTATTGTACTGTGATGTACAGTTCACAAATCCAACATGGCGGCCATTTCTGATGTTTTGACGCACCTCACATTTCTCAATTAACCAATCAGAGCGTTTATGCAATGACCATTACGCAGTTCCAGATTGGTCCATAGGCACCAGGCAACACTGAATCAGGAAGTAAGTACATTTTGTGATTTTTTTTTAAATGTTTGCTGGTTAGGTTTACACCAAATTTGCAAAGGCAAACAAACATTCAGGACGTGACCAGCATTCCTTGTGCAAGTTTGGTGCAAACCTTTTTAGTGGTTCAGGCTATAGCTGCAGGCACATTTGTCTTCCCATTCATGTCTATCCAGATTTTTCAAGTTTGGGATCCCTCAAGAACTTTGCCCCCCCCTTGATAAAAGTGCACCAAACTTTGCAAACGAATTCGGAGTCAGGTATATATTCTTTTTTTGCACAAAGTTTTGTGCAGATTAATCAAACAACGCCAACGTTATAAGCCTCCCAAAAAAAATGTCTTCCTTCGGAAAGCCAACATAGCCATAAGTGCAGGGTCGCTATCATATGTAATATTCCTATTTAGGGCTGGTTCACTAATTACACTTTCTCTTCGTCTTTTCTCACACCAAAAACCAAATCGGCATATGTAAAGTTTAGCTTTTGCAAACATTTGGTATTCACCAAATTAAACACTGAAATCCGGCGCCAGTTACACTTTGCACAAAATCCTGCATACGTTCACACTGACCCACGTATAAAAAACACTTACAACTACAAAAAGCCTGTCTAACTCCTTCAGCCAGAACTCATGCAATTTTTGGTGTACATAGAAGTAAAATTACAGTACCAAAACATTCCAACCCTCTTACTCGTACACATATTTTCCCACAGAGGTCCACACTTACTTCTTCCAGGCCACACATGCATCTTACATACTCCATACACCACATTTACGCCATCACACACTAGGCATAAATTAACACGTTGGAGATTTGGCAGCAACAGAGTATTTTAGTGAATCCCACAAAATGCATACCTTGTGGGTATGCCATCCATAAATACAAACACAAGCTGAACACATCCATGGAATCTGGCACACACACCGTGACACACCAACATTGTTTGACCAATACCGCCACACACCCCACAAAATCTAACACACACCCCAAAAATGCAGACACGATCGCTAAAACACCCACAATTTGCATGACACACCCACAGAAACACCCATTCCATGTGGAAACAAACAACAGATAAGCTATGGAAGTCACACCACAGACCCAGGCATGCAAACCCCCAAGGCTGAAAATGCACACTCCCATGACAAAATAAACCGAACACAAGCGAAAAATGAACAACAAATAAGTCAACACCATGCACTACTATGACGAAAGTATCAAAGCACATTCCATAAGAGCAATGACCATCTGACAAGCCACCATAAGGTACACATCATCTGCAATCACATCACAGTAAAGAAGATTCAGGGTAAATTCATGCCAATAATATAAGCACACAAGCCACACGCTTATGTCCAAATAACCTGTAGGTCAGTCATCATTCGCATCATGCCTTCCCTTCACCGCTATACCTGCCATACTCCCAACAAGTCTGAAAGACACACCCACCACCACCAGCGGCCCACACCTTCACCTTTGCTAGGTCCACACACACTAAGGTGCAACACGAGGCTCTCCAATCACCTATGCCTCCATGATGGCCAGCAGATGGATTCACTCAAACTCTCCCAGAGGGAGCAAAACCTCTCAGAGCAAGAACTGGACATCCTTGTGGAATTCATTGACGGACACAAGTTAATCAAAGACCTCAGGCCAGCGCCCCAACCCAAGCCAGAGCTATGCCCTCTGTGAGAGGCTAACCGGAGACATCAATGTCCTGAGGGTTAAATCACACACTATGGAGGATGTCAAGGGACAGGAAGTGCCTTCCTGTTTAAGGCCACTTAGCCTGCTCATTGACTTCCTGTCAGTTCCTTTGCCTTCTGATGCTCTGCTGCTTGTTTGTTCGTTGTGTGTTATTTTTTATGTTTCCTGTGCGCCTTGAGGCGTGTTCCAAGAATTTAAATAAATCAATAAAATAAACATGAAGCTGAAATACTGCCGGCTCGCCATCAGTGATGCACTTGGAGAAAACCCACTAGGCCCCACAGTGCGACTTTCCCCCAGGAAAGGGTGGATCCTCACCCTCTTCCTGGAGGAGGGAAGATTGGGAATACGAGGCACAGCTGCGACAAAAGGGTTCCCGAGGCAAGAAGAGCAGCTCTCTCTCTCTACTGGCATCCCTCTAACTCTCATCAATCTGTCCCCTTGAAGCATGCATGCACTTGTATCACAGTGCCCACTACACGATCCACACGTTGACACAGGCATGCACCAAAAAAGGAACTGCAAGAACGGTCTGTCACAATGCCAAGGCAGAGTGCCTGCATAGCATGTGTTGCACAAACCATTGCAACCCATCAAATGAGCCCTTGGAACACCACCACAATGACACTCTATCATACAGTACAAGTTTTGCCAACACATCTTTGAAGCTGCCAAACTGTTTGTCCAAAATGCGCCTGTAGGCAAAGGGCACAGGCACAATGTCCACTACAAAGACACCCTTCAAAGATTCAACAACGTCACACAGGTCATGCTCCTTCATCAGCTCAGCTCCAAGAAGACAGAGCCACCAGAACACCAGGCACATCTGAGCCGCCAGAGAACAACGACTGCTGCAAAACATCCAAGACAGTACAAAGAAAACAACAGTGACACAATATCCTGCACATCAGTGCCGTGTTGTGTATGCATGAAGGAGGCACACACAACACAGTCACATCATTGTGAATGCATGCACCATGTTCCCTGCCTCCCTTTCTCCAAAGTATCAACTTGCTCCTGCTCACTCCTCTCATCAGCCTGTCCATGTATGACCCTCTTGGCACATGGACACAGCACAGCTTGCACAGGATATAGCACTCCTAGTGTCCGATAGGTGGCAACAGTGAGCGTACAGTGATACTTTATCAACTTGACAAGAAGCTCCACATGGCCCTTCAAACAGTTCAGAATGGCTGCCGCCACCTCTCACTTAGGTAGCCACACAGTTTCAATCGGCCATACTGTGACTGGCCCATGTGTTGCACACATAGTGTTCCAACTGAGGACAGAGTCTGTAGCCAATCAACAGCCCCTTCATAGGGTCACCTGCCTTAGCCACCCATGTTGACCATCCAGCAACCTCACACTGCATGCTGGCTATCGGCATACAGCCCTGATAACACCACTCCATGCCCTGCATCACTCCGAGATTGATGCATGTCCCGTGGGAACAGGCCTGAAACCACATATTAATGGAAATGGGCCCTGACTGGCATTTGTGTGAATTTCCCTTTCCCCAAACAGAAATCACACCATTGCAAGCCTGTGATGGATTGCCGCAAGCATTACAAAGTCGAAAAGACATGACCGTTTTATGCACGCACACACACACACACACTCCTTTGTCTCGAAAACACATGACACCACATATATGGTCACATTCACCCGGTGCACAACTGACAACCAGGCCCAGTGGAAATACTGACAGGGATGACACATCAACAGCCACATGCATCATACCTTGCACACACGCACATCAGCACACACATGTCCGTATAACACCTTATTCCTGACAGAGTGGCTCACCCTACACAGCCATAGCGGACTGGCCCCTTATGTCTTACAACAGACATGCCAATGACACAATCCGTCAAGTGTATGCACACTGAAAAGACTAACATCGTCTCCCAGTAGACAGACTCCTGCACACACTACGAAGCAATGCATCACGGGAACGGGGGCATTGCATTCCAGCAGCCAGACTGTCACAGATGATCAAGGACCACTAAACACAGCAACAAGTGTCACCACGTAAGCGCACTGCCATATCACCCACGGGCAACCAACGTGACGCCCTGCCGTACAAATACACAGGATGGGATGGGTGCTGCAAGCTGCAATTACACACAAGCCCTGTGGCAGTCCTGAGAACTCACAAGCCAAGCATGTGACATCCTGACCATTGATTCAGAGGACACCAGGCAAGCCCCCACAGGCCGGGGGATTGGGGACGGGGGAGTGTGTTATAAACATGACCCTTGTAAGGCGCCATAACTTGATACCAGTGGCACCGTTTCAGTGGAGTCACATGACTCTGCAAATGGACATGAATACATCCCTCTGACTGAAGGGAACATAGACATGTCCATTGCACCCCTACATAACACGACTGGGTAGAAGTGCCAGTGTCTCCAGGGATTGTGCACTACCCAAAAACACACATACAGATTAGCAACTACAGGCAAGGGAAAGGCAAGAAACATTCCAAAACTGGCAAATGTTGGCTTGCCCTCCATGGCATGCATGTACAGGGCATCAATACCTCCATTGTCAGAGATGTAATAAATCTGGCTACCATGTCCTCATTCGTTTAGCACCTGTCTATACCCACAAATGTGACTCAATCAGAACATGTGGCCAGTGAAACGTCACACTGCAGTCACATTCACAAAGCTTCTGGAACAGGCCATTGCATGAAGCACAATGTTCCTCTCAGTGGCATTTGAAGCCTCTCGTCACATACAACTCCATGACATCCGCCCCTCATGGATATCCATCCTTCTCATGTAAACTGCCACAGTCAGGCATGTGCCACCTGGCAGAGCCACTCATGACTGTCCAAATAACCACACCCATGGCATGCTCACATCACTGACCAACTCACAATTGCTATCTGGTCCCACCCACCCGCCATCAGTGAAGCCATGCACCTGCAGTCATGAGCATCGACTGGGCCCCACCGGAGAGCGTCTCAGCATGCGACTTGTGGGCCCGCTTTCCTGAACCTGCAATCCCCAAACTCATGGTGCACATGCATTTCCTCAATGCCCTACAACAGGGTGCATACAGACATGAATCCCTGCCTGGCCAACCACAATAGCACTGTCAGTGCAATAAATGCTAGGCGACACAGAGATGCCATGCCACCTGCAAACACTCATTGCACTCCTTCGCTGCACATAATACTGACATCTAGCCACAACATGCACATGCAATACAGGGATTCTACAGTTCAACACAGAGAGAGATGTGAAAGGGCACCTTTGACGATAGCCACAAAGACAGCTGCCCATGAAAACATGGCCACATCAAATGCCACCACACATCACCAGAGGGGACATTCAGGGTGGGCCATGGGTAAGGGTGCTTCGTGACTGTACTGCACCCAACCACCGATGTCATGCCTCACTTAATCCATACAGACCGGGCCATGGTACACTTCCACTGTCAAAACACAAACAGAGGCTGCAGGGTATTTACAGAGGCAGTGACCCGTGGTTTATACCAATAGCGCAACACACTTTGTTTCTCCCTTTTTTAAACGATGTTTGCAGCAGATATGTATTTAAGGCATTCTATCATCGGTTCTAAGCTACCCTCACGAGTATGAAATATATTCTTCCCCCTCTAAGTATACCTACATGGCAATCTAGATTACCTATAATAACACAATATGATTTTACCTAAAACAATGTTTATTTTCATTATGTACCGTAAATCATATATAAAACACGCCAGTAGGGTGTGCTCCCCATGATGTGACTGTTTATAAGAAACATTATGATAAAAATAATGTTTTTTTTTTTTTTTACATATACACCTGAACGTCCCATTTCAATTTAGGAACTGGGATTTAATGTGAATGTTTCACTGTTCAGCTATTTCATTGTAGCTATATTTGTTTAGAACTATCAAACTTATCGCTGCTACTTTCTTGTAGCTGTACCATAGCCCAACATGTTTCATTCCATGGACTTAAACTTAATATTGAAAGAACTTCTTCAGGGGTCTTAAAAAGGCAATGACCACAAAAGATGCTCCCTGTTCAAACCTGTGGTAACTTATTGTGGTAAGTAAATGGATAAAGACACAGGTTCAGATGATACCATCCATAAGGCATCACACATTCTCTCGTACTTTTCATAGATTAACACATATAATTTCTACAAAAACAGGTTCTAGATTGGAAAATACATCTAATAATATTGAGTCAATTTGACTTAGTTCAAGACGTGGCTTAGTGATCCTTTTCTCAGAACAAGTCTCCCTTCTGACAGATAGTCACATCAATCCAGGCTTTGTAATCCAGCATTGTTGGTTTTAACACTGAGCCAATGTGTGTGTCTTCATGATGTCACATCACCGGCAATTCATTAAATGAAATACATGCTATCTCACTATAATCATACAATGTGAACCTCTGACATGGGGCGTTATGTCTTCATTTTCCAGCTGTCAACAAAGATGAAACAGCTGCAGGTGGAAAAGTAGCCCTTGCTATCACCACAGATAGCAGTGATGGGGATGATGGCCAGCATCGGAACATCCTGAACTAGCAAGCGCCTACAGGGGGTTATAATGAGGAGGAGAAGGTAGATACCATCTCTCCAACAGTTTAGGGGGAATGTCATGTTTCATCATCTGCCCAAGGTGCGCCTGCAGAGGAGGAAACCCCAGAAGTTCTGAAAGAGGACAATTTCCCCTTATGCAGGTGCAGAATACAGATGACTCTTTGAATAAAGACTCCATGCATATCCCTCCTACAAGTCCTCACTCCCAACCCCATGTGTCACCACAGACACAACTCACGCCCCTGGACGTGGCTGCTTCTGACACTGCCACCCACACCGATGCAGAGCAAACAACACCTGATCCTGCAGGATCATCCTTGGCGGCCCCACTTGAATATGGGCACATATTCCTGGAGCAGAAGCAACCTGTCGTTCAGGCACTCAAGGACCAGTAGAGGCAGGCCGAGAAGACCATGAAGATATGTCAGTCTATCTTGCGTGATGTGACCTGATTTACAACCAGCAGGGACACCATGACAAGGGCTGTCATGAGACTTTGAGACATATTGCAGCAGCAGCAGATGCCATTGCAAAACAGGATGATGGAGAGGGTGGTATATCATGGGCAGTGGTGGCTTCACAGGAAGTAGCTCCCCTTGTTGTGTGCCACTGGATAGCTGCAGGTCAACAACTCGCTGGAGCGCCACGCGGTCAGAAGGCACCTAGGCCTCAAGGGGTGATGACTCCTAGGCTGAGATGACATCCAAACAATGGCATGGGAGACCCAGGAAGTCGTTATTGAGACATTGCCAGGTCCAGGAAGTCCCGAGTTCAAAGTAATAGGTCTCAGCTCATACCCCATAGTTCTCAGGGACTCTGCTTTTTCCAGGAGCAGCCTGTAGATGGCTCAAGAAGGAATCTTTATTGCCACAATGCCTGTTTTTGCTTCATTAAAAATGTCCACAACTCTATATCTTTTGTCGAAATCAATCTGAGGCATGGAACTTCATTGAAAAATGTGAAAATGTTTGAACGATTTCATAGCAGATTATTATTCATAGGCCCCAACATAAATTCCACAATGAGTAACGGTGAAAAGCCTTGAGATGTTAACTTCGTTCGGGCATTAATCTCAGGCACTCAACCACCTGTACACCGTGGTTGATCATTGTCCAAGTTAGACACAGGTGGAACCAAATTCTGCCAATTGCTTCCAAAGGCCCCCACAGGCTGAATAGAACCCTGACCACATCCATCAGCAGGAGCAGGACAGCCTTCCACCATACAAGGCAACTGACGACTGGCAATTTCTGATAATTGTAACTATATCTATGCAGCCACCAGTTCTGGGGCGAGAGATAGTTTCCACCAAACTAGTTGAGTTTTGTTTTGGAGTGCCCCACACTGTACACTCACATCACACTTGGATTTAGACCTCAGGCTGAAACAAGACGGTAGCTCAGAATGTGCCTGTTGCTGGATGGAAACTGGCCACAGTCAAGAGGAGTGATTCAGTAATCCAATGTTGGTTTCTAATAGCCCTTTCATGGAGCATTGTGCTTGTTTATCATTTTTGTCAGTATCTCTAGAACTATTTGCCATGCTTGCGGACTACAGCCTTTCACAATGGATCAAAACATCTTCGTCAAATTTGGTATTGGCTGCTGCAGGAGGTGCCAGCTGCATCCTGCATGATGTCAAAGCCATCTTAAGAGCAGAGTCGTAAAGCAGTCTTGCAGCACAGTCCATCCTTCATTTCGATTGTGGGAAGAGTGAGGACATAAAACCCAGACCGCATTGGGGAGCTTAGGCGGAGTTGGAGCAGAGTCCTGAAGCCGTCTTGCAGCACAGTCTACCTTTCATTTCCATTGTGGGAGGAGTGAGGACTTAAAACCCAGACAACAATGTGGAGCGTATGCACAGTTGGAGCAGAGTTGTGATGCATTCGTGAAGCAGTCTTTCAGCACAGGCTGCCCATTCGTTTCTATTGTTGGTTGAGTCAGTACATAAAACCCAGAAAGCAATGTGGAGCATATGCGGAGTCGGAGCAGAGTCATGAAGCAGTCTTGCAGCACACTCTACCCTTCGTTTCTATTGTTGGAGGAATGAGGACATAAAACACAGACTGCAACGCGAAGCGTCCATGGAGTCGGAACAGTGTTGTGAAGCAGTCTCGAAGTCATGAGCAGTCCTCAGAGACTCGGCTTAGTGAAACCTAACCGGAAATAATTTGGAGACCACTACAGCATCTACTAGAGAGGGTAAGGCTCGACCAAAGCACCACTTGTGTGCATGTTAAAACCCTTGAACTCTTTCTCCCGCTCATTAACATCTCTCCCACAGGAATTGAACTAATTTGCCAATACTGCTAGTGCTGATCCCTTTATCCTCCCTTTCCTCTTGAGGGGTGACTGTTGGTCTTGGAAACCTTTGAGCCCCTCATTTTTGCCATCTCTCCTTATTGCGGGTGATCTATTCTTATACGAACTTATTACACTGCATTAAATATTAGTAAGGGAATGAAGGAAGATAATAAGGATGTAATATCCAAGAAGGGCCCTCGCCCAGGATTCAGGAGTCAGAGATCTTAGTGTTAACCTGCCTGAAGTCTACACAAAACACGGCAAACCAGACATTCCTAATAGATACAGAAGAAACACGGAACGACTCAAGGGTGTGTAATGCATGAGCAGCATACATATGTTTGAAATTCTGGACAATGACGTAAATGTTGTACTTGCCATAGGTCAAAAGAACATGAACATGACGCAGAGCTTCTACAAAAATCTACCTGAACTAAAACGAAAAATGGAAAAAGGAAAAACTGCTGCAAGAGTGTTGGGGTTAATAAACAAAAGTCAATAGAGGGCACAATTCATTTCTATAGCGGGAGGACAGCATCAGCCTCCCTGAAAGGATCGCCAATAGCAGGGCAAAAAATTATGGCCTTTTTTCCTCTAGCAGAATTAAGTACAGAAATAAGACTCCCCACCTCCCTATCAGGTACGACGTCCTTTCATCGCCTGCCTTTTCATCCCCAGGCTTTTCAAAGTTCACATTCCATCGAATGTGCTCATCGAATTTTTTACGGGGGGTTGTGAAAGGACAGATAAGGGTTTGGGCGGGTGGCCAATGGCAAAAAATAAGTGTGGGAGTGAGCGTTTGGGGGGTACCCCCCCAAAAAAAAAGAAAAACCATGAGCACATTCGATGGAATGTGCACGTAAAAAGCCTGGGGATGAAAAGTCAGGCGATGAAATGACATGAAACCCCCTATCAATGTGTGCAACAGCACCAGTTGACAGTTCCCATGTACATGATCTTAGCATGATTGAGTTTTTTAATACACATAACCCTACCTTGATGGTAGAAGAACAAACTCATCATGACCATAATTTAAATGGTGAGAGTCTGATGCAACAAACATTTGACGCTTCTGCATGGCGTCCCCGAGTGATTTAACAGCTTTCATTGAAAAAGCTAAGGACAACCTTAGTGATAATAGAGGGGCCTCTTTGGAAGTGTCGACCTCTAGACCTCATTATGCTCTAAGGGAGGCGGATGATGAAATATGAATGACCTCTCTGACGATTTCTGCCCTATAATGTAGTATTGAGCCCATTTGTGGAACTCTAGGACAACGTATCTGGAGAAACAGTCTGCCACACCTATAGAGCGACCTACGGTCTGTATGTTATCAGATCGTCTTAGCGAGCAGGCAGTGGATGACGACAATCCACCTGTTAAAATACATTGTCAAAAGGTATTAGAGTGTCAAGAAGGAATTTCAGAAATCCTATGCAAAAACACTTGGTCAGTAATGAAGGGCCAGATAAGCAACTAACTGTACAAGCTGTGAAAAGCCCAGAGAGCCCTTCGGGAACCCTTAAGCTGAAGCTAGTCAAATTGAGATTTGAAAAGAGCAAAAACCTGGATAAGAAAACGAAAGCCAAATCAACATAACTTGGACCACGGAAGTATCTGAATACAGTGCATAATGATGGGAAATTGACACAGGAAATAGGAACAACAAAGATATTGACGGAGTATACAAAATCAAATAACTCAAAGTCAAAAACAAGGATGCCAGAAAGAGAGACCTTAAATGGACAATCGGACTGTATACTGACTACATGTGATGGAAGTACCCAAACCCATATTTTGGGGGGAATTCTGGGTAAGGCCCCAACCTTGACTATCAGCACCCAACTAGAGAGGACAACTCTTGGCCAGGAGGGAACAAATACAGTGGGACCACATAATGTAGTCTCCCCTAATGTCCATGACTCGCCAACACCTATGGCAATGAAAGAGTGCCAATGTGGGAAACCTGAAATTGGTGAAATAAAATCGTTGCTAAGAGCGGGATATGGTGCCAATAAGCAAATAGGGCAATCTGTAAATAAGAATCCCCTTAGAAACTATACTAGGCACGAAATAGAAGTGCCATCGATCAAACTCCTCGAGGGCAGGTACACAATGAAGAGAGCGTGCTGTGACTGCCCTCTGGAGAATTTTGGTAATCATGGTAGGAATACAGATGGGGAGCTAGTATTAAACACAGAGGGGGCACTTCAGTGAGGAAATTCCCATTATTATGAGGTTGGTTTAATTCTCGAGTGTGTGACAGCTCCCTGAATGAGAGAACATAACAGAATGTGTTTAGGGTGCCTGTGGATCATTGTTAAGCTCAAAGTCTGTAAAGCAATCTAAGATATGATATGATATATGATATGATATGGCATTTATAACGCGCCTATACACAAGTGTTTCAAGGCGTGACGAGGCAAGGGAGGGGGAACAGGGGAAGACAGACAACGATCCTACTAGGCCAGGTGTCATTCAGATCATGCAAGTGCATGGGAAAGGGGAAAGGGAAAAGTGCGAGGGTGCAGGGAGAGGGGAAGTGCAGTACTTTGGATAGAAGGATAAGAATAAATAACGGCCAGCTAGTGGCAAGTGCAAGGTAAGTGCAGGCATAAGTGCAGGTAGGGGACTGTAGGGATACAGAAACAGTCTCCAGGTGCGGGTTGCCATGGAGGCAGTGCAGGTGAGTAACTGGCAGGGCCGGGCCTGTGAGCAGAGTGGGAGGCCATGTAACCAGTGCAGTTTCAGCCAGGAAACAGCAGGGGAGAGGAAGAGAGAAAGCAGAAGCAAAGAGGAAGGTTTTGAGGTGCTTCCAAACTGGAGATGATTCTCCTCAAGTTTCAGGGAGGCAGGAAGGCTGTTCCAGAGGGAGGTCCCTGCCGAAGAGAGAGATCTACCACCAACACGTTGCTTGGAGAAGCGACTGACCCTGAGGGAGTAGGAGGCGGATGAGCGAAGAGCGCGGGAAGAAAGATATTTAGGAAGAGAGAGTTGAAGGTATTTCAGCCCCATCCCCCAGAAGGCCTTGTGGACAATGCAGAGGGTTTTGAATTTAATCCTAGCAGACTCTGGGAGCAAGTGCAGAGATTTCAGTCCTGGAGAGATACGATCCCTCGGCTTGAGGCCAAGGACAAGTCTTGCAGTTCTGTTCTGGATAAGTTGCACAGGGCGGAGAATAGAGGCAGGCAGATTTAGATAGAGGCTGTTACAATAGTCCAGCATAGAGAGAACCAGGGCTCTGGAGACAGTGAGCTTCTGGGGGAAGGTGAGGAAAGGAAGAATACCTCTGAAGCGGTGCAGATGGTAGTGGGACTTCTTAGAGACGTCAGAGATGTGAGGACAGAAGGAGAGTGTGGAACCGAAGATGACCCCAAGGTTTTTTGCCTTGCAGGTGGGAGCAGGAAGAGGGCCAAGAGAGGCAGGCCAGAGAGCTGCAGGGAAGGAGGCAGTGGGTGTGCCGATGAGTAGAATCTCAGTTTTACTGGCATTAAGGCAAAGGTCATTGGCAGCACACCACACCTGGATAGCAGACAGTCACAGATGAGAGAAAGAGAGGAGGAGGTCGAGGGTAGCCTGAAAATGAGCTGGGGATCATCCGCATACCACTGAAAATTGGGGCAGAGAACGGCGATGCAGTGGGCAAGGAGTGCCAAGTATTGGTTGAACAGCCAGAGAGAGAGGTTAGATCCCTGGGGGACACCACAGGTAGAGAAAAAGATATCATGGAGGAAGGACCCAAGTTGGACCTGGGAGGATCGATCGGAGAGAAAGGAAGTCAGCCATGCCAGAGCATGACAGTGATACCCAGGTTATCACGGAGGCGGTTGAGCAGGATGGCATGGTTGACAGTGTCAAAGACAGAAGAGAGATCAAGCAAGATGAGGATGCAAGGGGTGTTGAAGTCGAGGTTGGAGAGCAGGTCTTCACGGATGTTCAGGAGGGCAGTTTCTGTGCTTCTGGCGGCTCTGAAGCCAGACTGATGATCATGGAGGCAACCAACAGATTCAGTGTGGAGATTAAGCTGGGTGAATGCCAGTTTCTCCGGGAGCTTGCCCAGGAAGGGAGTGATGGAGATTGGGCGATAGTTAGCCGGGCAAGAGGGGTCGGCAGAGGGCTTCTTAAGAAGAGGGTGCACAAGGGAGTGCTTTAGAGGGGATGGGAAGATTCCTGTGGCGAAGGAGTGATTGCAGAAGTCAGCCAGGGCAGGAGCCAGGGAGCCGATGTGGTCCTTGATGGTTTTGGACGAACAGGGGTGAACCTGTTTCGACAAGACTTTCATAGATTGGACTTGTCTAGAAACATTGTCTGCAGAGAAAAGGGGAAAGGCAGAGAACGAGGGAGGGGGGGTGGCTGCAGAAGGGCCAGAGGAGGAGCAGGCAATAGGGGGAGGGAGGCGATAGGCGGAGAGTGAGGACAGGATGTCCAGAGTTTTGGAAATGAAGGAAAGGTTTGGAAAGGGCCTGTGAGGGGACAGGAGAGGTAGAGAGTGCTACAGGATTGGCCCGATCCTTGCAGATTTTAAAGAGTTCAGCCGAGTTGTTTGCTGCCGCAGAGATGCGGTCTTGGATAAGTGCTCTCTTCTTGGTGAGGATGGAGAGCCGGTATTGCCTTTGTAGCAGGCGGCAGGCCAGTTTGTCAGAGGATGAACATGAAGCACGCCATTTCCTCACGGCCACCCTGCACTTGCATTTTAGGGTGACGAGGTCTGAGTCATACCAAGAGTTACACTTGGCTTTGGACTTCAGGTGGATTCTCATGACAGGGGCAAGGATATCAAGAGTATCAGATATAGAAGAGTGGAGCGTGGAGAGGGCTGTGTCAGGGTCAGAGTCAG
Source organism: Ambystoma mexicanum (assembly GCF_040938575.1). NCBI lineage: Eukaryota > Metazoa > Chordata > Amphibia > Caudata > Ambystomatidae > Ambystoma > Ambystoma mexicanum. Next base: position 273,344,475 of record NC_090925.1, read on the forward strand.
CCAAAGGGGGAAGAGGGGGTGAGAAGGTGGAAGCGAAAGCCTCAACTGACACGCGCTTCATGGGTCGGATGACCGAGAAGGTGGGTGGCAGTGATGGAGGTGATCTGGCATGATGGGTCGGAGGGTGAGTTGGGAGGATAGGAGAGATTGATCACTCCAGGAGAGAGGAGTGGAGAGGGGGACAGAGAGGGGGAGGTATGAGGAGATCAGAGCATCGAGGGTGTGCCCTGCAGAATGAGTCGGGCCTGAGGGGAGAATGGTGAGTGAAGAGAGAGTCGCAGAGGTCGCGAAAGAGTGCAGAGGGGGGACAGGTGGCAACCAGGTGGATGTTGAAATCTCCAAGAAGGAGGAGTTGAGTTGTAGAGGCCATGGTTTGCAAAATGTGGGGAGGGGAGGGGTGTTCTTAACCGATTCCAGTAGGAAAAGGCATAATAATACCCCTGTTACAGAAAACGAGTGGAGGGATAGAGATGCTGGCTCAGAGGAGGTTAGTATACTCACATTTGGTCCCAATATGCCTATTTTGACTTCAACTGATAGAGGGTGAGAATACAGGGAGGAATTGAATTCCAATTTACAAGACACAAGAGATGACTACTCACCATATATGATCATGGAATATACTCTCGATTTGAGACTATGCCCAGGTCTAGTCTTGAACGAATATACTTGCAGTAATTATTGAAATCCCAGCTATGTCTCTGATTTCCTCTAAGGATATTGATCAAGTTAAATTTCATGATTGTACTAGATTTGATATTGCTATGATAAAGGTACCCTCAAAGAGTGTGTATCAGACGATATTACAAGAGGTGTAACTGTTCAAAATAATGGGTTTCAACATTAGACCCTGCCAGAAATGCAATGTTGGAGGGTTTAGGGTTCCTTGGAGTGCCAGTCTATTTGACAAACTGAGGAGAGGAGGGAAGTCTCTAAATTGGGTGGATGGAAGAATTCCCCTGGAGAGAAAGGATTATGATACTTATGACCCAAAAGGGGAGATGTTAAACAAGATGATGGATGGGTAAGAGTGGTGCCATCCTGGACTAGAATGCAAGAATATTAGGCTTTGCCGTAATGCACAGAGACTATCATCTGGGAATTCAAGTAACCAAAGTCTCCTCTTAGCATAATGAAATGTCAGAGGATTTGGGAAATTAACACAAGACTTGTCACTCCTAGAAACCCTCCACAAATATTCTCTAGTATGCCTGCAGAAGACCTGTGCTATGGAAACCCTGTTGTTGAATGGTCACCAAATGTTCTTTCAAGTTGCTAAAAGAATTATATGATATGATATTTTATTTATATCGCGCTTATACTCAAGTGTTTCAGAGCGTAACCAAGCAAAGGGAGGGGAACAAGGGAGAACAAAAACAACGATCTTAATAGGCCTAGTGACATTAAGAACGCACAATTGCATGGTAAAGGGAATAGGGGAAAAGTGCGTGGAAGGGGGAGAAGTGGAAAGTGCAGAACAGAGGAAAGCGAATAAATAAATAACACGTGAAATAAATAAATACATAAAGGCAATGAAAATGGGGGATTAATTGATGGGGGATGACACTCGGACGGCCTATGTATAGCAATTAAACAAGGCATTGGCTTGAAGGGAAGTATGATCTCCCACGAGATCATGGGGTACTGGCAGAAGATTTAGAACCGGAGATTAATCATGTGCAACAACATATCCTGGTGATACATACATTTTGGCATCAGACCCATACATATTTGAGTAGCTTCCAATGGATTCTGGAAGATATCATGGGAACCTATAAGGCAAAATGTGCAAGATCTGAAGTCGTATTAGTGGGAGACTTGAACTCACATTGTCTTCCACTAGATGTCTGTGTATTAGGTAATGTAAGTCTTCCAAATGACTATGAGATGCAACAAATTCAACACGAGCTAAAGTGGAGGGAGTTGTGGGAGTGTTGGGTTATTCACGCAGTTAACAGCCAGGCCTAGGGTGATATTCTTCCAGAGCCAACTTGGCACAGGAATAATTCACGATCTTGGATTGATTATATAGTAGTGTTGGATGGTTTATTTTATGTCTTGGAAGCCTTTAACGTGATAAGTAACACACATAGTGATCATGAATTTCTGGCCCTCTGTCTTGTTTCAGAGATAAAGACACCAGCGACTTTGGTTTGCAGAAATGTTGTTACAAATTAAAAAAATATAATCTAATTGGCTGGAATCCAAGGTTACTTGACAAGATGGGCACATATATAACAGCTTATTGGGGGACAACATCGTTGACTGATAGACTTGGGTCCTTGTCAGTAGAGAATGTCACACTGTTTGTAGTGCATGGGCTTAATGTTTGTGGTCCACTAAAGACAGTTCAAAGAAGCCAACAGCCTCACAAGTATGTGATAGAAGTACAATGGAGGAAAGCCCAGATGCATAGAGACATTAGAATTAAAAAAGCAGGACTAGCGACAGACTTGGAGAAAAAGATCCAATGTAAAAAGGTGAAGCAGAGTTATAAAAACTGGTCCATAGCGAAGAACAGGCACCTCCTTATGCAAAGAGATGGGGAAGGGATGATGGAGGTGGTGAGAAGAAATTCGAGTGGGAACAGTTGGTGCCTCTTCAAAGTAATTCTTGATATGCCATCTCTGGAGATGGCTAATCCAGAAGATTTTTGGTGCACATATTTAGAACATGTTGAAAAAAGGGATAATTAATTCGGACAAATTTAATTTTGTATGTAATGAAAAATGGGAAATTGGCATCTCCTTGGAGTCTTTGCGTAACATCATTTAATCAGGTTCGAATTCCTGTGCACCTAGACTCTAATGGTCTCTGTAACCTAGTAATGAAGCAGGATCATCGTCTATGGGTGTGAATTCTGCACACTCTATTTCAGATTATTGTAGAATCTAAAACCTTTCCCCTTTCCAGTCCCGTGGTATACATCAATAATTGTGCCCATTTACAGACAGATTGCCCTACTGGACGTAAAATGTAAAGTTTTCGCAAAATGTATACTGAGAAGTATAGAGGATTGGATCTCAAAATCTGGCAGAATATCTAAATTCCAGTCGGAGTTCAGGAGAGCAATTGGCACAAATGCAAATGGCCTGTTTATTCAGTCCCTGTTTGATCAAGCAAGTATTAAAGCGAAGGACCCCCTGTTGCGCTCACCTGGTCTCCACGGGGGCGTCACAAGAAGCTGTGTGATGAACATCTGCACATGTCTTTCTCTGTCTCACTACTTCTCTCACGAGTGGGGTGTTTGCCTAGAATGTTGAATGGAGATGTTAACCTGCTGCGTTGGATTGCAAGACTCCAACCTCCTTTAACCTCCTAGCGCTTCCCTCTGTGCTTATGTCTCACCTTAGGTGTTTTAATGGTGGACTCTCCATCCTGCGTATGAATGCAGGGGCGTGTTAATGTTCATAGGCTCTTCTCTGGATCTAGTTGCGTCACTGATCCTGGGGCCTGTAGAGGAATCCAGACCAGCTGTGACTCCGTAGGTAAGTCTTTGTACCAATCGGTTCTTTTGTTGCCAAAGTTTTCACATTTGTGCTTATTCCTTTGCAGGTGTGGTTTTGGAGGTGCCAGATAAAGAATTGGACCCCTCAGAATTGGACGCTGTGCCGTATTTCAGCAGGTGAGTATTAGCGTGAGAGCGCGGCATCGAGATGTATTTAGAAATGTTTTTTTCTCCTTTGCGTGACTAACCTGATGTTTCGTTTTCTCTTTCTGCAGGTGCCTTGTGACTCCGGAGCAGCGATCACATGAACCACTTTAATGGAATGCTGGAAAACTGTCACCTCTGGGTGAGTATTCGCTCTTGCTTCTTGTGTCTCTTTCTGCAGGTGCGGTGTGACTCCGGAGCAGCGATCACATTAACCGCTTTGATGGAATACTGGAAGACTATCACCTCCGGGTGAGTATTCGCTCTTCCTTCTTGTATCTCTTTCTACAGGTGCAGTGGTTCCCGGGAACAGCAGAAGAGAAGGCTGTTCGGATGGACTCAGTAGACTGCTTCTCAGGTAAGGACACAACCGCTGTTCTTCTGCTATCTCTCTTTCCTTTTCTCCAACAGCTGCTGATGGTCCATGAATCCTGAGGTGTGGCTGAAGACCGAGTAAACAGCAGCTGAGCAGACACGGTGAGCATTCAGCTGCAGGAGTGCAGAATAACACAAAGTGTGTTCTGTCCTTTGGGTGTGGTTTATATAGCCTTGATCAAATAGTCCCAGGTAAAGTAGTCCCAAGCCCAGCCACACCCTGGAAGCAAGACTGCATGGCTGAGTTCCTCCAGACTGGGCTATGTGTGCCTCCATGTTCACTGAATCCTTGTTCACGTGATTAAATCATATGAGCCTGGCTCCAACGGCGCCAGGACTGGCTCCAGAAAGGCTTCTGACAACATTTTGGGGCCTTAAAGTTCACCATGGGAGCCTGCAACTGGGGAAGGCTGGCCTGATTCTGACGTCTGGAGGTTTGCATCATGACAGCACTCCACCCCCAAGTGCCCCCTCAGGGAGGGTTCTCCATCTAGTCCAGGCTTGCTTGGATGATTTCGATGGAACCTTTTTACCAGGCGTGGTGCATGAATGTGGTTACTAGGCTCCCGTGTTCTTTCTTGCGGTCCATAGCCATTCCAGTCAACTAGATAGAATAGTTCTGATTTGACAATCTTGGAGTCCAGAATATTCTTAACTTCAAATTCAGGTTCCCCGTCAACTGTGATTGGCTTTGATGGTTTCGTTACTTGAGTTCCTGGTTGCACAGGTTTTAAAAGTGAGACGTGAAACACTGGATGGATTTGCATATGTGGAGGTAACTCCAATTTCACAGGATTGATAATGGCTTTAATGATGTAGGGTCCTAAATATCTGGGATTGAAAGTGTGAGTTCCTTTTACTGGTATGTGTTTCGAGGCCAACCAGACTTCATCCCCAATCTGATACTTCGGAGTTTCACTCCTATGTTGGTCTGCAAATCTTTTGTGTTTTTCTTTAACTTGCTTTAGATGTTCTCTTGCCTTTTTGAAGGCTTGTGTGACGGTAGCGTGCAGACTCCTTACGGCTGCCATTTCCAAAAGTTGAGGTGGGTCTAAGTTGGAGGTTCGTGGATGTATCCCGTAAATCGTATAGAACGGACTCTGCCCAGTGGTGGAGTGTAAAGACTTGTTATAAGCATACTTAGTGTATGGGAGGAAAGGTCTTTAGGACCCCACTCCCCTACACTCCTCTCCTACGTGAGGCTTATGACTCGTCCGCGGCCACCCATGCGCCTGGGCCCGGAATGGAGGATGGGTACGGGCCAATGCATGTGACTGCATGGCTCACTTTGTAGCATGATACAGACTCTATTTTGTAATACACTTAGGCTCCATTTTGAGTACACTAAACCAGGCCTCTGTTAAACAAGCAGCCTGCAGAGTGGTAGCTCTCACCCCACTTGATCACGCACAGCAAGCCCGCACTTCCCCCAGCCTCTGCCCCATGGCAGCGCCACTGAAGGCCTGTTCTCACGAGCAACTAGGTGCGAACAACTAACAGAACAAACACTGTATCATTTACCTTCCACAGTACATCATTACCCTGAGGGTGACCGGAGTTTAAGTTGAGGACTGGGAAAGAACAAAGCTGTCCCTATCAAACATGTCTTGACCCCCTGTAGACCCCCACACTCATGATATATGTTGTGCCTAATCCCCTACCCTGTTCCCCATTTGAAGTGTAAGACCTGAATGTTGAACCCGTGTGCCACCCAGTCTCACCCCTGCTGTTAAGCCATTTACAAGGAGGTTCAAAATTCATAATGTTGATTGTCCATATTAAAATTGGACGACCCTTGCCCATCCCAGATATTCACATAGAAAGTGTCCAATATATGTATATCCGAACCTATTGTTACCAACCAAAGGTCATTACTACTGTGCAATATTTAAAGGGCAACGTATAAAATCCTTATGTATGACACAATTTTAAGTGTTGCAACAGATACTAGCTATTTAAAGTAAACACTCCCCACGTGTAGTCAGATCAGAGACATTGAGAAATTCACAGAAGATTTAGATTCCAGATTATCACTAACCCGAAATGAATTGTCTAGACTACAAAGTGCATGTGACCAGGGTGGACCAAGTACTTCTAGGATAGAGCAAACACAGAGGGTGCAGACGCCCGACAGATCCATAGAAGAAGGGTGGAAAAAGAGAAGATACTATTTCAGATACAAGAGGAGCCAACCCGAATAATAGAGCTAGAACAACACACGCCTGAGGGGAACACAGAGGATGAAGGAATGGCCACTGGAGGTATGGAGGAGCTGTGGTGTGACATAGAGGAAGATGAGTTAGAAGGAAGAAGAATAGGGTTTGCGGCAGGAGGAGTGCCAGTGAGGTTAGATGAAACACCTCTGGGGAGGGCTATGGAGGAAGAATGGATTGGGAGACTTAGGAGCAGAGTGGGGGGGATGGCAGCATTGGGAAAGAAAGGATCAAAGGTGAGTATTGGGAAAGGAACAAAGAGTAGGCTGCAGCTGCCCTTGATACACCGAGGAGGAGGGAAGCCAAATGATATACCCTGGGCTCAGATGGATAAAGCCAACTTGTTGAAATTGTTGCCCCCGCTATCAGGAGGAGCAAGTAAATGGATATATGCATTTGAGAAGCACACAGCAGGAGTTCCCTTAGCTGTAGGTGATGTTAAAAGTTTGTTGGTATCTGCAGTGGGTGATCAAACTGACAGGGTTTGGGCAAAGGCCGGATTCCCAGGAATAACATTAGATTGTGTCCGCCATGATGGTGCCTCTTTCAATACAGTACGCGCGAGGATCTGGGATGTCTTGAGAGACACGTTCCCAGATACACCAGATTTGCAGTCAGTAATGCAATGTAGAATGAATGATGGGGAGGATGCCATGGATTTCATTTTACGGGTTCAGGAGATGTGGAGAGCGGAAACAGATACGGCCTGGGATCAATCAACATCTTTGTTTTACTTTATGACAAAGAGAGGGCTCCCAAAAGAGGTTCATAAAGCACTTGACAAAATAGCAGGGATCGAAGCAAAAGGCTGGCCCAAAATACAAAGCATAATAGTACATACCTGCAAAAGAATTAAGAATAGGGAAAAAGAGATAGCACAAAAAAGGTTGGCAGACGAGGCTAAATGAATAAAAATGAAACAGGTGATGGTCGCGGCAGCTGTAGCCGCACTCCCCACAGATAGAGAAGCAGAAGAGGAGGACGGGTCAGTAGCAATACAAGGGAGGATGGCAGCCAGTTGGGTGGGAAATGGGCAATCGCAATGGAACGGACAGGAGCAGTACGGAAGACCGCAGTGGCAAGTGTGGAACGCCCAGGGAGGAAGAGGTGGGTACAGAGGACACAGAGGTGGTGGTCCCGGGTACGGAGGGAATGGTGGGTACGGAGGTCCAAGTCCAAGGGGGGTACAAGGGAATTGTTGGAATTGCAGGAAGTGGGGGCATTTCTCACGGGAATGTAGGAGCAGGCCAATGAATAATTACCAAAATGAACAGCAGTATGGCCACCCCCAGCCAGGAAGCCCATATGGGCTGCCAATGGGTGGTTGAGGGGGAAGGGGACAAGATGAGAGGTACCCAGAGGAACATAGGGCGCCAACGCATAACGTCCAGCAACATCCACAATGCCGAGAGCACCTGCACCCTTTGGGGGGGTGGCCATGGTATCGGGAAATGTTTTCGACCATGGGGGTACCACGAGTCATCCAGCATAGGACAGCCCACAGAGAGCACTTGCGTGTCCAGTACTATCAATGATCCTCGATGCAGCAGAGGAACCATTGGTGGGCGCAGAGATAGGGAACAAACAATTCATTTTTATGGTAGATTCAGGAGCTGAAAAATCATGCCTACGAGAAGGCAGGTTTCTACTATCTAATCGTAAATTGGAGACGCAGGGGTTCTCTGGGGCGGTGGTCGAAGTTCCTTACACAGAAGATTTAGATGTAACAGTGGGGGGAAAAACGGTACGAGCTCACCTGTTGTATTATGAACAATCTCCAATCAACTTTCTGGGCAGGGACTTCCTCAGTAAACTCAACATGACTATTTCTTTCACCAAAAGGGGAATAGTTTGCTCAACCCCAGGGATCTGTCCAATGCGAGTGATGTTGGCAGTGCACACACGAGCTACAACGCCAGAAATACGAGGCACACCAGTGGACCCAGATATGTTCATTCAAGGGTTAAAAACCCTGGCGCGGGTGGTTCCCGAGTTGAAACGCCAGAAATGGAGGGTGCCTGCAGAGTTTTCCGTTCTATATCGCGTCCAGAGATAGTGCCAGCAACAGTGATGTCATTAGATTTGCATGCGGTGCAGGTATCAGTGCAAATGATAGCAGTTATTGGAATGGACATACATGTCTGCCAGTGGCGCACAGTATTGTGCATCAATGCTAACATTGCATTGCGAGATTTATCAGACGAAGACCTCTTCACAGATTCAGAGAGTGATGGGGAAATAGTAATGGAAATAGCAATCCCCTGTGATATAATGATACAGACCAGACAGGTGCCAGTGCAGCTGATGGCAATGGTAGGAGTGCCACCTTCATTTTTTGACAGTGACATGCAATCAGTACTGGTTGACCTGTGGACAACCGGCCCACATGATGTGGGACTGTTGCATGAAGAAACACCAGTTAAGATAAAGCTCAAACAAGGAGCATTACTGCCCAGAGTAAAACAGTACCCCCTATCCCGGGAAGCAGAGGAAGGGATAAAAGAAGCAATCACTGCATTGTTGGCACAGGGAATAATTGTGCCATCAAATTCACCATGCAATACATGCATTTACCCCATCAAGGAAGCAAAAGGCATGGCTTGGAGGAGGATCCAAGACTTACGCCCGCTCAATAACGTCATACAGAAAGAATTCCCATTGGTCCCCAACCCTGCATCAATTCTATGCAGTATACCGAAAGATGCATATTGTTTCACAGTGGTCGACTTGAAGAACGCATTCCTCTCGGTACCACTAGGTGAAGAGTCCTGATATCTGACAGCATTTACATTGGGAGGAATGAGATACGAACATTGTAGGTTGCCCCAGGGGTACTGCGAAAGCCCAAGTATATTCAACAGGATTTTAGATGAAGATTTAGGAAATGTGGTCCCAGACAGCACAATTCACAATTATCCAGTACGTGAATGATTTATTGATTTGTGGAAAAAATGAGGATGAGTGCAGGAAAGATTCTATTACTCTTTTGACATTGTTGGCCCACAAGGGCTACAAAGTAGACAAAGAAAAATGACAATACTGTCAGCAAGAAGTGTTGTATCTGGGACAAATGATCTCAAAGGATGGTAAATGAATCATACCAGACAGGGCGGCTGCCATCAAAGCAGTAAGCAAACCAAAAACAGTAAAAGAGATGCAGAAATTCCTCGCATGTGTAACTACTGTCGAGCCTGGATATCAGAATATGCAGGATACACAAAGCCACTACTGCAGGGACTCAAGGAAGCACAGAGAGAAAACCCAGACATACAATGGACAGCAGAAATAGATGAAGCCTTCTCCACACTCAAAGAGCTAATATAAACAGCACCAGTACTCGCGAACCTGGATTATGAATGTGAGTTTTATTTATTTTCACATTGCAACAGGAAACTCATGACGGCAGTCTTGACAGAAGAAACATCTCTGGGGCACAAACCATTGGCCTATTACAGTGGAACGCTGGATGCAGTGATACAAGGACACTTCGCCTGTGAGCAATCTCTCGCAGCCGCATCGTTCGCGATTGAAAAAAGTGCAACAATTGTGATGGGGTGTTCTGTGACACTGTTCGTGGAACATTCATTATTCGCCATATTAGAAATATCAAAAAGTACATTAACAACCCAGAGAGCCACAGCATATGAAATCCTTCTGTCCAGTCCCAACATACACATAGTGAGATGCAAAACAGTTAACCCTGCCACATTCATCACAGAAGCATGCACAGTGGAAGACATACAAGCTCATGATTGTGCAACATACAGAGGAGAGGATGGGGACACGCCCACAGTAAATGAAAATGCACTGCTTGAAGGAGAAGTTTACTTCATAGACGGGTCAGCATCAAAAAACTCAAACAGGAGAAAAGCAGTTACAATCTATACAGATGCAGCCTACATGACTACTACAGTGCACGGGGGGTTGGCCAGATGGGGGAGAAGAGGATTTAACAGAGCAGATGGGCCCCTGTGCAACACGCAGAGTTACTTAAAGAGTTGATAGAGGCAATGAAGGAACCCACAGTTGTAGCTATAGTAAAATGACAAGCCCATACAAACAATACTGTGCCCACGCAACAGAATGAAGAGCTGCGAATGATATGATGTTAACAAAAGCTTTCAATTCGATTCTGTGAACTCAGTACTCATGAACCACGAAGGAATGTTAAACAATTTGTGCCCATAAACTCACACGATATATCTATAGATCAATGCATATATGTATCCACACAATTGTGCTGGCCCATCCCAGTTTTCCGTCTCTATAATGATGCACATACTACTCGATAATTGTGGACCCGCGAAAAGTTACAAGGCTATCTCCCCTCCTCCCAGAGAGCTGTGTATACATCCCCCACCCTCCTCCCTCCAAGGCCTGACTGGGACTCAAAGGTTTCTGGATTACTGATATTAGAATAATACAGCTACACCCCCCTGCATTCCTGTTGAGCCTGCACCGAGCATTCCTGTCCCAATGCCCCCCTGAAACCTGATGCCCCCATAAAATCACTGTGTACTGCCATAACCTGGTCACAAAGAATTATGAGCAGCACGGCCCCACAGCCCACCACTTGTTAAGGTGCCAGCTATGTGCCCCTCTGACCCAATGGTACCCCAGTTCACCCCAACCTCGTCTGACCACGGAGGCAGTTATTCACCTTTGTACTAACACACCATAAAGCTGTCTCTTACTACATCTAACAAGGTAGAATGATAAAGATACCCTAACCTGTGCCCCCTGATAAGACACCGGGACTCATGACGCTCGGTCCTTTGTACCAGCAGTTTTATGATGATGTATTAAGGATGCCCAGAGTTATATATTGTCTCTTTCTGTCTCTTTTATGGTATTAGATTAACGAGTTGTAGGATTTGCAGGTTAAAATTGACATAGAAATTAGTGATGAATGTGTATGTGTGGCCACAAGAGCAAAATGTTAGGGCAACAGCGATGTATCCACATGAACAGCTTGTGACCTGATACTCCACCCCGATGAGCCCAGCTGACCCAAGCACCCAGTGATGCCACCACGTGGATCTCCACCAATCATGGATTGCCGCACCTACAGTGTACATAGTAGCTGGTTTTCATCACCCAATCCCCGCAATTATGTGCCCCCTATAGCTGTTATTGTCAGACAGAGCGCTCTCGGAGTTTGCAGAGTCCTTTGCATGCCCTATATTGAGTTAGATAAAGCCTTTCATATCTCACCTTCACTTGGTCTTGGTCTCATTCCCTGCTGTGGTGTGTCCATTATTGCCTCTCATTGTAGAGTTTAACTGCCTTTTGGGGGACTCTCACTTTCATCGGTTATCCATAAAACATCCTACCAATTACCTTCCGTTTGGTGTAACATGCATTAAAGATACTGTTCCAGTGTTTAGTTGGTTCTCTCGATCTGACCTTCAATTTGAGGGTGGTGGCTAGTGGAAAGTCTTACATCGATTTGGGCTAGCTCGCAACATTTTTTCCAAAAATGTGAGATGAATTGGCTGCCACAATCTGAAATCAGGATGGAAGGGAATCCATGTATTCGAACGATCAGCTCTAGGAATTCCTTTGTCAGGATGGAAGCTGTGGGTAAGCCATTTAGTGGAATGAAGTGGTCCATTTTGGAAAACAAGTCTGCCACCACTAAAATGGTATTGAATCCATTACAAGGAGGGAGATCGGTGATGAAATCGAGAGACAGCTTATGCCAGGGTGTAGTTGGAACTTCCAGAGGTTGTAACAGACCTGGTGGTCTTTTCTTTTGAGCCTTGTTCTGTGCACAAATACCACATGATAGCACGAATTGCGTGATGTCTTGACACCACGTTGGCCACCAATAATTCCTTTTGATCTTGGCTACAGTTTTAGCAATTCCAGGATGACCTTCTACCAGTGATTTGTGGTAATTTGAGATAACCTGTTCCTAAAGTTCCTTACTGGGTAGATAAAGGCATCCCTGAAAATATGGCAGGTGGCTTGTGACTGTATGATGTTCGCTTTTGGTAGGCCAATCTTGTAAAGTCTTTGCATCAATGAGATGCAGAATTTTCTTGTAGATGTCATCCAAGGTCAAAGATGTCTTAATTCCCAGGATTCTTCCTCCAGGGATTATGGTTACTGGATCTGGTATTTTGTATGCTTCATCAAAGCCGATGCGTGACAGAGCATCAGCTTTTCCGTTCTGACAACCAGGTCGGTATGTAATCACAAAATCGTATTCAGCCAAGAACAGGGCCCACCGGAGTTGGCGAGATGACTGGGCCTTTTCTGTCTTTACGTATTGCAGATTGCGATGATCTGTGATCACTGTGACGGTATGTCTTGCTCCTAAGAGATAATGCAGCCAGGCTTTGAAAGCTTCTTTGATGGTCAAAAGGTCCTTGTCTGTCACGGCATAATTTAATTCTGGTGCTGTGAATTTCCATGACCAAAAGGCCACTGGGTGATGTGACCTGTCTCAGGGTCCTTTTGAGGGAGGACTGCCCCCATTGCCCAACTGGAAGCATCGGTTTCTAACACATACGGGAGATCTGGGCGAAGATGTTTCAGGATCGGGGCTGAGGTAAATTTTTCTTTCAAGACCTGGAAGGCTCTTTCCACTTCATCCAACCATTGAAAGCATTTATTATTTCGCAGTAAGGACGTGATGGGATGCACAAGTTGCGAAAACCCAGGATAAACCGGCGATAGAAGTTTGCAAAGCTGATCAAACGCTGGTCTCCTTTGATTGAATTTGGAGAGGGCCAATTGAGGATGGCATCTACTTTACGCAAATCCATACGAACACCACGAGGGGTTAGTACAAATCCAAGAAACTCGACTTCGGTGACATGGAAGAAACATTTTTCTAATTTAGCATATAACTTGTGTTACCAAAGTTTTTCATGTAACGCTCACCTGGTTCCCACGGAGGCGCGGGCGTGGTCTGGACGGCAGTGGCCTCTTCGAAGGAGATGTTCAGCACCCTGAAGATGGAGTGGGCTGGGTTCCCAAATCCGGCTTGTCTGGCTCGGATGAATACCCTTCTGTGAGCGAAAAGGAAGGGTTAATACTCTGCGGGTTTTGTGTTGATCTCCCGTTCCCCTTCTCACCCTCCTTGCAACCCTTCTGTAATTCCCTGTGGAGACTCAAGTTAGAGATTGAAAAGGCGAGCTCTCCATCCTGCTTCTGATGCAGGGGCGCATTGGGTTCCAGTTACGTCACTGGATAGTAAGTTCGAGTTCGCTTGTCTGTTCCGGTAAGTACCGTAAATGTTTATGGCAAGCTTGAGTCTAAACTGTTCCTCTACTCTTTTGCAGGTAATGGAAGACTCCGGGCTGAGGGCGGTTTCCGTCGAAAACCTGATTTCAGGTGAGTTTTGGTGTAGGCCCACTACTGTCTTTTCCTGTCTCTTTTTCCTTAGGGGCCGGAGTTTGAGAATGCCGAAGAAATGGAGCCGGTACGAAGCAGAAGCTGAGTCCGACCTGTAAGCAGGTAAGTTTAAAATAGTTTGTTTGCTACGGTTCTTGCATTCACTAATGTGATGTTTGCTTTTTCCCCATAGGGGCCGGGGTGCTGAAATGCCCAAGGAATGGCATCGACCCGAAGGTAAGAAGAATTAGCTTGGCGGGTAAGTGCTTCTTGGTTATTTTCCCCTTCTCACCTTGCTTTCTTCTCTTCGTCTTCCCGTAGGTGCTGGAATGCTGCAGGAGATCCGGATGGGCGTCGCAGAGCAGAAGGCACCACGTGCAGGTAAGAGAAGTACGCCGAGACGTATGCGACGCGGTGATTATTTAAAATGATGTCTTTTTGCAGGAACGTTGGCGCGCTGAATCCGGAATGCAGCTTTAACAGGTAAGGTTTGTTTTCACCTGTTTCTTCTTCCCTTTTCTATCCTTAGGTGTTTCCAGGATTCTGGCAGGCGTGGTCGAGGACTGGAGCAGGAGCAGGAACGGTGAGCGTCCAGCTGCTATGAGCAGAACAACGCGAAGCGTGGTTTGCTGTCTGGGCGTGGCTTAAATAGCCTTTCAAGTAGTCCCAGGTATTTATTCTTCCACTGAAGGTATGTATCCTGCCCCCAGCCACACCAGTGTGGTTAAGTAGTTCCTCTTTCATCTGGAAGTTGTAGAATGATCTGCCAGGTAAGGAAATTGCAGCATGGTCTGCCAGGTAAGATTGCACCAAACACTATTCCTTCCATATCTTGTAAGAGCCTGGCGCCGATGGTGCCAGGACTGTTATCCCTTATGAGCCTGACGCCAACGGCGCCAGGACTGAGTCCAAAGAGCCCTATCTGGGGTGGCTGGGACTTCCCTAGTATACATGTTGCCTGCCTCTGAGGGTGCCGGGCCCTGTCTGGTTCCTTGGAGGTAGGCATCATGACATTTCAAGGATAGCACGGACGTGTTTCACATGGTCTTACTTGGAAGAGGAGTACACCAAAATGTCATCAATGTATACTAAGACACAAACTTCAATTAGTTCTCGTAGTACGTCATTCATGGAGTACTGAAACGCCGCCGGGGCGTTACAAAGCCCAAAGGGCATCACCTGTTATTCAAATAGCCCATATTTGGTACGAAAGGTGGTTTTCCATTCATCTCCCTTCTTGACTCGTACAAGATGATATGCCCCTCTGAGACCTAACTTAGTATAAATCCGAGCATCTTTCACTTGATCCAGCAGCTCAAGGATTAGAGGCAAGGGGTACCAATTTTTTTTTTACAGTCACTTGGTTCAATGCACAGTAGTCGATGCAAGTCCTTAAATCTCCTTCCTTTTTAGGTACAAAGAATAACGGTGTAGCCG
The DNA here is from genome assembly GCF_040938575.1 of Ambystoma mexicanum. Lineage (NCBI taxonomy): Eukaryota > Metazoa > Chordata > Amphibia > Caudata > Ambystomatidae > Ambystoma > Ambystoma mexicanum. The sequence goes on from NC_090925.1 coordinate 273,359,496, forward strand.
CCAAGGAATTGAATTGGCGAATGAAACAGTTTGCTAGATATTGGTCTAGATACTTTTTTAGATGGAGGTTTTCAGGCTCAGTGAGCGCATACATTCGACTGAATGGAATCTGTGTGCCAGGTATAAGGTCGATCTCGCAGTCGTATGGTCTATGGGGCGGCAGAGTGTTGGCTTGATCTTTCTGGAAGACATCCTGAAAGTCTTGATGTTCCTGGGGTAGTGGGTTTGTTAGACTCATGATTGTTGCCATCTCTTTAGTCAAGGGTTCTGCTGCCTGATAGCATGTATGAGCACATTCGTCAGAGAAGGTCAACCTCTTAGCACACCAGTCAATGCGAGGATGTGTTTCTAACCATGGCATTCCCAGAATTGTTTGGAATTGCGGAGCCTTGATTAGGTCGAACACAATGGCTTCCCAATGCCCGTCTTGGCACCAAAGTGTCATCTCTGTCGTTGAGTGCATTACAGGACCTGAGGATCTCTCTGTTCCGTTGACAGTGGTGACCAAATCGGTTGTTGCCTTCTTGCAAAGATGAAGATTCATCCTTGAAGCTAGTTCTTGATCCATATAGTTACCAATGGCTCCGCTGTCAATGTATGCTCTGACCGCATGCATGCGAGACGGTTGTTGGTGACTGATAAGAATTATTGACAGGGCTAGGTGCGAGGTCTGAGAATCCTTCTTTCGCTCAACAAACAAACCTCTACGCATGTCGGGTGTGGAAGTTTTCCGTCTCCGGTTCTGCCTCAACCTTGTCAGTGACCCCAACTGCCTTCTTGGGTGGTTTCAGTGGACACTCTCGGAGGAAATGGCCGGCAGTCCCGCAATATAAACACAACTGTTGTTGTCTCCTTTTGTCTCGTTCGGTCTTAGATAATGGACCCTGAATTCCTCCAATCTACTGTCGTCTCCGGGTGAGTATTCGCTCTTCCTTTTCGTGTCTCTTTCTGCAGGTGCAGTGGTTCCTGGGAATAGCAGAAGAGAAGGCCGTTCAGATGGACTCAAAGGACTGCTTCTCGGGTGCGGACACAACCACTGTTGTTCTGCTCATCTCTCTTTCCATTTCTCCAACAGGTGCTGATGGTCCGTGGTTCCTGAGGCATGGCTGAAGACTGGGTAAACAGGAGCTGAGCAGACACGGTGAGCATTATGCTGCAGGAGTGCAGAATAACGCAAAGCGTGTTCTGTCCTTTGGGTGTGGTTTATATAGCCTTGATCAAATAGTCCCAGGTAAAGTAGTCCCAAGTCCAGCCACACCCTGGAAGCTAGACTGCATTCCTCAGTTCCTCCAGACTGGGCTATGTGTGCCTCCATGTTCACTGAATCCTTGTTCACATGATTATATCATATGAGCCTGGCGCCAAAGGCACCAGGAATGGCTCCAGGAAGGCTTCTGACAATGTTTTGGGGCCTTAAAGGTCCCCATGGGAGCCTGCAACTGGGGAAGGCTGGCCTGATCCTGACGTCTGGAGGCATGCATCATGACACCCCTGTATGTGACAAGCATAGATTTGAGCCTAGATTTCAATACAATAAAAAGACAAAGGCTGCGGCAGAAGTTGCATAAGTGGGGTCTGCCAACATACATCCTAGATATCTTAATCAAGATACATAGTAATACAACGGTCAGGGTGAGGCAGAGTGCCAATGGAGAAGCATCCAAAATATAAAAAAAAAACAGCACAAGGACTAAGACAGGGATGCACATTGACTGCCTGCCTTTTTAATTTGTATTTATCAGACCTAGCGGAAGCGCTGGAAGAAGCATTTCTCGCACCACCAAAGGTTGAGGGAGAGCAATGTTTGTGGGTAACATATGCAGACATTGGGCCTCATTACACGGTAGGCGGTGAGACATGGCGCTATTAGCGCCATGGCTCATGCCGGTAAAATACTGGCACCGCCTTGGCGGAAAGGGGATTTACCGCCCCATTCCAAGGTTGGAGGGGCGGTAAATCCCCTTTCCGCCATTGCCCTTCCCCATTCCCATTTCTGCCCCATAGGGCTCTATGGGAATGGGGAAGGCGCTAATTACGGCACCGCAATTTTGCGGTGCCGTAATTAGCTCCGAGGTCCCTTAGCGGGTTGGATTTTAACGTCTGCAAGAAGCAGGCGTTAAATCCTCCAACCCGCAAAGGGACCTCGTAGTACGGCGGTAAGGGTTAACGGTCACCGTTACCATTAACGGTCACCGTTAACCCTTACCGCCGTCCGTGTAATGAGGCCCATTGTGCTGCTACTAGATAAAACCACATTGGGGCAGCGGATGCTTCTCAATAAGTTTGAGGACTATGTGAAGGTTAACAGTTTTGTGGCAAATCCCTGTAATAAAATATTGTATGCTAAAATGGGAGAAAGAATAACCCCACGAAATTTAAATGGCAAATGGGGCATCCATACTTCACATACTCCAAACAGTGAAATATCTGGGTCTAACCTTAGTTATGCAGTCAAATTATGGGATTCGAAAGGAAGTTGCTCCAGTTCTATGCCACTAAAGTAGTAGCAATGGTCCTTTACTGTCTGGAAATAGGGAACGTATAGAAAAATTGGACTTATGTAAACTAGGTGGAATTATATGGACAAAGGTTTTGGCACTCCCAGTTTCAATATTACGTTTTGAACTGGGCCTAAATTCAATGAATAGACTAGTCTGTATGAAAAAGCTACTATTATATCGGAATCTAGTTGGGAGCGCATCGAACACTTTATACACCTTGATGGGGAAACAGGCAGGAGGTTGAGGGGAGAGTCAGTTCGCCCCTTTTTAAAAATAAAATGTGAGGAAATAATGGTTTAGTAAGAGATCACCAGCACGATTCTATTAGAAAACCCAGAAAAAACTAAAAGGAAACTTCTGGACAGTGACTGGGTAGACACCTGCGAAGAGAGAAGGACATTTAGAGAAATAAGCCCAGAAGCCAGAAAAAAAAGGCTCTTTGCTAAAATATCTGAAGCAATGTCCAGATGGCAGGTATAGAGAGACATTGATGAGATTAGACTTTAACTGGATCCATACAAGCGAGGTCTTGTTTTCCAGAGGGCTGGCAGGTAATGTGACTTGTTGATACTGTGGAACTGCTTTTGAATCTTTAAAGCACCTCATGATCATATGTCCACGACTCTAGAAACTTAATTTTTAAGCCCTTATGTTCATGATTTAAACAAACTGAATGAAGAAACCTTCTGGAAATACTTATTAACAGGAAGCTGCACTCCACTTTTGATTAGTACTGTGCAATTGTTTTTAAAAATGGGTCTGATGAATTGATGATGAATTATATAAGGCTTGTTTAATTGTAATAAGGATGATCGATGATTCTTTTAACTTTTGTATCTGTATTTCAAATGGGTGTGATGAAAAAGATGACGATGAATTATATAAGGCTTGTTTTGACTGTAATAATGATGATTTTTGAATTTCTAACTTTCTGTATTGGTGTTTCAAATGATTTTCTTTTCTTTTGTTCGATGTATAAGGTTTGGAAAAAAAACAAGTACAATAAAAAGAGGAAAAGCCACCTTTTACTGGGCACTTCTAGCCTCATTCACCAGACTTCCAGTCTGTGTCATTGGTCACAGCTAAAAATGTCAATCAGCCGTGGATTAAGACCCGCTGAGGTTGCAATATTTGTCAATGAAGGGATGCCGCTATTCCAAACAATGAGCTCCCGTGGAGAACTAAGCACATCAACTTTTTCCAAAATGGTTTCCTGCCGCCCGCCACTTTATTTAGGGCTCTTTCTGCTACTGCCTCAGTGAAATGCAAGGAATGGAACTTGCCAGAGTTCCTTTTATTTCATGTATTCTTTTGCTTTCAGGTTTTTTCTTAATCTTAGACAATGTACCTTGAATAGTGAAATGAGTAAGCTTTTCTATAACTGGACATGGAGCCACACTTATAGCCGTTTTCTTTCTGGGCATGTCTATTTCCCTGCCACGTGCCACCTCACTATTGCAGTCTCCAATGGCAACCATGCTCTTATGTTAAATGTTAAATGTTAAAGGTATTTGTACCGCGCACCGTCACCAACGGAATTGGTCCCCAGGCGCTCTGGCGGATCTGTAAGTGATAAGGTGGGATGGGTTAGTAAGGTGAAGAGGGAGTAGAATAGTGAGAGGAGTGGTGTTCTGTTGGCAGCTTCAGCTCGGTATAGACCAGATACTGAGCTTTGGTGCAGGTATTGGATCGGTGTCAGTCCGCGTGTGCTGTTGCTCCAGCTTATGTGTTGTTGCAGTGTTGTGAAGTGCGTGTGGCTTGTGGTGCGAGAGATGGTTGTGTGAGTTTTTGAGTGAGATAAGTATGCAGAGTTTGAGGTTATATTGGTTAGTGGCTTACGGTTACCTGACCTTTAGCATGCTAACATTCACAGCTCTCTCTAAGTGGGGCACTTGTTGCCCTTCACAATCTTATCTAGAAGCGGCGCAGGCCACTGTTCAGAGTTCTATCTACGTGTGGGCATGCTAACATTCACAATCTTATATAGGAGCGGCCAGGCTGGTGTTCACAATTCTATCTAAGTGTGGACATGCTAATATTTACCAATCTGTCTAAATGTGGACTCAGGCTAATGTTCACAAATCTATCTGAGTGTGGACATGCTAATATTTATAATTCCATCTAGATGCGACTCAGGCTAATGTTCACAATTCTATCTGAGTGTGGACATGCTAATATTTACAATTCCATCTAGATGCGACTCAGGCTCATGTTCACAATTCTATCCGAGTGAGGGCATGCTAATATTTACAATTCCATCTAGATGTGACTCACGCTAATGTTCACAATTCTAACTAAGTGTGGACATACTAATATTTACAATTCTATCTAAGTGTGGACATGCTAATATTTACAATTCTATCTAAGTGTGGACATGCTAATATTCACAATTCCATCTAGATGCGACTCAGGCTAATGTTCACAAATCTATCTAAGTGTGGACTTGCTCATATTCTGGCACTCTATGTCATTGGGTGGTAAGATAGAGTGGCAGTGGTTTTCTGGAGTAGAGTAATTGCTCCACTCCCCATCCATGCCACACTCACAGTTTTTATTGGTGTCTGTTGACTGCTGGCTTCACTAGCTTCCCCTGGTGACACCGACAGACACATCTTGGAGCTGCCAATGTAGGAGCCGCCCTTGGCCTTGGGGTCCTTAGCCGCAGGGGCTGCGGGGCAGAGGGCTGCCCTGGGATGGGTGGTGATAGGGGGGCGGGGGGGATGAGTAGCCTATCAGTGTGCAGGGGAGGTTTGGGAGGCGGAATTGGGCTGGGGGAGGAGGGGCATACTGGAGCACAGTGCACGTGAAAAAGCATTTTCAACACTTTTTGCAATTGTTTGTTTCATTAACAATCAAGTAACACAACTGCCTAAAACCAGATTGCATTTGATGGAATCCATACAGAAAGTATATATATTATATATTAACGAAATTTTGTAATGTGCTTGCCTGGACAGGGACTGGACAGCCAAATGCCCAAGCAAATGGGTATGGTAAATGCAGGAAAGACCCTTTAAACTGTGCAATGTTGAAAGTGCCTTCATAAAAACTAAGAACAAAATGGGCAGTCAAGCATATACATTTGTCCCTTCATAAGATACAATCCATGATTGAATATTGCTACTTAGCCGTACCTAATAAGGTGACCCTCCAGCTGACCTACAACTAAAAGTACATAGGGCCTGAAGTGAGCCCGAAGTGGGCAGTAACATTTAGGGGGTAATTCATAGAATTCAGCAAAGAAGTAGCGCAGGTGGGCAGCGCAGAGAGGGAGCGTGCACCAGCCGTATGCGCCAAACAGCATTCTGGCGCACTGCGTATTCATGGATTTCCCAAGCCATTTGCAGCTGTGGTGCAGCGAACATCCAGCAGTGCCAGTATCGCCCCCAAGAACACCCCTTGCGCAAGAAAAAGCCCTAGAAATCCCCAATATGGCGCAAAGGGCTGCGCTAACCCTGGACCAGTTTACAGGCCTCCTACACTGTAATCTTGTGAAAAACTATGTGTAAACCGCTCACGGCAGCCAAAACGCGTGAAAATCTCCCTGCACACCCCTTGAATACGCATACCCCGCCTGCGCCAGGCAAATTGCGTGGAAAAAGTCCACCCTGTGGTGTGGGCTGCCTGCGGGTCATGGTCAGGGGTGATGGGCTGCCTGCGGGGCATGGTCAGGGGTGATGGGGGGGAGCTGTGATGTGGGATGCCCACAGGGCATGGTCAGGGTATAGGGGGGGACTGTGGTGTGGGCTGCCTGCAGGCGGTGCATGTGGCTCCTCACCACACTGTTGCGTGAATTTGGGGGTACGCGAGTGAGCTGTCCACGTGATTTGGAAGTGTGGGCCCTCCCGGGTGTGCACTCCCCCCTCATGCCCCGCATGCAGCCCACACCACAGGGGACCACCCTACATCCCTGGGCATTCCCCGCAAGCAGCCCACACCACAGGGACCACCCTACACCCCTGGGCATGCCCCGCAGGCAGCCCACACCACAGGGGACCACCCTACACCACTGGGCATGCCCCGCAGGCAGCCCACACCACAGGGGACCACCCTACACCCCCAACCATGCCCCGCAGGCAGCCCACATGGCACCAGGCACTTGTGAGCACCAACTCATTGCCCACCCCACCAGTGACTGGCACCTGCCAGCAGGCCCCGACTCCCCCCACCACACCCCCATTGACGGCAACCTGCCAGGAGGCCCTGATTCATCTCCCCCCCACCCAACATGCTGTCAGATAAGTGTCCCATGTCAGAAATGTCAACCCAAATCCCACCCCATGCTGCAGCACCCCAGTCCAAACACACAACCACATATTGTACCCACTCCCCAGTAAAAGCACCAGGCTTTTACCTTCAATAAAGCACACGCATGCACCCAAAGACATGTCCAACAGAACCACACAGTGGTGACACATGACAGAGGCAATGGACAGGGACACATGCACAAAACTAATGAGTAGACCACATCAATAATGAAGATTCGTGAAATGTATTAAAAAAGATAACAAAATCAAAACCACACATGCAAATGAATAAATGATCAAAGTATTTTTTTATTACATTTATAAAATTGAAGAATACATTAAAAACAGTTTAGTATTACATATTAATCAGCAGTTTCTCTTGTAATGCCCTCCCTCTCCCAATTTGTCCTTGTAGTGTTTAAGCAGGGCGTCAATTGCGGGCCGTCTGCTTCGTCTGTGGTGGTATCTTCTCTCCTTGAGTTGAACAATGGCACCATGAGGGCCACCCATCGTTGCAGATCTTGGCTGTTGTCTAGCTTTTGTTCCCGCAGTGCATTCTCCCATGCCCCCGTTTCTGCAGTCACCCACTTTTGGAGATCTCTCCACCACAGTTCAAAACTGGGGCTCTTGGTGTTTTGGTGGAATAACGAGGTGCCTCTTTGCTAATATGTACATCAGATATTTTAGCTTGGTCAGTGGTTTATTGTTTCGACTTTTTCAATATCTGCCCAATATGCATGATAACGGGGTCAGTATGTCCAAGTCTATGTCCGCCTCGGTTGCTCTTGCAGCGATTTGTGTCCAAAAGGATTACTCGGCACCCCCAAAACATGCAAGTCATTCCTGCAGTTGATTCTTTACATTTAGGGCATTGCTTAGGTCCTGCCCCCTTGAACTTAGAAAGCACTTCCGGTGTGAGTTATGCTCTATTGGTGATGTAAAACTGTATCAACTGCAATCTGGCATTTCTGGAGACATTTTTATGGAAGTGGGTTATGGTTTCCCATGACGTGTCCTCGAAATCCATACCCAGTTCATTTTCCCATTTTGCCTTGCACCTGAGCACATCACTGGTTATGCTGTCTAGTAGTATTTCATAAAGCCTTGAGATCTCACGCCGCCCCCTTAGCGACATTTAGTATGTTCTCTATAATTGTATGTTTTGTTTCTTGGTTCTTAATGTCAGGTCATCTTTCGGTGAGCCTTTCCATCACTGCTCTGTGAAGCAGGAACTGGCCAGTGGGCAACCCCCTATTTTCGTGCAGTTCGGCAAAAGTCAGGCATTCTTGGTCATTCAACAGATCCCCCAATGTGGCTACTCCGCATGGCACCCACCTCTTTCTTATGTCCGTGTGACCCCAGCGTCTGCCCACCATGGTTTCCTCCATGGGGATCTGGGGGGAGATTGGGTCAGTTGTTTTCGTGATCTTGTAGACTCGTTTTCAAATCTGTATCCCTAGTTTCATCAAGTAGGGGCAGCTTCGTGTTGTGCTTTCCGGGGCCCAGAGTACATCCCTAAGGAGCATTTTTGGGATGACTGGTTGTGAAGTTTAGTGTCCATAGGGATCTTGTCTGTCATCCATTTCACAACGTATCGCAATTGACCTGCCAAGTAATACAGTTCAAAATTGGGGATTTTCAGGCCTCCCTTTTCGTAGGGTCTCTGTAGGACTTTTAGTGCGACTCTATGCCTTCCGCCCTGCCATAGGAATCGTCTACAGAGCTTATCTAGGTCTCTCAAGAACAGAGGGGGTGGGTGGGGGGGAGTTGAATGGTACATTGCTAAACAGTGCAATAGCCGGGGTAATGCCACCATTTTGAGAAGTCCAGCTCTTCCCACCACTGACAGTGGTAGTTTACTCCAGAAGTCCACTGGAGGGCCATGGCAGGGAGATTCTCGATTCTATCGTCTCCTAAGGCAGCCAGGGGAAAGAGGCATGATTTCTCTTTATCAATATGGATCCCCATATATCTGTTGGACCCGTCTAGTGTCTCCAATATATATGCTAGTATGTGTTCGGGGTTATTCAGGTACAGCACACTGTAATCTGCATACATGGACACTAAATGGGCCACACCGTCTATTACTATGCCCCCATCCCCATAAACCTGTCGTAAGTAAGCTGCTACTGATTCGGAGGCGATGATGTATAGCATGGGGGAGAGTGGGCATCCCTGTCGTGTGCCCCTGTGTAGCTGCCATTTGTCAGAGTATGCTTTGCCTGTGGGCATCCTGGCCACCGGGCCTTTGTATATGAATTTGGTCCATTTTAAGAAGGCGGGTCCAATCCCCCATCTTCGTCATGGTGGCATATAACCAGTTCCATCTGACCGAGTCGAAGGCCTTAGTGGCGTCCAAGGACGCCACTGCGCATTTATCAGATCTGCCATTAGTGTTATATATGACGTGGTGCAGTCTGGGCAGGTTTTCGGAGATGGTCCTGCCCGGGACGTATGCTGTCTGGTCTTGGTGAATCAATAGAGGGATCACTTTTCGCAAGTCTCCCCGTCAGAAGTGATGTCAGGATCTTATTGTCTTGATTTAACATAGACAAAAGGCCTATATGAGCCACACGCTTCCCCATCCCTCCCAGGTTTTAGCAGTGGGATGATCACTGCCTCCCTCATGGAGTCAGGGAGGGTACCTCCTTCGTACACTGCAATAAATACATTAGCAAGGAAGGGCGCCAGGATATCTTTGTATGCCTTGTAAAACTCTCCTGGGAGCCCATTGGTCCCTGGGGCTTTTCCAGATGGAAGGGATCTGATAGTGACCAGGACCTCGTCCGTGGTAATGGGTTCATCTAGGGCTTCAGCCATCTGCGCATGTAATCTGGGCAGCTTAATTATATAGAGGACATCCTCTATATCTGTGTCAGTGGCCGAAGTGGTGCTGGCATAGAGGTCCTGATAGAACTCAGAAGACAGAGTTTATTTTGGTTAGTGTGTGCACTGTTTTACCCTCCGGGATATGGATCTGGCATATGGGTGCGCTTGGGGCTTCCCGCTTGCATAGCCAGGCTAATAGTTTCCCTGGTTTGTCACCTAAGGCATGGTTCATTTCGATATATTTAGTGTAGCCGAGTTTCGCCAGTTTTTCCTAGTACGTCAAGCAAGCTTGTCTAAGTTCAACTTCCTTTTTGAAGTGTTCAGGGTCTGTTTTAGCCCCCTCCTCCAGTTCCTTCAGTTCCCTTTCGGTGTGTGCTAATGTATTTTCAATAGACTTCTGGGCTCCCCCAGTGGCAGCAATCATTTCCGCCCTAATAACAACCTTGTATGCTTCCCAGACTGTACCTATATGTCGTACGCTAATCTCATTTATCTGGAAGAATTCCAGAGTGCTTTTTCTGATCTGTTCGCGAAAGGCGGCATCTAGTAAGGCCTCACTTCTGAGCCTCCATGCAGGAATGGTGGGTCTGGCTGCAAACACTCTCCAGGTAACCAGAAGTGGGGCGTGGTCTGATAGAACTCTAGCTAAGTATTGTGCAGGCTCAAAAGTGGCTTTTTGCTCCTCACTTACGAATATATAGTCTAACCTAGTGTGGACTGCGTGGATGAGGGGGGGGGGAGTAAAATGAGTATTCTCTGTTCTTTGGGTGCTGTCCCCTCCACAGGTCTTTAAGCTTGAATTGTTGTATCAGTGCTGCTAATATCTTAGCAGGTGGGGATGGACGGTTGTGTTTGTTGTCTGATCTATCTCTGCGGGGATCCATGGTGCAGTTATGATCCCCGCCCCATATCAGGGTGCTATCTCTAAATGGACTCAGCCGTTTGTATAGTGAGCGGAAAAAAACCTGTGTTATGGTTGGGAGCGTAAGTGTTGATTAAACAGACTTCCCTACTCTCAATTGATCCATGTATTAAGGCCATCCTTCCTTCATCATCAGTTTTAATGGTGGTGGCTTTAAGAGGAATGTTCGGGTCGACCCATATCAGGAGCCCCCTGGCATAAGTGGAGTATGTGGAGCCTATCATTGTACCTCCCCAAGTTCTGCCAATTGCTGCCTGCTTAGATGCATCCAGGTGGGTTTCTTGTAGTAGGGCGATTCCAGTCTTATTCGGCCTGATATGTGCATCGATTCAGCATTGCTTGACATAATTGTTCATTCCTCTGACGTTCCACGTCACTATTCTGATCTTATCTGCCATATTGTTTGAAAACCTAAGTGTACTTGTGTGTGACGCATCCAGTGACGTCCCTTCTGGATCTGACAGTTCTCAAAGCCCCGAGTGGTCTTGCCTTTTACCCTATTGTCCCCCACCTTTTTTTTACTAACTCCCATTAACCCTTCCTCCCCCAACTTAACAAAACTTGTTCAGCAGGGTTCTCCCCTCTCCCCCGTTAGGACCAACCAGTTTCCGCTCCATTCGACCCTGTTGTGGTGTCCTGGTGCCCTACGGGTGGGTTAACTATACCCAATAGTTTCTGGGGGCAGAAGGAGTCTGCTGTTTGCTCTCTCAGCAGGAGCAGTCCATCTCCGGCGTGGCTCCTATACATAATCGATCCTGCTGTGCGTAAAGTGTAGGTTCCGTCTCTTTTGTGTGGCCGTGGTCTGAATCTTACGGTAATTGAACTTGTATTACCCAAGCCCTATCCTTGCCGTCCTTAGCATTTGCTGTGTACTTTTGCCTCTAGGTCTTGGATCTGTTCGCTGTCCATCCATTCTCGGGCTTCAGCAGGTGACTTGAAGAGAAGCGTCCAGTTATTGTGCAGTACCTTTAATTTCGCCGGATACTGGAGCATGCATCTTAGTCCTGCGTTTTTTTAATCTTGCCTTTGTGTAGATATACTGGGCTCTCTTCATTCGAACTTGAAAAGGTGTAATCGGGATATATAGCTACTTTCGCAGAGTCTGGCCCCCTGTTCTTGAAAAGGCCAAAATTGTTTCCCATATCTATAATTAAGCACTTTAGCCATTAATGACTAGGCGGAACTCCAGGCGACGGCCGTTTGGTGAGTGATCGGTGGGCTCTCTCTAAAGTGAAACCTTGTGAGAGTTTCTATGCTCCGATAGCCTGGATCAGCAGATTCTCATTATAATTGGTGGGATTGGTTCCTTCAATTCCCTCGGGCAGGCATAACATTCTTATGTTATTTCGGCATGCTCGCCCTTCAGCTTCTTCAGCCCTGTCTTCGAGATGTTTCACTTTTTGTGCTAATTCCTCAACATCTTTCATGAGCTGTGCCTTTGCCTCTGCGTTCTCTTGGACCTGGGCTTCGAGTAAGTCTGTCCTCCCAGCGATAGTACAGACATCTTGTCGCAGTAGGCCCAAGTCTTTGGCCACTGCGTCTATTTTGTTCTCTAATCTAGTCTGGAGCGTCTTGATGACCTCCAAGATCTGTGAATTGCCCAGCTCTGCCATGGTTCCAGGAGTTCTAGGCAATTCCCCTGCGGTACTTTTAGTGTTGGCCTCAGGTCTTGTTGGTCCACTGGGCGCGAAAGTTTTCATGGTTGTCTGCTTGTGTATGGCTTTCCCTCCATTTGAGGACATTACACTGGGGAAGGGCTTCTTCAGACTTCTGGGAAGGGCTTTTGTTACTTATAGGTGCCACACTGTCAGAGGGCAACGTCCCCCTCGACGGGTGCTGGTACAGATGAGGTGCTGAGCGGCATCACCTCGATAGATCTCGGTTGCAGGGTATCATCCCTGTGTCACCTCCAGTCTGCGCAGTGTCCGCACTGTGAATGACTATCGTGAACTAGAAGCCTTCTGAGGTGTTGACATGCGACCCGCTTCTCCACCACTGTGCCACCAAGCGGTAGCGGTGTGTGCCGTGACAGGCCGTGTCCAAAGTGCTGAGCTGTCTCAGGGCCTGCAGACCATGCGGTCGGCTACAGGTGAACCAAGTGGTGGATAGGTCTCCTGTTCATGTGTTCCAGCGCTTGGCGCAGGGCTGATACGGCTTGGAGCTTTTAGTAAGCTTTATTTTAATTCTCTGTAAGCAGTGCCTGTCTGGCGCCAAGCTCTTTATTAGATAGCACATGTTGCATGGAATTTCACAATAGCTCCAATTTCAACTGTATCTCACTGAGTGCAATTACGTGTGCACTAACCGCGCCTCATATAGTATCGTACAACTCAACAAACGGACTCAAGACTAAATTTAGCACTGAAATGGTCCGGGCTGTAAGCTTAAATCTTTAATCTACGGTTGTCATTCCGAGTTTGGAGGCAGCCATGATGCTAGTAGCACCATGGCTGCCTCCAAACTCGGGTCCGGGTCCGTGGTATCAGAATGGGGACTTACCGGGACATTCTGACCTATGCAGACCCCATAAGTCCCCATTTCGAACACCATTCCCCATTCCCATTTGAGCACCTATAGGGCTCAATGGGATTGGGGAAGGAGCTAATAATTAGCTCCATGGTCCCTTAACGGGTCCCACTAAAACAGGCTGGTAAAACCAGCCGATCCTGGTGGGACCCGCTAAGGGACCTCGTAATAGGGCGGTAGGGGGTTAATGGCACCGGAATCCTTACCGGTGCCGTTAACCCCCTACTGCCAGGGTCGGAATGACCCCATATGTCTCTTACTTCCATGAAAGGGTTGACCATCACAATTGGAGCAGGGCAACTCTGTGAGCATTAAAGGAGTCTCTGATTGAAAATCCTGCTGTGAAGGCTTTCCAGACCCATCCATACCATTTTCAATTGCCTCCAGTACTTCAGTATGATCAGATGTAGGGGCTAGGCAGGCAATCTGTTCAGTTGCTTCAAGCATACGCTGGTCATTGATACTTGAGCGAGCCAAGATAATCGGAGCGCAACACAGCTTTCATGCCGTATTTCAGTACTGCTCCAGAGAGGGTGAAAAAGTTTGTCATCTTTTGGCCCGCTAATGGTGTCATATTCAAAATCTCCACATGTTTAGATGTGCTGCAGACTTTTTTTCCCATTTATGTCTGTGTTCTGGAAGTGGGTCTTCCCCACCCCACGTTGTTTCAAAATTTCCATTACGAGGTGTCCTCTGAGATACCAACCCCTTGATGATTCCGAATAGCAGCTTCAACCAACCCCTCTCTGCAACACTCATTTGAAGGGCCATCTTTATCCCTACCTGTAGGCATTGTATGTCTATGTGGCAGGTAAGTACTCTTGCCTGCCATCAGAGTGACAGCTCCAAAATCAGGATATCAGCCGCTAACCAATTTGAGTCAATCTCCCTGCTCTACTCAATGTCACGAGCAGCACAATAGTCAATTTCTCTTGGATGTCTGCAAGTGAGTCAGCCATGCAATGTTAATGGTCTGTGGTGTCAAAGGGGCTGTCAATCTCTTGAGCATTCCTGACTGTCTCTTCTTATTCAGACTCCTGGATTGCATGGACAAGTATGCATGGATTTTCCAGAGGTAGGCATGGTTGTGATACAAAAGAAACAGCTGATGTGCTCATGATTTTATGCCTCTTGTGCATTGGAGATGGTGGGCGACAATTGCTGTGATGTGTAGTGCAGCTTCCTAGACATGGCATGCCTTATGTGGGCACTCTTTGTCGCTGCTGCTGCACTCCCGGGAAGGGGCCACTCTTGTGGCCTGTCCAGGCTCTTCAATGTCTTCTTGTCCTACTGAATGTGTGTTTTCGAGTCCTATATTTCCCACACCTGCATCAAATGAACAGAGCGAACTACCGGTGCCACCTTTGCACACTTCCATTTAATGGCGACACAAAGAGGCATCTGTATATATGTAGTTGCCATGTATGCTCCAACCGATGTATGTTGGCTCGGGTGTTATGAGTGCCCAAGGTTGCAAGTTGATGCACTCAGTACCTGTTCACTGAAGTGGGTGTACATCTCGTGAGTGGAAGGGTGGATGGGGAAATGCTCTCCTTGTACGCATGCGCTCCCCTGGACAAGTGCCTGCGTCTTATGATATGATATGATAGGTTATTTATAACGCGCAGAAACCGCGGACCTGGGGATCGAACCTGTCTTGCCCCATGCCGTCTTGCTTCATAGAATGTCATAAATGATGTCATGAGAGTCACATCACAGGGAGTGAAGGTGTCCATCTCACACAGTGAAAGTCACATGGTATGTACTCCCTTTCTTTCCTGATTCCTGGGCAGAGATGTACGGCTGTGTACTTGATGGACCGCAGAGAGAGCATATGGCCTTTCTAAAGACCCTCGCATGGCAAGCAGCAATGATTTGCACAGGAGGCTAGCAGGGTCTGGATTGGTCGTTCAGAGCCACATATCCTGGTAGATAAAGACAACAGATGGGTGAATGGCGACCTTGGGTGTGTGCATTGAGTAAGCCCTCAGTGTGATGTGCTGTGATGAGGCTATGAGTGGGTGTGCACATGAGAGGTTTCTTCATGTATTCCAGACGAGGGACTGACACGGGCAGGGCTTCCAGACGGGCCACCTCGTGTAAGGTGAAATTCTTGGATTATGGCTTTATTTCTTCACACGATGATGCATACACATGATGCCCGGGTGGCTCCAGTCACATTGTATTCCCTAATTGGGCAACAATTTCTAAATATCCAAAATGTTCAGAAGGGTTTGGCCTTAGCGGGTGTCTTAAAAAGTCTTGATATTTTGTCATTTAGTCTGGTACAAACTATCAAAGTTCTTAATCAATACTCTGTGAATGTTCTGTTAAAACATGAAGTGGGAGGCAGAAAGTATATGAGTTTATTAGTTTCTTAACCTTTTAATCATTTTTTTCTACTTTCTTCGTTTCTGTTGGATTGAATTAGGATTACTTTAATAGTGGCACATTTTGATTAAGATTAAGCTTCGGGGAATGTGTATATTGTACTTAAATACACGTGATGAACTGTGTTATTTCAGTTTTGTTCGCTTTTATACTTCCTTGTATGAATGTATTATTTGCTTTTCTATTCTGTAAACATGTTTAATTTAAACCAAATACACATAAAAAAATAAAAAATAAAAATAAAACTTGGCATTTAATTTACTTGTCTTGTAGGTATGTTGTGCAGGTAGGTGCATGTTATAGCAGATGTATGCTAAGGAATGGCTCATTTCGCTGTGCAACATCCTTGAATTTACCCATTGGACCAATTCTGCTGATCATGTTCCCTTGTTGCAAAGCTGTTCATTGGAACTCTTTGCACTGTTCTGTGCCTTTGATAGGAATCTGTGCACAAGACATAATGCGGCTGCTACATGAGATGGTCAAATGTATAATACCTTTCCTCTCCAGATCAGAGGCGTAGCCAGGGTTGTCTAACATGTGGGGCCTGAAGATAAGGTTGTTGGGCCCACCGCAGTGACATTAACTCAGCGCTGCTGAGTGGGCATTTACAGATTTTGGGTGGGCCTTGCCTGCTCAGGCCCTACCTTGTCTACGCCTCTGCTCCAGATTTGGAGAATGTGTTATGGTGAGAACACTTCTGCGCTAAATTGGGGAGATGAAGCAGATATTTGGACATATGTGGAGTGTTAACCCTCTACATGTGGCATCAAAGTGTGCCTGGCGCTGCATTTACCAGCACATGCACAATGGTAGTAGGGTCAGTTGCTGGCATTGACGTGTGTGCAAATTGTATGATATACATCCTGAAATGCGTAGTGTATGACCAGCTCCCTTAGGAGACTACTCACATTTTCTTACTGAATATGTGCTTTTTGCAACCAACTGCCATCTGTTCACTGACCGTATGATTTGCTTCACTGCATGCCCCATCATCTGCTTCACACATGTGTCATCGCTCCTCTGACTTTGCACATGCCATGGCGACCTACGTACACATTGCGAGTGAATAAAGGGATGTTTTATCTGTATGGTAGCACACATGAGCTTTGTGGTGCTTCCCTTCTTTGCACACGCCTGCATGCCGTCTATCATTAATGCTGGCACAGACATGTTTCAGGTTTGTACAGTGCAAGCTGTCGCTGTACCCCCTTCTCACATGTTGAGTGCAGGGCTTGGCCTCGCACTCAGTTTCACTTCTGCACATTCATCAGTCAAGGTTGCACCAGCGATGGAACAACAGAACAATGGACTTGATTGACAGTCATTTATTCTGTACAATTCAGGAACAATGTGGTGATGATGGTAAGTTGAGTACGGGGGTTGTGACGGATGTTCGTTTGTACACGTCACAGTTCTAGTAGTGGTGTCATGTGTTATGTGTGGTTCAAGAAATAGCGACACGAGGGGCAGAAGGAACAGGCAGGGGAAGAGATGGCAGAGGAGTACAGGGAGAAGGAGGGAATTTTAGAGGTGAGTGGTGGTGTCTGCCTCCTGGCCCTCCACGTCATTGTCTTGCTGCCCTCTCAACATTGAATGCATGGGAATCTTTGCTACCATTCCCCTAGATGATTGTGTGTCTTCTGGTTCAGTGTCACCCTGGTGTCTGATCAAACTGCAGGCCAGGCATCCTATGGCATACATGTTGGACTGCCACTGACCTGGGCAGCCATCACTGCTCATGCAGCTGCCATCCTGTCCATCAGCCTGTTGTGGTGCATGATAAGGACTTTTAATCTGCCCCACTCTCAAGACAATCAGGCTGGTTTTGAGTCTGGTCACCTCATGTTGGATAGACTCCCTAACCTCCCATTTATTGTCTGGACTCCCTCCCCCAGTCCCTAAGGGTTCTGGCAGCTGATGCTTCAAACAGACGTTCATCTAGTCTGGTAAAACCACCCTGCATGGTCCTGCAGGAAGAGGTTGTGGTTGTCCATCCTTGGGATGGGAGTCATCAGCAGCTGCTCTGTCTGGTGTCATGGGTAGTGTCTTTGGGAGGCGAGGGGTGACGAATGTGGCCTTGCTGGAATGATCACTAAGTGGCTCCTCTGCATCCGGGATTGAAATCTGCCACCGGGAACTGTCTGCCACCGTCACCTCATGGGACACCACCGCGGCAGGTGGGACGAGTTACAGATCTACACACTTAAGATCAGATGACTCAACACAACATTGTTTGTGAGCAGAGCAGTTGGAGGGATGAAGTCTTCCTCATCCTGACATCGCCCAAGTGCCAGCTGTGGCTGCTAGTTCTGCTGCGGTTGGTCATCCTCTTCACTGCTTCCATGATATGATATGATATGATATGATTGTTTATTTATATAGCGCCAATACACAATGGGTTTCAAGGCAAGGGAGGGAACAAGGGAAAATGCAATGACATTCTTACAGGCCATGAACAATAAGAATGTGATATTAACTATCATGCTGGATCAGGCAACATTTCAGATAGTGCAAGAGCTAAAACAGATAAGAAACGGAGGGGGAGAGTGGGAAGGAAATGGAGACAGACAGGCGACTACCGTACTAGACCTGATGACATTTCTTGTAGAGCCGGAGATTAACAAAAAGTGAGGGAAGGGGGTGCAGAAAGGGAGGGGAGGAACAAAACAAGTGACTATCGTACTAGGCCTGATGACATTTCAGATAGTGCTGGAGGGGACAAGGGAGAAAAAAATAAGTAAGGGGAGTGGGAATGAGACATACAAAGGTTGCTATCATACTAGGTCCTGGGACAATTCTGATAGAGTAAGTGCATAGAAGAAAGTAAGGGGAGGAGATAGGAAAAGGGAGAAAGGGAGAGGAGGAGAGAACAGAGAATAAGCAGTGAAGTGAGTGGAGACACAAGAGGGGAGAGCGAATACAAATGCAGAAGTCAGTAGTAACATATAATGTTGTGAGAGAACAGCAAATGCAAGCCAGGATTCAAGATGAAGATCGGAACAGCATGATTCAGGGCCACCTTGAGTACAAGATGCAGGGGAAATGAAGTCCATGAAGTCAAATACAAGCATTGGCTGCAAGACAGTGATGGTGAAACCAGAAGAAACCAGAATGTATCAGGACTGACTCCTGCAGAGGTAAGATGTAGAGGAGGAGGACATGGACATGGAGACAACAGTGTACCAACGAACATATGTAGTATTGGCAGAATACTCAATAGTTTGTCAAAGATTAATTTCGAAGACAATAATGAAGTACAATAGTTGTTTTGTTTATTAAATTGTTTTCCAATCTTGAAAAAGTGCACTTTTTAAAACCAATTATAGCAACTTGCACCCATTTTTCATGTATTTCTCTTCTTTGTAATCAACATATCATCATTAGTCGAAGCATAAAAGCCATACAATTGGAGGTTAACAAAGAAACAAGGATCACATGTACAGACATATGCTACCTATGTAAAACTAGTTATTCTGCACTGTTAGAGCTTGGTGGAACAGGCACACTCACTCAAAAAGCAAGTCTGTTTTTTTAGAACACCGAAAAAATGTGGGTGCTGAAAACATTATTGTAGCTGGTGTTGATGACAGGTGATGGGCATTTGTGCTGGGTTAAGGAGGAGTAGGATTCATGCATAACTTGATTTAACACGTATGAACATTTCTGAACTTTCAGTGAGTTCTTTAGTTCTGTTTTTTTATATATTTCATTTTATTCTATTTTTACAGGCAACCTGCGTGTTTAGACACATTTTTGCACTGGGGGTTGAAAACTATCAGCTCGTTCCACTTTTGCACCAGGTTAATCTCCAGCAGGTTTTCCGGCGGTGCCACCTTCACCATGCAGGGCCATCAGTTTTCCCAATTCAAACTTTGGCTTTTTCAGCATCTTAACCTTGCGTACATAGGCATCATGAAGTGGGTAAATCGACTGGCAAGCCTTTTCAATGTCTTTATCAACACTGTCTGGGATCAATTTGTTCACCACTTATTTCAGGTCATTTGTCTGCACCTCTCGAGTCATGATTTCCATAATTTTCTTGCAGATCTGATTCTGGGCATAAGATATTTTATGGATTTGATTATTGCGCTTCTTGGTGAAACCGACACAGAAGAGCCTCGGAACATAACCATCGGTAGTCTTCACATCGATATGAGCCGCAATCATAGTCTGCATGGAGCACATCTTCAGTAGTTGAGTTGAGCTCAGGTGCAAAAGCACACATACTACTTCCATTTGAAAGAGGGGCGCCCAGTGTCTGTGGGGTTTGAGACAAAAAACAACATCAATTAAGATGTCCTGAGAGCCAGTGGACAAACATTGAAGGGGCGGAAGATGGTGCGGTGGAAATTTTGCAGAGTTCATTGCAGAAGCAGTATCTGCTGCAATGGCTGGGGCTGGGGATGCATACATCTTGGGTAATAGAATAATTCATCTTCAACAAATACTGCAAGCATTCAATCTCTGGTTGGAGTGGTGGCTACTAGTCTATCTCTTGTGTAGCTTTTTCTGTAACTTCAGTGGTGCCAGCCTAAACCTCAACTTCCCAAAGACCAGAGTCTGGCACAAATAGGGATGTATCCCATTTTCACTTGATGTAAGATACCAGGGTGCACACCCACGTTCTGTGTGTCTTTTTGAGGTGCTAGCTGAAGAGACTGTCATGTAATCTGTAGCAGGAAAGGAGATGTTACTGAGGAGGATTTGGATCTGTAGCTCTCAGCAATTTGTCAGGGGGTTCAGAGATATTCTCAGATGCCTTAGTTAGCGGAGCAGAATGTCTCTCAGACTAGCACATCCACTACATCACCCATGATTTGCAGTAAATTAGCACCTGAATTCAATGATTCCAATGACTGTAAGGATGAGGGTGTTTAGGATTACAAGGACTTTGACAACACCACATATATATATATACATATATATATATTAGTATTTATTGGGCACAGACCCAGCTATGGGAAGCATGGAGCACGTATACAATCATAGAGGGAAGAACACAGTGAAGCAGCGAAACATGGGACGGAGGAGCCAGCAACAGAGGAGGGATAGGACTGGTAATTTGGCAGCAAAATCACCTAGTCTCAGGTAGAGTGGGCAGTGTAGGATATGTGGACCTAGGTGTTAGGGTGAAGCCATTACTTGAAGGGGATGATCTTGGGCTCCTTCCTGAAATGTAGAAGCAAGGGGTTGACTCTGATGTGGATTGTTTTCCTTGCACTGGGACAGTTTATTTCACAATTTTGTTTACCTTTTTAGGCTTTTTGCTATTAAATAGTGTTGACCGTATTTTCTTGTATTCAAAGAACATTGAACCGGCCAAATATCTGCACTGCGCTGCTGTCGCATTTTGTAACCTTTTAAGCGCTTGGAGCTCTAACTAATTGGTGCTTTCTTGATCCTTTGATACAGCGCCTGAACTACAATAGCCTTTGGTATTGTAATCCTTGCACCTATTTCTTTGATGTCAGGCACATTTGCACCGGTGTGTTAGGGAGCAGACGGTCTTTGCTGGTGCGTGCTGTAAGTGTCACAGCAGACATGTGTACCCCCTTCCTATTTTCTCTTTTTGTTGTGGCCCTGCTTCCCTTGTTTCATGCATTCTCTTAAGGCTATTGAGATTGCTAATAGTAAACTTGGAATTCATTTATCCCCCATTGACTCCTGGCGTACCTCTCAATGATTAGCTGACATATCGGGTCGGCATAAACAATTTGCTTCCTGTATCCCTTCGCCCTTTACCAGTGAGCCTGTAGTTGACAGCGCGTTAGATAGTAAGAATATTAGCTCTCCTATTACCTTAATGAATAACAGGAAAATTCCATATTTTATAACACACAACCTCATATCTGCTGATCAACTTGATTCTGTGCAACAAGCGGCTTACAGCGGTGATGCACATACCATCTCTCCTTCTAGTATATTCTCCCAGGCAGATGTTATTCCCCTGTATGGTGATACTGATTCCCCTACTCTTGCAGATGATATGTTAGCAGCCAATAAAAAGTTCAAGATTGCATTGTTGAATACTCTCTCCATTGTCAAACACGCCACAGAAGTGGCACATCTGTTGATAACCCATCATTTAGACATTATATGCCTTACTGAAACATGGACATCTACAGCAACTAATGATGCTGCCATACTAGCCATCCTCAGGCTATAAAATCATTAGATTTGATCGTACTGATGTTAGATGTGGAAGTGTTGCCTTTATCCTTAGAGACCCCTTTCGAATTCACACGCCTCACTCCATTGACTGGACAACTGTGAACATTGACCAATCAAATTATGGATTGACAATAACACTACCATCAATATTGTGACCATGCATTGCCCCACCCAACCCCAAGCATGCCCCCTTTAACCTGTGGGAACACGGATATGATTCTACCACTACATCTCTTGTTACCGCCCTCCAGGCAATAGGGCTTACCCAACTTATCAAACAACCCCCACACAAAGAGGATCACATCTTGGATTGGGTATTAACCCACACTCTGCAGGGTTTGTCTCTGAATATGACCACATGTCCCTGGGTGGACCACTATCTTATCCTCTTTGACCTTGTCCTTCCTACTCCTTCTAAAAAGGCCTGTATACAACCCCCACTGGAAGTCAAAACCAGAAATCTTAAAAGAGTTTGCACCACAGCATTTTCCGATTTTGTCTCTCCTTTGGTCCTTTCCTCCCCTCCCTGTAATGGGATGAATTTCCAAGTTCAGGAATTGTTTAACATCACCTTTCTAGCGATTAACAAGCCAGCTCCAAAAACTGAAATTGTAGGTAGATCGTGGTCCTCTGTTGATATTATAAAGCACAGAAAAATGAAGACTTTCTGAAAGGCAATGTAGGAAAAATCCAAGCCCTAGCTCACTCGCCACCTATTGTCTTGCTACTGCTGACTTTAAAAAAGCCATTTTATCAGCAAAACAGATGAATTTCGAACATAGGATCATAAACGCAAAGTCAGATATAAAAAAGAACTATTCAACATTTTAAGAGAACTTGATGACAGCAGACGCACTACCAGTAAAAATGCCGATTTGCCCTATCTGATAACACCGGTTATAGGATCAGCAATGAGGTCTTAATGACTAATATGAGTAATACAGTCCCGGAATCCAGTCTGAATCCACTTACCCAAGACTCTCTTAAAAACATTGTGAATGGGCTTAAACCCACTGTATGTGGCAGTGTTTAATGCCCTGCAATTATCATCAAGGATTCCATTCCCTTCCTCGCTCCTCTAATCACCAACATCATTATCTCATCCTTCCTTAGCTCATCTGTCCCAGAGAGTCTAAAGGAAGTCTGGATAATTCTGGTTCTGAAGAAAGCCACGCTGAATCCAGAGGTTGTTGAAAAATCTCGATAAGGTTGCATACTTTGCAACACAGTCTCCTAAGTATCCGTCAGACCGGAATCCGTGCCATGCATGGTACAGAGACTGTCCTGTCAGATCTGCAAGCTAATTTAGCTGAAATCATCGATAACAGCAGGATTGCATTAGTTATGTTACTAGATCTCTCTGATGCATTAGACTTGGTTGATCAACCTTTGCTGCTTGAGAGACTAGGGAAACTCATAAATTGGTTCATGTCTTGGGCAGATAGCTCAGGGGCAACAGGCTCGTCTTGGAAGCAAGACGTCACTGACCACCACAAGTTCGATCGCCGGGTCCACGCTTACAAACCTCTGGATATTAAGGACGTTATAAATAACCTATACTATCATATCATAATGTGTAGAAAAAGTCCTGGTTACCTTGCAATGAGAGAATGTTAGAATGACCCTGTAATAAAGGTCTGATGCTTGTTGCTGTGTTGATAAGGTGTATATTTTTATTTGTAGTGTAGGCTTTATGTCTAGAAAGAGTGGTCAGCCGACATGTGTTTCAACCCATACGGGTCTTTCTCAAGGCAGGTTGGGTATATGGGGAGGGTGATCTCCCTTTAAGGGTAATTCCTGCCGGATGGCATAGGGTCTGTATTTACCAGCAATAGTCCATGAGGCTGCTGCCTGCTCATAGCTGTTGGCTGACCACTCTTTCTAGAGAATAAAGTCTACACTACAAATAAAAATATACACCTTATCAACACAACAACAAGCGTCAGAACCTTTAATAAAGTGTCGTTCTAACAATCTCTCATTGCAAGGTAACCAGGAGGTAACCAGGTCTCTTTCTACAATTTGCCCACTAGAGGTATTGGGTTTACCTCTTCATACCTGTGACCCAGCAAAGATACTACCACATGCAACAACCAAATACAAAGCCCAGCACTGGCGTGTTCACACTCTAGGACCCACTCTCTACCCCATATCATATCACAAGTCTACCACTGCCTGGTTTGCCTCATTTCACGGCCCTAGAAGGATCAGAGTGGCCATAGGTGTTTAGCAAACCCTTCCTGAGCCTCTCTCTTGTGGAGTTCCAAAGGGCGCCTGCCTCTCGCCCACTTTGTTCAATGTGTATATGCACCCCCTTTTTGACTTGCTGGATACCGTCGGCATTAAATATACTAATTTGTTGAGCTTTGAACATTCGGGAGAGTTTGACACTCATTCTGCTATCATTGATAAAACCCACAATCTGATACAAGGATGGATGATTGATAACTCCTATGCCTTCAATAACGAAAAACAGGGTTAATGATTGGCGGCCCCAAACAGCGTCTTAAATAACTTGACATGAAATATTTTCACATTACAGTCTCTAATTGTACCATTCCAGTGAGCCCTTCAGCAAAATCCTTGGGAGTTGTTCTTGACTAAGGGTTGACCATGAAACAACATGGGGCCTACGTAAAAACACCTTGGGCTTACGTCAATAAACTTCTAAGACAAATTAAACCTTACCTATCTCCAAGCATCTCTCCTCCCTAGCCACTGGTCTTTTAAATATCTGCCTCAATTACTGTAACAGCCTACTGACTGGCACATCGAAAAATAATCTAAAAAACCCTCCAAATAGCCTAAAATGGTGCCATCAGAGCTATTTGTAACCTTGGCCCATGGGATCATTTTACTGAATCCAGAAGATCTCTACACTGGTTACCAGTACACCATCGAATTCCGCAAAAAATTCTCACTCTCACCCTCAAATGTATGACAGTCAAAGCACCAGGTTATCTTACAAATCGATTACAAAAGGCCCCCAATAGACGAGTCCTTCTTGCTTGTGGCTCTAACAAACATATGGTAACAAGACACAAGTTAAAAGATTTTGGAGGCACTTGCTTTCATGTCTATGGACCCACACTTTGGAACTCCTTTCCTCCTCATATGTGCAACATCACCAGTCTCACCAGCTTTAAGAAAGCACTAAACACCTATTTCGTTAACCCCAATGATTATGATTTATTTCCTCTCCTGTCTAATTCCTGGTGTGATACTTCTCTTTCTTACTAACTTTGATCGTCTCCTTCTGTGCAGTGAGGCCTGCAGGTATGAAGCCCATTACAAGTATTAAGAAATAATAATAATAATAATAATAATAATAATAATAGGAGCTTATCACCATGTTTTGACATTGCAAGGCTGAGAGCTCCTGCTTGATTCGATCAGATCTGCAATGGAAAAAGAACACACATGCATAATCCAGTAGCGCCTATCTGCATAAGAAGACCCACTGTACCCGAGGAGCAGCAGGTCTTGTGTGGAAACCGTGTTATCATTGCTTAATCTGGAGACCAACTTCCCCGAATGGACTCTGTAAAAAAACGGGCGTTCCCAAGATGACGGCCCAGGCGTAAGAAAAAAGTAAACAACAAGGCCTTTGCGGTGTGGAAACCGAGCAGAGCCCGGGACTGGATTTAAGCTGGGAGCACATGGAAGAGGCAGCATAGCACGAGCGGACACAGCGACTGAGGTGCCGGTAAGTGGGCGTCCCTTCCCCTAGACCCTAGACACACAATGATGAAATGAAAGGGAACTCGTTGAGTGAGGGACAGCACATGGCACAAAATAATTACTGAAGCGGCAACAACGGTGGGTGCCTTGCGCTGCGGGGAAGTGCTCCATTAGTATAAAAAAACCTGCCTTTTATAGGGTTGAAAATACTAGCTAGCAAACTTGACTGCCTTCGATGCCGCGAGCCAGATAAAAAAAGCACGCGAAGCGCCGGCGGCCTGCCCGGGCAAACTATGCAGCATGCGCCGGAGTCACAGCACACCGGCAAAGGCGGAGGAGGAGCACAAGCCAACCTGCATAAAAGACACATGGGGCCTCATTACGACCCTGGCGCTGACGGAATAAAGGGGGCCGGTACGGGACCGGCCCCCTTCATTCCGTCAGGGCCGATTACGAGTTTCCATTTGCGGGACTCGGATCAGACGTCTGGTAAAACCAGATGTATTTTCTGGGTCCCGCGAGGGGAAGTGGGAGGTAACAACGGGACACTTGTAATATGCCCGTTGTTACCTCCCTCCCCATTCCCATTGAGCCCTATGGGGGCTCAAATGGGAATGGGGAATGGTTCCTGCAAGGACAAATTACCGGATCCTCCTATGTCGGAATGACCCGGTTATTCCTCATTGCAGGAACCCGGTAATTGAGCCCGGTTAGGAGGCAGCCATGGAGCTAATAGCTCCATGGCTACCTGCAAACTCGTAATGAGGCCTATAGTGCTTGAGGGAAGTAGCACAGGGCTACTACAGCCCACGCACCAAAGGATAATATTACACACTATACCCATAATATGGAGGGATAGTTTACTCATTCAAGTGTAGCACAAAAGGGGAGGACAAGACCAGCATCAGGCAATAGTGCTGATTACCTGTAATAACAACAGCACACTACTCAAGCTGCACACATGGTGGAATCCGTAAACACAAGTGTGCAGTACTGCACCAGCAAACTCACAAGGTGACTATTAGCAGTTGGCCGAAGCACAGCTCAAAACTGCACTAACAGGTCCTACCGTAGACTTGAGTGACTGGATGTGACCACAAAGGGACTATACCCTATACAAAATCAGAGGCTGGCCTCGCCCCTGCAAAAGTCGAACCCTAAACAAAAAACGACAACCCTGCACAACTGAGGTGTGGGAAAATGGAGAAACACACCTGCCCGCCTGGGTGACAGTGACCCCCATATGCCGTCCAAAGCAAGGAAAAACAAAGTCAAACAAATTATGATCAAGGCATATACCACAACGGTACCCCCAAAACAAGAGCTGGCAAGTGACCCGCAGCCAAATAGCAAAACAACAAACCAAATGGAGGGCAAACAGAAAATCCTGCATGCAATTGTCACCATGAACTCCTCCCTTGAAACCCAGATGGACTCATCATAGACATAGACATAAGACAAACATGAATACCACGCTCAGCGAGGTAAAGACCCTACAACAACAAGTCGCAAACTTGGAGAGTAGAACCGATGAAGCAGAGGGCAGAGTCAGAAGAAATTACGTCAGGATAATAGGACTGCCAGAAGGAGAGGAAGGTATAGATGCAACAAATTACGTTGAAAATATGCTGTTGCAGGAAATAGGCCTGGGCAACTTGACACAAGGCTTCATGGTCGAACAAGCACATACAGCACTAAGCAGAAGACCTCCACCAGGTGCCCCCTCGACCAATAATTGTCAAAATTATGAATTACAAAGACAGGGAAAAATATTGCCATTCTTCAGAACCGGAGGCAACATAAGAAGAGCGTCAGCATCATTGACAGCGTACCCGGAATACACCCTACAAGTTCAGAAACGCAGAATGCAGTTTAGCTCGACCAAGGAGTGGCTTCGTAAAGCCAACCATAACTATATGTTGATATACCCAGCCTAAAAGTTAACAACAGGAACCGCACCCTTTTTTTTGAGTCCACAGAAAGTACACGGCTGGATGGATAACGAGCAACTTACACCAGGACATGAGTGATGCACCTGATGTGGAATACTTTGTACAGAAGCACTGTCGGAAATATACAGAAAATGGACTAGGATTATGTGCCACCGCACTATCGACATCAGGTAGCACAGAAAGACACGACATAAGAACACAAACTGGAACAATCACCAAGTATCCTGAGATTTTGTTTCTTTTTCTCAATATGACAACAAGAAAAGCAGGAAACATGCAGTAAAGTCCCTTTCACACCTATGCTAGAGGGGGTGTGGAGTAGCCCCTGCCCCAAGGTAGCTACACCTTTTTAAGATACCGGTAATAGAGTATCCACCGCTGCACTCCGGCTGCAGCACACATTGTTGAGGCAGCACCAGATTGTAAAGCAGGATCGCTTGAGCATGCAAAGTATAGCTGGGCAAATGTTGGGAGTTGGAAGTGAGCTAGGGATGGGGGTTGTTATAGGGGTTCATTAGCACAGCCACAGTCTTCAACCAGGAACAGAAGAGCCAGTAGGCTGGCTGTTTACATAACACACTTCAGACATTTGATCCCTAGCACATACCCCCAGAGGTCAGACCACAAGAGATAAATTCATAATTATAGCCTAAATGGAAGGCCTTAGATTAATAACCTGGAATGTCCGGGATTACATATCTATAAAAGGAACAGGGTTATGACATGCCTACGGAGACAGAAAGTGGACATAGCACTACTCCAAGAAATGCACCTCACTAAAGTTAAACAAAACAAAATTGCACAAAAGTGGGAGGGAAACACTATAGGATCAACATACCCTACATACACCAGGGGCTTACTAGTGTGAATTTCCCCAAAAGTACTACCCTGCATACTAAAAACGATACTGGATGACGAAGGCAGGATGGTCATGATACATGGGTTCTTGGAGAAAAAAGAAATATGCATGGTAAACACTTATGCCCCAAATCATGATGCCTCGACTTTCTTTAGATCATTTTACGCATGTTTAAGCCCATACATAAACTGGGTTACCAGACATTTGGTCAAAAAAAATTGGTCGACCAGACAAATGGTCGAACCAATTTGGTCGAAAACCAAATGGTCGAATTTTTTATTTTTTTATTTTCACCTTTTTTTTTGGGGGGGGGGGGATCCGGGGGGGGGGGGTCCCACCCCAACCCCCTTTTTTTTCTAAAAACCCATTTTTGTAAAAAACGAAAACCCGAAAAATAAATATATAATTAAAAAAAAAAATTCGACCATTTGGTTTTCGACCAAATTGCGTCGACCAAATGTCATTCGACCAGTTTTAGGTCGACCAAATGTCTGGACACCCATAAACTGCATACTTTTTTAGTTAGGGGACTTCAACTGTATGCTAGAGCCTCTCCTGGATGGGTCAGACAACAAATATGTACACACCACCCCGCCTGCCAAAGCGCTATCCAACCTGCTGAAATCTTTTCAACTGCTGGACATATGGAAATGGCTCCACCCAGCACACGAGACATTACTCAGACTTTTCCACTCCACATGATATGAACACTAGGATTGACTACATTTTTGCAGACATCAAACGTGGCATCGAGTTCCTAGAGGCTGAATACAAACCATGCATACTATCAGACCATGCCCTTCTGATAACATGGCAGGTTGTCCCCCGCAGGCCAAGGGTCTCAAAGTGGAGACTGATGGGTGAAGCCCTACACGATGAGATGTTTAGGGAACACATTCGAGGGAGAATTCAAACTTACTTCGAACAATATATGGGCAGCGTAAAATCTGTAAACATCCTATGGGAAGCTTTCAAAGTAATGATCAGAGGGGAAGACATTTCCAAATCAGGGGGGTGCAGGCGTTAATCACCAGGGACCTAAATAAAGCAGAGCAGAAACTGGCAAATATGGAAATAGAAGAGATTAACTCAGACACTGCAACCATACTGAGACAAGAGAGTGTATAACACACAGGCACAGATTAGGTAAACTAAATTACACCAAACACATAGAGAGACAACGCTCAGCAGGAAACAAGCCTGGCAGGCTCTTAGCCTGGCTGTACAAAAGGGACACCAGAAAAGAAATGATACACTTCATTTTTAATGGTGAAGGCGAGATCTTCACTACACAAACAGGGATAAACAGCACTATCCTAGAGTATTATAAAAAAGTTGTACACAGACACATCTGAGGATTTGCAATCTGAACAATCTGAGGCCTTGGCGTTAACCTCCTAAGCCTGGATGTGTCACCTGCAGAACAGCTAGGAGCCCCCATTACCAGAGAGGTGCTGTTGTCCACATGAAGAGAATTACCATCAGGAAAAACCCTGGAAGCCGATGGACTCCCGGGCAAATTTTACAAAGAATTCTCAGAGAAACTGGCAACACTGTTCCTCAACATGCTTAATGTGGCATGCAAATAGGGATCCCTACCAAACTCTCGTAGAGAATTGATAATAATACTGATCCCGAAGCCAAATAAACCACCCCACAGAATGCATCTCATATCGACAACTCTCTCTTTTGAACTAAGATAGTAAGCTGCTGAACACTCTGTTGGCCAACAGACTGAAGAAAGTAATAGCAGTTCTTATCCACCCAGACCAAACAGGGTACATACCTGGCAGACATACCACATGGAACCAGTGCAGATTGCACCACGTCAGACACAGCACAAATCACTGCAAGGAACAGTACGCCGTGGCGTCTCTTGACGCGGTCAAAGTTTCAATTCTGTCACATGGTGATGGTTTAGGGGCCGCATTGGCAGAAATGTAGTATTGGGACATGCTTCATTAAATGGGTAATGCTAATGTACAATAAGCCAATGGCCAGAGTGAAGACGGGCTGCCAAATTATAGTGCAATGGGAAATGGAGAAGGGTACATGACACAGATGCCCTCTGTCTCCTATGCTTTTCATCCTGGCCCTAGAACTAATAGCAGCATACCTGAGGCAGGAATACAATGAAGCAGGTATTACTATACAGTGCAAGCCACTTGATTTCTATGTAGGCTGACACCATGCTACTCTTCTTACAACATTCGCAAACAAACCTGCAATACATATTAGAGATCCTAGACAGATTGGCAGAACTGTCTGGCATCACGATTAGCTGAAGTAAGTCATGTCTGTTCCCCCTAGCAGGGCTGAGAGGAACGGCAAAATCCAACTTGCCACCGTTACAGATATGCTGGTACAGCAAAATGTATAAATACCTAGGTATAGACATCTACTATGACCCTCTAAGAGAACACACACATAAAACATATCAGGCACTGCTTAGAGTTGAGAAGCCAATTAACTTCTAGACACGGCTACCACTGGCACTTATGGGCAGGGCCACTTTACTAAAGATGGTGGTACTCCCAAGAATGTTACACTTTTCACTAACGTCCCTTACAATATACCCAGAAAGTTCTTTGCTGACCTAGACTCGACTTGCAGAAAATCCTTATGGCACAACGGAAGGTGTAGACTGGCCTTATCCACACTTAGCTGCCCATACAAAAGCAGCAGAACCAGAGCACCCAACTTCAAATTGTACTTCTTAGCCAGCCAATTACAGTTTGCGGTATGATGGCTCTCTGATGAACCAACTTTAGACCTCACACTGCTGCTAGATAGCAGCAGGCACTTTTTTCTTAAAGAAGTGCTATGGCTACAGGATAACCACCTCAACCCCCCCCCCCCCACATATGTTGCAGCTTGGCAGAAATGTGTGGTATAGAACCTGCAGAATGCTGAAAATAAAGGCTCTGTTCTCCTCACAAATTCCACTGGTCACCTTAGTGGCTGCCAACCAGCAAACATGACTGAACATACGCAAATACTGGGAACCCAGTGGCATAGCGACAGTATGTGACTTATTCACTGACCGCACTCTAACTGACTTCTCAGACCAAGTAGTACATACAGGGATACACAAAGGGCAATACGTAATGTACAACATGTTGGTGGGTACACTTAAGAGAAAGTCGCATGATCTGAATTACCACATGGACTCTAATAGCATAGTAGATACCCTATATGAGATTTCAGAAGGAGGGCATAGCATCTCTAGACTATACAAGATGCTTATCTACAAGTCCACAGACACTGATTTACAGGTAAGACACAAATGGGAGACGGACTATGAGGAGACATTTACGGACAGAGGTTGTCTAAAGGTACTCTCATACCACAAACAGGTATCCAGAAATGCTGGGCTGCAACAATTACTATTGTTCATCACATATACAGTGTATCTAACACCCCAGAAAATGTCAAAATGTACAAATGCACCCACACAGAACTGCCCCAAATGTATGAGACAAAATGTTGGTATTCTACACACATTTTGGTCCTGTCCCATGATCCAACTATACTGGGAACTGATAGCGGCAACATTATTGCAAGCAGAAGTAAATCTCAATGTACAATCCCCTGCAGTCTGTTTATTAGTATTAGGAAAGTTAATGAGAAGAAAAAAAGAAATGAAGCACATAGACAAATGTAAAGACCGGCCATATGTACTAGCAAAAAGGAGGATGGCAATGGGGTTGAACTCCCTGTAAAAACTGATGGTGGAACCCTGGTGGGCAGATTTGTACAAATGATCAATGGTGGAAACCTCTGTCTGGCATAGAGCAGTCAATAGAACACAACCGGACAGCTCAACTAACCTGGAGCTGCGGGAAGAGTTAATACAAGCAGTGTGTTCAGTCAAGACCAGGTAGCAGTAGGCTGCGTCTAAGACGAAACATACAAATTAAGATTACATACAGTAGTAGGAGAGCCTGAACACACAAAGTGTTCAATGCGCAAGACCCTGGAAGCAATAGTAGACTTTGCAAGTTACTAGTTATATGTTGGGAGAGGGAGGGGGAGGGAAAACACATTGGGAAATGTGCAGATTGTGTCCGCATACACCAATCCATACATGAGGTGCATCTGTATTGTACAAAAGTGAACAATAAACTATTGAAAACACAATAAAAATGTTTTTTAAAAACATAATAATAATAGTAATAATAATAATAATAATACTAATAATAATAATAATATGGAGAGGAGGTTCCAGAGTCTTGGGGCACAGACAGAAAAAGCCTGTCTTCTGTCTCTTTATTCCTGCACCGGCAGAGTTCAAGTCTGTCCATGCCCTTTCTTCTGGATGATCATAAACCTCCTCTGATGCTGCTCAGTGGGGTAACCTGGGGACTTCAGAGTGAAAGCCATGTAGATGATTTAGCAGGATTTGAAGATTATACAGATTTGCAGCGGAAGCCGGTCAAGTTCACTGAGGGTTGGGGTGATGTAGAATTTGCAGAGTCTTTTGATTAGTTGTGCTCCGATAGCAATGACATATCACTGGAGTGCCAGGGTATTTGCTGTAAGTCGTTTCAAAAGAGCATTGCCACCAAGGCTTGGACGGCAGATTTGAAGTTGTTCTATAGGATGAAGGCCTTAATTTTTCACAGAGCGAAAGTTGGTACCAATCCCTGTGTGCATTCATTATTTTGTGCTGTTTGAAAAAGAGGTTCCTGCCAATGTTAAACGCAAGGAACTTGGCAGTGGTGGCCAGCTGGGGAGTGAAGCAGTTGAGGTTCATAGCAGGGAGCCAGGTCTGGATGTCATGGTGTTTGGTGTTGTAGGTCAGCAGTATGTATTCAGTCTTGGATGGGTTGAGCTTCAGGTAAGCACTGCACTTTCACAGCTGGATCAATGTGAGGCAGGCCTTGACCCTGTGGATGTTGTCAATGGAGGATATCTTTGGGGTAGAGCTATGTGTCATCTATGTATTGGGGATGTGGATGTTGTGTGGAGTGAGGAGGGTTCTGTCTGGTTCCATGCAAAGATTGAAAATCATGGGGGAGAGGATGGATCCTTGCAGGACTCTACAGGTGATGGGAAGAGTTGGTGATTTGAGAAATCCATTTGTACAAACTAGTGGCGATTAGGAAGGTAGAGTTTGTACCAGCTGAGGACGATCTTGCTGATACCATGCAGCAATGTAGTTTGTTGGTGAGTGCCTGCTGGTCTACTGGCCGTATGCAGCTGAGAGATCAACTACAATCAGGAGACAAGGATGTCCACCACTAGGATTTTAAGGCCAATATCTGTAACTTGGTGCTAGCCTTTTCTGTGCTCCATCTGGGTGTGAAGCCAGATTGGTCTGATTTAAGAAGGTTGTTGGCTTTGATGTGATGGAGGAATTGCAAGACTACTGCTTTCTCAGGGACCTTACCTAGGAACGGAATAGCAATATGAAAACTCGCAATAAGAGAGCCCAGCAGGGCCAATACTAATATTATGCATATGCTTTGGAGATTAAACTGACGTTTGTTGGTGATGGATGGTTACCGAGCTGATAATGAACACTAACTTTGATGATGTCCCTGCCCAACGTGCATAACATCAAGGGTGCTGCAATTTGTATTTCTACTATCAGAGCATAACACAGTTGTGCATGATCAAATCATTTACCCTAGATTTTCCAATGACTGAACAAAGTCATTGACACAGTGAAATGTTATGTCCTTCCTCTCTTGCATGGGTGGATACACACAATTTGTATGCCTCTTCTATCTCACAGGGATGAGGCACACACTACATTTTTAAATCTATCCTCTCATAGGAGTGTGACACACACTGAATGTTTAGGTCTCTCCTGTCTGGTAGGGGTGAGGGCACACACACATGTGTTACCGCTCTTCTGCCTGGCAGGAGTGCAGACACACTATCAATGTTTACATTTCTCATGGCTGGCAGGAGCGCGGTGTCACCCTCAATATATTTCTCCTGTCTCACAAGAGTGTGGGCATGGACTCAATTGTTATGCCTCTCCTGTGTTACCGGGGTCACGACATACACTCAATGATTACATCTCTCCTGTTTCGCAGGAATGGGGAACAAACTGTATGTGAATGTCTCTCCTGTCACACAGGGGTGAAGACAGGCCCTCAAAATGTACATCTCTCTATTCTCATAGAGGTGCGGACCCATCCTAAATGTGTATGCCTCTCCACTCTCAAAGGAGGGGAGGCACTGAGTGATTTGTTATGTCTGTCCTGTTCAGCAGTGGTGAAGACAGACACTCATTTTTCCAGCTCTGCTGTCTCACAGGGGTGAACGAACACGCTCAATGTTTACATCTCTCCTGTCTTGCAGTGGTAATGGCACATACTGAATTTTGACATCTCTACTCTTTACAGGAGAAGGGGCATAGCCTGAGTTTTTGGAGTCCATTGGGGATTTTGGTGGAAGAACCACAAGCAGTAATTCTGCCACAGTATTTCTCCTGATGTTTGACCTGGAAGTGGTGGATTTACACGCAGAATGATGCCGGAGGTTATTCCTCCACTTAAAGGTTAAACTCAGAATTCGGCGGTGCAGTAAAAATGGCGATAATTACTTTATTGCCAAAAATGTTTCAGTAACTGAATGTCTGCTACTTTTTTTCTGCACCAATGAACTCATTATGAGGCCCTGAATGTTTATGTTTCTCCTGTCTCGAAGGGATGAAGGCACACGCTCAATGTTGACATCGCTCTCAGAAGACATGAGCCCAAATATAGAGGAGTTGTTCAATGAACCACTCACATTTCTGAGCTAATTACCTTCACATGGTGGGACTCCTTGCAAAACGCCATTACCAGATCTCAGCCTCAGGGTAGACTGAGAAGCATCCTCTCTTATTATTGTTTGTCATGTTAGGAAAGATAACTTTCCCTATTTACAGACTATCTTCCTAGATAAAGTTTAATATGTCATTTTTTGGGGTATATTTCTTTGGGTTTAGATTATTCTTTTTTAAATTTGATCTTTTGTAATTCTTTGTTACCTTTTTCAAATGGAGTGAATGAAAAAAACAATATAAATGGCCGCCCTTGCAGAAACAAAACAAACAGGAGTTTCTCAGTTCCCCTGTTCCACACCACCTTAGTGAAATCCTCAGCATTTTCAAATGTGCTTGTGCTAGGCATTCTCAACATATTGTTGTGCACTGGTCATTACCGCCTTATGCACCAATTCCCCCCAGCCTGCACACTAGTTACAAAGTCCTCATCTGCCAGAATAGATTGTCCATGGCACTGCCCTATGGGAGATTGATTCTGTCTTCCCAACAACCAGGAATGACTCCTGGGATTAACCCTTTTGTGGCAGTTTACCAAACTGTCTCTGCATGTGCCAGAACTCGCTGCATCTACAAGTGTGGACTGCCGATGACGGTGTTGCATCCTCGGTGCCAGCCTAATAGACTCCTGCTGCAGTCTGATCATCATTACTGGTATGAGTTTGGGGTGGGTGAGACTTGTCATAAACAACCCATTGCCAGTGGCAGTACTCAGTGAATGGGATCTTCTCCCTCCTGTCTTTGACTGTGGGCACAAGGTGTACTCATCAGATTGAGCGTCTGCTGCTTAAACCCGTTCAGTCACCTTAAGGTAATCCGAGGCTCAAGAGGATGATGGCAAAGGAGGGCTGTATTTCTGCCTTCCCTGTACTTTAGCAGAATCTCCCGGAGTTCCTTGAAGACACACTGGGCTTTGTGCCTCCCTCTGAACACTGTGTTACTGGCTCTACTTCTCATGAGTCCTGCAGTGCTGGCTAACTTTCAGACACCTGCAGTACTAGCTGTGCAACCGGCTCAGGCTCCCTTCCCTCCTCTGTGGCAAAACCATCCCCACCATCACTCCTGTACTATCCTCATCATAATCGCCAATCACCCCAACAATGTCTGCAGCAATCATCACCGGGAGAAGACACGATGGGCCTCATTATAACTCAGGCGGTCCGGAAATAACGGTGGCGGTAAACCCACCTCCACCGTTGTTTTCGGACCGCCTGATCCCGACTCCTGCAGGCGGGAGCTGATGTTCCCTCCGCCAGGTCTGACCTGGCGGGTTTAACACCGCCCGGCTGCAGGCAGCCGAGGAAACACCAGCAGCATTACGAGATGCTGCCGGTGTTTCGATGATCCCCATTCCCATCGAGTCCCATAGAACTCGATGGGAATGGGGATTAACACCATTCCGCCTCAGTGATTCCCGGGAAACCGGGGTTGTAATGCCCCGGTAATTCCGGGAATCACGGAGGCGGAATGGTAATACGAGTCCGGCGGTAACCAGGTGGTTTTACCACCGCGGTTACCGCCAGACTCGTAATGAGGCCCAATGTCTGTCTGCCTCAGCCAACACATTTTCATCAACCGCGCTTCCCTCCTCTCAGATTCGAAGTACGATCAGAGATACACATTTACTTGTGGATCCAGATCGTTGCACTCATCTTGCACAACCAGAACTACATCCCATTCCTACATCTGCACCCCTGCCGTGTTTCTCAGCCAAACAGAGGTTCTCCTAAAAACTTAAGAACACAAGTTGTATCCCTACAATTCTTTTAAAACACAAAGGTTTCTCAAATTGCTAATAGCACACACAGTGGCCAAAGAAAACATGAACGATGCATAGCACCACAACAATGTTTATCTTTGTACAACTCTTGGTGTGGATCGGCCCTGCCTTTCATTCAAACCATGAAACTCCATCCACAAAGGAAAGTGGACGTTGATGGTTCTTTGTATACATGGGAAATAAAAAACAATGGCAGACAGTAATATACAGTCGTGGGCCTACTAGGCCTTGTGGCATTCGTCCGTACAGGTGCATTGAGGAAAAGTGCAGGGGAAAGGGATGGAATGGGGGACAGAGGAGTGGACAAGAGCTGGAGGAGGGCCCAGGAGAGAAGTGCTAAGGGGAGCTGAGGAGGAGAACTTCAGGCTAAGTGCTGGCACATGTGGCACTCAAGGTAGTATGTTGCACCACCAAGCGGAGCCTGCAGGGCAGTGCACTGGGGGTAGGGGTGATGGTATTGACTGTGAGGTAGGTCCGGGGATCCTGTAAGATTCAAAAGGATCAGTCCACCAGTCGCTGTGGCAGTGGGCTAATTATCAGGGCAGCGAAAGAGGGAAAGAGGTAGAGAGTGCAGATTTTTTAGCAATTTCCGGAAGTTAAGGTGATCCGATTGAAATCTGAGCGGGGTAGGGAAGCTGTTCCAAAGGAAGGCACCAGCCAAGGAAAGCGACCTGCCCCCCCAATCTCTTCTTGGTGAAACGTTTGACAGAGAGTTGGAATTATTGGAGGGCTCTAGCAGGGGAGTATTTGCTGAGGGAAAGTTAGAGATAACTTGATCCTTAGAGCCACCGTGAGTCAGTGGAGAGATGTTAGGGCTCGAGAGATACGGTCACTGAGCTTGAGACCACAGATTAGATTTGCAGCCCTGTTCTGGATAAGCTGGAGGGGGCGAAAGGAGACAAGAGGGAGATTGAGAAAAATGCTGTTGTGGTAGTTATACCTGGATAGAACAAGAGCTCTTGAGACATTGAGCTTCTGGGTGAAGGTGAGAAAAGGAAGAATGCCTCTGAGGTGGTGGAGTGGGAAGTGGGGCTTCTTGGTAAGGTCCATGATGTGCGGGGTGAAGGAGACAGCAGAGTCAAAGATGATGTTAGGGAGAATTTAGATTTATAAAGCGCTCACACAGCCCGCAGGCATCGAGGCGCTGTTACAGGAATTGTTTGTTTGTCTTAGTTGCGTAGTTGTGTTTTTTTTTTTGTCTTAGTTACGTATTTATAACACACTTAAACACCAAGAGGTTTCTAAGCGCGGACCCAGGGATCAAACCTGTTGTTGCTTCGTGTCGTCTTGCTTCCAAGACGCGCACGCTGCCGCTGGGCTATCCTCCCGGGCAATAAAGTCCCCCAGCAGCTTTGCTCGATCTGAAGGGTTTCATTCTTTTTACCTGCTAAGAGTGAGACTCTTTTTCCCAATCTTAGGCATCTTTGCTATGTTTGTTCCAGGCTATGTTTTTGTTTAATGCCTATGGGATCTTTTCTCTTACCCATAGGAACCATCTTTATGCACATGTGTTGCACAGCACCCTCCATGCATTGACACAGGGGTGTCGTAGCGACCCCCAAACATACACTCCATAAGCTGGGACTGACTACTGTCTCCCAGGGCATGTAAAGTCCCCATTGACTTTACTAGTCAATGGGCCTCATTCCGAGTTTTGCAGTACGTATGGGTTTTTACCGGCATGGCGGAAAGACCGAGTCCGGTCTGGTACAACGCCGCAATTTACAGGCCATTGCGACTTTGCGGGCACGAGCTTTCCACCATGCCGGTAAATCCCCTAGCGGCATACCGCTAAAGGGCCCGTAAAACCCCTTAGCGGCATGAAGCGAGACGGTCATTACAACACCGCCACCGAAGCTTCGCTCACCGCTAATAAACAGATACAGAAATTACGTCATCGCACAGGAACGGGAAGGAGCGCGGCGGCCATCTTTAAAAACACAATCCATTGCCATCCTCTTAATACAGTACCCGGAGGTATATTTTGACCCTTAAAAAAGCCATCACTGACCAGTATCATGCCGAAAGCACTGAAGAAAGGTGCCGCCCGCATCAGGAAGGAGCGTTTCACGCAGGACGAGCTCCAGGTCCCGGTGGACACCCTGCACGCAAATGCTGAGATAGTATTCAGCAGTGACATGCGCAGGCCCACCATTGCCAGGAAGAAGGAGATCTGGGACTTGGTTGCACAGAGGGTGAGCGGCGTAGGGAACACCCCCCGTACGACGAGGGACTGCAGGAAACGGTGGGATGACCTCCGTCTCAGGGTGCGGGCCATCCTATCGGCCAACCGAACACAGGCCCTGGAGACAGGAGGAGGCCCAGCTTCTCCCATCAAGATGATGCCCTGGGAGCAAACGTGTGTGGACATGATGGGCACTGAAGCCATAGAGGGGGTCAGTGAGATGGAGTGCGGTGCCCCGTCATCCGCAGATTGAGGTGAGTGTCATGAGATAGTAAATGCATTCCCAATGTAAGGCACCGCCAAGGGCTGGGCAAGCAGTCACATCACGTATGGGAACCCCCCCCCCCAACCATCAAATCATGCCGTCACAAGTGAGACCCAGGCTGATGCCAGGTGCAAGGCTCCAACCCATATTGGCCATAGCACACAAAGAGGCAGTCAATGTGAGTCAGCACAGCACTCCACCAACATGAGTGACCCAGACACCTGCATGCATTTACCATCCAAGCCCAGATCACTGTCCCACTCCCCACCCAAATGTCAACAAAACGCTGCAATCCCATTGTTATACCTTAGGCTTGAAGAAATGCTGACCCCCAAATCATAGCTCATGCCATCTCTCTCTTCCCCCTCACAGGCAGCGGCCATGAAAGTGAGGGCCAGGAAGCCACGCAGCCCTGTACCTCCAGGGGCACAGCCAGGGGACAGTGTAAACCTGCAGGAAGGAAGACGGCACAGGCAACACCACCTGCACCAGCAACCCCCATGGAGGCTGCACAACCCACACCCCTACCCATGCCTGCACTGCCGATGGAGACATGCCCCATGGTGCACTCAGAGGAGTCCAGTGTGGCAGGGGAGAATGCTGCCACGTGCCTCCTCGAGGAGCCAGATAGCCCAACATCAGTTCCCGTATCCGACGTGGAGGAGCCCCATGACATTGTACACAGCCCAGACACCCCATCCTACAGTCAAGTTGCACACATCGACTCCGGGGAGAGTGACACCCCAGGCCTCACAGGCCAAGGAGCACCACCTGCCAGTCCTGGATCCACCTCCCCTGCAGAAAGCCCCGAAAGGGCTGCAGGCTCAACACCACGGCTGCCGAGCACATCTGCCACACCGGCCATGGATGGATTGCACTCCCAGCGCCTCACGGGCCTGATTGAGGACTTTATCCGGGACAACCGTGAATCCAGGTCAGAGTGCCACAATGACCTGCAGGCCCTGGGCGAAGTCATCACTGCCAACACAAACCGGCTCTGTGAGGTGCTGGGCCGGATCGCTGATGCCCTGGAGGCAGCACTCCCCAGACCACTGCCCCAGTGGGAGTACCCACCCTCACAGTGCTCCTCCACGCAGACCAGCCCTGTCCGTCGGTCAATGCGCACACTCCGCCACCAGAACATGGATACCCCTGGCTCTGGAAGTACACAATGACCATACTGCCACACACCTGTGGCCTATGTTGTACTGATGGGACTATTGTGGGGTTGTTTTGGGGGGAGGGGGAGTGGGGTGAGGGTGTGTGTGGGAGTTGGGGGGGAGGCGGAGGGGGTGAGGGTATGTGTGGGATTTGGGGGGGAGGCGGAGGGGGGTGAGGGTGGTGGTTTTGTTGTACACGTTCCTACATAAATGTTGAATACACTGGTTGTTCATTCCCAAAAAACAGAGTGGACATTGCTCATTTTTCTTGTGTCTTTTAATGTCGCACATTGCATGGTGTACATGTATCCCTACACCCAGTGCCCAATGTCCTCTCACCCTCACACCCTCAGCTGACTTGTGAGTCAGAAATATTGTCCAATCAATGATTGCCGCACTGAACGTCCCTCCTGTGCATCGGCACTGTGCTGCTGTCCTGCCATTCCTTCCTCCTCCCCGTCATCATCATCTGGTGGTAGCAGTTCCACGTCAGGGGGCAGTGGCACATTCCGACGGATGCACATGTTGTGTAGCATTACACATGCCATGGTGATCTTGGACACCTTCTCGTGGCTGTAGATGAGTGCCCCACCAGACTGGCTGAGGCAACGAAATCGTGCCTTCAACAGGCCAAAGGTCTGCTCTATCAACACCCGTGTACGGGTATGGGATCTATTGTAGTCCTCCTCGTGCCTGTTCTGTGGGTTGCGGACCGGGGTCATGAGCCACGGCTTTAGAGGGTAGCCAGCATCACCTGCATGGAAGTGGAAAGGAGGTAATTGTGTGTGCATTCATGGTGGAGAATTGTACTAGTCTTACATGGCCGCAGATGACTACTGGGATGAGTATGCATCCCCCCCCCTTTCCCACCCAGGTGGAATATGCACCCCCCCTTTCCCACCCAGGTGGAGTATGCATCCCCCCCCCTTTTCCCACCCGGGTGGAGTATGCAGGCGACCTACTCACAGCCCAATGCACTGCCATGGCCCATTCAGGTTACTCACCAAGCAGCCAGGCACGTCGTCCGGCATGTCGCTCCATGTAGCGTGGTAGTGTTGAGTTCCGCAGTACCAAGGAGTCATGAGTTGATCCGGGGTATCGGGCATTGAAATGTGTGATGGTTTTACTGGCATTACACACCATCTGGACGTTGATGGAGTGGTACTGCTTGCGGTTGCGATACGGCACCTCCATGGCATGCGGGACCACTAATTCCAAGTGGGTGCAGTCGATGGCACCTATGCAATTTGGCATGCCTTCCTGTGCATGGAAGGCAGCTTTGGTGTCATATATCTCCTGGGGAGTACGGGGTAGGGATATGTATTCCCTTGTGTGGGTGAGGAGGGCATCCAGCACTTGTTTGAGTATCCGTGAAAATATGGGCTGTGAAATGCCATGCATGTGCCCCACTGTATGCTGGTAGCTGCCTGTGGCAAGGAAGTGGAGCACAGACATTACCTTCAGTAGAGGTGGGATGGCAGTGCGGATTTCTATGCGGCT
Source organism: Ambystoma mexicanum (assembly GCF_040938575.1). NCBI lineage: Eukaryota > Metazoa > Chordata > Amphibia > Caudata > Ambystomatidae > Ambystoma > Ambystoma mexicanum. The sequence continues at coordinate 273,401,249 of NC_090925.1, forward strand.
CACTATATCATCATGTATCATGTCCACTATGCTGGTAATGGTGTCCCAGTCAAGCCGGTACATGGTGTGGATCTGCTCTGGTGTGAGGTTGAAGGGGGTGGCTCTGATGCAGGGGATTGGGGGCTGCCAGCGTGGTAATGGTGGCTGCACCGGTAGGGCATGCTGGGCCTGTCTCACCCTCCTTCTCCTCCTGTGTATCCTCTGTGGTGGGGCTTGTGGTTGTTGTAGTTGCTGTTGTTGTAGTTGCTGCCTTGCAAGCAGGGCCTCCAGCTCCAGGAATCCTGCTACTATTGGTATCATCTTGGTGTGGGAGGGGGTGTGGTGTGTGGGTGTGCTCCTTTTGTGCTGTGCCAGACTCCATTGCCTCCACCTGTGCTGAATGAGTGCACCTGTTCCTCTTGGAAACACTGCTCAGGGTCCTTAACACCTTCTCGGCGATGCCGGTATTTACTCCATGGCGGTAAGGTACTTTGCGGTCTTGTGGAGGCCGTTTTTTCCATGTCCGCTTTACTTGGGATCAGCTCCGGTTTACGCCATGCCGCTAATTACGGCATGGCGTGTCGGGCGCCCACCAATAAACCGCTATTTACGGCATCGTACTTTACGACGCCGTAAATAACGGTCTGGTGGGTCAGAATGGGCCGGAACGGGAAACGATGCCGGTAGTCCTTTACCGGCATCATTTTTCCCTTACCACCCAACTCGGAATGACCCCTAATCTCTATGAAATAAACCAGTACAACCCATCTTAATATGGAAGTACTGGAAAGAGTTCATAGCTTTTCCCCTATGTTAATTTTCTAAAGGGTACCTTAAAGTCCCCCTCTACAAAGGTTCTGGCTGGTGGCAGTGGTTACTATCTTTTATATTCGACCGCAAAATATATCCCTATGGGATTTTCCCATTGTTTGAGGCTAACACTTTTACTGACAGCCTCTAACATACCGCCGGTTTATTTTATTATTAACTTTACTCCGGTAGGTTTTATTTGCCAGAACTTTGATATAATGTCTTTCTCGTGTCTTACTCTAAACTCCTAACCTAGGTCGTGATCCTTTGTTTGCTCTTTTGGCGGGCTTTTGCAAAGAAGCCCTCCTTTCGGTGCCTCTGAGTCTGGGGTGGGTCTGTTGTTTGGGAGGGGGAGTAGAACCCTTGGACAGAGTTGCCGCAGCAACTCAGGTCACACTCTAACCTGATAGGCTTGAGGGTTTCCGGCCAAGAAGACCACTCCACTGGGTGAGTGACAGCTGAGCTGTATGAATGGGTCTCTTTCTGCATAAAAGCAGGGTCCTAAGGACTAGAAAAGCAAGACGTCACCACTGGAAATACGGAACCGAAGGGGAGAGAAGCCACAGACATCTTCAGCATCTACACCACCGGTGAAGCCCTGCCAGATCGTCTCACCACTTTTCTTACACACGACGAGAGGGGATCTTCAGCGAAAGAGCCTCCTTCCCTTGAGCTGGTGGGGTCAACCAGTTCATCTATCACTCCCTCAGACCTGCCTTGGTCGAATCGACAGTGCACAGCACTTGGAGACCGGATAGCCAGGCAGCTATCAACCCAGACCACGATTAAAAGGAGCATACCTTTTAAACTTCGTTTGGCTGCACCGCGGCTGGTTTCATCCCTTGGTAGTGCAGCAACTCGAACCTTCCTCCACGACGAGAGCCTCTCTTCCTTTGTTGGACCCCTCGACCTGCAGGAACTATCAGGAACAACCGCCACCGCAGGAGCCACTTCTTCACATTTAAAGTATATTGATCCACCAGGCCGCCCTTTCTCCGTAGTAGTCCTAAAGGTGTTTTAAATCCTTTAACTCCTTGTGGGGTCGGCCGCCCTCTCTCTTAACATTGTCTTTCACCTTGCATCTACCTCTTCAATATTTTTCTACTAAAGACTTGACTGCAGCTACAAGAACATTTTTGCTCCTAAGCTCTTGGTCTTGTACCACTGACTTTGGCTCAGGCCTACTGACTCTAGCTGATTTGTTAGATCGGCTCTCACTAGATTGGTTTTCAATGAGACATATGTTGATGCACCTAAATCTTCTAAACCCCTCTTCCTCCCTACTGTTTTAACTTGTGGAGTGCCATTTTGCTCAGTTTTCATTCACTTATCTTTTGGCTAAAGTGTTACTTTTTATTTTTTATTGTAACAATTAGTTATTTACACAACTTTAATTACAAAAATAAAGACATCTTCTTCATCCTATTGTTCTTCTAAGATCATCTATATACATTCATCATTAGATTCAATTTAGAAACTCTTCCAAATTAAGGTCCTTTTTTTCAACAAGAAGCTTCTTCTAGGATATTTTCAAGAAAGTTTACCAAGGCACAAGTTAATCTAACATTATTTCCAGCTATTAGGGAGTAACACAAGTGCTCAGTTTGTTGGAGAGTCGATGTTAGGTGTTGAAGAAAGAAAGATTGCTGGGTGGCCACGTATGCACATTCAGAAACTAGATGTTTGAGAGATTCTGATTCCTTTTTACAGAACCTACATCTATTATCTGTTGTTTCTTTGTGACGTCTCAAGTGCATCATCTCTTTGGTTTTATATAGATTGAGCCAAAGCCTTAAAAATTTGGTGCGGTAAGATCTTGACTGAATTTCTTTTAGATATTTAGGTAACTTATCTAGGTTATTGCAGGTCATGCCTAGATTAAGTGATGATGGCATAGCCTCACGCAGTTCGCTGTTTTTTATCCAATACCAACGTCTTAGTTTCTTTTTAGCAATCTGTGGAGTATTGCATACAGTATCCCAAGAAATGTCGGTGACTTCTAGTAGCTTTCTGATTTTCGTGGCCCAGATGTCTAAGATGCCTGAGTATCGTGTTACACCCGATTCTTTCAGTATTTCATAGGGCGGTGCAACAATATTAAGGTTCATTTTGCGTAGCAGGGTGATGGATTTCCAGAGGATCAAGCCAGCAAAGGGGTCCAATCCTAATTCGTGCCATATCGCCACAATGGAAACATAAGTTGGAAGAGCCAAAACTCCTATCCAGAATTGGCCTTCAAGAACTGCCCAGATACGGTTATCGATGTTCAAACCTGCCTCCGCCCCGTATGTCAGAGCAGGGATAACTTTCTGTCGATAAAACGTCATAATTGGAAAGTGTTACTGTACATTACTTGTTCACAAAACTTCAGGGAAGTGTTGCTAGGAGGTGTCTGAAGATATTTCGGTTTAACTTGTGCTTTCCCTCCCTTTTGTTGAATTGCTAGAGTGCCATTTGTAGTTGGTTTTCACTGTGCTGTTTTGCTCAGTTTTCACTCTACCACAAACTTGTCTACAATTGAATAGGGAGTTGTATTTACTTTTCCTTGACTGAATTTGTACTTACTTTACCAATTGTGATTATGTGTTGACTTAGAAGTGTATAAAATAAATATATATTCCCTTCTTGATACAAAGCTTTGGTCAGTGTTTCCTTGCTCCATAGTACTGTACTAACTATTGTGTAAACCCTGAATACTGCTCATCTCCCTCTTGAGATAAGTCTGACTGCTCAGCCACAGCTACCAACTCAATCTTTGTGGTACAGACTGATACCAAAGGGAATTTATTGCTCTCACCTGTAGTCCTAATCTTGTGTAGTGCTCCCTAAGGGAACTGCACTGGATTCTGCCTAACAGATGACATCAAGGTTTTTGGGCTCACAAGATGGTGGGAGTAGAGGGCCCAAAGAGGTTAGCCAGAGGGTAAGAGCCACAGAGGGTACAGGTGTCCCGATGAGGAGGATCTCAGTTTTACTGGCATTAAGACAAAGATTATTTGCTGCACACAATGCCTGAATGGTGGACAGACAGTCAGGGATGAGAAAGAAGGAAGAGGGAGAAGGAGAGAGAAGTATGAAGGAAAGCTGTGTGTCACCGGCATAACACTGGGAAGAAGAGGAGAGTGGGAGGAGAACGGGTAAGCAAGAGGGGCAAGATAGATATATAGGAGCCATGGAGATAGGAGAGAGCCCTGGGGTACACCACAGATAGAGAGCTTGGTGGCAGAGGAGAAAGGGCCCTGTTGCAGCTGCAAAGGGCGGTTAGTGAGGAACGAGGTCAGCCAATTCAGTGCCCGGTCAATGATGCTGAGGGTGTCACAGAGTCATTTTATGAGGATGGAATGGTTGACCATGTCAAATGCAGAGGAGAGATCGAGGAGAATGAGAACAGCAGGAGAGTTGAATGCCTGGAATCCAGATTGATGGTCATGAAGGCAACCATCAAGATCAGTGTGGCAGGTCAGTTGAGGGAGGACCAACTTTTCCAAGAGATTACCCAGGAAGTGGGTAGTAGGGATAAGGCGATAGTTACCTGGGGAGGAGGGGTCAGCAGATGGCTTTTTTAGGAGAGAGTGAAGAAGGGAGTGCTTTAGGCCTGGAGGGAAAGAGCCAGTGGTAAAGGAGTGGTTACAGAAGTCAGCACAAACTGGGGCAAGAGAGGAGATGTTGAACTTGATGGTTCAGAAGGAGCAGGGGAGCACCTGTTTGGAGGAGGCCTTCATGGACTGTACAACTCTAGAGACCTCATTTAGTTCTATGGACAGGAGGGAGGGGAGTGAGGGGGTAGCAGGAGGGGCTCCAAGGGAGGCAGGGGAGCAGGTATGGGAGAGGAGAGTGAGTACAGGATGTCTTGATTTTTGGATGTGAAGTGGGAGGCCAAGGCAGTGCAGAGAGCCTGAGATGGAAGGAGAGAGTTGGAGACTGCAAGTGGATTGGCGAGTACCTTGCAGATTTCGATAAATTTGGCCTTGTTGTTAGTTGCTCCAGAGCTGCGCTTGGATGTGGGCCCATTTTTTGGAGAGAATAGAGATGCGATATAGCCTTTGGAGCAGGCGGCAGGCCAGTTTTTCAGAGGATAAGCCCAAGGTTGGCCAATTCCATTCAGCAACGGATCCTTGTGGCAGGGGCAAGAATGTCAAAGGTGTTAGAAATGGCAAGGTGCAGGTTAGCAAGGACAGAATCAGAGGGAGAGCCAGGTGTGGGGATGGGAGGGGGGGATTAAGGTGGAGGCGAATGCAGCAACTGACACTCGCTTCATCTGTCGAATGACGGAGAAGGAGGCTGGCAGTACAGATCATGGCTCAGATAGAGGGCCAAGGTGCCCCAGGTGGGAGGAAAAGAGAGAGTGATCAGACCAGGAGAGTGAGGTGATGACCAGATTATAGATAGGGATGTCACCAGAGATGAGGGTATCGAGAGTGTGGCTGGCACAGTGAGGGGGGCCTGAAGGAAGAATAGTGAGAGAGAGGGAGTCACAGAGGACCCAGAACTCAGAGATGGATGATTCAAGAGAGTGAATTTTGAAGTCTGGAAAAAGAGGTTGGCAGGCTTCGGCACAGACACCCTCCTTAGGTGCCTGAGTGTCTGGGTGGAAAGGATGTGAGGGAGGGGTTTGAGGCCCCCTGCACAGGGTCTCCTTGGAGACCCAATCCGCACTCTTGTTTGATTGGCTAGGTGGCTGCCCTGCCAGGACAGCCACCCTGCTGTGTGATTGATAGCCAGGCTGTGTGAATGGGGGATTTGGTGCATAAAAAGCCAGTCTCTGGGACTGGAAGGCAGAGTCGCCACTGGAATGAGAGAACCAAAGAGAAGCTGAAGGAAGACGACTGCTGCAACTATTGGACACCCGATGAAGCCCTGCTGCAGGTCCGAATCGCCTGAAACTTCAATGACAGAGGAGACCTGCAAGGAATCTCCTTCCCTTGAGCTTGGTGGAACAACCAGCTCGCCAAACACCAGACACCGGTCCTCATCCTGCTCGAATTTGCTGTGCATCGCTGCAGTAGATCGGATAGCCAATGGGAAGAGAACCAGTTTGGGTTTTAAGGAGCGCACCTTTTATTTGTCATTTTGCTCCGCTGCCGGCTTCTTCCCTGAGCAATTCAGGACCTTCCAACCGTTCTCCTTCTTGTTACCATGACTGAAGCTTCAGGAACCGTAAACCTGCAGGAACTAACAGGAACAACTGCCTAAGCTACAGCATTCTTCTTCTTTAAAGGTACTTTGCATATTCGGTCATTCTTTCTGTCCGACCGCAGTGAAAGCGCAGGAAATCTTTCACCTCTCCGATGGCTTGTCCTTCTCTCCTCCTTTAAGTAACTTTTTCTCCGACCAACTTAGTTTTGAACTCTTGGCAAAGACTTAACCACAAACTACTTTGAACTGTATGATCCTCTGCAAAGACTCTGAGCCATTAACATTGGCCCAGACCTATTGACTTGAATCCCAGTTTTAGTAGCCTTTTCTAGATTGCCCTGCCTTTAACTTGTTGGTGCTATTGATTTTGGATAACCTTGTCTTTTCTCCCTTTTAAATTTCTGGAGTGCCTTTTTGCTCACACTTCATTTTGAGCTTAACTTGTCCAGAATTAATTGGGTATTATTGGAGTATATTACGACTGTGGTTTTCTGCTCCTTTATGATAGCAAACGGTTTTTAAATGATGGTGTAAATAAATGTATATTCTTTTACTCAGAGACCTTGAATCAGTGTTTATTTAAACCATGGTATTTGTCCTTTGTGTAACCTCTTGTACTGCTCACTTTACTCTTGAGATAAGTCTGGCTGCTTAGCCACCGCTACCAAATACTGTGTAATATTGGCTTGTACCAAAGGTGAATTTGTACTTGCACTTGTAGTCTTAATTGTGTGTGTTGTTCCCAAAGGGTACTGCATATGATTCTGCCTAACACTGGTGGAAGCGGTGGGATAAAGTATAGTGATTACACTTAGAGTGCTGCTGTTAAATTGGCTCAAATAACCACAAGGCTAAACACCACTAAAAGCAATTTTAATCATGTCTGATATGGAAAGCTACAGTCAGGAGACCCTCCTTACTTACACTGTTGATCATTTGAAAAATCTGTGTAGAGATAAGAATCTCCCTGTTAAAGGAAAAAAGTCAGAATTAATTTAAAAGTTGTTGGAGAACCAAAGGCTGGAGAGTGGGCCTGAAATGCCTACTCCTCTAGCAAATGTGTAAAGTGATGAGGAAGATAATGTTTCAAGTTAGTTGAGGCAGATGAGTCTCAAAATGTAGGCCCTATTGCTCCTCTACCTGCTCAGAAACCTCAACCTTTTTCTACTGGGACCCCACCAGGTCCTATATTCAGTCCTGAATTCATTGTTCTAGAAAAGATGAGGCTTGAATTGGAATTCAAACGTATTAATGCTCAAACTGAACAAAAGCATCAAGAACTTAAGCTCAGAGAAATGGAGTTGATGTCATGATTCGACATTTCAGTCCCTTCTGGACTACGTGGTCCATAAAACATTGCTGCGTTCCTTCCAAGGTACAACCAACATGGCCGACGTTAGTGCGTGACTATCGCTCTAGCGTTTTCAGGAGTTCGCCAGTTCCTTTAAAAGAGACACGCCCCCGCAGCACTTCGCGTCTCAACACTAACTTCCCGAACTTTGGCAAGTGTGATCGTACTTCCCCTGTGCTCGTACTCTTACTTTCCAGGTTCAATTAGCCCTTCCTCTATCCTAAGCCATCTTTTCAGTGCTCTCCTTCCAAGGGCCTTGACGACTGTAGCGTTTATTCCTTACTTCGTACTTTTCCTGGTTCCTTCCTGGCTTCCTTCCTCCTGGGACTCTGCATATTATTGTTGTTCCTCCCTGGAATTGAACGCTACTCACCTCGGTCGGATTCACCTACACGTTGGCGACGGAGGATACGCAACTGTGTCTCTACAAGTCCCAAGCTGTCTGGAAGAAAGAAAAAACCCAGTCCAAGACGTCAAAAGACAAACCGGTGAGAGTTCAGGCAAAGTGTGACAGTTGAATCATGCACTAGAAATGAAAAAGTTGTCTATTGAGAATGGTTCTCTCCCAGAGTCTTCTAGGTCTTCCAGTCCTAAGAGACCCTGTATGTCTAAAGAAATTCTGGTTATGTAAGAGGTTGAGCTTGATATTTTTGTTTGGTTGGCAATGTTTGAATATAACCATGGGATTCAAGATAGTACAGGGAATCAGTTGCTTCCTTGGCTCTTCTTTAGGCTACCCACTGTTGCATCTGATGTGATGGAGTTGGGGGAGGTGGATAGGATGGATTATGAGTGTGTGAAGCTAGGAAGACCCCTTCTCAGTACCTTAAGTGGTTTAGGACCCTCAAAAAGCATGATGGTACCCCTTGGGCTACCTGGGTGTGTGAATGTTTGAAAAACTTAGATGATTGGGTTAAGGGATACGGAGTTAACACTTATGAAGATATGAGAAATCTTGTTATGTTGGAGTCAATATGTCATGATTGCTCTCCTGAGCTCAGACAGCACTTTGCTGTTTCTAAGGATATAGATCCAAAGAGGTTAGCTAAGGATGCTGACTTGTGGGTTGTCAACAGGGCTACTCAAAAGTATTCTTGGGCAACTCAGAAGAAGGCTGAAGGAAAGCAGCCAAGAAAATATAACAAGGAGGGCCAAAAACATAACAAGGGTAAGCCCCAAGGAAAACCAAATAAGGCTAATGTACCTCCTGGCGCAAAACCAGGGGTGGGTTGGAAGAAACCCCCATGAATATGTTTGTGGGTCAACTGACCATGTGAAAGGGGATCCCAGATGCAAGGGTAGACCTTCAGGGGTCCACACTCCCTCCTTAGCCTTCTCCCCAGAGGAAGAAGTACCTATGACAAGTGGAAACTTTCACTTACTGGCTGATGAACCCATGAGAGTCTCGGCTAGTGTTTCTGTTGTGTCCCTGGGTTTGTGGGAACAACAGAATGTAGATGTCTATAATTCCATCCCTGATAATACTAAAGAATATTATAAATATAGTGTCCTTGTTAATGGCTAGGAGTCTCCTGCCATCAAAGACACTGGAGCCAATATAACTGTAGTTGATTAATCATTTTTCAAGGAAGAGGTTGTTGCAAAGGCACCCATATATATAAGCAAGTTAGCTGGAGGCCCTGGTCAAATGCTTCCCCAGTTACCAGCTATCATCCAGTGCAATGACATGACTGTCAAAATACCTGTTAGTGTGCAGAGTGAAGTGCCTGGAGAGTCCTGTTGAGTAGTGACCTGGAAACTCTTGGAGTTTTGTCTAGTACCCCCAGGCCTCCCAGTAAAAGGAAACAGGAGCTCACTAGGCCTGCAAGGGAGAGGACCTTGAGGGGCTCTCCAAGGGACTTGATAGAGGAAACTATCAACCCCAGTCCACAGGACTTACTAACTGCCATTTCAAAAAAGAAAGAGGTAAAGGGGAAACCTAAGACCTCCCAGAAGAAAGCAGATAGCACCCCTTTGCTTCCAACCAGGACATCCCCCAGATTGTCCAAAATCACACCTGTGACTTCTCCACCAGCTGAGGCGGAGTGTGAGGTACAGCCCTCTGTGGTTGAACCAGCTACTGAAGAATCAGGACTGGAAGAGGATCTTACTCTAGTTAGAGATCTGGATCCTGCTGACCATCCTGAGCTGCAGTCTTTACTGGCAGAAGGTGGACCCAACATGGCAGACTTCAGCAGAGGACAAAGGGAGTGTCCTACTCTTGAAGGGCTTCGCCTACAGGCAACTTCACAGCTTGATGGGCAAGAGCCTGTGAAGCACAGGTTGCATTGGGAAGATGGCCTCTTTTACAGTGAACCGACTGAGTATATCCTTGGGGATTGCAAAAGACTTGTATTGCCCCTAGAAAACAGACTCCAGTTCCTACAGTTGGCCCATGAGATACCTTTGGCTGGTCACTTGAGTGACAAAACTACCAGAGAAAGGCTCTCTTTATACTTCTAATGGCCTAAGATGGGTCCAGAAGTTTACAAATTCTGTAGGAGCTGTCACACTTCCCAAACCTCTAGCAAGAGTGGAGCCAAGAATGTGGCACCATTGGTGCTACTCCCAGTGGTGAGAGTTCCTTTTGAGAGCGTGGGAATCGACATTGTTGATCCCCTTGACCCTCCCACATCTTCAGGAAACAGGTTTATCCTGTTTGTAGTAGACCATGCTACTAGATATCCTGAGGCGATACCTATGAGAACTGTTACGGCTCAGGCTGTGACTAAGGCCTACTTGGCATTTTTACCAGAGTAGGGTTTCCTAAGGAAGTGATATCTTACAGGGTGTCCAATCCTATGTCCCACTACATGCAGGCCATGTGTAAAAACTGTGGTGTCACTTACACGTTCTCTACAGCCTACCATCCACAAACCAATGGACTGGTTGAAAGGTTTAATCGTACTATGAAGAGCATGATAGGTGCTTTAGAAGAACCCCTTAAAAGAAAGTGGGACCTTCTACTGCCATGCCTTCTCTTTGCTTATAGATAAGTCCCTCAGGAGGGAGTTGGATATAGTCCATTTGAACTTCTTTATGGCCATCCAGGCAGAGGTCCTTTTGCCCTGATTAAGGAAGGGTTGGAGAGTGCTCCTTCCCCCAAGCCAGTCAGAGTGACTATGTGATAGATCTCCGAAGGAGAATTTCACACATTATGGCAGAAGCTAGTGATAACTTGAAAGCAGGTCAGGGTCTGGTCAAACATTGGCATGACCAGAAGGCCAACATGGTTGAGTTCGCTCAAGACCAGCTTCTGCTAGTTATGGTGCCAACAATGCAGAGGGCCTTGCAGGACATGTGGCTAGGACCCTTCAAGGTTGTGGGAAAAGAGGTGAACTATCTGGTGGATTTAGGCAATCCTAAGGAGGCTGCCAGAGTTTTTCACAACAACCTTTTGAAGGCCTATGTCTCGAGACCAGAAGTGGGAGCTTTGCTTCTAGCTTCAGCTCAAGAGGAGGAGGACAGTGAACCTCTACCTGACCTACTCAGAGGACAGCCTTTCGATGAGAAAATAGAAGGAGTTAATCTCTCTTCTAATCTGACATCTGAACAACAGGACGAGTGCACGTTTCTGTTAAATCAGTTTGCCTCCCTGTTTTCTCTATCACCAGGCTTGACCCTTTGGGGCCAGCATGATATTCTAACTGGTGACTGTTTACATGTGAAAAGCAGAGGTTACAGAATGTCAGACCATGGAAGGACCCACATAAAGGAGGAGGTCAACAAGATGCTTGATCTCGGGTTTATAGAGCCATTGACAAGTCCATGGTCTAGTCCAGATGTTCTATACCAAAGGCAGGATCCAAGGAGTTCAGATTCTGTGTGGAATATAGAGCTCTAAATGTAGTCATAATGCCCATGCTTTACTAAGGACAGATAAACTGGTGGATAAACTTGGTAGAGCCAAATACCTCAGTACAATTGATCTTACTTCAGGCTATTGGCAAATAGCCCTGACAGACCATGCCAATGAGAAAACTTCATTTTTCGACCCCAGCAGGCCTCTTCCAGTAAGGTTATGCCTTTTGGATTAAAGAATGCACCTGCCACATTCCAAAGAATGGTTAACCAACTTCTGAATGGGATGGAGGACTTCTGCATGGCATACTTGGATGACATTGTATTGCAGGCTCTTGAGCAGGCCCATCTGACCATAAAGGCAAGTAAATGTCAAATTGGTCAGAGCAAGGTGGTCTACCTTGGTCATAATGTAGGAAGAGGTGAAAAAGGGCCATTGCCTAGCAACGTACAAGCTGTACAAAACGGGGCCACCCCTACTACTCAAACCCAGGTGAGAGCCTTCCTAGGTCTCACTGGGTACTACATAAACTTCATAGAGAACTATTGGACCATAGCTTCTCCCTTGAATGTGGTCTCCTCTCCAAAATTCCCTAAGAAGGACAGATGGAATGAGGAGTACACTCAAGCCTTTGAAAACCTGATGAAAGCCCTTTGTCAAGCTCCAATCCTAAGAGCTCCTGATTATCACCAACTCTTCATTGTGTTGATAGATGCCTCCAATACAGGTATAGGTGCAGTCCTTAGTCAACTGGATGAGAAAGGTATGGGGCACCCCATTTGCTTCATCAGCAGGATGCTGAAGGAACTAAAAACAAGGTGGGTAACCATTAAGCGTGAGTGCTTTGCTATTGTGTGGTCTCTGAAGAAGTTTAGACCATACTTGTATGGATCTACTTTTGTGATTCAGAAAGACCACCAACCCTTGAGATGATTGATGCAAATGAAACTAAAATGGTCAATCTGCCTGTAAGTGTTTGATTTCACCATTGAGCACATGTCAGGATGTCACCTGCTGATGGTCTCTCTAGGTTATTTGACCGACTAGAGTGAAGAGATTCATCCAGGAGTGGATTAAATCCTCCTCTCCCTTAGTCTGGGGGGGCGAGCATTAGGGAGAATTCTCCAGAATGGCTAATATCTCTTACCTTTTGAGTTCCTCAGCAGCTTTGCTGAATTTCTAGGGTTTCATTTTTTTTACGTGGTAAGAGTGTGAGCCTTTTCCCCCCACTCTTAGGTGTTTTGCTGTGTGTTGTACATTTTTATGCTCATGGACTATGGAGTCTCAAATACTCCATGGGCATTATATTTTTACTGTGTGTCACCCAGCACATTTAGTGCAGGGACACAGGGATGTCTTTTCACACTTCCCACTTTAAACTCAATTTTCTGGGACTGACTACTGTCTCTAAGAACATGTAAAGTTACCATTGACTTTACTAGTCTTTTTAAATTTACAGACCCAGTACACCGTATCTTCCAATAGAGTACTGGAGGGGTTAATAGTTATCCCCTTTTGTCTGATTCTCATGGAACATTATTATATTCCCCTTTCTCTAAGATTTGGCTGGTGGCAGCGGTATCTACCATTTGTATTCTACCACAGACTATGAAAATAGCCTTTGGTACCCTTAGAGGATATGGTGGTAGCCTCAAACTCAAACCCAGTAATCCACTTTTACTTTTAACTTGGTTCCAGTCAAGGTTTTTTGCCATATCTTTTTCTAAAGATCTTTCTAGTGTTTCACTCTGTGCGCCAAACCAGGTTTGGTTCCATTGTTAGCCATCCTTTGGGGGGCTTCTGCACAGCAGTCCTCCTTAGGTGCCTGAGTGTCTGGGTGGACAGGATGTGAGGGAGGGGTTTGAGGCCCCTGCACAGAGTCTCCTTGGAGACCCAAGTAGCACTCTTGTTTGATTGGTTAGGTGGCTGACAGCCAGGCTGTGTGAATGGGGAACCAAAGAGAAGCTGAAGGAAGACGACTGCTGCAACTACTGGACACCCGGTGAAGCCCGGCTGCAGGTCCGAATCACCTGAAACTTCACAGACAGAGGAGATCTGCAAGGAATCTCTTTCCCTTGAGCTTGGTGGGAACAATCAGCTTGCCAAACACCAGTCACCGGTCCTCAGCCTGGTCGAATTTACTGTGCATCGCTGCAGTAGATCGGATAGCAAATGGGAAGAGAACCAGTTTGGGTTTTAAGGAGCGCACCTTTTATTTGTTGTTTTGCTCCTCTGTTGGCTTCTTCCCTGGGCAGTGCAGGACCCTACAGCCGTCCTCCTTCTTGTTACCACAACTGAAGCTTCAGTAACCGCGAGCCTGCAGGAACTGCCAGGAACAACTGCTTCAGATACAGCATTCTTCTTCTTCAAAGGTACTGTGCAAATTTGGGCGTTCTTTCCGTCCAACTGCGGTGAAAGCACAGGAAATCTTTCATCTCTCTGAAGGCTTGGCCTTCTCTTCTCCTTTAAGTAACTTTTCCTCCAACCAACTTCGTTTTGAACTCTTGACCAAGATTTAACTGCAAACTACTTTGAACTGTGTGATCCTCTGCAAATTGGCCCAGACCTATTGACTTGAATTCTAGTTGTAGTAGCCTGTTCTAGATTGCCCTGCCTTTAACTTGTTGGTGCTATTGATTTTGGGTAACCTTGTCTTTTCTCCCTTTTATATTGCTGGAGTACCATTTTGCTCACACTTCATTTTGAGCTTAACTTGTCCAGAATTGATTGATTGTTATTGTAGTATATTAAGACTCTGATTTTATGCTGCTTAATAATAGTGGACTGTTTTATAAATTATGGTGTAAATAAATGTATATTATTTTACTCAGAAACCTTGAATCAGTGTTTGTTTGAACCATAGTAATTGTTGTCCTTTGTGTAACGTCTTGTACTGCTCACTTTACTATTACAGCACTGCTACCAAATACTGTGTAGTACAGGCTTGTACTAAAGGTGAATGTGTACTTGTAGTCTTAATTGTGTGTGGTGTTCCCAAAGGGTACTGCATAGGATTCTGCCTAACAGAATGGGTCTTGGACTTCTGGGGGGCAGGGTGCCAGCAGCTATGTCTTTTTTGCCAGGGCAAATGCTTTTGAAATACTGAGAGTTGAAAGTGTTGACGGTGCTGGGTGATATGGGTGGAATCCCCACTGCTCAATGATCAGGCATATGCCGCTGGTTCAGGGGTTACTGGTCTCCACCAGCCCATCAGGATTATCTTCCACTGCTGGTAGGGCAAGCTGGAGACCCTCTCTCATCCAAATGGCTGAAGCACAACCTAGTTCTTCTTGGCCAGTTGGAGGAATGGCATCCCTTGTGTCCAGCTCCTCCTGCACCTGCGCCTGATCTTGATGGTTGGAGTTTTACTCAGTGGGCTCTTCCTGTGTCTCGTTTTCCTGCCTCAACGACTCCTCGCCCTGAGTCCGTGTAGCTACAGGATTTTCTGTAATGAAAGCTGAAAAGGTTAGGAAAGAGCGTTTATGTCAAAACGGCCAGTACCGTGAATGGGTAGATATCTAATACATGCATTCAATGGCAGCAGCTGTCCAAGGGTCATATCAGAGAGGCTCATCCACAGACATGGATGCATATTTCCCATAACAGATTAATCCATTTGAATGGCTCAGCCTGCTTTCTTTATGCTGTATTTCCTGCATGTGAAAAGCCAGCCAACAGCTTGTATTCTGTACTGCTGGCTATGACTGGTAACACAGTCAGCTATTAGCCCTTTCCTTCTGTCAGTGTGATTCGGAAGAATGCTTTGTCATTCATGCTGGCCAGCTCCCATTTCGTCGGTTGGCGCATGGACAGGCAGAGTCTGGGCTGCTCCGACATGTGACCATCCCTAACATCAACAAACCTCTACTCTTGGGCCACTCTAATGTTGCACTTATGACTGAATGAAGGTGGGTTGTTGGCACAGGCGGTGGAATAGGTGGGTGAGCCAGGAACAATGTGGTTGACCGTCATGCATTTGCAACACACACCATATTTTGGACATAATCCAGTTATTATTTAGCATACAAGGTTGCCTGTAGCTGTGCACCTAGGACCTTGCATGATGGCTGACAAGTGAGTAGAGGTGGGACATTGTATAGCTCGTGGTTTTGAGTAGTGAAAGTTAAGTCATGAGATCTTGATGAAGGCTTGTAATCAGTGATGTCATTTGCAAGTTGCCAGAGGTCTCCCTTGCTACCCCTGTGGTCTCCTTTGCTACCCCTAAAACAAGAAAAAGTGTTTCTTTTTTTTTGTTTAAAATGAAGCTCCTGGGCTGTGGCGCTGTGGCCAGCACCATGTGGCTCTTTGTTTCTGGAGTGGCTGGCTTTCTTGTTCAGGTCTCTTAAAAAACAGAGGGTTCCCCAACTTTAACACTTTGAGCTGTGACCCTAAAGAAGAAAGAACAGGTATAACAAATAATTTGTCTTTCTGGAATTCTATAGAATAATTACTAGACTCTTTAAAGGTTTATTTCAGGCACACTTTCGAGGGCCAGTCACTGATTTAGTCTGGTCTTAAACACCTTAAATTTGCAATACAGACAAAAACTTCCAAAGAGCATTTAGAGTAGAATAGGCATCCATTTCGGACTATTGGCCTCATCATGAGTTGGGCCTTAGGCCTGAAACACGGTGGTATCAGTATTAGCGCCTCCAATACTGCTCTACCGGATCAGGACCTTGCACTGTTAGCGCCAGACCCAAAAATTGCCGGCACTATTACAGCTAGCGCTATTACAGCCAGAGCAATTACAGTCTGTGCTAATAGAGCCATCAATACGCATCGCTATTACAGCCATATCACAATTCCATGTACAGCAGTAATAGCTTCGAACACCAGCACTAATACAGCTGAGAAACACCTCCAGCCTACAGCTAAAGGTAATTGAACTGAGGTAACATAAATAAAGCCACAGGTGCACCCCATAGGCCTACATAAAACAAACCCAGGCCCCAAACACTGCTACCAACTCCATGCAATCATTATTTGCTGGAAGCTGGGACAGGCAGCTGCTCATGCTGCACCTGGAGGTTGAGATGCAGACCAACCAGGCTAGGGCAAAGGGAGCACCGTGGGCATAGGGTGGAATGAGGAGCAGGAGGAGGAGATGGAGGAGGAAAATGGCACCAGCAAGGTGAGCACCCATCCCTAGGACCAGGCCCTCACCCTAGGAACTCAGCGACACCCACTTGATTACTGAGTACCACCTGAACAGGGAGACAATCACGGAACTGCTGGCCCCAATCCAAGACGACATCGGGAGCAGGAACAAGATCCTGACAGAAGTGCCCCAACTGCTGAATCTGGTGGCAGTCCTGCAGTTCCTCAGGACCGGCACCTTCCAGTGCTCTGTGGGCATGATGAAGGGCATTGCACAGCCGACATTCATCGCAGTCCTGGGCCAGGTGCTAGATGCCCTCCTCCACCATGTTAGCTGACACATTGCACCTCTCACCACCCAGGCTGAGGTCAACGAAATGAAGGCACGGTTTTATGTCACTGCACAACTGCCCAATGTGATAGCAACCATCAATGTCACCCATGTAGCGTTGGCCCATGAGGCCACATACAGGAAGCAGAAGCACTACCACTCCCTCATATTGCGGGTGACATGTGTCCCTTACCTCATCATCACCCACTGCTGTGCCCGCTACCCAGGTTAAACACACGACTCCATGGTCCTATGCAACAGAACACTGCCAGGATAAATGGAGAGTCACACAGGACAACAGACCTGGAGAGTGGGGAGTACAGTCACATATGCAGAGTGAAGAACAAGAACAGAAAGAGGGGGGATAGCCACAACTAAAGGAAGCACTGCATGTCAAGGGAATGCACTGGCAGCGCCCAGGCAGCACCTGCACCTTGGAAGGCAGGCAATCAAGGGTGAATGCACACATTGTACACAACTTGCCACACACATGCTGACGGACACACACCGCTTCCATCACAATGACACATCAAACCACATGGACCACAGTGTATCTTGAATGTGGCACAGCACAGATCCACATAGCAGCACCCAACAGCATGTCCACACATGCCACAGCCATCTGCCCATGTGCAGTCGCCTGGGACACACCATAGAACAGCCGCCACAATAACACTGGGTGCATGTACAGGACAGAGAAGGTATTGCATGATATTCAAAGGGTGCACACCCATCACACATACACATTGCATGGGCAGGATACACCCAGTAATGCTCATGCATAACAATGCCCACATATATTGAGACCACAGACCCATGCATGAGACAAATGACTGATATCTGAATTTCACACCATGCAGATGACTTTGGATATCCTCAGCTGGCATGGCTGATGACCCCTCTGCGTCACCCACGTACACCACTTGAGACCGACTACAACCATACCCACAACCAGACCCGCTTATGCATAGAGCGCACCTTTAGATTCTTAAATGCTTGATTCCGGTGCCTAGATCACATTGGTGGAGACCTTATGTATGCACCTGACAAAGTCCGGAAAATAGTATTGGTATCTGCAATGCTCCATAAAATTTGCCTGAGGAGGAATGTGTTCCTACCCCCCTATGCTGGCAGGCACACCCAGAGGAAGAGGGAGAGGGTGACCATATGGCAGGAGCCAGAGGTGACGCTCACAGGGATGACGTGAGGGAAGGAGACTGGCCTGACAGGCACTAACAGACAATTACTTCTAGAACGGTGACCTGACTTAGTAAACAACCAACAACTCAGCACATTAACCCCCAACTCCCAGTGACCACCAACACCTCAGCCCACTATCCCCATGCCCCTACTCCCACCAACAGCCCAGCACACTATCTCCACTCCCACCACACACCATTGTGTACATGGCAAGGCTACTCAGGTCAACTAGAGTCATGACATTCACAAAGGCTTTGCCCTCTTCCCCCGACTCCCAGTATCCGGGATACGTGAGCGCAGCTAGCGCAGGGACCTCCACCTAGGGGTGCTCTGATGAGATTCTTCCGTGGGGGTGGTTGAAGTAGAAGGAATTGATGCAGCACCTGCAGCAGCTGTTGAAAGCCCCTCACACAACTTGCGTACCCTTTGTCCAAACCGAGTCAAACCTGGTCCTCTCATTGTCGCACACCATCCTCTGCGTGTTCCCATGGTGGTCATCACGGATAGACTATATGGTGACTGTGTGCAGTGGCAATTGTCTCCATTTTCCTGTGCCTTGCCTCAATTTCATTGAGCCAGTCCATGATGATGCCCAAAGTGGCCATAGGCTGGGATGGTGAGTTAGGGCATTGCTTGGAGGGCGTGCCAACAGGGGAACAATAAGAGCTAGTGTTGGTGTCAGGTCGGGTGGAGTGTGCGCGCCGGTTGGTGGTATAGGCAAGCCCCTGCTGCTCCTAGGGGTGGCATGTTGTCCCCTTTGCGGGGTGCTTATGGTGCTGGTGTGGGAGGGTGTACACGCAGATGGCCCACTGAATCCTCATCCCCTGATGCCTCTGGTGATGCTTGTGTGCCTGTAGGGGACATAGGGGATGGCGTTACGAAACAATGTCTCACGTGTTTTGGCATACACAATAGAAAACACATGGTGATGGGTGTGGCACCGGGCTGTTGGACTGATGCTTGGGTCTCGTCTGACTGCATTTGGTAGTGGATTGGCAATGATATGGACACATGCTGGAAGGGGCGACATTAGGGGATTGTATTTGGCCATGGTGGCATGGCAGGGGTACATTGCTGGCCTGTCTGTGGCTTGATCTCCATGTATCTGATCCCCATGAACAACTCCACAGTTACGCATGATGTTTTGGGGAAGTGGGGGTCTGGAACTTGTCACTGCCAGGTCCCGATGGGGCACTTCTGTGCCCCCGCCATGGCTGTGTGGTGCATGGTGCTTGGATGGGTCTCTTGGCTGCCATCTCCATTGCTCTGGATCACAGGGGTGGCCTTGGTGTGCTGGAAAATGGGTGTTGTGGTAGGTGTGTAGAGGAGCAGCTATATACATCTGCAGTAGATCCCCACCCTCCCTGCCTCCCCTATATTGGAGACATGGAGACATGGGACCATGCCTTGCTTGACACCAGGCATTGTACCAATACTGCAACAAGTATTTGGAAGGAGAAAACTATCAAAGTAAGACAGATTTAAGTGATCACAGTTCAAGGGTGTTTATTAAACTGTAGAAATGGGTGAGATAAATTCCTAATCTAAACCTAGATCTAAAATGGGTGCAAGCTACGACCATCAAATAATAATAATACAGTCCTAGTGGAGTTTAGTCAAATAAACATGGCCTATGCTAAAAACAAATATTGCCAATCCTTACTTGCTACAACAGAGTGTGAGATAATGTTCACAAGAAAAGAAAGAAGTGTTCACAAAATGATAAGTCAGGATGTTATGGCTGGGATCTCCCTTCCCCACGCTTTTAACATGGGACAAGATGGGACTCTTGAGCACAGCACACTTCTGGGCTTCTCCGACAAAAGGATACAGTTCCTTTTCTATCTAGAATATCAGGACCTTCTGTATCCAAGTCTCTTTCATGCAAAGTCTCTTGCTTCAGAGGGCCTGATATGCCATTAACAACAAAACAAAAGTTCCTTCTGCTAATCTTCACGTCAAGTGATTATCCTTCACCCTTGGATCCCCCTCAGCCGGGCTCCAATCCTTCTCTCAATGTTAGCATCCCTCAGTCAGGTTCAGACCAATCACTCACTGTGGACATTCCTCAGTAGGGTTCATACTTGTCATCACAATGTTCATGTGTGTATTACTGCTCACCCTAATTCTCAGGCATCCCTCAGTCGGGTTCACATTTGACTCCACAATGTGCCAAAGACTTTCGACTGTACAAGGGGTTTGGCTTGACCCTCATATGACCACTTTGACACCTTACACCAGCCTCCCCTAAGGCCTCTTGGTACTTGTAGTTTCAACAAGAACCGAAGACTTTCGACTATGCACAGGATTGAAAATAACCTGCTTCAAGACCACTTCGATGTCTCTGTTCAACACATTCTCCTTGTTCAGGAGCGGGGCACCAGTTAGAGTCTTTCGAGTGGGCATCCACATGACGCCGGACTACTCTAACTCTGATGCCAATTTTTCTCACAAAAGACCCTTGTACTTTAGTTTTCTTTCTTCATACAATGTTTCTCTTTGCAACCTTGAGCCAGACACACCCCGGTTTATTATCAGCTCTTTCCAACTCACCGGCTGTGCCGAACTCTGTAGGCGTTTCTTTTGCCTCTGGAGTCAAGGACGGTACCACAATGGCAACCACTTCTCTCCGCCCTGGCTATCAGTGCGGGAGGGTCCCACGTATCGCTGACATCCTTCACACCATTCGCCAGCTGCAATTCCTGGTCTTATGTTTCCCTTCTCGAAGGCTCTGAAGGTCTGGGTTGAAAAGGGCAAGGGCAATTCCCCCTTCGTCCTTTCAGGTCCCACTGCTTTTCTCCTCACTTTGAACTGCTACCTGGAATAGCTGCTTCCTCATGTGTTCGGCCTTGATCAGAGTGTGTTTTTGTGCTCTGCCTTTTATCCCTATGGGGAAAGGGAAGGAAAAAGAAGGCAATTCAGGGGTCTATAATTATCGTCGGTTTCCTGACTGTGCCTGACCTGTGTGTTGGGACATGTTAGGTATACGGCTCTGGTGTTAGTACGCTGTCTTTCATGGTAATCGGTCTGTGATAATGTTTTGTGTCAAGAAAGGGGGTTTGAGTTTCTAGATATTCTATGGGGTAGGATGGGGAAAAGGTGTATTAAGGAAGGGGGTACTGCGTTTCACTGGTCCACCTCCAGGAACTGGATCCAATAGCGATGGTCATGTCCTGGTCAACTGGATGACAGATCCCCGGGTACTAGCGAGTGAGACACCTTCAGGTTTATCACAATACCCATTGAGACAACCCTATCGAATGTACTCAAAGTGACAAAAACCTGCAGGAGGAACTCCCTGAAGGAATATGAGAATGAGCTTAGCAAATTAACTGATTACATCAAAATAAAGTGTGCATAATGTCCTGAGATACTGACTGACAACAGTGTTTGAATCCTAAAGGACAAATGACAAAGTAAAGAATCGAGTGAACTAGTAACGTGAGAAAGGAGATTACAAATTAACAAAGTGCTGCAGACAACAGAAGCTCAATAAATGTCCAGGCGCTGAAATGCAATGTAGATCAAGTCATCATAGAGACTAGCTATGAGTAGGGAATAGAATGTGGGCAAAGCCACCATTGTACAGGAACTGGACATTGGTATCATGAAATAAATAAGCCAGAAACCATGAAGTGGGAATGGAAAAACTGTGTCGCAGCAAAATAACAGGATCATGGATCTGCATGGCAAGGCTGTCTGACCTGAAGTCAATACCCTAGAAATCGAGGTCAGCTATCTACGCTGAAGAAGAACAAGTGTGCGGAGGATGAATCTTCTCACGGTAAGGTGCAAGCAAGAACACAAAGGATAACAATTTTTAATTCAATTAGAGCATTTAAAAGCTGCAAAATGGACCAGATCGTGCTCTCCTGTCACGTGAGCCCAGGATGGAAATAGAGTTTGAACTTGGAGTTCCAGACACGATAACCCTCACGATAACCCTCACTCCCATGAATTTCCAAAGACAAGAATACTCTGCAAGGCCAAGTACAAAGATGATTTCATAGCAGAAGGCATGGGTGATGAGAGATGCTAGACTAATTGGATGGTGAGGTAGCTGCATGTCCTATCTCAATGCACCTGGGTCTGGGCTCACATGCTGATAAATTAACCAAATGTTCCAGATATGTCACATTTGTGCCTACAAATTGTATTAGTCCATACAACGAAAGACCTTATAGCTTGTAAAACCAATGAGAAACTGTGTATCTAATGTTTCTGAAATTATATGTTTTAAGAGGTAGGCATAAGTTGTCCACCTGATATCGGAGAGCAGAAAAAATCCTAGCTCCTATATAAATGTATATCTAAATGTTTCCCTTAACCAATCCCAAACCTTGATAGGTTTGTCACTGTTGCCACGTAGTATAACGTCACTCAGATGCATTATTCAGTATAAGAATTTTATTTTTTGTGGAGATCATTGAGAGACTGAGCATCCGTCCGTTGATGTCGTTGTAACCTCCCTGTTTTAGATCATTGTTAATGAAACAGTAACTTGCCATCTTCTTGAGTTTGTCTAGATATTCGGACTCAGAATTATTCTGGTGTAATCCCATCTATTGTATATGCATGTTCCAAAGGGCCATAAGGTCCTTCCACTGGGAGATGCTGTGCTAGGCTATTATAATTACATTCACATTGGGGGGGTTGACTCACAGTCTGCATCCTGGCTTCCTGCCCTCACCTCGGCTCCTCTGGCTCCCTCGACCCCCTCTATGTCGATGACCAAGCTACATTTCTCTTCCCAGGGCATGAGGTCAAGTTCTGGGCCTCTCTGTGCTGCTACAGGAGTCCCCATGCCCGCACACACAGTACATTCTACCTTTTACGGCAGTCTTCCCCATCCCGGGGGATGTAGCCGACTGCAGACACCTTCTGGCTCAACGCCTGCCGCATTTCTGTCCCGCGGTGGGATGTTGGCACCATAGAGCTCCTCGTGGTGGGCCACAGCCTCATTCATCAAAACCAAAAGCTCTGGCTCAGTGAACCTGGGCTGCCTTGCCCCTTACCCTCCCCTGAGACATTTCAAATACTCTGGGAGTGTGGATGGCTGCCAGGGGCTCTGATGTTTGATGCATTGTGATTTTCAAAACGGCCGCCTCAATGCTTCCGGTTCCAGCAGTGATGCTGTTAGCGCTGGGTTTTTGGGTGGTAGCCCGGTTTCTGGCACTGTTTCCGACGGGTGCATGTAGCATAACCGCCAGGGTCATGTGCAGGTGCCCGCATACTTGTGATGCAGATTAATTTGCGCCACAGGTCCCAGGGGGAGACGCTATTTCCGCTCTTCGGAAATAGCGCTCGCTTACCGACCAACTTGTGATGAGGCTGTATGTATTTTGCTTTCCTGTCATTGTCTCTGTTACGATTATCACAAGACATTCCATGTCAGTGTCCTCGGTCACTTGACAAAATCCTTGTGCCTAAAAGTTTGTGTACAGTGTAGAAATGTTTGACCATAGCACAAGAAGTGGCCATCAATGTCATTGTGCCACAATTAATGCTTTGTTGTAATGTGTTTATCTTTCCTATCGCCCTGGCATACTGTTCAGGATGTTTGTTTGCATGTGTGAGGTAACGAGTGCCCAGAGTATGGGATGCCGTGTGAGTGCATTGCTTTCCCTTTGCTACTCTACATTCTTTAAAACACAGTTAAGAACCCTCCCAATGGTGTGTATATTGCCAACCTCTGAAGCCTGAAAAGTAGATCCACGTAGGCTTGAAATGTGGCCACCTTTGCAACAGACATGCAAATGAACTGGCCGGTTGTTGAATCTCAGTTACCAGTTTAATGGACATTCAGACATGTATTTGCTCATTTTACTATAGCCTGTAATATAGCTATAGCCGGTAAGATAGCACAGTGGGTTGAGCACTCAATACTCCGATTGTGTGTGATCTGCCAGTTGCAGGTTTGAATCCATGCAAGTCCAACTCAGCCTTTCATCCTTCGAGGTCAGTAAATGAGTACCAAAACAAGTTGGGTGAAATTGCATGTACATTTGTTGTATATAAAGTGCTTAAGCCTAAGTGCTATACAATAACACATCATTATAATTTGGCCTTGGACATCTGCTTGCATTCACAGTAATTTTGTAATATGGGCCTATACACACTGATATTAATGATACATATGGTGATCCATTCTTGTATAAAATGTTTATCACATTACAGTGATATTGTAACCACATGTTTCATAGTGTACTGAGGACAATGCTATGTGATATAATTTCCTGTTTTGTCAAAAGGTCAAAGATTGTGTTCCATCGCTTCTATTGATGTCACTTTGGGGTGGGTCAAGTTACATCACTTCCTGCTATGTCATCAGGGGTATTGTGATGTCTCTTCCGCTACCACTGGCATTTTGGTGAAATGTCTTCCCTGCATGTAATGTGCACCACGCCATTTACCAGTTATGCTGTTGTTGCCCACACTGGTCATTCCAATGTGTACTGACCTTCAGGTAAGGCCAAATTTAGTAGAGCACGTCATGTGTTTGTATCAGGTTGTCTATGCACTATAGGGAATAAACTTATCACACATATATGCAGCTATTTTGATGGGGCACGTGATTAATAAAGGCCCCTTTTCTTATTGAACTGCATATGTTTTTAAGTGATTCTGTCACTCTATTACATAGCATGAATTGGAAACATTTCATGCTGGAGTGATTGTTCTTTTTTTCACTACAAAGTCAGGTATATTAATGCAGATTTGTGCACATTCACAAAACAGTCTTCAGGCAGCTTGGCCCGGCCCAGCGCCCCTCTCCTCACCCCGGGCCAAGAACACAGCGCAAAGCAGAGCTGAGTTACTAACAGTGGCGCTGAGTTCAGAATGAATGCTCGGCAGAGGAGAAAGCAAGCAAGGTTCCCACACCTGCTGTCTTGCAACAGCAGAGCTGTTTGTGGAGTGGTACTATGTTCATCTGAGAGGAGTGCAGGGGGAGGCGAAGTTGCCTGAGTGAGATGAAAACATGCAGTGGGAGGGATAGGAATAGAGAAAGGCGGATTGGGGGAGCGGTTTAGTGGGGTTGAGCGTCAGGGACCGAGGGGAAAGGGATACATGGGACACAGAAGTTGAGAGAGGGTCTGTGGAGAGAACGGTATGTTGCCCATGCAGTGGATTACAGGAGGGGGAGTTGGAGAGATGGGGAGAGTGTGGTTTAGTTAATAGTAGGTCAACAAGGTTAAAGAGATGCAGGGGGTCATTGGGGCCATGAGAGAGAGGTGCTCAAGGATAGATTGGGGTATTGTGCATGTGAGGCCGGTGTTTAGGGGAAGGAAGCCTCTGCATTGGGACAAAGGCGGATTGGGAATAGATGGTGCACTTCAGTGGGCTTGTGAGAGTAATGAGTAGGTGGGCTGAGGCAGCCCAGTTGGAGAGAGGTGGATATGGAAGAGTGTTGGAGTTAGAGTGGCGTAAAAAGGAGAGTGGCTTATATATAGAGAAAAGCGTAGGCCCAGGGAGAGAAGTAGGTATGAGAGAGAAGCCCATGGGAAGATAGTGGTGCAGAAAGAGAGAGATGTAGAGTACATGAGGTAGCCGAGTATGAGTAGTGCGAGAAAGAATGCTGCAGGTGACAGTGCAGAGTTTTAAAAAAGCATAGTTTTGCATATATGTTACCTTTTATTAAAGTACCTATTTTTTGTCTGCTACCTTTCAACACCATACGCGTCCCTGCTATGAGCAATAATAGTTTTATTTACCCTTATAAAAAGTATCATCTTTGCAAAATCATTAGTTTCTTGATTTCATTTTTTTTTTAACAGGAAGCTGCAAAAGGATACTGTAGCAGACAAAATATGATTCCATTTAACACCCACACATTAACTAGGATTCTGTGTTCACAGGCCAGTTAAGAGCAAACTCAGTAATAGTACTGCCCAAAGAAGAACGTGTGATGTAGGTATGATCCTTGGAAGATCCTGTGCTTATTTTACTTTATTTAAACCACAAGCTACAGCATCCAGCTGGCCTATTACACTTTTTTAAACTTTATGTATGTCTATTCTTGGCACAACATGAGGGTGTAAGGTTATATGGCCTTACTTCGCATGACATGGTTGGAGTCAAAGGTCATGTGATGACACTTCCTCTGATGTCATGTGACTTGTGATGTCACCTCTGCTACCCCTGGTATTTTGGTGAATGGACGTCCCTGAACGTCTGCCAGGTATACATTATTTGCTGAATACAGCAGCCAGATTTTGCAGTCAGGGGCATCATCAGGACGTTATATGACATGAAGGATGTCCTTTGAAGAAGGATGTGGTGTGGATTCTGTGAAGTGTTCAAGTCAGCAAAGGATGAATAGTGAGGAATAATTTTGAGCGAGTGAGAGAACCCACTGATATGTGTTTGAGTGTCTGGACGCTTGGCCTGCAAGCCAACATTCACACTTCAGCTGTTAGAATTCAGCACCCATCTCACCTGCAAGCATTCCCTCAATGAGGCATTGACAGTACGTTTAGATGTGATCCTTGTGGCTGGCTCCCCATAGCAGTCTGATGGTCACATGCAGCCAGCCAACAGACAGGGAATCGTGCCCTTTTTTCTGACCCTGGTATTCACGTCATTGGTGCCAGCAAGTCTAGCCTACAGGGAGACAGGCTTATGCACCTGCCAGTTCTTAATTAAATGCATCCATCTGGGTGTAAGGAAAACAACCCACGTGATGAGGGTGCTGTCTGGTGGACTCAGATGGAGTGTATAAGCGCGCGTTCCATCCGGACACTGTCTGCGTCAGCTCCTGTTTATAATCACAGTGGACTCTGAGTTGCCTTCAGGGTTAACCCTCTACTGTCATTTAAGTTTCATGTATTTGTTGTTGCCCTTATTTATTCTCTGACGTGCACGCTTTGTGTCACAATGAAGGCAGGATTGAAAGGTGTGTGTGTGATACCTTCATGCATGTATGCATGTTGTCTGTGATGACTGGTTGTGATGCTTTGTATCCCTGTACACGATTACACAAATTGTCAGGCGTCTCTCCACCCCCTGTACATGTCAGGATCCACAATGCACTCCATCAGTGTGTAGTCTGCGTTATGGTATATGGCAGTGGATAAGGCTTCATTGGCATGTGGGTCAGAGAGTCAGGCTCTCTGTATTACATGGGCTACTGTATTGTGGTGCAACCTACTTATTCAGCTCTTCCCTTGCATATGTGATGGACGGGTACATGCCATATTGCCAAAGCGTTCTGATTACTTGGGCTACGAGCAGCCCAGACAATGCATGTCCTAGTGCGCGGCAGGATGAGGAGAGTGCACCTTGTGAGGAGCGGCGGTGAAGCAACAGGGGAGTCTAAATGAAGGGAGGGTGCATGTTCATAAATGACATGTGGGAACATGGCTAGGGTAGGGCACTGAGCGAGTGAGAAGTTGCACTCACCAGTGAATGTTGGGTGTGTGGCGGCATGGGGGACTGGAGAGTACGAAATGTGAAGGCCAATGCAGTTACAATATTCATGTATGTGTAACCAGGCACAGTCGGACAAGCGCACATGGCTGTGATTGGACACTTTTGTCAGAAAGGCCGCAGGAGAGTGGGTGAGGGTGATTAGCATCACGAATCCTAGGGGAGGGTAGAAGTGTCACAATATATGCATACTTGGAGAGTGTATGTACAGTGAGGAACATGAGTGAGAATGCAGTTTCACATGGGTTGTGTGAGGGGATGAACACAGGAGGGAACCCCCCCCCCTGATGTGTGTGGTGTTCCATGTAACCATAGGCAGGGCTGAGGGGACACCCCTGAAGTACATAAAAAATCACATGTGTCACAGCACATATGTGAAATGTAAGTGTTATGGATTTAGGTTTGATACAGTATGTATTCTATGTACAACTATGTATTGTAATTAGCAATCGGGGCATCCATTTTAGCTATCCCGGCGAGGTCTTGGACACTACAATGACCTTTGCTACAAAATCTCCTCCCTCTGTGAAAACCTATCAGGGCTCATGGAATGTTGAGGAAGTGGAAGCTGAAGGCAATTGTAGAAGGGTTGGAGAGAGAGCTGCTGTGACAGCCTTTCCTGTAGTTAAGATCTCCACAGGCTATATAAATATCTGAATTTATATATAATCTCTGAGAGAAAACAAAACCCATGACTTTTAATATGGGTTGCTTTAAGCCTGTTGTCGGCCATCAGTTTAGCCCTGCTCATTCTAGCTCAAGAGTCGGAGGCTTGGATTATGCTTTACTCTCATCTTTACTTCTCGAGCAGCATCATTAACATTAAAACAATACCTACAACAAAGCGAACCACATTCCCCATGTATTTTGAGTCCTTTGTAGTCCTTAAAGTTATTGGTTCTTAAAAACATGTGACCTTTCTCAACCAATCGTCCATATCATTCCTATAAAGAATGTCAACCATCTTAAATCCTCCTCTTTCTTTACTGCTGAGGCAGCCAGTTATGTGCATATATTATTATTATTGCTGTACGGTGTGTGAGTTGAATGTTATCATTTACAAGTCCAGTGCTAGTGTTGTTAGGGCAATGCGAGGGAGGTGCGACAGGACTTTGGCAGAGCTTACCTGCAGATTTTTGGGGATTTTTTAATACTTTGTCAAGTACGGTCGTGATGGGGCGAAGGTTCTGGCGACCGCAACTCTTCAGGCCTTACAGAAGGGGGTACCATGGTCATGGAAGTGATCGGAGTGCAACAGGACTGATTCTAGTTCTGGCGCTCACTGATCATTGTTCTGTGACTGTTGTTGTGCATGCAGGAGCCCCTGGAGATCGACATGGTAGAGAGTCAGATCGGACACTACGAACTCCGGAGTGGGATATAATTTTCAATGCGCAAAGCATTGTGTAAATGACAAAGCAGCAGGCTTCAGCCAGAATGCATCACAGAGCAGTACAGCACCACCTAGTGGTCAACAATACATACATATATTTTTTTAAAAATAATTTTTATTATTTTAACAACACACCACACATTTCTAACAATGAGGACATTCGTATTGCATCGTTAAATTCACATGTTATGCACAGTCCTTCCCCCTCACTCCCCCTTAACTCGGAGCCCTGCTTCAATTCCACCAGCTTGCGTGTCTCCAGGCTTGTCTTCCTCATTACTCTCCCTCATATCGTCCTCACTGAGCTCGGCCTGGGAGGGTCCCACCGTTGTGGCCACCAGTTCTCTCCACGCTATCATGGGTCCTGCTTCCTCCTCCCCTCCCCTACTAATTGCTTCATACCAGACTGCCGTTTCTGCCTCTGCCCACTTTAGGAGGTCTCTATTCTAGGTCGTCAGGCTGCCTTCCGGCCCATTGCAATTCTTTGTTTGGCCAGGATGTAGGCCAGTTCTTTCATCTTGCTAATGTGCTTAAGGTTACGTGGTCTGGCAAAACCCCCCAGCATGCATGCCCAAGCTGATTCCACCTCCAGTGTAATCCCTTTTTCAGCCAGGCGTGGCTGAACCTTTATCCAGAATCTACCCACCTCCGGGCAAACCCAAAACATGTGTAACATTCCAGCTTCCACCTCCCGCACCTTGGGCATTTCTGTGTCACTGAACTTCCAAATCTGACAATCTTGCTAGGGGTCATATATGCCCGATGGGTGACATATAACTGGATATGCTGTAGCCTCGCGTTTCGGGACACCTTCTTGTGGTACCTTTGTGCCCTATCCCATTGTCCATCAAGCATAGGTTCTCCCACCTCCTCCTCCCAGTCCCGTCTCAGTTGGGGTAACTCCTTGCCCACCCTAGTCATCAATAGTTCATATATGCGGGCAATTTCGTGCCCACCCTCTGATATATCATACATCGTCTCGATGAACGTATCGGGTTTCTCTGCTAGTACTGCCCCTGGCCACCTCTCTCACACCCGTTTGATAATTCTTGTGTGAGTGATATATTGGCCTATGTGCACCCCGGTATCCTCCATTAATCTCTGGAAGTCTAGTGCCTCCCCCTCTTGCCATACATCTCCGAGGGTCGCAAGGCCCATCGGTTCCCAATATCTGCGGATCACTTTTATCGTTTGCGGGTCCTCCCCACATAGCACCACTAGCGGCACGTGCAGGGAGCATGGGGTCAGGTTTCCCACTATTTGCCATACTTTGCTCCATATTTCCAGGCCAGTATCAACAGTCTCACCCATCCTTGCAACATTGGTTTGGGCAACCACACCACCTCTCTTAAAAAGAAGGGGGCGGTATCCTTGTACAAAAGCCTGGTTTCGGCTGTCTCTTCTTCGGACAACCACCTGGCCACATACTGGAGCTGTCCCGCCAGGTAGTATATCTCAAAGTTAGGTAGATTTATGCCCCCCTGTGACACGAGTTTTGCAGCTTCCAAAGGGCCACCCTGTTCCTGGAGTTCTGCCATATGAAGCCCCTGCATAAGCTATGGAGTTTCACAAAAAAGCATTTGGGGGGCATGTACGGGATGTTCATAAAATAGTGTAACAATCTCGGCAGGACCACCATCTTGATCAAGGCCGCCCTACCCACCATGGCTAGAGGTAGTTTGGACCAAATCTCCATGCTATTCTTGATGCCCTCCACTGCCCTTTCCGTATTGTGTTTGTGTTCATCCTCGGCCGTGTGATATATGTCGATTCTCAAATAACGGAATGTCCTGGTCCGCCAAGGTATCGGCAAGACCAATAGGTTCCTATGCGAAGACCCCTGTATCTACCCAAGGGGAACATGCTCGATTACTTGGAGTTTACCGCTATGCCTGAGAGGGTGGCATAGCGTTCCATCACCTCCAGGACGTATTGTAGGTTTTCCTCCAGGAAGCGCAAGTATAGCAGCATGTCATCGGCGTACAATGATATGAGGTGCGATCCTCCCTTTGTGGGGATCCCTATCTCCCCATACTGTTGTCTGAGGCAGATTGCCAGTGGTTCCAGAGCAAGGATGTAGAGCATGGGCGACCAGGGTCAGCCCTGTCTAGTGCCCCTACTAAGTAGCCACTTGTCTGAGATTGTTGCGCCAGTTTTAACACTGGTGATCAGGGAGCTATATACCATTTTGACCCACCTCAGGTACCCTGGCCCCATCCTGTATTCTTTCAGCGCAGCCAGCAGCCACGGCCACCTCACAGAGTCAAAGGCCTTAATGGTGTCCAGCGTGATTATTGCCATTTCGCCGGGGTCCTTCTCTGTCTGTTCAATAATGTGGTGGAGTCTCCTATGAGTGTCGTTTGTATTCCGACCGGGAATGTAGCCTGTTTGATCGGGGTCTATCAGTTTGCCAATAACTCGTTTGAGCCTGTTTGCCAGCATAGCAGTGAGGATTTTGCTATCTTGGTTGAGCATTGATAGGGGTCTGTATGACCCACAATCAGTGCTTGGCTTGCCCGGTTTCAGGAGCGGAATGACCACCGCCTCCCTCAGGGACTCCATCAGCCATCAGCCTCCCTCGTTCAAGCGCCTCGTTTAGCATGGCAAGCAGTGGGGGGAGCAACTCCTTCTTCTATGTCTTGTAAAATTCACTTGGGAGCTCATCTGACCCCGCAGCCTTACACGTGGGTAGGTGCTGTATCACTGTCTCTAATTCTTCTAGTGTGATTGGGGCATCCAGGTCCTCCCGTTCCTCATCATTTAATTTGGGCAAACCTATGTCTTCCAGTGTTTCCTGAATCTCCCGACCCATCTCCTCCCCCATGTCCTCATTAAGGCATTTATAGAATCTAAGGAACCCCTCGTTAACTCCCTCCTGGGTATCCCAGCTCTGGCCATCTTCCCCCTTTATCTCCCTGACCACTGGTCTTGGTGTTTAATTTTTGTATAACCATGCTAGCAGCCTTCCTGGTTTGTCACCCCCCGCATGTTGCCTTTCGATATATATTTTTTATAGTTCAGTTTACATAGTCTGTCCCAGTGCTCTCTGCTAGTTTGTTGTAACAAATTCTCCCGTTCGGCATCCTCCTGTGAGGTGCTCCCCCTTTGCCTTATTTCTTCCAATTCCTTCTGAGTCTCCTGTAGCTCTCGCTCTATGCCCCCTTGGAGCCCTCTGGATTTGGATATGGCTGCACCCTGTACTACCACTTTGAACGCCTCCCATAAGGTTCCTTCTAACTGCACATTCCCTGTATTGATGTCAAAATACTCGACAATCGCCTCCCTTAACTACTCACGGAATCCAGAGTCCTGCAGGGCCACGGGTCTGAGGTTCCAAGTCAGGATTCTCACTGTAGGGGGGCTGGTGCCTCTACTCCAGGACCAGGGGAGAGTGGTCCGAAAGTACTCTGGTCTTGTATTCCGTGCCTATCATTTCTCCTACCAACTCCGAGGCAACAAACATATAGTCCAGTCTCGTATGCAGGTTGTGTGGGGCCGCATAATGTGAGTACTGCCTGTCTTCTGGGTGTAGCTGACTCCAAATATTCTCCAGCCCAGTGGTCAACAATATGAATGTGTTTGTTTTTTCTTTTTTTTTAAACATCTATCTTGGCAGCCACATTCCCTGTAAAAAAAAAAAAAAGGAAATGTGTGGCAAGGGTTAGCTACTTTGTTTAGTGACTGTTGCTGCATATAATCTCTGCCCATTTATATACATATATTGATGGGTAGAGGCCCAAGAATCCTGTATTGGTGGCTAATCTCCCATATCAATTGTGTGATAATGTCCAGCTCCAGTGAAGAAGGAAGGGCTCAGGTCAGCCAAAAAAAGAATCCAGCTCAGTATGGGGAAGATCTTACAGCAGGCTGTGGGAGCCGATATGGGACATGGGTCCAACCGGTTATCCATCATGGAGGACTGGCTGAAGTTCTCCCAAGGTATGGAGGAACTCAGGGGAGTGAGTGGACAGGGGAGAGAAAAAGGTGGAAGAAAGAAAGCCTGTAAGGCCCGAGAGGCCAAGACCCCACCAGGGAACGCCAAAGAAAGAAAAGGCTGCGACTTACATAGAATGAGGTTGAAATAATATCCTCTAATGAAAAGGGACAGAAAAGAGCTCCCAAGAAAAGGAAAGTCAATGACAAAGAGGAAGAACCCGGGGATGATTTTGACCCAGATGCTTTGATCCACCCACACTCTACAGAGTGGTAACTGCCTATGAAAGTAGCGGCATATATAAAGAGGCGTCTAGGTGAAGAAGGCCAGGAACAAACTACAGACGGAATGCCTGAGGCGTCATCTGCCTGAGGGGATAGTGGAAACCCCAGATATGGACGACTATATGGTAACGTTTATGGGAACATATGTGAAAAACATTAAGAAAGGTCTGCACATGTCATGGCTTTCATGCCAGGACAAGATGCTTGACATATATGGACCATTGGCAAAGAGTTTGGAAATGGCAGATGATGTGAAAGAGAAAAAAGGGGGCCATAGACCGAGCGATCTTGTGTGGGTGGCCTCAGAGAGTTATTTTCCTACACTAATAGCACAATTATGGTGGAGAGAAGGAGGTCGATTTTCGTTAAGATCGAACCGAAGCTCAGTTAGTTAGCCACATCAGAGTTTGCTGCAAAAGCCAAAAGAAAACTGTTTGGCGACTCCTTCATAAAGGAGTTGACAAAGTTTGTAAATCCGTATGCAGCCAATGACAATGCTTTGCCATCCCCAAAGAGGGTTTTTGGCAAACAGATTTTTGGCAGGGCTGCGAGCGGCAGGGGCCGTTCTGCCAGCTGCTACACGTTCAACAGGTTCTACAATGACAGGAACCAGTGGAAACAAGACGAGAGAAAGCCCAACCCATTCTTCCCTTCGAGAGGGAGAGAAAGAGGATGGGGTGGAGGCATGCAGACATCCAACACCAAGCTCACACAGGTGAGAACAGGTTCCCAGGCACAAGAATTGAACATAGACGTTCCTGCAATAGGCGGGACATCAAAGTGATGCATAGAGAAATGGTGTCACTTATCATCAGATGCTTGGGTTATAGATACAGTTCTGGGTTTTCATATATAGATGGGTAGTATAACTATAGCACGGTACTGGAGAACATCATTAAGGCAACAAAATGATTTCACATATTTTATCATACACACATACAGGCTATCCCTGAAGGAAGAACACCCTGTCCCTCATCCTATAGATCTCTCCCTGGGAGGCAGATGGTGCAACACCTATCTAAAAGGGATAGCAGAAAGAATCTCCCTATCCACTTCAACATTCAAAAATGAAAATAAAAAATAGGTACCGGTCACAAGTTTACCTTTTGCACAAGTACCAGGGACATATCCTCTCATCTGGACTTTAACTCTGTGTTTTAATCTACCAGTAAATTTGAGGTATGTCCTATCACCTGAAAACCTGTTACTGTTATTAAAAATGACTAGTGAGCTCTCTATCGAGCAACAACCCCTAGAGGTAAATCCAACTTTCTAGAGGTAACAACACTTAACATGTGACGTCTATAAGGGTATTCATTTTGACATTGTCTTTTGCATGAGCTCACTCATGCTTATTCTGGTTGATCGGTTTCGATAATCATGGCTATTCAGATCATCTTCTTCAGAACCTTATATATTTTACTGCAAATCTTATTTTTTGTTAAATCAATATTCTGATCCGATTTGCTCCTCTGCTTCTGTGAGGAAACATATAGATAGAGGAAAAAAACAGACGGGTAATTATACCCCCTTGCTTTTTAACTTAATTGTTGCATGCTATGCATTGTGTATCAATTTGACTAATAGTTCCTTGATGGTGCTACTAATTTACAGGTTCCACTGATTAGTGTCTTGTTTACACCTTTATCATGTGGGGAAAGGACTGGGGGTTGGGGAGGGGATTCCCATATCTTCCCATGATTGCGCATATCGTGCATCATGCATCTGAATATTTCAAGGTGACCTCTATTATCGTGCATCAAGTCCATGCATCCCACTCATATCACCTGAGGGTGTATGAATGCATACCCAATCTATGTGTTGGTGAATGCTCAACCTTGTCGTAGGGTTCTGTCATCAGATGGTATCATCCATTTTCATATAGATGTTCATACCCCATCAATTCAAGAGAGATGGACACAAGAGTTAGTACAGAGTATAGCAAACAAAGCACTGTTAGATACAGAAATAAGAGGGGCAATACAGAAAACAGCAATAGTCCAGGTTGAAGATACGGCAGGATGTTTCATAAGCAACATGTTTTTGGTGAAAGGGCATCACAAACTGAGACCAATCATAAATGTAAGAGAGCTAAACATACACTTCAAGATGGAGGGCATACACCTCCTGAGAGACATCTTACGGCAAGGAGACTGGCTGGTAAGAATAGACCTCAAGGACACATACCTGACAATATCCAGAGCTGCAGAATATCAGACATTTCTAAGGTTTTGATGGCATGGTTAGATATGGGAATTGAAATGTCTACCCTTCGGGCTAGCATCAGCCCTGTGGAGTTTCACAAAAATGATGAAACCGTTAGTAACATTTTTGAGAGAACAGGGGATCAGATTGATCAGCTACCTAGATGACATATGCATAATGTGTCAGGCCAGGATTCAGATCAAGGAACAGGTCGACACCACAATAGATTTCTTGTCACACCTAGGTTTCCTGGTAAATTTTGAAAATCCATTATTAAACCAGATCAGAACATGGAATTACTGGGTTTCAGGCTGGATACGGCGAAAGGGACGTTGGGTCTCCCCTGACAAAGGCAAACAGCATCAAAAAAGAACTTAGGAGTATGCTAGCCAAGGAAGTGATGTCATTACGGGAGATAGCCAGACTGGTGAGGAGTCTGCCATCTTCAATTCAGGCAATATTCCCAGGTCCATTACACTACAGGGCCCTCCAAAGATTAAAGATACAGGGCCTCATTACGACCCAGGCGGTAAATTACCGCCTGGGTCGTACCTTTACCACCATGGCGTAAACTACGTTTACGCCATGGTGGTTGGCGGACTTACCGCCCCATTCCGAGGTTGGCGGGGCGGTAAGTCCCCAATCCCCATTTACCCTTCCCCATTCCCATTTTTGCCCCATAGGGCATAATGGGAGTGGGGAAGGCGTTAATTACGCCACCGTAAATTACGGTGGCGTAATTAACAACAAGGTCCCTTAGCGCCATGGATTTTAACACCTGCTAAAAGCAGGTGTTAAATCCTCCATGGTGCTAAGGGACCTCGGAATCAGGCGGTAAGGGTCGGCGCTGTTTTCGCCGCCGTAAACCCCTTACCGCCTGGGTCCTAATGAGGCCCACAGTATTTTAGGAGGGGCGTATCATATGAAGAAAAGATACTCCTAACACAGGATGTAAGAGAGGAACTAGAGTGGTGGATGCATCATATGTATGCATGGAAAGGAAGGGCATTATTGGTTTCACCCCGATGCCCGCAGGTGGGGCTGGGGAGCCCGATGTGGAAATCTGTCAACAGGGGGCAGATGGTCAGAAGAGGTTGAACCTCCACATCAACTGCCTGGAGCTTGTGCCAGGATAATTCACAGTGAAATGCTTGACGCAGGAGAGAGTACAGTTTTGTGTTTTCTCAAAATGGACAACGTGTCCACAGTTTGTTAGATAAACAGACTGGTAGGCACAAAATCCAAGATGCTGGCAAATCTAGTGAAGGAATTTTGGAATCTTTGCCTTCAAAGGGAGGTGTTAGTGACGGCAGAATATCTGCCAGGCCGCCAGAATGAAGTGGCCGACTGGAACTCCAGATCCTCAGGGATTCCAGCAATTGAAAGCTGGACGAGAGAGTTTTCATGAACTTGATGACAAGATGGGGTCCTTGCTAGACAGACCTATTTGCTTCGAGATTGAACAGACAAATTGCTTGGTCCTTCAGTTAGAGACCAGACCCAGAGTCAGAGACGATAGATGCATTCCCTCAGACCTGGGGTCAGAAAAAAAAGAATATGCATTCCCACCATTTTCAATGATAGCAAGAACCCTGGCACAAATGAGACAGCAGGTGTCCATGATTTTAATAACTCCAGATTGAAGGGGCCAAGCATAGTTTTCAGACCTGTTAGAGATGTCCCATGACAATGCGATTGCTCTACCGAGGTACGAGCTAATAGTGAGAGACCCTGCAGGGGGCAATCACCAGCTGGTGAAGACAGGGAGTCTCAGATTCATTGCATGGGCAATTTCAGGGGTTCCTGGTCTAGGACATGAGTATAGAATGAGGCTGAACATATCCAGGGACCAGGAAGTCATACAGGTCAGCTTGGTCAACCTGTCATAGCTGGTGAATGAAAGGAACGTTCATCCATCTTCATAGCCAATTTCCCAGCGCAGCTCGAGGCACATGGCAAAACATATAGGAGTATTAATACGGCTCGATCAGTAATATCTGCTGGACTTCCAAAAATTGAAGGGCTGTCAGTTGAGGAACATCCATTGATATGCAGGATGCTAAAGGGTGTTAGATTGATCAGACCTCCGAGATAGAAGAATGGTCTTACGAATGTTCATAGTATGGCCTGACATTAGTTCACTAACGAGGAAAGCTTTATCCGCCAAAGTGACTATGTATTTATGTTTATTGTCATGTAAGGGAGTATCTGATGTAAGAGCATTAGAATTCAACAGAAAATCTTTATTCCAGCGTGGGATAACATTTCTCATCACAAAAAGAACAAAAACAATTTGAGATCAGTGCCTTATCTTTCCTTTTCAGATCATCCTAAGTTATGCCCAGTGAGATGCATATCGGCATATGAAAGTATGATGAGACATATGACCCACTGGGGTGACTCAATTGCTTATTGCTTTACGGAAACCCTTTGGGGCAGTAGCACCTGCTACTCTGGCATGATGGATTAGATGGGTGATGAACCAGGCAGGATTTGATATTGAGTGTTCTAGCGCACATTCAGTGAGGGGTGAGATGGCCTCTAAGTCTTTTAATGAGGGGGCCTGGCTGAAATAGATTATGAAGGCAGCAGACTGGTCGAATGAATCGGCATTCAAAACTTTTTATTTCAAGCCAGTAGAAAAAGTGGCAACATTGGTGGTAAGCAAGATTTGAAGAAGCATAATCCGAGCCTCTGGGTCTTGACATAGAATTCAGATTTTCAACACATACATCACAAAAAGTCATAATTCTATTAAAGACACAGAGGTGAAGAATTATCCCACCCGAGTAATCGAGTTCTATGATGAATGATGCAATGATGTAATGCATGGTCATGATAGAAATTTACTATGCAAATGTTTTTCTTTTGTGCCACGATAACCCACCCGATTAGACCACATACCTGAGATATGATTTATATTGTATGTTCCATAACGGATAACAAACCAATGGGATGGTGATTATCGTTGGGAGGAAAAAGGTAGTCAGCGTTTACTGGTTGGGGCGCTAAAGTTGAAAGGACCAGCGAAAGAAAGAGGAGAATTTAAGAATTCAAGATGATGGACGGTCTTTATAGGAATGGATATGAACAATAAGTTGAGAAAGGTCACATGTTTTTAAGGATCAATAACTGGACTAAAAAGGACTCAAAATACATGGAGTTTCTATTTTTTTTGCTTTATTGCGGTTATTGTTTTAATGTTAATGATGCTGTTCGAGAAATAACGATGATTGAAGCATAATCCGAGCCTCTGTGTCTTTAATATAATTATGACTTTCTGTAATGTATGTGTTTAAAATCTGAATTATATCAGCACACACCCGTTCCTGAGAAGATTTTTACATGGAGTAAAGTGTGTGGCTTCCCTGCCTCCTATCTTCATTTCAATCTGACTTCAGTTGTGAAGAGGTAAGGGTTATTGTTTTAGATATGTAAATGTGCATAGTGTTTCAATCTCTGACATTCTGGTGATTAGAGAAAGAAAGGCTGGTCTTAGAGGAATCTCTCTCTCTCTCTCTCTCTCTCTCTCTCTCTTTCTCTCTCTCTCTCTCTCTCTCTCTCTCTGTCTCTCTCTCTAGATGAGAACTGTAAACACAGAAGCTGCAGCCATGTTATTTATGAAAGCAATACAGACTTCAGTGCAAACCCTGTTCATGCAAGGTATGAACATTTCTTGGGGATTCCTATGCATGAAAGGCTGCAAGCGACATGTTAATTGCTTGTGCAAGTTAAGGAATATGTTGTTTGCAAGGCAGCTGTACCTCTGTCCCCACCACTGTGATTTAAATTGGGTTTGATTTGTTTTTGTCTTTTGAGCCCACACACCACCCCTCAGTGTCAGCTGTATAAACTACATTAATAGTGTTCATATTTTCATGGTGTTGCCGGCACTGTCTCCCATACGTTTTTTAAATGGATTTCCTAACTCCCTTCTGGCACCAGGGAGTATGTGATATGGTGACCGATTTCTGAACTATGCGCGCTGGAAGTGCATTTCCATTTTTTAAACTGCCTGAGGAAGGGACACTTTTATAGGCAATAATACACTGCAAAGTATAACCTTGCTCTGCTGATTCCTGAAATTTAAAGAGATTGGTATTTAAATATGGAATGATTCTTCAAATGTAGAGTCCTGAAGCACAAGTGGCAAGAATCCCATCTGAGATCACTGAGGCTGCTCCCTGAAAGTCAATCTGCGTTTAACACAGGAGTGTGGGCAGTGAGCTACTTCATCCTTCACTTTCTGCAACTAACTGTAAAGCATATTATGTCCTACTCAGAACTGTCTAAATTACATGAACTGGGGAGTTATTACTTGCTTTTTGTCTACTTGGAGTTCTGAATCCATTTTATTTTATAGGTCCAGTTTTGTTCTGGTACTGATAATTCAGATGTGAATATATTTGAGTCAGATTGATATTTCCATGATCCACATTTGTGTTTCTCAGAGTATTATCCCTCTAAGGAGGGGACGGAGTATTATATAAAAACACCACTTTTATACCTGTGTATGCACAATTTATTCTGAGTCACCCATGTGTAAGAGTGTGAACGCTGCATGTTACCATTAATGTGGAGGGGTGTATGTTTTTATTGATTGGGTTTTCCACAACGTCTCAATCCAGAGGTTTGGTAGTGCTCACACCCTATTCTAGGGACATCTATGATGTAGCAATGTGTTTTGGCATGTGTTGCCCCATTTGTGCTGGACATAGCCTTACAGGAGCCTGTGTGTCCCTTAACCCTGTGCACATTCTGCTGACAGTGGGACCCCACCTGTCCTATGTTGTTGTTTTGTCCATATATGACTTTGTCCCGGACATTGTGTTCATTTCCTTCTGCAATAGGTTTAGCTCCTCTGTTTTTGAATGACTACTGTCCCTGTAGAGTCAGTGCTCAGAGATTGCATCCAGTTGTGTTTTGTGAGCATATTAGAGAGTCAAGCCATATGTACATGTCATACTCCGCTTGCTTCTCTTGTATGGGGCTTCCCTGCTTACTTACATGCTTTTTTTGGATTGCATTCAGCAACACGTGCATGCATTTCAAGTATTTTGCCTTGGTGGTACCCATGGGGATTTTATTCATGGCCCATATGTGTTGTTCTTACCTGCGAGCCATTATTACAGGTGATGTTTCAAATCCTGAATTTGGTTTCCTATTGGAGGATGGCCAGTTTCTCCTGTTCCCTTGGGTGAGATCTTCTAGCCATGGTTGTTAGGTCCCTCTGAGGGCTCCTGCAATGAGAATGGCATCAGTGCTGCTTGACATGCCTGGCCATGGCAGTTGCCCCACATCTCGGATGTCAACACTCAGCAGCGTCCAAAGCCAACAACAAAGAAGTGCCTCACAGCCCCTTCAGCCAGAATGGTAAAGCAATGCACATCAACAAGCTAGACTGAGATCGCACCTAAAGACACACACGTCTGCCCTGGGATCCTACTCCTCCTCTTATTCCACTTCCTTCTCCTCCTCCTTCTTCCCCTGTCCCACCTGGAGCCACAGCCTGAACATCAAACACAATTATATATGTCATGCACCCACACACACACACACACACACACACATATATATGTGTATATATATATATATATATATATATATATATATATATATATATATATATATATATATATATATATATATATATTCATTGAAAAGACGTTGTTAAAGGGATGTTATTGTTACAAGTAAAACCAATGACATTTGTGATGTCATCTTTCATGTCCTGGGTGTTAGTTGTAGTAGTGCACGGTGGCGGCGCGAGTTTTGGTTGCTTAGCTTACCATAACTGGGGAATTTCTGAGGTTTTACAGTTTTACTTGTAACCATAACGTCCCTTTACAAGGTTTTTTCTTTGAATTTCATAGGTTTTTATTAGTACAACGTGACCATAAAGTCTGTCTAACAATCTTTTTTTCAGTGAATTTCATAGGTTTTTATTAGTGCAACTTTCCCATAACGTTCCTTTTAACAGAGTTTTTTCGGTTAATTTCATGGGTTTTTAACAGTGCAATCTAATTTCCTACATCTTACTAATGTCCCACTTACCACAATATAGCAATATTTTTCTCCAATTTACAAAGTTTCACCTTAAAACTGTCATTTCCCACCTTCTAGCATCATTTGTAACATTTCTATACATTTTTTGTAACTTTTTCCACTGTTTTGTGTCCTTCGACAACCGTGAAAGTCTGACTTCATCGCGGTCTTTCCTGACAGTGTCACGTGACCACGCGCTCGTGCACAGCATGATGACGTGTCCGCAAATTCCTCTGCACTTTGCTATCAGTTGCATGCTTCGTGGACAGTTCGAAACTGCATTTCCTGCTGACCTAGGAACGTTCACTCTCAAAATGTACCCTTGCACAGCTCCTACATCTATTCTTGCTAATTATCCATTAACAATCTAGCACAGAGCACATACTTGGAGAAATATTTGCAAAACTGCTATTTATCTTAAAAAGGGCACCAGCTATTACCATCCCTCCTCCCCAGGGGCCACCACCACCACCAGCTGGAGGACCTACACAATGAAAAAGCACAGTACTTCCAAAGACAATGAAGAGGAGCAAGAAGATGAGGTAGAGGTCATGCCTACCTCTAGCACCCAGAGAGAATCATGGGTCAGGCAGTTCTTTACCACTGTTGGGAATGTACCAAAGGCTAATGCTACCAAAGTAAAATGCACTGAGTGCAACGTTGAACTCTGTCGCATACTACCTGTACAGTACTCCTACAAGACCACCTCCATATGCCGCCACACCAAATCCTACCATGCAATGCTCTCTGAAATGGTGTTTCTTTTTTAGCAAATAGTAGGCTGTCTTCCTCCACTTCATCTTCTCCAACCAATACTGTAACCACACAGCCTACTTCTGTGGGACTCAAAATCCCACCAGCTACCTTGCAAGCAATAAAAGAGGGTGTTGATCCATATCTTTCAAAGACAAGAGTACTCTGTATTTACTGCAACACACCACTGTGCAGGGGGAGCAATTTCGAAGTGTTTTTGAAGCTGTAATCAAAGAGCATGAGAAACACTGCCCCCTACCTCAGATGTAACACACGTGCAACACCTCCCCCCTCCATATTAGTAGTGGTGGCTCTTCCCTCATTTCCCTCCCCACCTTACTTTCATATCTCTCCTGCAAAAAAATACATGAATCAATAAAAAAGGTTTGTTTAGGAACCATCTTTCACAGTTAAAAAATAGAACTAAAACAAATAATCTTATAGACTCCATGTACTTTACATTTCTTACTAAAGTAGACAGACTCAATAAGATTCTCCAACATTTCCATTTGAATTTTGTTTTATGCTAATGGAAATAATGTGGTGTTCATCCCCCGGTTCAGGGGCTGGAACAGGGCATACCCGCCAGGCAGCCGAAGTTATCGGCCCAAGCGGAGCAAGGGCGTATAACAAGGGATCCTGGCCGTTATCCATCGTTCCATCCCCTGAAACGGTAGATGAAGGCCATTATCACCCTGGGTTGCTAAAACAGTAACATGAGGTGCTAAAAAAAAGGATTTTCCTTCCTACAGCAGGACACGTGCAGTGTCCCATTATAAGAAGGAAAATTATTTTCCAAGATGGCCGCCATGGAAAGGGCACCCGCTACTGCCGAAATAAGGTAACTGGGGGCTGGAGGGTGAATAAAATAAATAAATGGTATGTAATGTGGGGGGAACATGGCGGCACGGAGAGACGGCCATCAGGCAGCTTGGAATGCAGGCTTGTAACAGCGGTTCAAACCTGCGTTCCTGCTCCCCCTCCAGGGTGCTAATGGACAATTGTATACTCGAGAAAAATATAAAAGGACAGAAACAATTTTCTGGCCCAAATACATTTCTACAGCATACAATAAGGACCATCATCGATTAACCTTTTTAACAATCCACGGTCTCCACAGTCTCCTTTCCAGGTCAAGGATCATTAAAAGCCCCGGATGGCATGTGTACACCATCGGACAGGGTAGACCTACCCTTTTTAATGTTATATTTGGAACAATCCCTCAATGCCTGCTTTCAAACAGTCACACATCCATCCACCATTCACTTCCAAAAACTGTACATATAACCCTACGATCATATTAAGCTTCCACACACCAACTGCCACTTAACAATCTTCTACAAATCTTTTGCATCTGAATTTCCCTTACTTATTCAAAACAATTGTACACAATGCTCCTATAAATGCACATATGCATTGTGCAGTGAGAGAAGTGCATAAATAGAAGGGGCAGTATGAATGGTCAAGTGCTCATGAGAACCTAGGAGGAAAATGCCAAGGGATACCAAGGTGGAACGCCACTGGCTAACTACTGGAGCAGAGAAGTCCCAAGGGTGGGATGCATCTTAACCGTAACATCACTTTAACAAACATTTTTCAGTCAATTTGATAGGTTTTTATAAGTCAAAATGTTTCATGGTGTTACATCACTGTATACAAGTTATTAATAATTCCTCTTTTCATATATATGAAAGAACTATAAACCTCCATCAAGAAACATATGATTTGCAACACATACTTATGCCTGTCGATATCAATCATCGTTCAATTGCCTACGGCATAATGCTCCACCATGACCCCAGCCAAATCAAAACACCACTATTATTCACTGTGCCTAACCTGCATCCTAGCTCAGTGTCCACTATAACCAATGGCCAGTGCTCATGGCTTGCAGCCATGGCCAGTCTCCAAATCCATGGGGCATAGACTCCGGCCATGCCACATTTCCCAAAAAGCAAATCAGAGTACATATTTTTGTTTGCCGAAGGTCAGACCCACTACCCACACACCAAATATGTATCACTAGTTTTTCTACTTACATACTTACACTTTTGAAAAATAAAACACAAGACATATTTCAAAAAACATGCTTTCAAGTCCTTGCTAATGCTCATCGTGCAAATGTGTTGTAATCTAGCCAACCACTTCAGGCTGTAAACGCAAACAGAATGTTTTTTCCCATTCAAACCTACCGCTTCAGCCATGCCGCATTCCCCATTAATCAAATTACAGTACCTATTTCTCCTTGCTGACGGACAGGCCCTTTGCCCAAACACCAATGTTATATCACTGTGTTGTGTGCTTACATTTTACACTTTTCAAAAAAATTGAACACAGGACATATTTGTAAAACCATGCATTCAAATTCTTGCTGACCCTCCTTGTGCATATTGCTGCAATCCCATCCAGCACTTCAACCTGTATCCATGAGCAGATTTTTTTCCTATTCAACATATCCCAATTTTGAAAAACGTTACCACGTAGCCAGTCCCTGGTGGCCATGCCCACTTTGTCCGCATTGCTATTCCCTCGTGGCCATGGCCTGTAGCCAGATTGTCTGGATCATGGCCTTAAGCCATGCCCCAGACAATCTGGCCACTGCCCATGGCCACAGGCTATACCCCAGTCACCATAGGTATATTGGTTCAAGGTCCTCAGGCCAAACTCCTCCTATTTGACTGGCCCATGCCTTCTCCCATCAACTTCCTTCCTTCCCCTGCCCCTCCCCCTTATGCCCCCCTTCTCCACCTCTCCAGACGGATACCCCACATCCGACACTCTGCCTCAAAAAACCTTTAAAGGCAGTGATCATCTCGATCGGGCAACCCGCAACTCACACTCAGCCATCAATCATTCTGCTGATATCTGCCTTCTCCTTGAAGACACTGACCTGGACATGCTTGCACTCACGGTAACTTGGTTCAACACCAGCTCAGTTACTTCCTTTGACTCACTCCTCCAGGACAGCTATACGATCACCTCTAAACATCGACCCCCTGTTTGGGTGGTGGAGTTGCCTTAATCTACCCAGAGTAGATTCCCTCTAGTATCCTACCCACTCAGCAATATTCCTCCTTTGAGAGCCTAGTGTGAAAATTGGCCATGTCTTCTTCCTCCACCTTGACCATTGCTACCATCTATCGGCCCCCTGGCACTTCTTCTCTTTTCCTATCTGAGTGGGAAGACTTCTGTTCCTCACTACTCT
This sequence comes from Ambystoma mexicanum, assembly GCF_040938575.1. Lineage (NCBI taxonomy): Eukaryota > Metazoa > Chordata > Amphibia > Caudata > Ambystomatidae > Ambystoma > Ambystoma mexicanum. The sequence goes on from NC_090925.1 coordinate 273,446,203, forward strand.
CTACCACCTCTAACCTGCTACTACTATGTGACTTCAACTTCCACCTAGACTCCCCTTGCACAGCAACAACCTTCTTCCCTAACCATACCTCTCCATTCTTCCCTCTGGCCCTACCCCGGATTTGGGCATATAACAAATGCAATTAATAAATAAATACCCATGCTGCTGGTCACACGTTAGATGCCATCATTCACTCCAAACACACTCTCCCTTCTCCCTTGGTCACCCCTCTCTCCTGGTCTGACCACTCTCTCCTCACCTCCCATTTGGGTCCCTTTAGCCCTGTGGCTAGTCTTCATAAAGCTCTGCCAACCTCGTTCATGAACATCCAATGAAATGAATGTCAGCTGCTGCCTTTTCTTCCACCTTCATCCCTCCTTGCCCACGCAACACAGACGTTTCTGCTGATTCTGCCCTCAGCAACCTCTATCTGTCCATCACCAACACCCTTGACATCCTTGCCCCAGTCATGAGGATCCGCCTGAAACCTGCCTCCAAACCTAACACTCCGATTTTACAGACCAAAAACATAATTGCAGGGCTGCTGAATGGAAGAGGCACGCTGCAGGCTAACCCTGTGACAAACTGGCCTGCTGCCTGATCCAAAGACACTACAGACTCTCCATCTGTGCCAAAGAAAGAGCCCACACTTAGGCAGGAGTGTCCCATGCATCCACCAATAAGGCTGAACTCTTCAAAATCTGCAGGGAACTTGCCAACTCATCTGCAGCATTTTGTGCCCCTTCTCCTCCCCAATCCATCTGCAATGCACTTGCTTCTCATTTCACTTCAAAAACCCAGGACATACTGATCAGCCTTGTCACACACTCCCCCAAACAATCATCCCTCCCTATCCCACCTACCATTCACCCTCCTCCTTCCTCCTTCCCCTCCTTCACTCCTTCCTACCCTGATGAAGTCACCAGTGTTGCCAACTCCATGAAGGTCTCATCCAAAGAGGTTGCTCCTTGCTCCTCCAGAACCATCAAGGAAAACATCACCTCTCTCGCCCCTGCTCTTGCTGATCTCTCCAACCACTCCTTTGCCACTGATGTTTTTCCATCTTCCCTCAAGCACTTCCTTGTGTGCGCCCTCCTTAAAAATAAAACCTTCAGACCCTTCCTGCCTAGCCAACTACCGCCCCATTTCCATCAACGTCTTCCTGGGAAAACTCCTGTCCCTTCCCCAACTCAACTCTCATTCCAAACTGGTTGGCAGTCTACATGACCACCTGTCTGGATTCCGAGCATCCAGAGGCACAGAAACTGCTCTTCTGAACACCCACAAAAAACTGCGTGCATCTCTTGACTCCAATTCCCCTGCTGTCCTCATCATTCTTGATCTCTCTTCTGCATTTGACGCAGTGAATCATTCCATCCTCATAAAAAGGCTCCATGACACTCTTGGCATCTCAGAGTGGGCACTGGACTGGCTTTCCTCCTTCCTAACTGACCGTTCCTACGACACTATTCTGGGCCCATTCTCCTCCCCTTCTTCCTCTCCTACCTGTGGTGTCCCCCAGGGCTCCATTCTTTCAACCTGGCTCTTTAACATATACCTTTCTCTGCTGGCACGTCTAATTTCCTCCTTTTCCCCCAACTTCCAGTGCTATGCTGATAACTCTTCTTCAAACTTCCCACAGACTCCTATGCACCCTCATTCATTCCTGGCTGCCTCTCTGCCATCCATGTCTGGTGCACTGCCAATGACCTCTGCCTCAATGCCAGCAAAACCGAGATTCTCACTATTGGGTCCCCTGCACCCTACTTCTTCCCTTCACTCTGGCCTTCCTCCATGACCCCCTCCAATGTAGCTAGGAATCTTGGAATCATCTTCGACTCCTCCCTTTCCTTCATCCCTCATATTCAGGACATTGTCAAGAAGTCCCACTTTCAGCTCTTCCCTCTCAAAGGGACTCTGCCCTTCCTCACCTTCCCTCAGAGACTCAATGTTACCCGTGCTCTGGTTCTCTCCAAGCTAGACTACTGCAATAGACTCCTCCTTAATCTTCCTTCCTCCACCCTGAGACCCCACCAGCTAACGCAGAATAGGGCAGCAAGATGTATCCTTGGCCTCAAGCATCTCTCCTGCCCTTCAAAGCCTTCACTGGCTCCCGGTCTCAGCTCAAACTAAACTCAGATACCTCTGAATCATACACAGAGATATCTGGAGCCAGGGACCACTCTATCTTCAATGCTTCCTAACCAAATACTTTTGTTCTAGACTCCATTGTTCCCCTGGAACCAACTCCCTGCGGGTAAAGCGCTTTGCTAAACAGAGAGCTGGTGGGCGATCACTTTCCTCGGTTGACTCCCTCCTGTGGAACAGCCTCTCTCTCCCTCTGCGTCTTGAGCAAGACCTCCTTAAGTTACAAAAAAAAACTCAAGAACTTTCTCTCTACCTCTTCCTTCTCCTCCTCTCTTTCCTGCTAATCCTACAGCAGCGCGACTAATGTGCAGGGCCCTTATGTGTCCTCGGGGCCTTGACCCCCCACATCTCTCAACCCAGCCGGTTTTCTGCTGCACTTACTTGGCTCAACCTTGCCATGGGTGGTTGCACTTACGTTCTTCTCCTCTTAGCACTTACCCTGAACACTTCTCCATGAGCATCAAAGCACCTTATCCCTCACTCCTCCCCCTCTGCACTTGCACGTTCTGAACACTCACAAGGCATAGTAGGTTTGTCCCACCTTCCCTTTATTCTCATTATTTGTTTGTACTATTAATACAATAATTTTTCCTTGCTGTAATTCATTCTATACCTTCCCCTGTCCCCACCTTGTCTGCCCTGTGGGCACTTTGAAACAGTTTTGCTAATTGTATAAGCGCCTAATAAGTGAACAATAAATAAATTAATATCACAATTTTTTGTACCTACATTATGAAACGTTAAAAAAATAAAACATGGACACATTTGCAAAACCATCCGTTCAGGTCCTTGCAATGCTCCTTAAACACGTTTGCTGCAAATCTGGCCATGTTTTATTTTTTCAAAAGTTTCAAAATGTACGTACTTACAATAGTCATGTAACTTAGCCCCCACTTGACAAAATCCATTCAGACTTTGCGCAAACATTCAAGGTTGGGTCTATAATCTTTCTAAAAACCATTGTACATTTTTGTCAAACGGTAACAAAGTTATACACCATCTAAAAAGGTTGAGACCCCCCTCTAATTTTGCCGCCTCTTGACAAAATCCGACCAGACGTTGCTAAAACACTCATATCTAGGTCTACTATCCATTTGAAAACTGATGTGCAGATTTGTCAAATGGCACACCATGTATAAGCCTTTAAAATATTGTGGGAACCACCCCACCCCTCTAATTGTGTTCAATCTTGACAAAATAGCACCACACTTTGCAGAAGTCAGGTCTACAATGAAATTCAAAATTTCATTCTGTTTCATTGAGTTGCACCAAAAACTGTTTTTCACCAACCCTGTAATGCAAAAATAGGCATAGATGTCCCTGACCTTCTCCGATGTTTGCACACATCACAGGACTGCCCCCGAACTGTTTGTGGACATCGGAGAAGAAATACGCCTGTTTATTGGCTTTATATAGCCATATCCCATCCCATCCTCTTCACCCCTCACCTCCCCAGAGATTGTTTCATTAGTTTGACAAGTGCAATGTTGTGTTTTTTTTAATGGTTTTACCGCGATGTTCACGGACAACGGGCGCTGTCTGCGAATCCAACATGGTGTGCGTTCACCATAAATATGACATACCTCACGCTTTTCACCATACAATAAGTGGTTGTGTCCAATGTCTGCAGACCTCACACCAACCTCTGGGTCAATCAGAGGCCCGTCTGATGACCGAACAGTGAAGTGAGTCCGCAGACCGAACACAGATATCACTAATTTATTTGTACCTACTTTTTGGTCATTTAAAAAAAACTACTGGACGGATGTGCAAAAAGTTTACAAAAGTATGCTTTCGGGACAAAGCCGCCACTCCTGCCACAAATTTGGTGAACATCTGTCCAGTGGTTTGGGCTCTATACATGAGCAAACATTCCTTTCCATTGCCTCTATGGGAAAAACGACACGTTTTGGGACCCCCCTATAACTTTGCCCCCCCTTAGCAAAACCTCAAAGAATCAATCTGACGGGGCCATATACTTTGTTTTGCAAAATTTCGTGAGGATTTGTCCAGGGGGGGGTGAAGTTATGAGCTGCCCAAAAAGTGCTCTTCCTATGGGTTGAGCAACTTAACCATAACTACAGGATCGCTTATGCAGCGCCTGTAATGCACATCATTCAGTACCCACTCACATCTTCCACACTCTCTGCCTCACACATGGTCATGATATTGTCAAAAATAATGCAGTTTCATGACTCATCAGTGTTCTACTAATAATCATAAACGCTGTCTGTCAGTCACCAGATTTGGTAAACAGCGTTTTTTGCCAGCATTGGTATATCCTTTCTCTTAGCAGAGAGACGTTTTGTGATGATTCTTCTACTTTCCAAAAGCTGAAACCAGGGCAGTGAGCAGGAAGCTGTGCCAACATAACCCTATAGCAGGCAATCACCTATGCATGGGAAGAGCTGAACAGGCGGGGCAGCACAATACAGCAAACACTGTACTGCAGAGAGCTTGACTCTCTGCCCCACATGCCAGTGGAGCCATGCCCCCTGCCATATGTCATGAGGCAGCCCACATGGTTTCGGGCGTTGCAATGTCACCTGGCATGATTGTAGGTGCAAATTGATGCATGCATTGTACATCACTTGCGAGGTCTCTGTTTGTGCTTACATAGGTAGCAGGACAGTGAGGGGCCCTAAGGGGCTGGAGCACAGCAGAGGTGCACATCTACCAAGAGCAATGGGATTTAGATTCTATCAACATGGCAAAGTCCAATTAATCATGTCTTTTGAGAGGGAGGGATGGCTCATTATCCCTCATTCAGTGAGCGTGGACATGCTGAGTGTGCAATCCAGACTGTGCCCACACCGCTGTGTAATCCCATCACACATCTGCTGTTGTAGTGGCCACGTGTGCCAGTTGCCCCTGTTGGCATTGTGCCTAGTCAGCACTGTCCAAGAGAGGGCCAAGATAAAGGCATGGTGAACTGATGTGTCTGCATTGAAATCCAGACGGCAAACAAACCTTATTCTTTCATCTTTCGACCAAAGGAATGCTTAAATGCGTTTTGCTATACCTTCCTAATTTACTTCACAAAGGGTTAACTGTAGCTTGAATGACACATAGTATGTACCCCTCAAGCCTTGGGATATCAATAGACGGTTTTCTCATGAAATAGGTTATCACACTTTTTAACAAATGGCAAACGCTCTACACCATTCATTTTGGATTCAATGCTTGCCAGGTCCAGCATACAATCTTCCAAACTTGGATGCAATTAAAATGGTTTAAACTACCTAAACACCCAGTGGGGAGAATGCCACTGCTGTAATTAGTTGGCGAGTGAGAATGAAAAGGTCTGCCCACTAGAGATTAGGATAGTTCACTGTTATTATTATTATTATTATTATTATTATTATTATTATTATTATTATTATTATTATTAATAATAATAATAATAATAATAATAATAATAATAATAATAATAATATATTCGCATTTATATAGCGCTATGAACCCTCCGGCATCTGGGCGCTGCTTATTATTACCCACGGTGTGTGTTCATTATTATTATTATTATTATTATTAAATTCTAGATTTGGTTGATCGACCACGGGCAGTATATATTAACCTTTCATAATGGCTGCTCCTTCTTTTAGTCAATCTATATCTGCCATGCTCTCTAAAGGCATGCATCTATTATGAATAGCAGGGACAGGGGCGCAGACAAAAGACAGACCTTGTTTTGTTTAAATTACAATTGTTCTAATTTTTGGCTATGCATCGCCTAACTGACACCAAAAACAGGTATTTATGGAGCCACTTTGTGATTCCAAGCAGAATTTACACCAGGTGCAATTTCTGGTGTAATTGTGCCTGATTCAGTAAGAAAACACTCTTATTCCGAAATAAAATGCTAGTTTTACATCCGCAGTTTAATTTTCATCTAGCGGAATTCAATGTGGAACCAAATTTGACTTCTACACTTTGAAAGGGCATTTTCTTACACAAATAAACATGTTTCCCTCATACGCCTTCACTAACTCCATCCATGGTCCACGCTAGGCGAAGGACCCTAGGGTAAGGACAGTTCTGTGGAAGCAGCACCAGATGGTGTCTGCCAGTGTCAGCAGGGGAAGCAGGAAGCTAGCAGCCACTAACCTGCTATGACTGACCAGGTAAGGGATAAAGGGGGTCAGCACTCACTGCACCTCTCCTAACTGATCCCACCCCCTTCTAACCTCTGTCACCTACTGCACAACCCATAGGCTTCTAGGGAAATTGCATGGTTTATCCTCCCACTGCATTACACATATGCTTTCTTGGAAAGGTCATGGTTTAGCCCCCCACTGAAAGGAGGATAGCACAGGGGCAACACACTGATCCTGGAAGCAAGACCACGCAGAGCAACAGAGGTTCTATTCCCAAATCCACGCTTAGAAACCAAACTCAGGTATGATATTAGTCGTGTTACAAACAAACAATTAAATAAATAAATTGTTGCTGTGTTTGAAAACTAGGCCTTTTCCCTCTCCTCTTTTAAAGGAATGCTCAATCTGGGTGTTCTGCATTGCTGCTCTGTTTGAAAATGAGGCATTTTGCCCTCTTTTTAGGAAAGTTGATTCTGGTTTGCTTTGTGATAACTGTGGGACTGCTAACTGTGCCTCATTTGGTTTATCCCACTTCCCTGCCCCCCCTCCCTGTTGGGAGTTTCTGCATACTGTTGCGTGTATTTACCTGCCCTGTCTGTGTATTCCCTACTGTGTGACCCCCCGTACTCCTCTGTGCATCCTTTGCAGCGTTGGCTGTGCGTACCTCCTCTCTCTTCACTCCATATTGTTTCCCCTATCTTTTCCAACTGCTGCTTTATCTCTTATCCTGTCCCTCTCACTAGGTCTGGGAGGAAGAAGCTCAAGAAGGACATCCTGGTCTCCAACCCAGGCCTCCCTATCGGTGATACATTCCCTCTCCAGACCTATGGACCTCTCATACGGTTTTTGCTCTCTCTCTTTCCTCCTCTCCCATCAATGGTGGCATTTTTTGGCCCCAGTGCACTCCTCTAAGACCTTCATTAATGTCTATCTGAATGGCACCGTCTTTGTCCAGGGCCCTCAGCCCAATCTCCTCCTTTTCAATAGCTGTCTCCCATGTCTTATCAACGTCCTTCCTTCTCTTAGTACGACTACTACCAGCACCTATCTTACTCCTCCGCCACCTCCTTCTTCCACCACCTCTCTGGCACCATCCACATCCTCTCAGTCTATTCTACGATCTCCTTCTTCCTCATCTGGCCACTCTGGACCCCTCTACCACCTCCACAGGGCGTACCGCAAGCCTTTACTATTCCACAAAGTCTTTCAAATGTGTCAACCTGCTCCACTTTGATACTCTCAACTATTGCTCTGCTGTCAAACACTCCTCTGAGATCTGCCACCTCCTTGTAGAATTAGACCTGTATGTCCTCACTCTCACCAAGCCACCTCTGTCATAAGTTGTGACACTCTCCTCCCAGGTGGCTACAAGATCCTCTCCGAACCCATGACCAACCGTCCCAGAGATGGAGTAGCTCTGATCTTTCCCGAGTGGATCCCTGCTCCTGTCATTCCAATGCAGGCCTACTCATCTTTTGAATGCCTTGTATGAAGGCATTCTATCTCTCCGGGCCATTCTCTGACTGTGGCCACCATCTACAGGCCACCAGGTCGCCCTCTTCATCTATAGGCTGACCTCTCCTCTTCTCTTTGCCTTTACCTCTGAATTTATCCTTGGAAACCTCAACATCCACCTGGATGATTCTAATCCCTCCTCAGGGCTCTTCTGCAATCTCTGCAATACTTTCTCTCTCACTAGTTTACCCTCTGGCTCAACACACCTTGGATGTTCTCATCTCCTCAGACATCCCCCTCTCTAATCCTCTCACCACTCTTCCCTCTTGGACTGGCCACTTTCTGCTCTCCTCCCACCTGCAGATCTCTGTCCCCCAGGTGAAGCCGACCCAAGCATTGCCACCTACCTTCTCGGTCATCCAGCCCATGACGTGCGCGTCAGTGGAGGCCATTGCCGCTACTTTCTCTCCTCCTCCTATGACTGCGGCTGACTCACACTCTGGCACAGCCCTCTCTTACCTGCACCTTTCTATCTCTAACACTCTGTATGTCATTGCCCCTGTCATAAGAATACGCCTGAAGCCTACCTCCAAGTGCAACTCCTGGTATGACTCTGACCTCGCCACCATGTAACACAAGGGTAGGGTGGCTGAGAGGAAGTGGAGTGCAAGGCAATACATGCTCTCCGTCCTGTCCAAGAAGAGAGCCCACATCCATGTCCGCATCTCTGCGGCCTCAAACAACATGGCTGAACTTTTCACTTCACCACTTCCCTCTACCTCTCTCAGCCCCCGTCTGGCTGCCTCTCCCCCTCCTGCTCCTTTCTCCTCTTTCTCTCCAATCACACCTGATGATGTTTCCAGACAAGTCCGATCTATGAAAGTGTTGTTCAAGCAGGTCCTCTCCTGCTCCTCCAGAACCATCAAGGACTACATCGTCACCCTTGCTCCAGCCTTGGCCGTGGTCACCCTCGCTCCAGCCTGGGCCGATTTCTGCAATCACTCTTTGGTCACTGGAACTTCCAACTTCCCTTTAAAGCAATACCTCGTACACCCCCTCCTGAAAAACCCTCCGACGATCCTTCCTGTTCGGCAAGCTACTGCCCCATCTCTATCACTCCTTTGGTGGGCAAACTCTTGGAAAAGCTGGCCATGTCCCATCTTACTCTCCACACTGAATCTGTTGGTTGTCTCCATGACCATCAAACTGGCTTCAAAGCAGCCAGAGGGACAGAAACTGCTCTCTCAAACACCTGTGAAGATCTGTTCACTAATCTCAACTCTAGCCTTCCTCCTGTCCTCATCCTCCTTTATCTTTCCTCTGCTTTTGACACAGTCAATCATGCCATTCTTATCGATTGTCTCTGTGAGAACCTGGGCATCACAAATCAGACCCTGGCTTGGTTGACGTCCTCCCTCCTGGACGAACCCTCTCAGGTTCAACTTGGGTCCTTTCTCTCCACCACCTCTCTCTCCACACATGGTGTTCCCCAGTGTTCTAGCCTCTCACCCTGGCTTTTCAATGTCTACTTGGCCCCTTTGGCCCATCTACCTTATCCTATAACTTTCAGTGTTATAGGGTTGATACTCCGCTCTCCTTCAGGCTCCTCTCAGCCTCCTCTCAGCCTCCACTCCTCTCTTGCACATTCCTGACTACCTGCGATTCAGGAGAGGTTTGCCTCCAATGATTTCTGCCTTAATGCCAGTAAGACTGAGATCCTTCTCATTTGGACCCCTACTCCAGCTTTTCCTCTTTCACTCTGGCTGTGCTTCTTGGGCCGGCTTCCTACACCTTCCTGTGAGGCAAATATCCTTAGTGTCATCTTCAACTCTACTCTCTTCTTCTCTCCTCACATCACAGACCTCCCTAAGAAGTCCCAATACCAGCTGCACCTCCTTAGAGGTATTCTTCCTTTGCTCACTTTCCACAAGAAGTTCACTGTCTCTAGAGCCCTGGTTCTCTCTAGTTTGGACTACTGTAACAGCCTCTTTCTCAATCTGCCTTCCTCTCCTCTCCACCCTCTGCAATGAATCCAGAACAGTACTGTAAAACTAGTCCTTGGCCTCAAGCCCAGGGCTCATATCTCTCCAGCCCTAAAATCTCTCCACTGGTTCCCAGTGGCTGCAAGGATCAAGTTCAAGACCCTGTGCATGATCCACAAGGCTTTTTGATGCTGGGGCCCACACAACATCAAACTCTCTCTTCCAAAACATCTTCCGCCTCGAGCCCTTCGCTCAGCCACCTCCAACTCTCTGATTGTCAGACGCTTCTCCAGGCAGAGAGTGGGTGGTAGATCTCTCTCCTTCTCAGGTGCTTCCCTCTGGAATGTCCTCCCTGCCCCTCTCAATCATGAGCCAGACCACCTAAGGTTCTGGAAGCAGCTCAAGACCTTCCCTTTCACTTCTGATTTCTCTCTCTCACTCCCCTGCTGAACTACCTGTCTGCTGCGCTGACTAGTTGCCTGGCTAGGGTTACCCTCAGAATCTCAATGGGCACCAGGCTCCTCCATGACCAGTAGCCCCGGTTCTGCCTCCTATCTGTAACCCTATGGTCCCCTGCCTCCTTACACTTACCCAGAGCTATGCTGCCCTGGCTGCACTGCCCTTTTTCCTCCACCTGGCACTTCTCCTATCCCTCTCCCCCTGCACTTGCACAATCTGAATGACACAAGGCCTAGAAGATCGTTTGTTTTGTCCTAGAAAGACGTGTGTACAGGCGCGTTATAAATGACTCATCATCATCAACAGCGTCATCCCATGCACTTCTACCCATGAATTCCAACTTTCACACTTCAAACAGCAGACTTACACCATCCATGTGAGCTGTAATTCATGACACAACAGCTAGGTTTTGGCAGCTGCTGAAAAGCTTATTGAATTCCACCAAACTTACATCTTGGGGTGTGTCTATCATTCACACTTACACACATACCTGGCACATACTCAAAAGCCAGGCCACACCACGTGAAACACCCCAACACCCCCTCCAGGGGAGTTATGACAAAACGTACACACGGGAAGATCTGCCATGTAACTGCTGAGGATCTGCCATGGTATATACTTGGCAGTCAACTTTACACCTCTAATTAGGTGTGAACTGTTTTGATGAATCAGCGTAAATTAAGCTGGCATAGGTTATATAGTTTTCCAGGCATAAGTCATACCTGCACCAGTAAAAAAGCTTAGTGGTATCCTTATGTAGTTTAGAAAATTGCTAATTAAAAGTAAATAGTTTATATGTGTTCCTTTTGCATAGTTAAAACATTCTTAAAATATGTAAGTGATATATTACTATATGTTTCATTGTTACACACCTTCTAATGGTTCTAAAATAATGTTGTGTCCACAACCCTCGCCTCCCCAAGTTGAAAATGAAGGGCTTGGCAGTGTCTAGCTTGCAAGCACAAAGAACAAAGTGATGGCTGTGTAAGGAAATGTGGTGCAAAACAAAGGGAGGTCTGGGAATCTCTCTACCAGCACGAACACAGCCCCCCCCTTGTTTTGCATAAATTAACTTTGGGCCTAACCCTAAGTTACCAGGGCGATCCAGACGTGGACCCCTTGCTCACTGCTCTTAGAGAGGTGTAGCTTCACCTCATTGATGATGCCCAACAAGGGTGAAACATGTGTATGGGGTTGTTGTGGTACCCTTGTTCAGAGGAGAAATGCCTAGCATTTTGGTGCTGGACTGCCCCTGGGCAGGACAAATACTGATATGCGGGGAAATGTCTTCTCTGTGAAAAGAACAGTGACCTAAAGACGTTGTTGAGACTCGCCCAGGGGCCATCCACCCACAAACAAGTCAATGGGCTGTGTTTATGCTGGTAGAGAGTTTCCCAGACCCCCCCTTGTTTTGCATAAATTAACTTTGGGTCTAACCCTAAGTTACCAGGGCGATCCAGACGTGGACCCCTTGCTCACTGTTCTTAGAGAGGTGCAGCTTCACCTCACTGATGATGCCCAACAAGGCTGAAACACATGTATGGGGTTGCTGTGGTACTCTTGTTCAGAGGAGAATTGCCTAGCATTTCGGTGTTAGACTGCCCCTGGGCAGGACAAAAACTGATTTGTGGGGAAATTTCTTCTCTGTTAAAAGAACCGTGAGCTAAAGACTTGGTTGAGACTCTCCCAGGGGCCATCCACCCAAGAACAAGTCAATGGGCTGTGTTTGTGCTGGTAAAGAGTTTCCGAGACCCCCCCTTGTTTTGCATGAATTAACTTTGGGACTAACCCTAAGTTACCAGGGCAATCCAGACATGGCCCCCTTGCTCACTGTTCTTATAGAGGTGCAGCTTCACCTCACTGATGATGCCTAACAAAGCTGAAACATGTGTATGGGGTTGCTGTGGTACTCTTGTTCAGAAAAGAATTGCCTAGCATGTTGGTGCTGGACTGCCCCTGGGCAGGACAAAGACTGATATGCGGGGAAATGTCTTCTCTGTGAAAAGAACAGTGACCTAAAGACTTGGTTGAGAATCTCCCAGGGGCCATCCACCCAAGAACAAGTCAATGGGCTGTGTTTATGCTGGTAGAGAGTTTCCCAGACCCCCCCCTTGTTTTGCATAAATGAACTTTGGGTCTAACCCTAAGTTACCAGGGCGATCCAGACGTGGACCCCTTGCTCACTGTTCTTAGAGTGGCGCAGCTTCACCTCACTGATGATGCCCAACAAGGCTGAAACACGTGTATGGGATTGCTATGGTACTCTTGTTCAGAGGAGAATTGCCTAGCATTTCGGTGCTGGACTGCCCCTGGGCAGGACAAAGACTGATATGCGGGGAAATGTCTTCTCTGTGAAAAGAACAGTGACCTAAAGATGTGGTTGAGACTCGCCCAGGGGCCATCCACCCACGAACAAGTCAATTGGCTGTGTTTATGCTGGTAGAGAGTTTCCCAGACCCCCCCTTGTTTTGCATAAATTAACTTTGGGTCTAACCCTAAGTTACCAGGGCGATCCAGACGTGGACCCCTTGCTCACTGTTCTTAGAGTGGTGCAGCTTCACCTCACTGATGATGCCCAACAAGGCTGAAACACGTGTATGGGGTTGCTATGGTACTCTTGTTCAGAGGAGAATTGCCTAGCATTTTGGTGCTGGACTGCCCCTGGGCAGGACAAAGACTGATATGCGGGGAAATGTCTTCTCTGTGAAAAGAACAGTGAGCTAAAGACTTGGTTGAGACTCTCCCAGGGGCCATCCACCCAAGAACAAGTCAATGGGCTGTGTTCGTGCTGGTAGAGAGTTTCCCAGACCCCCCTTGTTTTGCATAAATTAACTTTGGGTCTAACGCTAAGTTACCAGGGTGATCCAGACGTGGACCCCTTGCTCACTGTTCTTAGAGAGGCGCAGCTTCACCTCACTGATGATGCCCAACAAGGTTGAAACACGTGTATGGGGTTGCTGTGGTACTCTTGTTCAGAGGAGAATTGCCTAGCATTTTGGTGCTGGACTGCCCATGGGCAGGACAAATGCGGGGAAATTTCTTCTCTGTGAAAAGAACAGTGAGCTAAAGACTTGGTTGAGACTCTCCCAAGGGCCATCCACCCAAGAACAAGTCAATGGGTTGTGTTTGTGCTGGTAGAGAGTTTCCCAGACCCGCCCTTGTTTTGAAGAAATGTGGTGTAGTTCCATCAGCTCCAATTCAATATTAACCCACTGACCTTTTCCTTGCATTTCGCAAAGCCAAGACAAACATTGACTCTCTCCCTCTACCGTCTATGCAGTGCTGTACACAGTGCACCCACAAACATATTGTACATTGCAGTCAAGCTACAATCAAAACACCGTTTTGTTGGTTTGTGATTCTGAAATTCAATAAAAAGATGACTGTTGGCTGAGTGTTGGCTATATGGCGATACTGCTAGTCTGCTGTTGTTGCCTGTCTCGAGTCCATCTGCAGTGACTGTTTTGTGAAGGCAGAGCTACCTCACTCACACTTGCCTCCCCCAATGTAGAGCTTCACAGAGTGTTGGCTGAGTTTTGGCTGTACGGGTAGCTGATCGACCCTCTCCCGTCAGCTGGCTGCCTACAAAGGACTTGCAGTCAAGGGATTTGGGTTGTTTGCCCACAACGGAATATTGCGGTGGAAACGACTGTAGCTAACTTGACCATTACGGTCAAACAACCCAAAGTAAATCCCCCCCAAACATACCCTTTAATTACATTTTGCTTTTGGTGGCACACCTTGTTGTGTGCCGCCGACTCCCTGTGACACCGGTTGCCTTCAATAACGTGCTTGGGAACTGGCACTGCTGGGTCCTTTCCTTTTTTTTTTCTTTCTTTATTCCCCTATGTGGGGGACCCCCGCAACCCTCAATCTGACAATGTTGAACATGGGCAGCGGAGGACACCCCTGCAACCACTGCTCCTCATGTTCAGTATTTTCGGATTCTCAATGCAAATGCCAAAAAAAGACTGTGGGCCTCATTACGACCCAGGCGGTAAGTTACCGCCTTGGCCGTGACTTTACCACCATGGCGTAAACTACGTTTACGCCATGGTGGTTGGCGGACTTACCGCCCCATTCCGACCTAGGCGGGGCGGTAAGTCCCCAATCCCCATTTACCCTTCCCCATTCCCATTTTTGCCCCATAGGGCATAATGGGAGTGGGGAAGGCGTTAATTATGCCACCGTAAATTACGGTGGCGTAATTAACTCCATGGTCCCTTAGCGCCATGGATTTTAACACCTGCTAAAAGCAGGTGTTAAAAGCACCATGGCGCTAGGGGACCTCGTAATTGGCGGTAAGGGGTCGGCGCAGCTAACGCTGGCGTTAACCCCTTACCGCCAGGGTCGTAATGAGGCCCTGTATCCATTCCTACGAATGGTACCAGTCTTTTTGTGTCTTTTGTACCATTCGTACAAATGGCTACTGTCTTTTTGGACGTTTCCGCAGTCAAGCACGGCTGTTACTGCAGCAAGACCTATGAATCCCTTGACGACTGTGCCCAGCTCCTCTACGACCCAGGCGGTAAGTTACCGCCTGGGTCGTACCCTTACCACCATGGTGTAAACTATGTTTACACCATGGTGGATGGCGGATTTACCGCCCCATTCCAAGGTGAGTGGGGCGGTAAATCCCCATTTCCCATTTTACCCTTCCCCATTCCCATTTTTGCCCCATAGGGCATAATGGGAGTGGGGAAGGCGCTAATTACGCCACTGTAAATTACGGTGGCGTAATTAGCACCAAGGTCCCTTAGCGCCATGGATTTTAACGCCTGCAAAAAGCAGAGACAGCGGAAGAATTGGCCAGTTCCTTGCAGATTTTGAAGAGTTCAGCCGAGTTGTTAGATGCCGCAGAGACGCAGGCTTGGATGTGAGCTCTCTCCTATGTGTGGACAGTGAACCGTATTGCCTTTGGAGCAGGCGGCAGGCCAGTTTGTCAGAGGATTTACATTAAGCACGCTGTTTCCTCTCAACCACCCTGCACTTGCGTTTAAGGTTGATGAGGTCAGAGTCGGACCAGGAGTTGCACTTGACTTTGGCTTCAGGCGGATCCTCAAGACAAGGGCAAGAACATCGAGAGTATCAGATATAGCAGAGTGGAGCATGGAAAGGGCTGTGTCAGGTTATGAGTCAGCCAATGGTGGAGTGGGGTGAGAAAGTGGCGGCGAAAGCCTCAACTGACATGCGCTTTATGGGTAGGATGATCAAGAAGGTGGGTTGCAGTGATGGAGTTGGCTTGGCCTGAGGGGAAGAGAAGGTGAGCTGGGAGGAAAGGAGAAAGGGATCACTCCAGGAGAGAGGAGTGGTAAGAAGGATAGAAAGGGGATGGTCTGAGGAGATCAGAACATCCAGATTTTGCTTGCAGAGTGAGTCTGGCCAGAGGGGAGAATAGAGAGTGAGAGAGAGTCACAAAGGTCACCGAAGAGTCCAGAGGAAGGACAGGAAGCATCCAGGTGGATGTTGAAGTCTCCAAGAAGGAGGAGTTGAGTGGTCGAGACTAGGAGGGAAGAGGTGAGGTCCACCCACTCAGAGAGGAAGGAGGAGATATGACCAGATCGCCGGTAGATAGTAGCCACAGTAAGGGAATGGCTAGGGGAGAGAGCGAGCCTGCAGATGAGGCATTCTAAAGAGGTGTAGGCCTGCGTAGGAATGACAGAGGCAGGAATCCACTCAGGGAAGATCAGGGCTACATCCCCTCTGGAACGGTTGGACCTGGGTGCGGGTAGGATCTTGTACCCGTCAGGGAGGAGAGTGTTAAAGCTTGTGACCGTGCTAGCCGTGAACCATGTCTCGGTGAGACCGAGGACATCGAGGCCAAGATCCTGAAGAAGGCGGCAGATGTCAGAGGAATGTTTGACAGCTGAGCCAGAGTTAAGTGTGGCAATATGGAGAAGGTTGCCGTCCTTGAAAGACTTCCGCGGAGGGGTACAAATCCGAGGTAAGCCCTGTGGAGGTGTAGAAGAAGCCTGATGGGGGGGCAGAAAGGGAAGGAGCCGAGGGCAAGGTAGCCAAGGAGGAGGCAGCAGAGGGAGGCGAGGAAGCCGTGGAGGGGGGGAGAGGGAACAGCAGGAGAGAAAATTGATGAGGCGTGGGAAGCGTCTATCAAAGAGGTGAAGGTTGGACTGAGGGCCTTGGACCAAGACGGTACCATTCACATAAACATTAATGATGACCTTAGAGGAGTGGAAGGAGGGCGGGAGGGCCTCCCACCGGGTGCCACCGTTAATGAGAGAAGAAGAGAAACAAGAGAGTACAGAGACCATATATAGGGTCCATAGGTCTAGTGAGGGAACGACAAAGAAGATGTCGGTGAAGGTTTGCCTGGAGGAGGCACTGGTATAGGTATCAGCGATAGGGAGGCCTGGGTTGGAGACCATGATGTCCTTTTTAAACTTCTTCCTATCAGATTTAGTGAGGAGAGCAGGATAGTCGAGAGAGAAGTAGTTAGACAAAATAGGAGAGACAGAGAGCACCATAGAGTAGGTAGTGAGAGGAGAGAAGAGGAAGGGAGAGCACTAGGGAAGGATACAGGGCAGGGTGCAAGCAGACGAGACAGAGAGCGGCGAGACAAGTTGAAACAATTGGACAAGACGACAGACACTCAGATTTAAAGGAAATCACAATGCAATTTTAAATACTTCACAATGCAGTTCTGAAAAAGGAGAAAAACCCACCTAAGTTTGAGAGTCCCGAATACAGGGAAAAGGAACTAGGTTTCGCAATGCAATTTTAAATACTTTCACAATACAATTTTAAAACAGGAGAAAAGCACACCTAAGTCTGAGAGTCCTGAATAGAGGGAAAAGGCCTAGGTTTCATAATGCAATTTTAAAACAGGAGAAACACAACTAAGTTTGAGAGTTTGCTAAATGGTCAAGTTAGCTTGGTAGAGTGAGGTTCAGAACCTAACCAGGACCCCTCTTACCTGGCACAGTCGCAGATGGTTGACGGCTGGCAACTGGCTTCCCCTGCTGATACCTGCAATCACTGGCTGGAGCCGCCTCAGTTAGAGCCGCCCTTTGCCTTGAGGCCCTTAGCCACAGGGGGTGCTGGGCAGAGGGCTGCCCTGGGGAGGTCAGTGAGGACCAGCAAGAGGCCAATCAGAGTGGGGGGTAGGGGGCGGGAAGGGAGGCAGGAGGAGGGAGGAAGCAGGAAGAGGGAAGTGGGAGGGATCGGCAAAGGAAACAGTGGCAAGCACGGGGCACGGGGCTCAGAAAAGGCCCAGGTGAAAGTGTCCAAGGCCAGGAAGGGCTTCAATGGCCAACACTCACCTGCCTCGCTAGCAGCAACAAGAGGAGAGCAGGGAGTGTGCCCACTGATACAGCTGACACACAAAAGGCCAGGAGGCCATTACAGCGGGGATGGGAAGGGAGGCGGGAAGAAGCAGGAAGAGGGACTACTCAAGTTTCAGTTTGCAGCCACAGGTGAAGGCACCTAAATTGCAAAATTGTCTAAAACTAATCAGACAAAGAAAACAAAAAAACATGTCCAAACTTTGAAACATCAAACATGTATACTTTGTAAGAAATTAAAAACCTGTCCCAGCAGGAGCCACTACAGCTATGACATCTATCTCCAGCTGTGGACCCAGATATACACATTCTGATCGAAAATCAGACGAAGTTACAAGAATGTCACCTCGAAGAGGGGATGAGCCAGATCACCTGAAACATGTGGAAGATATATTGTGACAGCTTTCAACATACAAGGAAGACTCTGATGAATATCTAAAAATTGAAGACAGCGATGAAGATGCTACCCTGGCAACTGCAAATCAAGAGCAGCAATAGGCTTTATGCTGATCTGACTGCACAAACTATGCTCCTATATGCTCCTATTATTATGTCTCCATTCCTCACACCGGCCGAAAGACGAGCAAAAACATCTATCTCAGCGTTCAGACCTTTGTATCGTTCAACTTTGATGGAACGGACGATTAGACAGTCAAGACAAGAGACTCCAACCTCTAAATCAACTAGGAAAGCCACTAAAGTGAGTGGCAGCAACCGGAGCCCCATACATTCCCATGACCTCCAGCGACCCTTCCCCGGATCACATGCTAGGAAATATGAAAACCACCCAGTAATCCTAGAGCATGTTTTGGGAGCTAAGAACGGCCTGATCTTAAACCGATCGAATATTATGGTTCTACTCCATCATGTCCCAAAGCTTAGAGTGATACATTTGAATGACATTAAGATTGTAGATTTCCTGAATGAGGAAGAAAACTTGCACATGGCCTCTGCCTCTTTTTATTCCTTGCTTATGGATGCACAAGACGATCTTCACCCCCTAGGATTTGATTTAAAAGAAGTCGAGCCAATTGTTTGTACTTTCTCCCCCATAGTTGTACCAACGGATAAACAGACAGCCGACTGATCGTCGAAGTACCATCTCAAGATCGAACCGCACAGAACACTGTCATAATCCATCCAGTCTGAGCGCGAACCAATTGGGAAAATAAATGTATGCATAATGGCCAAGAATCCTTTAAAATCCCCATTAAAGGAGCAAAAATCGTATCAGAATCTAGAAGTTTAACACATAATCATCTGGATGAACATGTTGTATTGAATAAGGGTCAGTCTTGTGATTGTCTGGCTAGAGCATTGATCTCCAGTGAACATGATAGGATCCAGAAGACCGAAGAACCACTGACCCTAAACATCAATTCCTGGAATACTTTGTCCATCTCTTCCAGGGCCTTCCTCTTGTGGTAGCTAACCTTGGGATTGTATGTATTCAAGAACCACGGCTCCTTGAATTCCCCTTCCTGGAAGGCTTTTCAATGTACCACAATAAAGCTATAAAAAGGCATAGCTTGCAGACCTTCTGCTGGTTTATTGACATTTATGAAAATCATCTTACAACTGGAGGTTAATCGTGTGATCCTCCCAAATCCATACATCCAGATCATAATTATTAGACTTCATGATCAGCCTAATAATAACTCAGACCATCTGGTGATCTCCAATCTCTATTGGAATCCCATGTGTTCAGAATCACCACAATCTGTTGATACTGTGATGGCTTGGATTGACGAAATAAACTCTACCATAAATGAACCATTGTTGATAATCTGTGGCAATTTGAACATTGACTGCTTAAAATGAAGCCAGCAAAATGCAGCCCAAAATCCAAGAGACTCCGATACCAACAATGGTCAGAGGAAACTGAAACTAGGCATATTTTGATGTTGAATGAGTGAGAACGTGCTAGGAGATCTCAAAGCTGCCAAAACCTGGCATAATGGAGACCAATGTTCCACCCTCGCTGTGCTCCTCCTTTGTTGCATTCTAATAGGTTTTCCTCATCCTGAACCTTTCTGCCTGGCTGAGACACTGCACGTGCATCCCAACAGTTCCCAGAGGGTGACATATTCCCAGGTCACCAGGAGTTTCAGGAACAACAGTGTTGGTTAACTAGGCAAGGATAGGTATGTGCTGGAGCGACTGAAGGATCCACAATATTCCTTCTCTGGGGCCTGCGTGATGGAAATGGTGGTGTTGCAAAGCTTCCATGGTCACCACAGTAGCATCCTCAAGACATTCTGGCACATAATGCATGTGGATATTGTATCCAGGGGCTGTAATTGAGTGGGTTCTCTTTTAGATGGCAAATAAAATACTAGTTGCAAAGGAGTTTATATTAATTGACTGTAAATCATTGTGCCATCTTTCATTGGCAACACCAAATACTTGATCATTAGTATTTGCCTAGAAAAAGTCTGAAATGTCTCCATAGATAGGAGGTGGAGAATATGTACATTTGGTGAACATTTCTGCGTCAGATTTCAATAGCCAGACCAAATACTAATTTTTAGCTGTTGCAGGAAAACAATCGTATATTTCTTGGTAGGCAGGAGGAAGAGATTATATTCAGGGGCTGTTAATCAGTGGGCCAGCCTGCATTGGCTTGATCACATCCTTGTTAATGAAACTTGTAGAGAAAAAAGCGTATTATTCGTGGTAGGCCGGAGAATATAATCAGTGGCTCTAACTGAATATGTTGGTTTTATTTGTAGTACCAAATAATAGTTGCAGATAAAAAGTCATACATACTTGTTAAGGAGGAGGAAGTTGTGTGTGGTTACTGTAAATCACTGTGCCATCTATAAGTGGCCAGACAAAAATTGTTATTAGTAGTTCAAAAAGTCTTACATTTCTTGGTAGGCAAGAGAAGAGTATTCATAGTGTTTGCACCACATCCTGTTGTATTTTAGTTGTAATACCAATTAGTAAATTAATACATAAACCCTTAGATTTCTTGGTAAACAGTTCGAGATTATATTCAGGGTCTGTACACCATTGTGTTAGTTTTCAGTTTCCAGGCTAAACACTAGTTGTTAGTAGTTACACAGAAAATATTTAACAATTGTTGGTAGGCAGGAGCGGATAATATGTAGTGGCTGTGCCTAAGTGTGTTCCCGCTTAGTTGCCATACCAAATACTTATTACAGAGAAATGTTTTTCGTAGACAGGAAGATATTTTATTCGGTGGTTCTGAGTCTGCAATGTGCAATCTTCTTGTGGCCCCTGAAAAGTGACCATTTGTAGTGGCAGCAAGTCTGGAGTATTTAGATGGTCCAGGGGGAGAGGATGACATGTGGAGGTGGTTCTGCCCATTGCCTCTGAGGCATGAGTTACTCAGTGTGCCTACTAAGGAGGGGCACACCTTAAATTGCTCAACTTAAATACTGATTTGAGTCTTTGAAGAAAAGGTTTGAAATCGCCTAAGCCATTTGAGCCTGCATTGAGATGGCTCTCAAGTCAAATCGAGCTTAATCTGTTAATGAACGATAAAGCTCGAAATGGCCTGATCCTGTTCGAGCTATAGCATTCTATGGCTAGAAAATTGGGTTAAAATACTTTAAAAATCCACTCGGATTTTAAGAAAGCATTGGACAGAAAAGAAAACCACACAAATAAGACGCACCTTTTGGCGGATATCGCTGGAAGACTGAATATTAAGTCCCATATTTGGTTTGAGCTGGGCAGAGGTTAATTCTGCCAAACTGATAATCTATCTCTGGAGTGAGATAGGGCATGCTGCAAGAAATGAAAGCTTAACAGAGTTTATTAATCTAAGACAACAGAGCGGTCTAACCTCATTTCTATGAACATAACCAATGATAGAGCTGGGGAAGCCCGTTTGGGCCCAGCACAGTTAAAGACCAGGGCTCTGGCCTGACCCTCCTCTCAGGTCAGTTCCTGCCCAAACCAGCAGCCAACCACAAGCCCCACCAACGGCCCACTCACCCCCTCCTTTCCACCCAAAAAGATCTGGAAAAGAAAACGTGCTCACGCGACTGCCTGACTTTGGTATGGCCGCCTCACTTCCGATTCCACCGCAGCCACTCTTTGATTCATCTGAGACAGGAAGGAAAGGGGCAATTCCTGCTTTGAGGACTGCAGTGGCTGGCAGGCCAGAAAATCTAAAGGTAAGTGAGCACAAAAAAGGCAGCTTATTGCCCCTTTTGTGCCCCCGTGACCATCCCACCTCCAACGCCCTTGTCCTTCTCCTCCTCCTCTTCATTTCAAAAATATATAATTGCCAATGTTCTGTGCACCCCCAAGAGCCATGATCCTCTTGTCCCTGCCCCAGCCTCCCCCTCAGGCATGCCATTCCAAATTAAAAGTGTATTCCCTACCCCTGCCTTCCCCCTAAATCTCCATTGGCGCTATCCTTATATTTTCACCCAGTGCCTTAATACCCTTTTGCCCAAGTCCTGTTTAATTGCCTCTCAACACTTTAGCCCCTTTTTTATCCCAGTCCTGTTCAGCCCATTTCGTTGCCCCCACCCCATCAGCTTATTGTGTTGCCCCCAGTCCGTTTAACCCCTTTTGTCCCCCTCAGTCCTATGTAGCTTATTTTGTTGTTCCTCAACCTATTTAGCCCCTTTTCTTACCCAAGTCCGTTTTAGCCCCTGTTTTTACAAAGCCCGTCTTTCTGCCCACTTTTGCCCCTTTTCAGTCCCCAGTTCATGTTTGCCTCTTTTGTAGTCCCTTTAGTCCTTTTGTAACATCCCCCACTTGTTTAGCTCCCTTTTTCCCTGCCAACCCAGGCCCCTCCCCTGTTTCCTGTGGCCATTTCCCAAACTCGGCTCATGCTTGGCCCTAAGAGCTAGGCCAGACCCCCAGACTCAGCCCTGACTGGGACCTACCCATACATTCCCTGGCTCTCCCTGGTCTACCCAATAATGCTGAAATTGATTAACAGTGCCTAGAAAAGAGCTGAGAAGATTTAGTTGTGAATGTCTGGGATTGGCTGGAAGATTCTCAGGCTTTCATGGGGAAAGCCTCTGTCAGAATGAAAGATAATGGGCCTCATTACGACCCTGGTAGTAGAGTGATAATGGCACCGGTAGTGCTGCCGGCGCCGTTATCAATCTACCGCCACATTACTAGTTCTGCTTGCGGGGCCGCTCTGTACGCCTGGCCGGACAAGATGTGCAGAGCGGCACCCGCTAGCAGAACAGGATGGTAGCAACGGTCCCGTTATTAACGGGACCGTTGTTACCATCCTCCCCATTCTCATTGAGCCTATGGGGGCTCAAATGGGAATGGGGACGTGCCGGGTCCCGCGAATGGGAATTACCGGGCCCGCAAAGGTCAGAATGGTCCAGTAATTCCCATTTTTCGGGACCCGGACCCGAGTTGGGGATAGCCATGCCGGTAAAAACGGCATGGTTACCTCCAAACTCGTAATGAGTGATAAGGTGTGAAGGAGAGCTGTTAATCTATAAAGCACTGTGTTAAATGGCAAGACATTGGCCCTCATTACTGTTTTGCCGGTTTCGCGTTGGTATTTCCGGCAAGATACCAGCAAAAATGCCTTGCCGTATCTGCCAACCTATATCCTGGTATTACTGGGATATGACGGGCAGTAGAGACACCAGTAAGTTCCCATACCATGGAGTCCAATAGGTCTCCATGTGATGGGATTTCCGGAATTACCGGCTCCGGGTAGCACCAGTGATTCTGGCATGTATTTGCCGGTAGGGGCCTGCCGGTCAATCACTGCGCCCACCGGCAAACTTGTGTTTCCCAGGTTTGGAACAAATGAAGCGGACAAAATTACTATCATTTTTCCCGGACCGGGGAACTCATAATGAGCCTGATTGTCGCATCTTGTTGAAAGCAAGTGCTGAAAGCTCCACGAGGTGGCGTCGGTGTCAAGAGAATGAGTTTGTTCTTGTTTAGTTTAAAAGCTGGCACGCTCTACATCACGAAGTGTGATGCGCTTCACTGCTGTGTGCTTTTTTGTTTTGTTTGCTTCTTAAAGCAATTGTTTCCTCAGACAAAAGTATTTCAGTCTAATCGCTCTTTGTAAACGTATTGAACACTTTCGTGTCAGGGGCCCTTATCATGCCAGCGTGCCCAGTAAGCAGCAGTTTTAACCATGAGCAACCCATCGTATACAGAAGTAAGAGTAACTGTTTCAATTATTCTCCAGTAAATTAATCATATATATTAAGAGACTTTTGCACACCCCTTACATGTCAAGCCTAATTCGTCAATTAAAGAACAATGGTGCTTAATGGACTGTGTTTTTCTGGGACTGGGACAGTTTGTGAGACCGTGTTTTTTGCATATACAGGACTGATCACCCATACAAGAATGAATGAAAAATATACTGTGCCACTCTCCGATGAAGATTTCACTAAAAGCGATACAGGGTCCAAGGATATTTGCTTATGTCATTTTACAACTAGGACTCTTTGCAAACAAACTTAATAATACAAGTTATGTTCTTGCTGTGTTGCAAAGACAATGGCCTTCATTACGAGTCTGTTGGTAACCTGCCGGTGCTACCGGCGGGTTACCGGCAGACTTGCCTTACCATTACCAGAACCCGATATCCCAGTGTTACTGGGATATTATGGGTGCTGGCAACGGTGGTAAGTTCCCATTCCATGGAGTCCAACAGGACTCCATGAAATGGGTTTGCCCCTATCACTGGCACAGGTAGTAACAGCGTTGGTGATAAGGGCAATTCCTTGCTGGTAGGGGCCTCACCTCCCGGCAGGTCATGTCTTCCGGTAGCTCACTGCCCCTACCAGCAAACTTGGAGTAAGCCAGTCCGTGAACAATGCATGATCCGGTTGTACTGGCCGCTTTACGGGCAAAATTGCCAGACCGGCATACTCTTAATGAGGGCCAATGTTCTTTTAATTTACAAAAAGCCAATCGTGAAAATACATATTTCACCAGTCAGATGTCAGACCTCGCTCCTTATCAAGACTCATTATCTCAGCCAATTCTACCAAATACCGGCATCCGTCACTTGAGACTTTGCTCATACTCAGGTAACGCAGCAGCAGGTGGCACTAACACCTAACGCCTACTCTGGCAACGCTCCATTAGACCTTCAAGCTACAGAGGTAAGTGTCATATGAATAGGCTAACGTGGTTATGTTACCAGGCTTTTATGCTGTGCTAAATCGCCACTGTAGTGGTCTCAGATCGCCTGGAAAATAGCATAGTGTGTTCCTGCCAGGGACATCCAGAACTTAGCCTGTGAAGGAAAGAGAGTAAGGAGAAGGTAATAGGATGGGAACGAGGCTTTAGAAACCACAGATCCTGGAAGAGGTTGATGTCGAAGAGATGAAGGAAGGTTTTGTGACAGCTTGAGTATGAGTATGTCCACTCAGTGGACTATAGATCGGGATTGACAAAGCAAGGTATATTCTAACATGTATGAAGTCAAATGGAGTCGTATGAGCGCCAGTTTAAAAAACCAATGCAGCATGTCCAACACATAATGTTGGGTGTGTGATGACCTTGATATGGTCCACCGCTGCCAAATTGAATTCTGTCACAAAACCTTCCAGCAACCCTTCGACATGAACATCTCCCAATATCTGTGGTTTCTAAAGCCTCGTTCCCATCCTACTGCCTTCTCCTTACTCTCTTTCCTATAATACCAATACATTAATTCCACTTGGCACACTTTTGAATAACAACTCAGGCACTGCCAAGAGTGGAGGCTAGGTGCGGCCTGGTCAAGAGCAGGCTGCACGAAAGTTGAATGAAGTTGGAGAGAAGATGGAACGACAGGCTACTTTGGCGTTTAGGATATGTTACAAGTCTGTTGTTACTCATAAGTGTGAGAAGCTCTTCTCATGAGGAAATGCCATTGTTCGAGCCTCAGGACCTCAGCTTCTACTGGCACAGCAAAAGGTCTATGTCAGCCCTAACTGTCATGTTACATTCTCTACCCTAGGTGCTCATGGATGGTGCATGGAACGGGAGCTAATGATTTCGTTTTAAATGTCTGACTAGTCTCAATAGCTTTTAAACATCATGAAAGACGTAAATAGAAAGTAACAAGGCAGCAACACAAAAATAATGCATGCAAATCCAGAGAACCTTTTCAGTTACTGATAGTGCCGCTAGAACACGTAACTAAACCTGTGCCACCAAAGGGCCTCATCACGAGTTGGGTGGTAACCCTTAAATACGGCTGTAACGCTATTACCGGTGCATTTACGGGTTGGCCCAATCACGAGTATGGCCACATTCACTTCCAGCTGTGAGCTGGAGGTGAATACACCGGCGGAGAGAGGGCATTTTCAGCGCTATTAGCTAAAAGTGCGTCCCACCCACATTGGGTCTACGGGACCCAATGGGGAATGGGGATTTACCACCTTACCGCTACTTGTGATCCAGAGCTAATAGCATCAGATTGACTAGTGGTAACACTATTTGCATTGGCGCAATTACTGCTGGGATACTGCTAACCTCGTGATGAGGCCCATGTCTGGCTATTTATGTATATTTTTGTATTATTAATTATATGTTGTTTGTATCTCTCAACATAATATTAAACAACATACATGTTAACTTATGTTAATCAATTTAATAGCATTACAATCACTCCTACTGTAAATGTTTTCCAACCTTAACATTATTAAACTGTTCATATTTCTCTCACTAAGCGTACTGCTAATTTCTTCCACTAGTAACATGGATGCATTTATTTGCCCGTCCAAACACTGAATCATTCAAGTTTAGGTGTGGTCATTCCTTTTACTTATTTTTTATAACACCCAATACCTCCATTCCCTCAAACAGGTTTATTTCTGATTCAACGGTAGCACAATTGCTGGGAGAAACAAAGAACAAGGAGAACATGATCTCCCCGCACAGCTCTTTTTAAAAAACGAAATAAAAACCCTGTCCGAGGGAGGTACTCTCTAACATTTCAGAATGCCAAGCACCTGCAAATATTCGCAGCCTTCCAAATCTTGAAGGTCTAACGGTTATGAATAGGTGTGGCTGCCTTCTGAAAGAATTCCCCAAGTTCTGTATACCAACATATGAGAGGCACAGACCTACCAAACCTTCATAGTTGTAGGACACACCTGCCTATGTACCCTATTTTCATATCCTTTCTCAATACACAAGGTGGGGATTCCATTATACACATTCCATTGGCCAAGATTTAGACATTGGGTTCACAAAAAATCTGTCATAATAACCAAGTTAACAGTGTTCTCAATTAGGGGGTAGGGTCTCCTCATAGAGGCAAGACTCTGGTAGGAATGAAGAACATCTAAGCAAGGGCACATGCTAATGAGTTTGATTAATCTATCAGTTTTATTTGATAGCCAAGCACCAAAATCGATCCTCTGGGAAGGAATATGTACAGGCATGTTTAGCCAACTTTCAAATACCTTTCATTGGAATCTAAGTGCCTGCTAGAAAATAAGTCACATTGTAGAAGGTCCTGATGGCAGCTTGCTAAACTGGCTAGGCCAGATGAGCTTCTGTTTTAATTAGGAAATTCATGTGGAACGGTTCTGTCTCTAATTTTGACATTTAGTTCGTTGAGATGTCTACAGTGTCACTAATACCTCAATCTTGATTAACAGCCAATATTTCTTCAATTCATTAAGTATTAGAGTTAATGAAGGGTAGAGTACAGTTGGAGTGTGGGGGCTGTATACCTACAACTATTTTAAGCATTGGTGATAAGATGTTTGCCAAGGTTCTGGCTAATCAACTAAATACGTGCATTTGAGAAGTTATTCATCCAGATCACAGGGTTTTCCATGGCAGAAGATTAAATATCAGGTGTCATACATTTAATGGTGGTCAGTGTTGATATTGCAAACCCGAATAAATTGCCTCTGACTGATATCCTAATGTAGGCTAAACAAACAAAAAAAAAATACATTTTCATGTGGTTTTGTGGTGATTTCTTCGGTCTTTCATGGAGTCTTTTGGGTTTAGACACACATTTATATGATAGGATATGGCTTTTATAACGTGCCTGTACACAAGTACCCCTGCACTTTTTCAAACTGATAATGACAGTTTGCTTTATTATACTCTTACCCAGCCAATACCTTCACAAAATGCACCAGGAATTGTTATGCTCTGTCAAAGTTATTGTTTAATTTATATAGTGAACCACTTGTTCAAGCCTTTAGATTTCACAATTTATTTTTACATTCTATTACAGAATTTGATGATTATGTTATCTCTTTAAGCAGATGATTTTGCTTTAAGTATGCTGAACTTTGAGTAAGTAAACATATTAATATGTCAGCTAAAAGAAGAATGTTTTAATATCGGGGTATTGAATTAATACTATCAATAACTAAGCAGATCTTGGAATAGCCCCGGTTATCGGACGACTTTCTCATATGCCAGATATGTGGGTGTTAAACTATATACCATATTAACTATGTTCAAAGGATGATGGAGATATACATTTGGAAGGAATTGGCATGAACAATACAGGAACAAATACACTGAAGGAAATTTCTATTTGCTCCTAAACTTATTTTTTTATTTGATTACTTACCTATACATGCCCCATTAAAAGTGTTAGTTAAATTGCAAAACTTGGTTAAAAACTTTATTTGGGAGAAGTCCATTTTTATTTGTTGGAAAACTCAACTAAGGCAATCAGGAAAGGCGGAGGGTGGGTAATTGCTCTGAATTTTTGATATTATGATTGAGTTGCATATTTTAAAAATATTAGGTTATTACTTAAAAGCTGAAACTACAAATCAAAGTCTATTACGATGTACATGAGTTTTCCCAAATATTATTGATGTCTCCGTCCTTACGTTTGGCCACCCAAGGTTCTACAAATAAGTTTGGATCAAGAGTTTAGTTTTACTTTATTTTCAAGGGCCTGAATTAACAAAAGAACACTGGCATCTCCTATTTGAATAATAATTTGCCCACATGGACTAATTTGGTATGTTTTGAACAATAACTTTGAAATGTATTTTATGTATCACTTTTAAGCAAATGGAGTCTGCGGTTAAGGATATCTGATATGCACCTGTAAACAAAATTCACTAGAACAATTGCAATCACGTGATGGCCCCAAAATGTGTACATTATAAATTCACAATTCAAGAATTTCATGCAAACAAATGTGGTTGGGAATTTGGAGGAGAGAAATGCCCTTTTGTTAAGGTCAAGACAATTGTGAGTCCAGTGAACATGAGAAGGCAACATGTTCTTACTCTGCTCTTCTCAAGGTACTACCCAAATAAACATATGAGGTTGGATGAGGGAGAAGTCAATAACATTCATATGTTTGGGGTATGTTAAGAGTTGACCAGATTCTGTAGCCCTGTGAGTAGGTTTTTGCACAAATGTCTTTGGTGAACAATTAAGGCATGTCATTGTTTAATAATTGTTGGTATAAATTAGCTTGAAAATTACATCAGTCTTTATGGGTCCGGCAGTAACCATGCCGGTTTTACTGGCGGTTTGCTGCCGGACCTGTAAATATTTACCGGCTCCTGACTACAACCCCGGCAGCCCGGAAAGTTAGGCGCCGGTAAATTGTAAGTCCCCATTCCCATATGGGAGTGGAGACAACGGAAGCACCAGCACTGTTGCTAACAGTGCCAGTGTTTCCATGGCGGTCTGCCTACCGTGGCCACTGTGCCTGGCATAGTCAGACCTTTTGTGCATGGCGGCTCTGGCAGGCAGACCTGTAGTATGCTGGGCCAGAAACAACAGTGCCAACACCGTTGTGTCTGGACCGGTAGGCTCATAATGAGCCCCAAAGTTTTATATATATATATATATATATATATATATATATATATATATATATATATATTAGGTTATGTTGGTTGCTTTTCACATTACTTGATTGTCTTGCGGATAAACCAACGTTCTTTGAGGATGGGCTAAAAAAAAGATTGACAGGCCGATTCATGGAATTAATGTGCGCTGAAATTTTCGGCGCAAGTGTGCGAAAGCGTGCGAATCGCATTGCCAGTGCGAAAATCGCAGCGAAACCCGCGCACAGCGATTCATGGAAGTCTGTGCGCGAGGAAATCCCAGGAGGTGCGTCAAAATACTGCGTGGCGCACGCTGGCGCACACGTCTTCAAACCGCGTTCGCTAAGCAAACAGCGAAAGCGCACATAGCGTGGCGCACCTAACAAAAGTAGGCGTAACACGGGGCGTGACACGCGGAATGGGGAACAACGCGTGAAAATGAGGGCGTCCGGGGAAAGTACAGGAGTGCGCGGAACGCGCACACGCTCGCCGACAACACGTATTCATGGAATCGAATAGGGCAAACCAGCGCACGGGCAAAGACGCGCACAGGCCTAAACACGTCCGCCACACGAAGGCAGGCGGTAGCATCCCTGCGCATGAAAGAAATGTGCGCCAAAATGTGCGCTAACAAAAAGGACGTATATACAGCCATGATGAATGTCTCATACTGTGGCCCTCTAGGACAAATGACGTGCAAAGGGGTACGCGACAAACACTGACACCCGCTGTGTGAAAAATAGCGTGTGCGTGTATTTCGGGGGTGTGCGGGAAGTTTCACACGCGATAGGCCTTGGGCGAGCGGGGAACGTGTATTTCAGGGGTTCGCGTGAAGTTTCACACGTGATAGGCCTTGGGCGAGCGGGGTACGTGTATTTCAGGGGTTCGCGTGAAGTTTCACACGCGATTGGCCTTGGGCGAGCGGGGTACGTGTAAATCTGGGGTGCGCAGGAAGTTTCACACGCGATTGGCCTGGGTACGTGTATTTCAGGGGTGCGCGGGAAGTTTCACACACGATTGGTCTTGGGCGAGCGGGGTACGTGTAAATCTGGGGTGCGCAGGAAGTTTCACACGCGATTGGCCTGGGTACGTGTATTTCAGGGGTGCGCGGGAAGTTTCACACGCAATTTTGTTGTCAGAGCGAAGAACGTGTATTTCGGGGGTGCGCGGGGAGTCCTACACATGAATTGGCAGTGTGGGTTCCCCCAGGTGTCCCCTCTACCCCCTCCACGACCCCTGCAGGCAGCCAACACCACAGGGGACTATGATATCGCGTACGTGTGCTGACGCGCTTACGCGCTAAGGGCCTTTCCTCGATTTACACACTGACGTGCAAGATTTTCACGTGCCAAATCACTCCGAAATCGCATGTGGAATTTCCCGCGCACCCCAGTAATACTGGTATCCTGCTGTACTCGCGTGTTGAACTTCCCTGCAACTCAGAAATACACTTACCCTGCTGAAATCACGTGTGGAACTTCCCGCGCACCCCAGTAATACACGTTCCCAGCTCGCCGTTTGCTGTTTGGCAGCCCTGTATACTGGTCCAGGGTTAGCGCAGCCCTTTGCGATGAATTGGGAATTTTGATGGCTTTTCCTTGCGCAAGGGCGTTCTTGGGGGCGTAACTGGCTCTGCAGCAGGGTCGCTGCGCCACTCTGCGCCACGGCTGGTTTTGGAGGCTGAAATCCATGAATACGCTGTGCGCGGATATCGATTTTAGCGCACGCGGCTGGCGCAGACATTCGCACGCGCACACTGTGTGCCAGCCGCGTGCGCCACTTTTGTGCAAAATTCTATGAATTACCCTGTAAAACTCTGGGCTTTGTATGTTAAAGTGATGGAAATGAGAGATTGGATGGGGAATCATTTAAAATTCTGGGAGCTCGTGACTACATATGTATTGTAAAAGTTGGTGGAAATAAAATTTAACAATACATGTATACATGTGGTACTTTTAACAATGACGATAAAGAGAATTAGATTGTTTTAGTACATTTAGTACATAAGAAGTTTATAGTTGGTTCTTTTTTGTATTTTGTACTAATCCATCCAAATTGGTCAAAGTGCTGCTTTTTCACACGTGAGAAAAAAATGCAATATATGTTGTTAAGGGAGTAGGATAAACCCTTGCATAAGTGGTGGATAGGCGCTTATTTCACAGTGCAGGGATGCAAGGTGGAGGTAACAAAAGAGCAACCCTTTCTTTTCTTTTTCTACCTGGGAGATAATACCTCCCACAACCCTCCAGAAAACTGTGTAAGTGGTCAAACATGGTAGGACCTCTCCTGGAAGATCTCACAATCATGATGGTTCTGCTGTCAGCAAAATGCCCGTGATCATTTGCTCTCTGGGTCTGAAAGAAGTGTGTACACAGGCATGCTGACATACCACTACCATACTCCAACACACTGGAGAATTGGTAAATGCGAAATCATTTACTTCAAAATGTTCTCCAGCCTCCAACTTGTGGAGAATGTGACCCTACATTCGGTGAAAAAACCATGAATTGTTTACAGAGCTAAAATATCACCGGACAAAAGTCATTTAAAAAGTAAAAGCCAAACTAATTCCCACGGAAGTCTATTTTGGCCTGTACACCCACCAGTAGATTAGAAAAAACATGTTCTGGGATGCTAGTGACCAATCACAGCCATGGCAAGGTATGTCTCAAAGGGAGGCTCCACCAGGGCTCCTATGCATGTGGCAGAAGAGGGAAGAGGCCGCTTGCAGGCACTGAACTCTTCTTCAAGCAGATTTACTGGTAAAACAATGAATAACAGTATAGCACCCAGTAACCTATTTCAGAGACTAACAAGGTCACTGGGAGGTTACCCCTCTGTATAGCCTGTGGAATGGATTACTACCACTATGAGCACCCCCGATTACCAAAGAGGTAACCCGGGAAGTTAATGAAGAAAATCGTATTTTCATTCAAAGAAGGGGACACACGCTGCAGCACCACCTCCAAAATCAGGTAGGTAGGGATAGGGAGTTCGGGGGGTGAGATTAGTAAAGGGGAAAGGGTGGGTGGGTGTTGAGAAGATGGCAGAGCGGGCGGGGGAAACAGCCATCAGGTTCCATGGAACGCGGGCTGAGATCAGGAGTATCAGCCCACAAACCAAGGAACCAGATTGGCTGCGCCCCCGCCACATGTGATAATTGAAACTGAAAACTCTATAAGACCAGCTTAACTCCTTGTTTTCGGGCTCTGCAAATGGGAACATCCTTTAGCGAGAGCGTTCCATCAATACTGAGGTTGTCAGGAGGTTCACTCCCCCCAAATTCTGCATTGTTTCGGAATCCACAAGTGGCTTAATGCTGGCTAATTGGGTCCAAAAGGGTCAGAGTAACTCATAATTCCTGAGACTGAGACGGACACTTGAACGTCTGCTCTCTGTGGATGCACAATTTTGGGATAACAATGTGGTGATGATAAAAAGTGAGTAGGAGGAGTGTGTGTTGTAATGTAATTGACTGCTTATGGAGTGTGAGGTTGTGAACACTCAATTTGGAATGTTATATGCAATGTTAGTTCTGATTACAGGCACAGCAGTTGGAGCTGATCGTGCTGTGAAGAAGCTTTGCTGGGGGTCTGTTATATTTCTGTCTTAATAAATATAGTACCAAAGCGTCCTGGTGTTTCGGAGCAGCATTCATAACAAATGGCGATGAGAATCTGAACCTGTGGACCCCATGCGTCCTCTTGCAGTCTACGCTATGTATCTGGGTGAAGTCGGAAAGGATTCCGTACATGATCTGCTCCGCCTTGTTACTGCTCCGCCTTGTTACTGCACCGCCTTGTTACTGCTCCGCCTTGTTACTGCACCGCCTTGTTACTGCACCGCCTTGTTAAGGCGTTGATTCGGACGAGCATGGAGGGCAGCATTATTGAAACATTGAACTGTGCCCCAAGTAAGTATGATTGGTATGCGCTCGAGCGGCTATCCGTAACAGTCCCACAAATAGACTCACTCTCTAAAATGCATCAAAAGTGCTGCTGCGACACCGCCATTTTATGTGCCTGCCCATTAAAGATGGAACCAAAAGCACGTGCATGCTCGTTTAAGACCATAACATTGCCTGACCCCACAGACGCATAACCATCAAGCATGCGCAAAGCCATGTTGGAACGAGCAGTCATAATATTAGCTCGCACTGAAAGACGCATACTGGTACTGCTGGAAAAGATATAAACTGCTACTACCTACCGTAGAGTTTATATGTTCCACGTAAATTGGATACTTTCCAGTAAAATTAAAATAAAAGGAAAGACATCCAATAAAGACATATATTTGGCCACACAAACGCTAAAAAGTGGAAAATGGCAATGCCTGGTGTAACTGGCCATCCAGTATTTGTGGCTTCGACGGGCCCTGTAAAAGTGAAGTGGACTCAATGGAAAAAAGGTTGTATGCACTGTATCAAAGCAGCTTGTGCAAATGTGTAGGCTACTAATAGGAAGCTCTCTCTGATTATGCATTTTCTGGGCTATGAAGACTCACGATTATATGACACCCTGCCTCCACTGGTTGCTAAAGGTGGGGGTGATGGTGCAAATGGACTGGATATACTCTTCGGAAGCTGGATCTTCATTTCCATCCCAAGACAAGCACCATTTTAGGGCGGTACAATTTTGGGGTACGTATTACAGGAATAGGCTGAGAGTGTTGAAGAATATGTGAGAGCTTTACATCATCTGGCTTTATCATGAAAATGTAAAGAGTCATTTGATGAACACATACGGCATCAATACTTGATACATTGTAATAACAATATGATGAGACGAGCTGTAGTTAAAAGAAGACGTTTTCTTGGAGGAAGTTTTGTACATTGTGAAGAGAGTGGAACATTCTTTGGCTTGTGTTGACAAATTGACTGAAAATGAGAGTGGAGAGTGAAAAGTGGAGGTATTAAATGTTGTTGATGGCAAGCAGAAGAAGAAAGGGAAAGAGAAGAGTGTATCTAAAGGAAAGGGAGATACCAAGAATAACTGTGCTAAAGGAGAAAAGACAGAAGATCGATTATGTTTTTGCTGTGCCAATAATGTAAACTTTGCTGGGTCAGTGTCATGTCCTGGTCGACAAGTTGTTTGTGCCAAGTGCAAGAGAAGAGGACATTTTGCCAACTGTTGCAAAAATGTCTAATTTAATCAAAAGAAGGTTTTATATGTGGCTGAGGAGGAGCCTCAAGGATCATCTGAAGACAAACAAAGATGCCACTTTGAGAGCATTACTGTCAATGTGATTCATGGTGTGGATGAAGAAGCGTGAGCATCCATATGCGGTACTAGGTGTGAATGGCAAAGAGATATCCATGATGGCTGACTTTGGGAAAAAAATGTCTCTGATGTCGCAAATGGTGTTTGAACAAAATATTGGTGGGGATTTGAGGAATTTGATTGATCCAGGTGTAAAAACTGGAGGGTACAATCAAGATAAGACTGATCTTATGGCTTATTTTGGTGCAGATTTTAAATTTAAATGAAGGACCGCACAAAGCAAAGTTTATGTGACAAAGAAAGGTGCAGCTCTTTTGGGCTGGTGTGATCAAAAAAGGTTACAAATAAGGTTGGATCCAAATATTTCTGACCAAGTTCTACATGTGGGTTCTTCGGTGTGCGATGAGTTTAGAAATGTGTTAAAAAAGATTGGGACAATGTATGAGGTAAGAGACACCAAATTATATTACAGATGGGGAGTCTACCGGTGACAGCTAAGCTACATCCGGTGCCAATGGCTTTGAAATGTGGTGTGAAGAGTGAACTTGAAAATTGCCTTTGAATGGGTATTATTGAAAGGGCTGGTGGAGTTGAGTAGACATATCCTTTGGTTGTAGTAAAAAAGTCATCTGGTGATTTCAGATTGTGTGTTGATCTCCACAAATTGAATAATTGTGTTGTGGCGGATAGGCATCCCATGCCGAATAAGGGGTAAATGTTGGCCATGATTGGTCATGGGAGAGTGTTTTCAAAGTTAGACATGGCTTCAGCATACCATCAAATAGAGCTTGAGGAGGGGTGCAGAAAACTTAAAGCATGAAGGAGTGTTCCAATTTTGAAGATGCCTTTCGGTTTTGTTTCAGCATCATCTCTATTCCAGAAAGTGATGGATAGGCTTTTTAGAGGGATGAAGGGTGTGTTTTGCTTTGACGATGACATGTTGGTCTCTGGTGAGTCAGAGAGTGAGCATGATATGATTTTGGATCATGTGTTAAAGGTTTTGGAATCAAGAGGGGTAACTCTGAGAGAGGAGAAGTGTATCTTTAAAGAAAACAAGGTGGAATACTTGGGCCATGAGGTATCCGTGAATGGAGTGAAGCAAAAAGGTAGTATGGTGGATGCTATAAAGTATGTAGAAAGACTCAAGTCGAAAGGTGAATTTTGGGGCATGATAGAATTCTATCAGAAATGTGTAAAGAAGTATGTGGAAAAAGCCTTTGAGATGAGGAAATTGCTGAAGAAAGGTGAGGCATTTAATTGGAGTGAAAAATGTGATAGGGAATTGTTTGCAATAAAAGAAGAAATTGATCTATTTAAACCTTTGAGAAGTTTTGATACACATAGAATGAGTGTAATTATTGTGGATATAAGTGATAATGGTATTGGTGCAGTTCTATTGCAGGTAGGAAATGGTACCAATGTGGAGATTAGTGTTCATGCTTTGAAAGTGTTGAGAGGTTCTGAAAAGGATTATTCTGTGTTGGAAAAAAGAAGCATTGGCGTGCCACTGGGCTGTAGAGAAGTGTACACATGTTGTGTGGGGGACAGAGTTTATCATAAGGACAGATCATAAACCACTTAAGAATATTTTTGATTTTAATTGTTTGGATGAAGTAACCAAACATGTGGCAAGTTGGGTGACTAGGATGCTGAGTCACAAATTTAAAATGCAAGTTATAACAGGCAAAGAGAAGATAATGGCTGAGTGTTTATCGAGAATGGCCAATCCTCTGGAGGATGAAAAGGAGGTGGATATTTCAGAAAGGCTTTTTGTGAATCATGAGGGCATTGTAAGCAAAGAGTAATGGATAGAAGCCATGAAGAGTGATGAGGTGTTGTTGCAT
Source organism: Ambystoma mexicanum (assembly GCF_040938575.1). NCBI lineage: Eukaryota > Metazoa > Chordata > Amphibia > Caudata > Ambystomatidae > Ambystoma > Ambystoma mexicanum. The sequence goes on from NC_090925.1 coordinate 273,482,455, forward strand.
GTAAAATGTTATGTTGATTCTATGTGGCATATGAAAAATGAATTGCAGCAGGGAGAGAGGCTGTATTGGGAGGTCCGTGAAGTGGTAAGTGTGGTTGGCGATATTTTATTTCGATGGGAACGTGCTGTTGTTCCTGAGTTGATTAGGAAATAACATTTTTGATTAAGTCCATGGTGGGCATGTGGCAGTGTCACAGACAAAAGCTATACTGAGGAGTAAATATTGGTGGGCTGGATTTGACAGGGATGTGAAAAAGAGGTTAGCTGTGTGCATTGAGTGTGTCAAGGTTGGTAAAGGTGAGATGGTGAAGGAGCAACCAGTAGTGAAAACTGGTGTTCGCAACAAAGTGTGGGATGATTTAGTGATTGATATTTTGGGCCCTGTGGATCTGGAGGTGGACGAGGTAAATATGTGATAGTTCTGGCTGACTTGTTATGGTGGTGGACGGAGTTCAAGATAGTTAGTGAGATTGGTGGAGAGAGTATTGTTGATTTTATTCAAGATGTGTTTGCAAGAGAAGGTATGTAGAGAAGTGTTTAAAGGATAATGGTACACAGTTTACAGGAAGGTGTTTTGTTGAGTATGTGAGGAGATGTGGAATTAAACACAATCGGTCAGCTTTGTACCATCCTGATGGAAATGGGACGGTGGAGAGGGTGAATAGGTGTGTCTGTGTTAGGGAGAATTCTCCAAAATGGCTAATGTCCCTTACCTACTGAGTCCCTCAGCAGCTTTGATGGATTTCTAGGATTTATTTCTTTCACCTGGTAAGAGTGTGAGCCTTTTTTTCCACTCTTACATGTGTTTTGCTTTGTGTGTTTAACATGTTTGTGTTCATAGACTGTGGAGCCTCACCTACTCCATAGGCATCATCTTTTTACTGTGTGTTACACGGCACCTTCAGTGCAGTAACACAGGGTTGTCTTTTTCAGACTTCCCACTCTGACTCCATTTTCTGGGACTGACTACTGTCTCCAAGAACATGTAAAGTTGCCATTGACTTTATTAGTCCTTTTTAATCCACAGACCCAGTATAAACTATCTTACATAGAGCACTGGAAAGAGTTACTAGTGATCCGTTTTTTTCTGTCTCTCATGGAACATTGTTTTGTTCCCTTTTCATTAAGACTTGGCTGGTGGCAGTGCTAACTACCCAATTTTTCGTACCACGGTTATTTTAAATAGCCCTGGTATTGTTTTATTTTAAATAGCCCTGGTATTGTTTTAGTCTATCTTGGTAGCCTCGAACTTAAACCCACTGGACCATATTTGTTTTAATCTGGTAACGGCTGGGTTTATTCGACATTTCTTTTTGTAAAAGTCTTTCTCGTGATTTTCTCTGCGCGCCAAACCAGGTTTTGTTCGTTTGTTCGCGTCCTTTTGCTGGCTTATGCACAGATGCCCTCCTTAGGCACCTGAAAGGCTGTGTAGGAAGGATATGAGGCAGGGGTTTCAGGACCCCTGCCATGGGTTCCCTTGGTAACCCAGGTTGCACTCCTGTTTGATTGGCTAGGTGACTGTCCCGCTAGGACAGCCACCCTGCTGTGTGATTGACAGCCGGGCTGTGTGAATGGGGGAAAACTGCACAAAAAGCAGATCTCTGGGGCTGGAAAGGCAGAGTCGCCACTGGATTGAGAGAACTAAAGAGAAGCTGACAGAAGAGGACTTCTACCACGACTGAACCTCCCGGTGAAGCCCTGCTGTGGGTCTGAATCTCCAAACTTCGATTACAGGGAAGATCTGCAAGGAATCTTCTCCCCATGAGCTGGTGGGAACAACCAGATCGCCAAAATGCAAGCCATGCCTCCCTCCTCTGGTCTAATTTGCTGTGTACAGCTACAGTGTGGCTGGATAGCCAGGAAGGTCGGACCCTGCTTGGCTTTTAAGGAGCGCACCTTTTTTTGTGTGGCTTTGCTCTGCTGTTGGTTCCTTCCCTGGGCAATGCAGGACCCTCCAGTCTTTCTACTTCATGTCAGTCTGACAGTCACTTCAGGAACCATGGGCCTGCAGGACCTGCCAAGAACGTCCGCCTCAGCTACAGCCTCTTCTCCATTTAAGGTACTGTTCCACATCCGGTTGTTCGTTTCGTCCAGCCGCGGTGAAAGTGTGTGAAATCTTTTGCCAATCCGAGGGCTTGTCCTTCCCTATTCTTTAAAGTAACTTTTCGCCTGACCAACTTCGTTCTGAACTCTTGGCAAAGACTTAACCACAAACTACCCTGAACTGTGTGATCTTGAGCAAAAGACTTTGACCCATTGACTTTGGCCCTAGCCTCTTGATTTGATCTCCTCATGGCAGTTCCTTTTTCTAGATTGCCCTGTTGACTTACCTGTTGGTGCTGCTCAACTTTTGTCTAACTTTGTCTTTCCCTCCCTTTTAAATTGCTGGAGTGCCATTTTGATCACACTTCATTTTGAGCCTAACGTGTCCAGAATCTATTGGGTGGTGTGTGGTGTATTAAGATTGTGATTTCTAAACTGCTTGATAATAGTGAAATGTTTAATAACTGATGTGTAAAGAAATGTATATTCTTTTACTCAGAAACCTTCAGTCAGTGTTTGTTTGAATCATAGTAATTGCAGTCCTTTGTGTAAATATTGATACTGCTCACTTTACTCTTGAGATAAGTCTGGCTGCTCAGCCATCGCTACCACTTTACTATGTAGTGCAGGCTTGTACCAAAGGTGAATTTGTACTGTCACGTGTAGTCTTAATTGTGTGTGGTGTTACCAAAGGGTACTGCATATAATTCTGCCTAACAATCTGCTGGCTGGTGTGTGTGGGAAGGACAAGGTGGCCATTCAGGAGAGGTTATAAGCATTGGGCATGTCACCACATGTGGCCACGAGTGTGAGTCCCTTTGAGTTGATGAGGGGACGCAAGTCAAATACACAAGTGTGTCCTACATGGCTCGGGAGGGCGAGAGAGTCAGATTGTGTGGTTGGTGAGTTGAGGAGGAAATTGAAGAAAAGGAAAGAGATGTGGGTGATGAGGGAGAATGTGAGGCAGGGAAAGAAGGAGTTGAGAGTGGAATGAGGTGATTGGGTGAGGATTTAGAAAGAATGTTGAAAAAGAAGGGAGATTTATTATATTCTGATCCCATACAGGTGGTGGCCGCTCTGAAGGGTGCAGTCAGGGTGAGTGGTGGTCAGGTTTGGAATAAGAATATGATTGCAGTGGTGAAGAGAGGGTTTTATTAAGTTAGTGGAAGGAGATGTGATGTGTTGTCTTTAACTGCTTATGGACTGTGAGATTGTGAGCACTTCATATAGAATGTTATATGCAATGTAAGTTCTGAATCCAGGCACAGTAATTGGAGTTGATCGTGGTGTGAAGAAGCTGTGCTGGGGGTCCGTTATATATATGTCTTAATAAATATAGTACCAAAACGTCCTGGTGTGTCGGAGCAGCATTCATAACAGTGTCATATAAAAATGTGTGTGGAGACCGAAGCTTTGATGGTTAATCGCAAGGTCACAAATTGATAGTCCGATAAAAGGGTCTTGGATTGAGATGGAGTTTAAAGCTGCATGAATAATCCACTGTCAGCATGAACAGAGCATGACACCGAGGAATTTGTTCATGGTTAAAATGTATAATTTAGTCATGCCTACTGAGAGGTCAAACAGAATATTCAAATAAAAACGAATTAGAAATGTGCACAATGGGGAATGTTGCAAGAGGCTTGCACAGAAATGATATGATATGGCATTTATAACACACCCATACACAAGTGTTTCAAGGCGCAACGAGGCAAGTGAGGGGGGACAAAGGGAAGACAGACAACAATCTTACTAGGCCAGGTGACTTTGAGATCACACAAGTGCAGGGGAGGGGAAAAGTGCAAGGGTATAGGAGAGGGGGCAGTGCAGTACATGGGATCACACAGTAAACAAAATAAACACAAATACATAAAATATGTGAGGCCAGCTGGTGGCAAGTGCAAGGGTAAGTGCAGACATCAAGTGTCAAGTGCTGTTAGGGGACTGTAGGGATACAGAAACAGACCTCAAGTGCAAGGGTTGCCAGGGGTCAGTCAGTGCAGGAGTGCAACAGGTGGGGAGGGGACCTGGGCCCTAAATCAGAGGGTAGCCGGATGAACAGTGCAGTTTCAATTTCAACCAGGAGTTCAGCACGGGGGAGGAAGAGAGAAAGCAGACGCAAAGAGGAAGGTCTTGAGGTGCTACCGGAACCGGAGATGGTTCTCCTCATGTTTCAGAGAGGCAGGGAGGCTTTTCCAGAGGGTGACCCCAGCCGAGGAAAGAAATCTACCACCAACTCGTTGCTTGGAGAACCGACTGACCCTGAGGGAGTTGGAGGCAGAGGAGCGAAGTGCTCGAGAAGGAAGATATTTAGGAAGAGAGAGTTGTAGGTATCGAGGCCCCAAGCCCCACACGGCCTTGTGGACAATGCAGAGGGTTTTGAACTTAATCCTCGCAGCCACTGGGAGTCAGTGCAGAGATTTCAGTCCTGGAGAGATACGATCCCTGGGCTTGTGACCAAGGGCAAGTTTCCTAGTCCTGTTTTGGATGAGTTGCAGAGGACGGAGAGTAGAAGCAGCCAGATTTAGAAAGGGGATGGTGCAGTAGTCCAGCCTAGAGAGAACCTGAGCTCTGGAGACACTGAGCTTCTGGGGGAAGGAGTTGAAAGGAGGTGCAGTTGGTATTATGACTTCTTAGAAACGTCAGAGGGGGGGGGGGGGGGGGGGGGGGGGGGGGGGGGGGGGTGTGTGTGTGTGTGTGTGTGTGTGTGTGTGTGTGTGTGTGTGTGTGTGTGTGTGTGTGTGTGTGTGTGTGTGTGTGTGTGTGTGTGTGTGTGTGTGTGTGTGTGTGTGTGTGTGTGTGTGTGTGTGTGTGTGTGTGTGTGTGTGTGTGTGTGTGTGTGTGTGTGTGTGTGTGTGTGTGTGTGTGTGTGTGTGTGTGTGTGTGTGTGTGTGTGTGTGTGTGTGTGTGTGTGTGTGTGTGTGTGTGTGTGTGTGTGTGTGTGTGTGGTGATGTCAGAGGGTCTGGGCTCTGTGGAATGTGTATGCCTCTAAGCTCTACTGTTCTACAAATAAATGTACTTATCTACCTGTTGTCTTCTTCTACGTACCTTCCTACTGTTGTACAGACCCTGAACATGTAGCAGACAGGACAATAACGCTGTAATGTAACTTACCTGCTGGGAGTCCCTCTTTCATTATTTCACTGGCAACAAGATTGACGATCAAAGGTACAGGATCCAAACGTGAGGGCTGCTGAAGGGCTGCAGCACAGCACCGTCATTGCCCTACACCCAGAAGGCAAAGTAAGTGCCAGCCGGCCAGAGGATTTTTCTAGCCATGGAGAACGAGGCATGTGCAGAGCGCCAGCATTACAATCAGCACAAGAGAAAGCCTGGACCTCCAGCAACGCGTAGTGTTGTTCATGTTAAAACAGAAAGTAAAATTAGCGAGTGGGCCACTGACACTGGCTGAGGTCCGGGCCCAATGGCAAAGGCCCCTGGACCTCTTCCCGCCAGTGCTTTGTCCTCGCAGCCGGCGCTCATCTTAAAGCCGGGTGCCTGAGGCAGAGCGCAGGTTCGCCAAGATGATATACATGGAGGAGGGAGCAAGCCGACCCTCCCGGACCACTTCTGTTACATTAATGGTGACATCACAGTAGGAGCGGACAGCATGCCCAAATCATGTGACCCGCCGTTGGGGAGCTTCGTTGACCAAGCTGATTTTGACAGGGGTTAAGTTGTGCAGTGAGCGGTAGGGTACGTGGGCCTGTACTTAGTTTATGTTTATGTTTATTGAGTTTATATAGTGCTTTACTCCAAAGCGCTTTACAGTATAACAACAAGGTACAATAATGAAAGAAGCATATTTACAAACATGAAACAAACCGGTGATACAGTATGTAGAACAATTCATTTAAAAGGAGAGGAAGAGGTGGGGGAGGGGAATGGAGGGAAGAGGAGGTAGGTAAGGAAGGTTGATCATTGTTGTCTATGTTGTGGCCTGGTGTACAGTAATAGAATTTATTTTTCCAGGGATGGTACTAGTATGTTATGTTAAAAGTCATTGTTGGTACTCCTGTTTTTAGTTTCAGGGTTGTGGCCTTACCCCTTTTAGGACTCCTTTAGGGTTCCCCTGTTTTATGATGTTATTCCATTTAAACTTTAGTTTGGGACGTTTATATTTTTAGGTGCGCGGTTTGTTTTCCTCTGCACCGGATAGCGTTGTCACAGAATATGCTATGGCAACATCGACATTAGAGTGTGAGGCGATATGGAATGTTTATCGCGGTATCAGTTGCACATTTTTGTTCACCGGCGGACAGTTCCTGCGTTTGTGTGTGTTTGTGTGTCGGTCTAGTGGTGCAGTGCGAGAGAGCGTCATGACATTGTCATGATGCCTCTCTAATAAAAGGGGCTCTGCTGGCACGCACACGGCAATGCATCAGAGCCCCAGGAAGTGGGAACTCGTGTCTGTGTGATTATTTGGGGTCTTCTTGCCGCGTGGTCGCGGCCTGGTTGGCGGCCTTGTCCCCAGGGCCTAGGCGGCAGCTGCTGGGGTGCCCCCCATCCTGGTAACTAACGCTCCGGTGATCCGGGCACTGCAGGGTGAACCCTGCCAGCAATCTGCTGCGTGAGCGCAGCATCTGAGTTCTGTGTCGGGTGCCCCCGACACAACCTGTGGCCTGCCCCGGAGACCGGAGGTGGGCCACCACATTGGTGGCGAGGGCAGTCTGGGCCCGCACACCATTGTGTGAGTTGCTGGAAGCCTGAAGTGTGTATTCCGGCGTCGGCCGCACGATTGGAGCAAGCACTGTCCGTGCCACACGTGGCCCAGGGACCTCGTGCGGGGCGAAGACATGGGTCTCCTGGTGCCTGCAAGTGGGCGTGGTGGTGACGAAGAGCTGTGGCATCGGCCACGTGAAGGGGAAAATGCTCCGGCACCGAACAAAGGAAGGGGGCGGAGCCAACACTCTGTCTGGCCCATGTGCAAGTGGAGTGGCAGTAAACGAAAGAGGACAGCGGTTCCCACACTCGGGCCACGGCGGTGAACAGCCCTGCCATCCTGCCTGGCCCCCACCCATCAAGCCCCAGGCCGCACGAGGGGAATAGAACTAATTTGGACATTTTAAAAAAAAAACAGTATACGGGCAGTGATTCTCGCCCGTAGTATGGTCTGGTAGGGGGCGCGGCCTCCTTATCATCAGATCCAGAAACAAAGGAAGGGGGCATGCTCCCCTGTAACCGGGCCTGCAGTGAGAATCCAGGGGGACACAGGTGGCAGTTGGCCAGCAGAGGAAGCCCAAGAACAATGGGCCAACACAAAAAGGAAGGGGGAGGGGAAAACAATGTTTGTTTTCTCCCTTCTACAACGGTGAGGGGAGACAGTGGAAGAAGGCCACCCTCCACAGTGGGGGGAAGGTGGGCCGTTAACCCCTCTGGGGTTTTCTACATCCGCCCCAAGTCCCAAGGGTAGCAGCTCCCCGGGGAGTACTTGTGCGCTTTTGGGGGACCTGAGCTCACGACGGTCAAGGGACAGTCGCTGTGTCTTCTTCACCAGGCACTTACCAACTGAAGGTAGTGGCTCCTCAAGGAGTGCGCGTGACCTTCACAAGACTTCCACAGGGGGGTCAAGCCACCTGAGGCCCATTGACTGAACACACCCTAAGACTCACCAGCAGTGCTCACATCGGGCATCCAGCGAAGCGTTCATCATGTCGGACGCGAGGGGGCATGGCGAGGACAGCACGCCCCACTACCTCACTTTGATGTGGTGGGTGCGCCTGCCAGTTTGGGACCTTGGTGGACAGCCTGGGTAGAGAACCTGGAGCTATACTTTGAGGCAGTGGAAATGAAGGACAAGGCCAAACGCCCAACCCTCCTGTACTCCGCTGGACTGGCAGTCCAGAGGCTGTTCAAGACACTGAGGCCCATGGATCAGTCATATGATGCGGCCATCGCAGCCCTGAAGGAGTATTTCTGGCCCATGGTCAACAGGGACTACGAACGGTTCAGGATGAGGTGCGCGAGGCAAGAGGAAGGGGAGAGCCTTGATGCCTTTCATGGGAAGCTGCGCAGCATTGCACTGTCCTGTGCCCTGGGAAATTTTGAGGAGGGCGATATCAGGGCGCAGATCATCTATGGCTGCAGTTCTTCGAAGCTGCGCAAGCAAGTCTTGAGGGACCCAGCGCTAACCCTCGAATGGATACTAGACCTTGGTCGTGCCCAGGAGCTGGCAGAGTTGCAGGCCTCAGTCATGGACACATCCAAACAACACCTCAAGCTGGAGGCCCCATGCAGCGGATCAAGCTGGGGGAGGTGTCAGCTGTCAGCAAGTGGCAAGGAGGAAAGCCGATGAGGAGGGGAAATTGGCCAAGGCGAGACCCTGGTGCTACAATATGCCATCAGTGCGGGTGGGATCTTCCACACCCGCAGGACTGCCCTTCTAAAGGACATATCTGTGGGAGGTGCGGGAAGGTGAATCACTTCGCACGGGTGTGCCTCGCCCCAACACCAGCCAGCATGGTGGGGACAGCGGGGAGAGTGAGTCGAAGGTGAGAAAGACCCCCAGACTGGCTTTGGTCGAAGTGTTAGAAGACCAAAGAAGAATGTCGTATGATGTGGGGGAGGAGGAAGATGAAGAAAATATATTCTTCTTGTTCTGCAGCAGCGCCAATGGCCAGTTCGAGCCTGGAATTTTCTGAGCTGGAACAGCCCGCTGTCGGGCCCTGTGGTGTGCGGACTGGAACACACCTGTTTGGTTGCAGTGTTTAAAGTTCAAGGTGTTGATTAGTTATTAGGTGTTGCTCGGACTGGAATTCACCTTATGTTTGCAGTGATTATGGAGGGTCAGAATGGGTGCACGAACTAGAATGCACCAAGTTATACCCAGTATATGGTTGCTATTTTGTAGTGGGGCTAGATTTTTCTTTTGTTATAATAAAGGAGGGATGTTGTGTGTGGGTCTAGTGGTTCAGTGCGAGAGAGCGTTATGACATCTCTCTAATAAAAGGGGCTCTGCTGGCACACATACGGCAGTGCAGCAGAACCCCAGGAAGCAGCAACTCGTGTCTGTGTGATTATTTGGGGTCTTCTTGCTGCGTGGTCGCGGCCTGCTTGGCGGCCTTGCCTGGGTGTCTCCAGGGCCTAGGCGGCAGCTGCTGGGGTTCCCCCCAGCCTGGTGACCAACACTCTGGTGATCCAGACATTGCAGGGTGAACCCTGCCAGCAATCAGCTGTGTGAGCGCAGCATCTGGGTACTGTGTCGGGTGCCCCCGACATGATCTGTGGCCCGCCCCGGAGACCGGAGGCGGACCACCACAGTTTGCATCATTGTATGGACATGAGGATGGGGGTTGCATAATTGGGAAATTGCATTATTGCATAAAAATATGTACTATATAAATATGTAGTATGAATTGTTTTAAACAGTCATACAGGTTTTGTTCTAACCTGCATTTGTATTATATGCAGTGCGTGTGGGTGAGGTGAGTGGTGATTTGGGCAAACTGACTGCATACAAAATGCGGTATGAGTTTGTCCTCATGTTATATGAGTTCTGGTTCCAACGCGCAAAGGTTATGTGTGCGTATGCGTGGGGTGAGATGAGTCGTGATTTTGGGTAACTGCTTACAAATATGCGATGTGAGTTTGTCATTATATGTCATATAAGTTCTTATTATTATGCACGGTGTGCAGTGCCCATTTATCTATCTCGAGAGGGTGAGTTTGGCCATGCCGAGATTCAAACCTGTGTTAGCAGGCTGTGCATGGATGTCGCTCTGCATGATTTTTGTCACGGTTTGGCACAAATGTGTGCTGTGTGTTTGGAGTTTAGATGTTAGGTGGTGTGTATTATGCTTTAAAGCCAAGATTACAATGGGCAAAGGTGTGCTGATTTGTGCAGCGTTGTAGGATATTTCCATTTTCAGAGAGGTAGTGTGCAGTGTTTTGCCATTGCGTTTTGGGTGTGTGGACATGCTTGGTGACATTTAGGGTAACAAGGTTAATAAATTGCTTCATTTTATGCACGTGGATATTCTGGGATAGGAGAGTCCACTTGAGTAATCATGATGTTCCCTATGTTGTTGCAGTTTTTTTTAAGTTTAGTGCCGAGGAGCTGTGTGTGGCTTGGTGTGTTGTCTTTTGCAGGAGGTTTGTTTAGATGGATGTCCTACGGGTTAGGGTTGTGTGTTGCTCTTAGTGAGCTGGTTAGTTTTCAGACGCGGCCGGACTGTGGTTGTGGGGAGCAGCCCAGGGTGGAAGGAGTTATTGTATTTTGCAGGAGTTGGAAGGTAGGTTAGTTTGCTCTCAGTTGAGTGGGGTGCGCTCGGCCATTTCAGGCCTGAGGCTCTGAGAAGGCTCTGCGATTGTGTTCCTGTCAGTTGTTTTGTGACACTGAAAGAATCGGAGACCGTAATCCACGTTGTTGGGCCTTTTGTTTTTCCATCCCTGTATTAGTAAGGAGGGAGTGATGTGGAAGCATGGGTTGACATAGGTCTGTGTGATTAGGAACACGCGGGCAGTACCATCACAGGAGTGGATAGAGGACTTTTTTGATCATTTGTAAACAAAAATTGGAGGCTGTCCATATAGGAGGCCAAAAGACAAAAATATATATATAGTGTGATAACAAAGCAAAGAGTGGAAAGATTGGTAGGAGTGAATCAGTATGAATGCTTGATGCAGATATTTGTTTGTTATGTTTGATTTTATATATTTCTATGAAATTTGGATATGTGAATAAAGGTTTTTAGAAATCAACAAATGGGACATTTATTGGTATTGGCAAATAAGTAAATGTTGTGAATAGCTATTCCCTGTTCTCTTGGTCCAATATTATATTATTGTTCATTCAGCTAGAAAGGATTTGATCCAAAGTGTCGCGTTGTTTGAGAAATTAAAGTATTTTGCGACAAAGTGTGTCGCGGTCTACAAGGTCGAACTCTGCAGATAAATCCAACAGCAGTAATGTAGCCATTTTTCTGGTGTCTCAGATAGTATGTAATTGGCTTTTCAAATCCATGAGAGCCGTTTCTGGACTATGGTTAGGACTGAACCCTGATTGTGTAGCCCCTAGTAGGTTATTTAGTTCGAGGTGGGTTTGTATTTGGTTATATGGTAGTTTGTCGATGATTTTAAGAAGGAAATTTGTTTGGTGTGTGGGATGCAAGATGAGATGCCTTGTCAACTTTTGGAAAGAAGGGGCTGGGAGTGGGGGCAAGGACTGTATATGTACAGTGACCAGATTTTCAAAATAAAAAAACTGGGACAGGCCTCCAACAGAAAAGTAGGACTACATTTTGGCAATGACTATTATGCAGTAGTATGTGGGCAGACATTTCATGTTCTCTAGTTTGTAATTTTATAACTTTGGCAGAAATCACATACCTTGGAATAGTAATCAATGGAATCTGAATTTGAAATACTATTTGTCCAACTTCAATTGATGCCATTAAAACATTATTGCATTGTAGTGAATTTTAAATGTGTCGTTGTACAATTCATTTAAGCTGCTATTTGAGGAGATGTGCAGATAGAGATCCACTCAGAGCATTAAAACAAAGTGCAAGTTCTTCTGATAGTTCCATGCAGGAGGGCGGGTGGGGTGGTAGGGTCACCTGATGTTTAGAGAGGCCTGGAATTTGCACAGGAGTGCCCCATAGAGCAATGCCAGTGCCACGGACTAGGCCACCACCCATAAGCCCACCATCTGAGTGACACTCAGGGAGGGGATGTAGGGGCATGAAGAACAACAAACTTGCATGCCAGACGTCAGCTGCTCCAGCATGAACACCTTGCCCTCCCCCCACAGTGGCCAAAGATCCACTGCCATGTGTCACACACTCACTGCTACAAATAACCCCATGATGCTGGGCACACATGCAATGCCCCCTGACCAACCATGCCCATTTGCCCATTTGTGTGTGGTCCCACCCTGTACCATTGCAAATGTGTCTCGAAATGCCAACACACGTGGGGGAACCATACTTGACATTTTCTATGTCCACTACAGGCACCAACATATTGCCAGAGGCATCAGAGGAGGTTTCAGGCCCATCTGGGAAAGGCACCTCCAGGCCCTCAAGGTCTGCCACCACCACCCCGCAAAGGCCTTGTCAGGCTACACCGTGGCATATGTCCCACCATGTAACATCACAACACAGCAGGACCATATCCTACTTCCACATCACAGGCCACCAGGACCAGCACAAGGCACACTGCACCCACACCTGCAGTTGGAGGCTCAGACACCGAGGGCACACCTGCTGGCAGGAAGACTGTGAAGTCACAAGGGGACACCATCCCAGCGTCACTGCCTGACGAAGGTCCACAGACTCCCCAACGCTGCCAGCATGCACAGTCGCCACAGAGCCCTCCATGCCAACAGTGTCCACAGACCCCGGTGCTGGACATTGACACACCCTTTTATAGCTCCCCTGGTTGGGTCGCAGGTCAGCTGCACATTCAGGGAATGGTAGTGCTTGCAGTTATGGTACACTGCTTCGTACACCTGGGGGCTATCAGTGAAACATGGATATAGTCCAGGGCAGCAATCAAATTTAGCATTTGGGCAATGGCATGAAACAGTGCCTTCATGTCATTGACCTGGGCTGGGCTGGGGTGGTAGGCAGTAAGATGTGACATTGCTCTGGCTGCAGGAGGGCTTCAAGCACCTGCCCCAACACTGCTCAGAATGTAGGTGTGACATTGGGCACAGTTGTCCGGATATTGATCCTGCTCCCTATGTCGTCCTGTATTGTGGTGAGCAGCTCTGTTATGGTCTCCCTGTTGAGGTGGTACAGGGTGACCAACTGGCTGTCAGTGAGAGTCCAGGGTGAGAGCCTAACTCCGGGGATTGGTGCCTGATCTCTCCTCCTCCTCATCATCCTCTTCCCCAACCCCCTCCCTGCTCTCCCTGTGCCCTGGCCTGGTTGTCCCGATGATCTACTTCCAGCTGTAGCATGAGCAGCTGCCTGTCCCAGCTCACAGTGGCTAGTGGCAGCATGTTGTTGGAAAAAGAGTTTCGGGTAGGGGTGTGCCTTATGTTGCACTCTGGGGTGGATTGTGATCACCTGTTTTCATTTACCTCCAGCTGGAGGTAACTGTTCCATGTTTTTGGCAGTATTAGCACTGGTTTTTGGCACTAATACCACCAAATTTGGACTTGTGATGCATCTGTGTTTGCACTGCATGTGGCCAGCTGTAAGAGCGCTGGCTGTATTAGCGCCGGCTATAATAATGCTGTCTGATTTTACAGTCAGCGGTATATGTGCCGGTTCATGATCCGGCAGAGTGGTATTGGAGCCGCTAATTCTGTTACTGACACTTTTAAGGGTTATCACTAGTCTTGTGATTTTGATGAGGCCCTATCGCAACTGGTGGTGATTCTGAGAAGTGTTGGTAACTGAATTACAACCAGATTTTATTGCACTGCCAATCTCAAAAGAAGCCTCTGTCTGACCCCTTAAAGCAGTGGTTATGTGAAAATATGTGGGCTTTGTTTTAGTGCTGGGCAACTTGGACCTCTCACAGGACTAATTCTAGTAGCTCAAAATCTATGTAGATGTGCCAGATATTAATCGTAATCGGGGATCCTTTAGAAATAATCTCAGTTTCTCAGGAATGTGGTGGCTTTTCAAGCAGCACACACTAGATGAAACCACTTCTACAATCCATGAGGTTTTATTGTTATAGTGGGAGAGCATGGCCAGAGAAAACATTCTGAGTTGATGTCGGTCTTCCCAAGTATAGGATTTATGTACAGAGTGATTTTGATCATATCCTAGTTCCACATGCATTCAGGGCGTGCAGTGACATTGAATGTCAATTATTCCTAGAAAGTTATAACTGAGACGTAGGATTCGTTTAAGGGTTCAGAGGTAGGCATTATGCATTATTCTTTTCGTATTTCTTTAACAATAACAAAACAAAAGTGATATACACAAAAACTACAGCTCCCATAATCCCACCCAGTGATTGATTACTGTGTCAAATCCAATCCTCTTTAAGTTAGTCCATTATCAGTCTCTTTCTACATCTTAGTTTTTGCATGCAACCTTTTAAATTCACCATGAAGTCCCTCGTGACTGCGACAATCCAATGCACGAGTCAAAAAACACTTCGTCCAAAATTGCATACTCAGAAAAACATCTGGATGCTGTTGAGACCCCCCACCAAAGGAAGAACATGCCATTGCCAGGGGGAGAGGAAGTGCGGGTGACATACCACTCACCATTGTACCATTAACAGAATCCTGACTATCCATCAAAAATTATTAGGAATAATTTACATTCTATGGCGTGGCACAAAGCCTGTCACCCTCACAGCTAAACTAAAACTGCCATTGAAGCAGCCATTGCAGGCTTGTGATAGTACTTCTGAAAAAACAGTTAATTAGATGATTCAGCCCACCCAAAAATGTCCTCTAACCTGGCACCAAACCAAAATACCTTGGAAGCAAGGGCCCCATGGAAGAGAAATGTTTGGGATTTAACCCGTGATTTTTTCATCAACACAATGGGGAAACAATTTCTCCACAAGGAATTAAGTTACTAGGATTAGCTTAGTAAGCTAATTTCATATGTAGCAACTCAACATTACAAAAAAAGTAAGCCTTGCAATAGTAGCATTTTCACTGAATATTAACTGAGTCATGTTGAAGGTATAGTCAAAAAATCAGTAGATGAGGCTCCTCCGAGCCAACATTGTTTTTGTTGTTTTGTTTTTTTATTAGCATTTATATAGCGCACATCAGTCCGCAGACATCGTGGCACTCGTTACAGTACATACTTGGTTACATAGTCATAGGCAATATATATACAAAGAGTACAATGGTTATATGACATTTCTGGCTATAATACAATATACATGGTATGGGTCGTGGTACTAATTGAGATAAGTGGATTTGAGATTGTTGCGGAAGGCAGCGATGGATGTTTCAGCTCTCATAGAGGCAGGGAGAGAGTTCCAGAGTTGTGGTGCAATGTAGGAGAAGCCTAGGCCTCCTGCAGTCGCTCTCTTGATGCGTGGGACGTGTAGCTGGTTGGTGTACTGAGCTCTGGTAGGGCGGGTGGAGGTGGTCCTTGATATAGTTTCAGAAAGGTATATAGGAGCAGTGTTGTTGATGCATCTGTGTGTGATGGTAAGGAATTTAAGCGTGATTCGGTCTTTGACCTGGAGCCAGCGTGCTGAGCGTCTAGCATGCGATATGTGGTCCCTTCTGGGGATACTCATTGCGGCTCTGAGGGCGTTGTTTTGTGTAATATGTAGTCTATGGATGTTTTTGGAGGAGGTGCCAGCTAGGAGAGCATTACAGTAGTCGAGTTTAGCGCCTAGGGTTGCTCTAGCTATGGCCACACGGTTGGGGCGGATAGATAGGGTTTGATGGCATTGATGAGTTTGGTGCTGAATGCTGACGCAGAGGCTATGGTGCTGACTTGTTTGTTCATGGATAGGTTAGCATCAATGTGAACACCTAGGGTCTTGACGGATGATGATACAGGTATGGTAGAGTTATCTATGTTGAAGTTGGTGTATTGGGGGCTTAGCTTCGTTATTGTGTTTTTTTGTCCAGGAAAGAGGATTTCAGTTTTCTCTCTGTTGAGGCAGAGGCCATTGGTTGCCATCCAGACTTGGATAGTAGCATAGATATTGTTAAGGTTGGAGGTGTCTTGGTGGTAGAGTCCAGTTAGGGGTATGAGAACTTGTGTGTCATCTGCGTAGTTGGTATATGCCACACCGATGGAGTCAAGTAAGTCAAAAAGGGGTTTAGTGAAGAGGTTATAGAGGGTGGGGGCTGTACAAGATCCTTGGGGGACACTGCAGTTAATAGTGGTAGGGTCTGCGTTTGCTGTGTCAGATAGTAGACCTTCATGGCCCTTCCTTCGAGGAAGGAGGTGATCCAGGATGCTGCTTGTTTGGAGAAATGGGCTACGTGAGTGAGGTGGGTGGTAAGTGTTTGGTGATCTACCAGGTCAAAAGCAGCTGATAGATCAAGGAGGAGGAGAAGGGCTGGTTTGCCTTTGTCCATGATATTTGTGATTTGGTTTTTTAGGTCTAATAAGGCAGATTCTGTTCCATGTCCGACCCGGAAGCCAGATTGCCTTTTGCCTAGTATGGAATTAGTTTCTATGTATGATTGGATTTGATTGTGAGCTGCTTTGTCCAGAATCTTCAGGAGGAAAGGGACTGTCGTCATTGGTCTGTATTAGTTGTTGGGTTGCGCTGGGTCAAGTGTGGCTTTTTTTTAGAAGTGGCCATACCCAAGCTTCCTTGAGATTATTCGGGACCGTTCCTGTTTGGAATGATGCATTAATGAAGGCAGTAATCAAAGCGGCTAGGTCTTTAACGCATTCCTTGATGATTTTGGGAGGGCATATGTCTGCTTTGCAAAGGGATGGTTTGAGATTTTTGATAAGGATAAGGACCTCAGGTTCTGTGACATCTCTGAAGGCGAATTGTGCGTGATTAAAGTTTTTACACTTATCTTGAGTAGGGCGGTTGGTTTTTAGGTTTGGGAGGGCCTTGCAGTGGTTTTGTATTTTATTCTGAAGGAGTTTTATTTTGTTGAGCATGGCGGTCTGGATGCTAGAGCACCAGCCTTTGTCTTTAGTTATCTCGTCTGCGGCTGCCAGGGAGTGACAAGTTCATTGAAGATTGCGAATAATTCTTTGGATTCGGAGCTGTTCGGATGTCTTTTTTGTATTGGTGGGCTAGCTGTTTCAAAATGCTCTTGTTTCGGTCACTGGGATCTGATTGCCAGCTTTTTACTGCCTAACTTTTTTGAGCTCGGAGTGTTTGGAGTTCGTCCGAGAACCAGGAGTTGCAGTGAAATGATTTGTTTGCTTTCCTGTGGTGCTATAGAATCTATGGCATTCATGAGGGTATCATTAAAGATGGCTGAGAGTATGTTAGGGTCCTGGGAGAAGGGAGGTGCTAGGCAGGGGTTTTTGAGGTAGGGTCGCAGGTTGTCTGCATTGAGTTTTTTTGAGCTTCTTGCTATGGCTGGAGGTGCGTGTGTTAGGGTTTTTGGTCTGGGGTTGGAGGGGATGAGAAATTTAATGCACGTGTGGCCTGTCCATGGCAAAGTGGAGTTGGAGATAATGTTGGAGGAGCAATTGTGATCCATGATCCAGTCAAGGGTTCGGCCTTTGGAGTGAGTGGGTGTGAGGACTCTTTGGGAGAAACCTAGGTCTGCGAGTTCTTTAGCAAGAGCTGTGGCGGGTTTATCCTTTGGATCATTGAATCCTAGGTTTAGGTCTCCTAATAGAAGGACTTTGGACGATAGTTTTATGTTGTTACTGAGCCGGTGTAAGAGGAGTTCTTGGAAATCTGCTGGTAGTCCGGGTGGTCTGTATAGGATGTGGATATTGATAAGATTGTTGGGGGAGAGTGCTAGCTTGGCTCATAGGATATCTGCATTTCCGCTCCATGAGTTCTGGTCTGTTTATCTATGGACAGTGCATCTCTGTGGATAAGGGCGACTCCCCCTCCTGCCTTATCCGACCTATCTTGCCTATGAATGGTGTAGCCTGTGGGTAGGGCAAGTGCAATGGCTGGGCAGGAGGCATCATTGAGCCAGGTTTTGGTGATGCAGAGTAGGTCGAGATTCAGTGTGGTTATTAAGTCATTTATCTCTAGTGCGTGTGCTGTTAGTGAGCGTACGTTCAGTAGTGCACATTTGAGTGGAGGGTAATGTGTGTTTATGATGTTTTTGTTTGTGCTAGTGGAGGGTAGGGTGTGCTTGTTGTGGTGTGAGGGAGTGAGCGTCTTAGCGGGAGGTGGTGTGGAGGCATGTTGTGGTGGTGGGGAGACATTGAATTTGTTGACATAGGAGTGTAGTGGTGTGGTGCGGGTGCCTAATCTGGTAATTCTAGTCATGACGGGTGTGGGTGAGCAGTGAAAGTATCTAGGCAGTGAGCGGTGTCTGAGATTACAGAGTCTGGTGTCTAGGCTGGGTGGCTTAGACTGTGTGCAGTTGACAGTCTGATACTAAGGCATGTGCATTAGGTGCCTGGCATTGAGCGAGAGGTGATGGGTGTGTGCGGGGGGGAATAGGGGCCATAACAGTGAGGGCTATGATGAGGGCTGTGAGACAGGCTGGGCGGAGAGTGGTCGGGAGAATGTAGAGGTGTCTGCCTGTGCTGAGGTTGGGTGGAGTACCCATGGGCATTATGAGTGTAGGTAGATGGTGACTGAATGTGAAGATAGTGAGATTGTGCAACTAGCGCTGGGCTGTGGAAGGTCACACGTGGGTCATAGGTGGGTCACAAGCAACAAAATGCAGAGCCTAAATGTGATATACGGTGGCAGGATGCTAAATGGCAGCAGTGTATCACAGATACAGTAATTATGAAGCATTTCTATGCAGGAGAGCATAAATACCTAGATTCTAGGTATCACAACAATGGCTAGATTCGAATGGCAGAGTAACACAACAAAATGCCTAGATTCGAGTGGCACAGTATCACAACAAAATGCCTAGATTCGAGTGGCAGAGTAACACAACAAGATGCCTAGATTTGAGTGGCACAGTATCACAACAAAATGCCTAGATTCAAATTTATATGGGCAAACTATGGAATGAAAGCTGATTTTTTTTTATTTATTTAGTGATAGGGTAGGCATAGGCTGGAGGTTGCCGGGAAGAAGTCAATAGAGCCTGGAGAAAAGTGAGTAGCATTGGGCCGGTAGAGGCTAGTGGGGGTAGAAAGCATTTACAGCAGTTGATCTAGTGCTCGGGAGCAGAGCAGATAATAGTGCAGGTGGTGGTCGAGGTGCTCACCATAAGGTTTAATCAATAATATGAAGTGCTAGTGATTGCCAACCTTGGGGGTGACATCCTGGAGCAGGTGGCACCTGTGCGCAGAGAGGCAGCGTTTCTGGCAGGAGGCAGGGACCGGCATGGGACAGGCTTGGACAGGTGGTGGCCTTTCTGACGCGGGCCTTCAAGAAAGTGGGCCGGCTCACGCCTCTGGCGTCTGATTGGACCAGATGAGGGGCAGGGCAGCCAATCGGTGTGCGGCCAGCAGACGGCAAAGGAGGACTGTAGGTATGATGGTCTAGGTGGCCATCTTCGAATGGAAACTGCCTCGTGTAGCCTAATGGCGGTGATTCGATATGCACTGCTAGAAAGGCAGATACAGGCTGGTTAGGCTCAAAAGGGGGTGCGTGCAGCAAATACGGATCTGTGCTTGTATTTGTAGTGCACGTTGCACGGTTGTTCCGAAAAATGCTTTCTCAGCAGCAGGAGGGTGGATCAGCCATGTGGCTTACCTCCAGTAGCTGCCTGAGTGTGGGCGCTGCATTTGGCGGCTCCGGTGGCGTCCGGGGAGCTCCAGCTCCAGCTTCTTCAGTGTGGCTGCTGGTCTGACTAGTATTTATTTCCTAGCTCAATGGTCGAATTGTTTGTTTATTAACTATATCTGACTGTATGGGCCATTGAGCCAATTAACTACTTCAGGTCTAAACAGTCTCTTTTGTGTTTCTTTTTGCATTTTTTCTCTCTGTTTATTTTCTCTATTGCATTTGCAACCTGTGTATTTCTTTTGTTCAACGTTTACGATCCAACCCTATACCCAACCGCTTTTCTCTGTCCTCTCCTTATGTGTATAAACTGAACATACATATATATTGCATTTCTTATCAGAATTATGCCCTATTTTGTTTTGAGAAAGGCTCATGTGAAGCCGTAAACTGCAGGGCACCACAAAATGTTTTCCTTTTGAATTCATTTCAATACAGATTCTTTGAAAAAGAACTAACAAACTGTGTGGCGCAGTTATTGTGTGTGAAAACATTTCTTTTTGCAACTAACCACGGAGGAAGGGGTGTTGGTTCCTCCGTAACTTCCCACACCAACCCAACACGTCCTTACGAAAGCAATATTAGGTCGCAGGCATGAGAAGTTGCACCCCGGCCTGACCCCTCAATCTTCCCCCATGGAAGAGTACACCGCAAATGTGGTAAAATGTATGTTAGCTTGAGACAAAACCCATCAAACCCATTGAGCCAAAGTGAGAAAAAAAACATGATAAAAACGTTACTAGAAGACATTCACAGCTGGTCTGTGGAAGTCCTTAGGCTGGCAGTACGAAATGTATAAGTACAAACACATCTCACAAGACAAAGATGGGTAATCATGAAATAGTGGAACTAAAGGAGCCTAGGGCACTTCTTAGTCGTATGGGGAATGTGGAAAGAAATGCCCTTTAAGTATAAGAAATGCCCCGACAGGTCCAAAGCCCTGACATTCATCGCCTCTTTAAAGGAAACCAAGAACATAGGCATAACCAACTCAGCCAAGAGGTCCTGCACAAAAGGTCCCCCTTACTCGGCCAATACCAGAATATGGAAAGCACAGAGAAAACATCATACATGCAAGAATGCTTAGCCTTAAAGGGTAACACATCCCAATACCCTTGATAAATCCACATACCAGCGTGTGTTTGCCCAAGGGGGATTAATTGATCAAACCAAATCTGGATGTAATGGCAGACCTTCTGCATTGGCAGCACTGCAGGAAACTCATGCAGCCGTTTCTGTTGAGAAGTGCGCCACCTGTGTTAAATCTGAAATCCATGTGGCTTTCTAGGCCACTTGTACTGATGCCACGTGATCTTTGATTGAATGTTCTTACAAAATGCCCCCCGGGGACACCTGCTCCTGAAATTACCCAAATGCTCAGCTGGAGAAAGCACTCTAGAATTAGAGAAAGTGAGGAAAAACTTAAAGGTCCAGTAGAATATGTCTGAAAATGGGGGAATAATTGGGGAGATCATGAGAATGTCAAAGACCAATGGGTAGCAAACCTGTGAAGTCTAAAACAGCATCACTAGAAGAAGGCATGTTCCCTAGTATTGTGCATGCAGGAGAGTGTGTACTACCAGAGTAAAAGGAGGAAAGACATAACAGGCGCCCACCGGAGATACAATGTGCCTGTTGCCATGGAAAATGGATCTGGTCTGCATTGAAAAACAGGCAGAGCTGGCATTCACACTGAATGCAGAAAGGTCTATCCCAAAGGGATACCTTTTTTTTTTTTTATAAAGCTCCTACAGTAGTGAGACATGCAGTATGTATGCATTGCTTGGATTTGTGTTCTAAATATTTCAAGCCAAACTCGAGGGCTGAGTGGTGTACAAAGTGCAGGTCAGCAGTTCCCAAACGGTCCAGAGCAGGGATAGAATTGGGTAGTTACCTAACTCACGCCTAGGAATTCCTTCAATCGCAGAGTTTTCAGTTCTTTCCTGTACCATAGGAGAGTGAGAGCAGTCCTGATTGCTGTTTTATTAAACAGCGGAATAGCAGGTCCTGGGCGTTTTCCAGTAGGATAATTTAGTTTCCAGACTAGCAATGGTCTGGCTCTTAAAGGAGCATGTGGTACCCAAAGTGTTAAGCTTGTCTGCCAGATAGGTGGGCATCAGATGGTGGTTGCATTGTAGGTGATACATGCAATTTTGAAAAGGATGCTGACAGCGTTAGGGAGTGAAGGTCTGTCAGGGTGGGTGTGATGTGGCAGAACCTTTTACAACCAGCTATAAGGTTAGCTGAGGCCTGATGGGCTACCTTTTAAGGGAGCACGTCATACCTCATAGAGCCCGGTGAGAACGAGGCTTTACCACAACTAAAGCCTAAATCACGAGACCCTGCACCATGGTGTGGTTGTCCAGGGGAAAGAGGAAGGCCTTATCTTGTAAGGAAGGGTGATCTGGTAAAATGCGGTCTAGGCTTTCTTGTTGATGAGCTGCTGAAAGGAGATGTTGCTGTGCACAATGAACCCAACGGGTTTTGCAGAAAATTGGGGGTAAATCCATCCAGGTGCATCCTGTTAAGGCCTCCTTGGATGGTTTCCAGTTTGAAGGAGTGACTGAGGAGCACACATTCCATTTTGGTCAGGTTCAGCTATAGGTATGCACTTGCCATTCTATGTTGGAATGGCGTCACACCATTTCTAGAGGTGTGTGATGTCATGGGGGCAGTTTACTTTACAGTATAGGTGGGTGTCATGTGTCTAGTTCATCATAGAGTGGTCCGAGTGGCTCCATGTATAGATTCAAGAACATGAAAGTGAGGCTTGTGTCTGACTATTGATGGGAACACCCTAATCTGCCACAAGATTCTGTGCTGCTAGCCTGAAATATACCAGATTCTATCTGACCTACTACACCACTTACAAACACACACCAACACAGCTCCATCAAACACCTAACAAACTACCATGACACTGGAAACCCTTTACCCCATTTACTGATGCAATCAACCCAGTGTGCACAATTGTACTTCAACCTAACCGCCTACGACCAACACACCCAACATAAACACTAGTTCACATCCCTGGCACTGAGTCGTACCCTTACGGTTACAACAAGCCAGGCCCAGAACCACCCCACACGCAGGACAACGCACACAGATTCCATTTCCTCCTTGTTCCGAACCTATCTTATCATCTTATCCCCACTAACACACCAGCTGCTTTTCATGCAGAGCCACATGAGCGCCTGGAGACTGCTTCTGGGTGGTAGCAGTGCACAGTATAGGTGACAAATCAACTTCCAGGGCATAAGCGGTCCTGGGATGAATATCGGTTTCTAAACCATCAATCAACCCCACACCTCTAGTGTCTAAATATGACAGGGGGACTGTGCCTGTAGACTGTGTGAACCCAGAGTACACCAGTCTATGTATATGTCCTGCGGTGAGCATAGGAAAATGTGTGTGGATTAGCCCCATGCATTTTATGGAGGTTGATCTACCATCATTCAATTTCATTTAAAATTTAAAAAAAGCCCAGCTAAGCGCACATCCAACATAGTGATGATAAAATTCCTCACAGATCAGCATAACATAACATAACATAACCTATGTAATGCATAATTCCCAACATCTCTTTGCCACTGCTGACTGGTTGTTCATCAACATGCAAACTGCACAGTGGGAAACCAATCTGCCAAGCACATGACTGCATAAGACCCTGTAAGCATCCCCCAACAGTTTATATGTTAGGTTGATTTTGCATGCAATCATAGATCCCCTCCCATTCAAGGTTGTTCCACATTTAGTGCCTGACCATCGAATGCTTGTGTCTGATTCTAATAAAAGAGTTTGGGATGATGTAAAGATGAGCCTGGCATTTCAAGCCTCTGTGTGTACTATTCCACGCCCTGATGCCTACAGGCTACGGCGTGTTAGAAATAAATACATAAATAAATAATAAATACATTCTCCATCACAATTGTTGTTTTACATCTCTGAATAGCGAGATTCCGTTTGAACAGACCAACCGCTTCTGCAAATCTTTAATCTCTGTTGAGCCCTGCATTGTACATACCTGGCAGAGTGGGGCTAATGATAGATCGAATGGGAGGGTTACGAATGATTATGTGTATCCTTCCCAATGAAAATATAGAAACCTCTAGTGAGGTTTATATATTATGTCCCTAACATAGGTTTCCTTGAAGCTCGACCTCAACAACCTGTCTTCTAGTTGAATTAATTGCTCAATATACCGATTGTCTACGTCTTCGAGTGACAATATACCTTTCAGTTCCACCAGGTTGAGTAGCTGGCAACATTGCACTTGTCCTCAAAAACAACATCCCTGCAATGCACTTGTGGGAGTGCAGTGACCACTTGTGAGATTTTGTGTGGTTTCTTTCTGGACAAAGTCATTGCCTTCTTGTTCCAAGATCATGTTAGGGGAGACACACATTCCATCCTAAAGCTCTGAACTGCCTGGAGCAATGTAGCATCTAGAAACTGTGAGACCATGTGTTTATTTTTTACAAAATACCATGGCACTTCACCCTAGTCATAAAACAATGTATGTACTCAACTTCATTAAATCCTCCTATACCACCTGAACCCCTTGTTCCCCCCTGTATGAAGTTGTTAGATCTTTAGGGAAAGAAGGATTATCTGGCATACTGAGATGAGGATTGGAAACCAAATTGCCCCGCAGTAGAGGGGCCTGTGGTGCTTGGTAAACAATTGAATAAAGAAACCTTGCAAGGTCAGTCCTGGCGGAGACCTGAGATATAAAAATAAAAAATAAAAACATGCTGGGAGCCTTGAGTCTGATGTAGAAGGGTTAACATGTTGACATAGTTTTGTAGCTCCTTGACAAGGGCACCCAGTGCTATTATCAGTGGTAAAAGATTGTCAGAAGAACAATGCTTTCTCATCCTGCTATTTAGCACTTTATCCACATAGTCTAGGACTGAGGTTTGTGTACATCATTATATTGTACATATAGTTACATCAAACATAGAATATGTCGGGACACTGTTTAGTAGGCAAAAGAAAAATAACATTGTTGACCCTGTCAGCCTTCAGTCTCTGGGTCTTTGTTCTTTGCCAGGAATCCTAATTTGGGGCTGGTTTTAAGTAAGACTGTAATGTGGAGGAACTTTTTGGTATGGAGATATCTTTGAGGTGTACCTTCGCGACCTGTTTCTGATTGCTTTTTTGTTCCAATTATGTCTTCTTTCTATAATATTTGCTTATTTTTTCATCATCCTTTAATGTTGGGTTGTCGCATGGGTGTAGGTCAACATGGAGACACTGAGTTCCCCAACTCCGTTTGAGAAATATGAGAAAAAAGACAGTTTGTGCCTGCACCTCTTTGCGCCAATTATAACACGTAGTAAGAAGTCACAAAAGTCGGTGCACTTGAAAAAGTTTTTCTTAATTTATTTAACTTGTCGTTTAGCCCTTGTTGGATGACACGTGTTTCGGCGTGTATCTCGCGCCTTTTTCAAATCCGGGCTGTTTATATAAGTAAAAAGTAAAACAAAACCAAATACAGTTTTTGAGTGATTTGTTGAGTAACATTTTCTTCAATTCTTTTTAACATTGTACAAATGGTGACTCTCATTGGTGCCGCAAAACCCACTATAGCAATTGCCCAAAAAAGTTAAAGGAAAATGACACCTTTGCCGTTCACCTCGTGCATTCCTGTGTGTACTAATCAAAATAGATAAAATGAAAATATTTGAATAGATTGTATCCGTTACAGAGAAAAAGGAGGATAAGTAGGATTTATATTAAATCTTGTTGGCTGAGCCAGTCCTTACCCTTTCTATTCCAGTTTTAATTCCCCCTCTGGGATAAGTCTCTCATAATTGATCAATTAACCGAAGTCTTAGGGCTCAATCCCTCCTAAACACAAAAATTGGTATAATGTTGTCAGTTTGTGCTTGTCATTATATAGTATCCAATATTTTTGTACTGAGTCCCAATTCATTAATGTTATCATTGAGTCCATGATTAATCCTTCATGCATTCCCTACTTTACTTAATTATCCAAAGTCACTCATAACAATCCCTCTATCATTTGTTTGCATATTTCATATCATTCCCGTAATTCTGAGGCTTGGTTTAGATTACCCACTTCGTCATAAGGACTCCGTGTGGTACAATATGATGTTTCTCCCCACTGCTTCGGGAGAAATAAACATGCTGAGCACGCATATTTAAACGTTTGCCTCCTTCGCAACTTCATTTTTTCCCCCGTTCTTTATGAGGCTTGGTTAAATTACCCACATCGTTATAGGGACTCTGTGTGATACGGAAAACATGTTTTTTCTCCCCACTGATCCAGGAGAAATAAACATGCTGTTAACGCGTACTGCCAACATTAGCCTCCTTCGCGACTTCGTTTAACCCAATAACAAATTAATTGAAGCACGTCTGAGAACGTGCGCGCTTGTTTAAGGTGGGCTTCAGTGGTTTTAAGTAAAATGCCTTCAAAAATTTCATGTGAGAAGGAGGGGTCTGTGTCTCCAAGGAAGGAAAAGCCCTTTGAGCACAACTACTAATCTCTTCACAATCTAATGGTAATGTTTATGTTTATAGCGCCTATACACAAGCCAGTGTTTCAATGAGCTCAAGGTGGGAGGGAACAGGGGGGGGGGGAAACAACAGTCATTCAGAGCCCCTGAGTTTCTGAACGATAACCAGTCTGCCCAGGCAGAGAATGTTCATAGATACAATTAACTGTCTAGATAACGACAAATAGGTCTGATGACGATTTTGCAGTTGTTCCAAGAGCGTAGAGGTGCTACCATGCAGGAGGGGAGACAGAGAGCAAAGAAATACGATCTTCAAGGCATGGTACATTCAGATCGTGCAAGTGTCCAGACACTGCAGGAGAGGTGGAGGGGAAAGAGGACAAGTGCAGGGGGCGGGGGGAATTCAGATGAGCCTAGTTGGTCAGAAACTAGGTAAGTGCTGAGAGATGCCATTCTCAATGGGTAATTGATCGAGTGCAGTAGCAATGAGGCAAGTGCAAGCCCTGAGGCAAGTGCTGAAAGGACTGGCAAGGGTGCCGGGTACCTCTGAGACTGCTGTGTGGAAAGGAGGGAGAGAGGGATAGAGCGGAAAGAGACGTTAGCACGGTAGAGGGATAGAGAAGGAAGAGGAGAAGAGGAATGTCTTAAGGAGTTTCAGGAGTTTAAGGAGAAAGGGCGGCAGGGAGGCTATTCCAGAGCAAGCCCCCTGCTGAGGATAAGTATCTCCCTCCAAATCTCTGCTTAGAGAACCGGCTCACTCGCAGAAGGTTGGAGGTCAATGAGTGTAGGGCTCGGGAGGGTCAGTGTTTAGGAAGGCATCAGTGAAGATAGGTGGGTCCCAGGCCCCAGAAAGCCTTGTGGACAATGCAGAGGGTCTTGTACTTGATCCTTGCAGCCACAGGGAGCCATTGTAGGGACTTCAGTGCCAGAGAGATGCTGTGCCTGAGCTTGAGGCCAAGGAAAAGTCTTGCGGTTCTGTTCTGGATGAGCTGCAAAGGGTGCTGAGCAGAGGCAGGGAGGTTGAAAAAGAGGCTGTTGGAGTAGTCAAGCTTTGAGAGTACCAGGGCTCTGGAGACAGTGAGCCTCTGGGGGGAGGTGAAAAAAGGAAAGGTACCTCTGATGGTAGATGGACTTTTTAGAGATGTCCGAAATATGAGTGGAGAAGGAGAGAGTGGTGTTGAAGATGACCCCAAGGATTTTTGCCTCGCATTTAGTTGTGCGCACAGGGCCAAGGGAGGCCGGCCAGAGTGAGAGTGAGAAAGCATGTCCTCTGAGCTCTGCAAGGTCGAGGATCTTAACTAAGGAACATGTATTTTTTTTCTGTCTTCTTCTTCCAGGTAGAGTTAGAATTATATTCTCCCCACCCAGCAGAGCCACTATTTGTCAACTTGGAAGACCGGAAAGTGCATTCACGAACAGGCCTTCTAAATCTGTGCTTGGACTCCTACTGATTGCATTTTCTCTGTCTTTTTTTCCTGGCAGAGTTATAAACTCAATCACTCCCATCAGAGCCACCATTTTGTAGCTTGAAAGACCCGTAAACAATTGCCCTTGCAGCTCCTTACCAACATCTTGTATTCCTGTTCCTGCTTAATAGAGACTGAAAGAGGACAGGCTTGTTTTCCACTATTGTCAGGTGTACCCTGTGGAACTACATATGGGTGGACTTGGGAACTTACGGTACTTGCTTTAGGAAATTCATTGCCTGGGTGCCCTGAGTAAAGGAGAATACAAAGATAAGGGTACAAAGCTATATTTCTGTATATCTTTCAGTGCCACCTGGTAGCGCCTGTTGTCACTCAGTGCCACAGACTTGACACATACACAACAAAACGATACAAACAACATTCTGATAAGAATCCATCATTCCACTGACAAAAATGTGCATACACATGCCTCGCCCTCAACTGCCACGCTGCAAAATCATACACTCCTAAAATCAACAAACTCATCACCACACATGTATGACAAGCTCTGTCTCACATAGAGAGACATGGTAGAAACCCAACCACACATCTATCATTCTCAACATGCTCCCCCGGCACTACTTAATCCACCACAGAAA
The DNA here is from genome assembly GCF_040938575.1 of Ambystoma mexicanum. NCBI lineage: Eukaryota > Metazoa > Chordata > Amphibia > Caudata > Ambystomatidae > Ambystoma > Ambystoma mexicanum. The sequence continues at coordinate 273,510,292 of NC_090925.1, forward strand.
CTGCCTAGAGAAAAGAAGTCGTGGCATTGCCATCGTATACAAAGCATCACTCCCCTCAGCAACCCCACCGGCCAGCCATGCACATCATTTGATGCCATATCTCTCAGTTGCTCCACTCCATCACATCATCACTCCCACATCCATTCACCACATTTACCACCCTCAACAAACAATCAAAGTTACCACGCTGAGTGGTCTGGATTCACTTACAATTACAAAAAGAAAAAGGACCCAATTCATGGTACATTTTCCTATGGGATTGCACCATTATAAAACACTTCCATGCATCGTACACCAAAATTAATAGTACAGAAAAGTCCAATTTCTCGAACCTCAATAGTTTCAGTGACTACAGTTAGTATGTGACATAGATTGGTTAATGACAAATACTGATTGCTTTTAGAGTTTCATAGCATTTCATTATGGGGAGAAAACTGTAAATGTGAGAAAACATTGCTATTGTCCGTATTCAAAATTAGACAGAGTGTTTTAGGATGTCTAAAGGATGTCTACATATGTTTCGGCTAAGATTCTGCATTAACACCATCCCTGGGTTTTTGCTCTTCTAAGTTTAGCCCTTTTCAGGACGGTTAATTTCTTAACAGGATGACGTAATGTTCAATATTTCCCCCAATTGTTCAGAGTTTACAGGATGCTGTGGGATAAATGACAGAGTGTAGAAGATGTGCATTAGTGATTTCTCTAAAAATCTTTTAAAACATTAGTGGCATATTTCATATATTCTGGGACTTCTGTGCCCATTTGTACATCCCACTGACCTTGTCGGTATCTTGTGGTTAGACTGGAGAGTCGTTTTGTATAAGAGGGGATTTCTTCCTTTCTATAGGGTTGCGTGAAGCAGTTGCCTCTATGTTTCTGCCTTCCACTGTTAAGGAGTTGGTGAGTTTGCAGGTAGGAGGTGTCTTCCTTCTTTTCGCAGTCTGCGTAATGCTGCTGCTTCTATGTGCCCTTCATTTGGCAGTAGATCCTATTCGTAAGTGACCAAACACAAGTTTCTGTCACTAATCTTTCTTATTTCAGTGTTGCATTTACATTGCTGTTTGTGATGCAATGACCTGATTGCTTAGGTGTCCTTAGTTGTGCTGTAACACTGTGTATCGGTTTGTTACAGGAGTTGAGTTCCATCTGTCTTGGACGAACGTTCCAGTTTTCTGCCGGTTTCTTATTGCATGACTGTTGAGGAGAGAGGAGTGCAGTGTAAAGCGTCACTTTTGTCAGGGAAAGGCTGATTTCATAACAACATTTCCTTTCCTCATTTAGTGTGTCTTTCTAGCATGCTTAAGCTTTCCTTTGTAATAACACTCGCTGCATTGTTGGTACGTACAGGGAGCTGTGCGTTTGTTTTCTTTTTCTTCTTATTTTTTGAGCGGTGCAGCTTGCTTGGGTAGATATTTCCGCTGTCTCGCTTCTTCATTTTCGGTGGTGTTGGATCCCTGAATCATGCAGTTATTCTTCTTATTTGCTTCGTGGTACCGCTAGCGTGGATAGTTGCTTTCGCTTTCTAACTCGTTTCTTTCCTGCTGCGGTTAGTCTCCGCCTTCAACTTCAGTTCGAGTCGTGCGGTGAAGCACTAGACTGGCTCCGTCCATCTTGGTTGTGCTGATAGTTCCGCCATGTTGAGGGGATACATTTATATTTAGACAAGATTTCTCTTGTCCTTGGTTTTGCTTAGTCAAGTAATGGATTATTTGTATAAGTGATGTTTATGTGGCACACTATTGGCTTTTTGTTACCTATATGGGACATGGATGTTATTCCCATATTTAAAAACGTCTTGCATGTACACATTTTGGATGTTTGATATTTTCCATATAAATTGAGATAGGCGTGTTTCGTGAGAGGAAAGAGATGTATCTTGATGTGGAGGGATGTTCGCAGTTTAATGCACACAGATGCTGGCTCCAATAGATGTTCAATGTTGAGATATTTCATTCGCAGTTTGGTTATTTATACATAAACGTGTATGATGTTTGTTTTTCAAAAAAATATTCCCCATTCCACTGCCAAATTTAAACAATTTTTGACGGTATCCAGGTCATAAATCCCTTTTTGTTCGCATTTGCTAAGTGCCAGGTCTCTATCGCTGCCTCTTTTGGAAATCTGTACTGTCTGGATAATGAACCAGAACATTTTGCTAGGTTTATGTTTAAGGCGTGTGTAGTGTGCCACAAGTGGTTTATTGGGAGTGAGATTTCTGATGCTTGATCTGTGCTCGCCAATTTGTTGCTTAATTTGTCTTTTTGTTTTTTCAATGTATACAAGTTGGCAGCGGCATTCGATGGCATATACGACCCATTGGGAGATTTCAGCTGCCAATTTTTCCCTTTAAGGGTTATATTTTTCAGATTTTTCATAAGAGGGCAGACAGAGCAGTTGCCACATTTCAAGTGTCCGGTCACTGGTAGTAGTTACCATAGTGTTCTTTGTGGGTCTCGACTTCGAGTTTCTTTTGGATAGGTATGGACTAGACTATCTTTGAGGTTTTTTTGTCTCTTGAAAGCGAACCTCAGTGGTGCTGGATTAAAGTCTTCAGTTTTGATTATGTGCCAGTTTTTTTATGACCAGTTTTCGGAGTCCATGACTAATTGGGCTGAAGGTTGTAACACATGTTATTTTATCGACAGTTGTTTTGCCTGTTGGATTTAGGCATGTGTCACGGTTTATGTTTTTGAACCTTTTGTATGCCACATTTATTCGTTTTTTGGGTAACCTCTTGCCTTTGACGTTGTTTTAGATGTTTCCCGTGGGTTTTATGGTCCTCCAGAAGAGTGCAATTTCGTCGGACTCTGAGAAATTGGCCTACAGGGAGGTTAGCTTTTAGGCTAGCTGGATGGTTGCTTCGGTACTCTAAAAGGGTGTTTTTGTCTGTGGTCTTTCTAAAGAGTTTGGTGGTGAGTGTTCCATCTCCATGAATTTCTATTCATTGACGTGGTCAATGTATAAGTTTGCAATATCTGGGGCAAAAGTGGCACCCATACTGGTCCCATGTTTTTGGTTGTAGAAGGCACCCTTAGATAGGACATAATTTTCCGTCAATGCCAGCCTGGCACACTCCAAAATGAAGGCAGTTGGAACTGTTTTTCTACTGATGTTACGTTGGTTCAGGTAGCATTCCAAAACATGTAGCCATTCCATTTGAGGGATGCTTGTATATACAGCTACCACATCTAGGGTTACTAAGATGTCACCAGGTTGAATGTGGATTGTATGACATAAATATTCACATAGATTTCAAAACATACAACATATCTTATAGAATGAGATAAAGTATAGATTTGATGCAATCAGCCCTATTGATCAACAGGTCGCAATCTAATTTTCAGGAATGCCCCTAAAATAAATTAGAGTATCCTCTAGTCCACCACGAAAAGAGAAAAGGTCCTAATATGTGATATAATAATAAAAGTGATACTTATTGGATCTACATCAGAGTCCAACCCAATGGGTGTCATCCATGGAGATTACTATAAAGCCACATAGCGGAGTACCTGCCCACACCAGTGGCAGAATAGATGACTAAATGAACATGCAAAGTTAATATGCCTTACTATTACACCAAACATTCCAGAAAAAAGGTGTGGGCAACAGATAAATCGAAACAGCAATCAAATCATTGCATAGATAGAGTCACCACTCAAGTGAGAAAAATTATCACAAAACCATACTTCAACACCTACCGAAATGAACAAGCATGATGGTCATTCCAACGAAATAACGCATCAACTCAATATGCTTAAAGGACCCAACACAGCCACAGTAGTCATGGGTGACTTTAACCGATGGTTTGGCGATACAAAAGACAAAGAAGCTAGTAAACTTCAAAGATCCCTAAACAACATTGACTTTGAGATCAACAACCAAGAGCCCACAATGGACAACGGCCATCTTCTTGACTGGGTCGTCTCTAACAATCTCGAAACCCGAGAGTTTAAGACTGAACCCTGCATTTGGTCAGACCATCATAGCACATCCTTCCACATCACCCTGCCTCTTCCCAAACCCCAAACCCCTAACTGCCCGACCCTCTCGACACACCGTAACTACAAAAACATTGATAGGAACCACCTCATACAATGCCTAGCTAAGGTGGATAAAAACCAAACCGAGAATGACTCCTGCGAAACAACGTTAGCAAATCTACTTAGTCACCTCGAGAAACTCACGGACCAAATTGCCCCCCTTCAAACTAAATCAACTAGACCCACCCAAAAAAAAACACAATGGTTCTCCAAAGAACTTGCAGAACAAAAAAAGGACAAACGAAACAGAAAAAATGTATGGCTAAAAAATCCTTCATCAGCCAATAAAGCCCGCTGGAAGGAAAGCGAAATAATATATAAACATATGATAACCGAGGCCAAAAAAAACTTTTATAAAAAACAGATTTCTACAGCCAACAATTCCACCAGCAAACTATTCAATATCCTTAAATCCATAGAAAAACCCAAAGCCATTACCCCTCCTTTCCTACCCTCTCAAGAAGAATGCGATGCCACCCAGATCGCCTTCTTCAACAAAATTTCAAAAGCCAGGGACGCCATCATAAATTCCCTGACCAACAAAAAAACGACAGTTACTCTGCCAGCTGAGACTGCAACAGCAGGTATTGGAACTTTCAAGTTCACAGAGATCAACAACAGCGAAATGATCAAAGTACTGGCGACCATGAAACCCACGACCTGTGCAGAGAATATCATTCCACCTAAGATAATATTGGACAACATAGACATTTTCGCCCCCATCCTGACAAAGATCATTAATGCCTCTTTTAGAGACCAGGAAGTCCCTAATGCCATCAAAAAAGTCACAGTAACCCCTCTGGTAAAAAAACCCAATCTCGACCAACACGATCCGAATAATCTCAGACCCATAACAAACTGCAACTTCATCCTCAAAATCATGGATAAGATCGCCACCATGCAGCTCCAGGCACACGTAGAGGAATCTAATTCCCTCCACCAATAGCAGTCTGGTTTTCGCCCCGCACACAGTACTGAGACGGCCATGTTAGATCTGCAGATCAAAATGCTCGGTATTATTGACAAGGGTAAGACAGGCCTCCTCGTTCTACTCGACCTCAGCACCGCATTTGATCTCCTCGACCATAACCTACTCCAGAATGAACTACAAAAGACCACCAACTGCTCTGATGAAGCCATCAGATGGATAATGTCCTTTCTAAAAAACAGAATATCCAGAGTGCACTGGGGGGACAAGTTCTCCCTCGAAAAAGAAATCCTCTGTGGAGTTCCCCAAGGGGCCAGTATGTCACACCTACTGTTTAATCTTTACTTAAAATACCTATGCCTTGTTCTAGACCACATAAACACCTATTTCACTAACTATGCTGACGACACACAGCTTGTATTCGAACTAAGTGGCAATTATCAGAAAGATAGCGAGCAACTTACCACGATATACAACCACGTGGAGCAATGGATGGAATCCAATTGGATGTGCCTAAACGGAAAAAAACGGAACTCATGATTTTCGGCTCATCCTCTGCTCATGCTAAGCTACCCTCATCCTAAACATCCTTCCACATTAAAGATACCCCCATTCCGGTCCTAAGCAAGGTTAAAACCCTAGGTATGCTGCTAGAAGCATCGTTGGGTGCGGACGCCCAAGTACAGTTCATCAAAAAAAACTGTACCTACCACCTCCGTCTAATAAAAGCCATCAGACCTTTCATATCCGAGGAAAATTGTGCGACCATAGCAAGAGCCACCATCTTATCGCGCCTTGACTATGGCAACGCTCTAGTCCTGGGTGCCTCCAAGCAATGCCTACAAAGCTACCAAATTGTACAGAACAACGCGGTAAGAATTGTCAAGCTCAAAACTAAAACAGAACCTATCAGCAACTCCAGAAGGGAGCTTCATTGGCTGAAAATCGAAGATAGGGTGCATTTCAAAACCTTAACCATCGTTCACAGATGCATCTACCGAAAGGCACCAACCTACTTAAAAACTAGGATCAAACCATACGTTCCTAATAGAACACTGAGATCATCCCAACTTGTTAAAATTGCTACGTCACCTCACAAACTCAAAAGTGGCTTAGGTAGAGCCTTTCCAACCCTTGCAGCCAACCTTTGGAACAACCTACCAGACCACCTTAGACTGGAAACCAACTACTCGCGTTTTCGCAAACAGGTAAAAACCCATATCTTCAAATAAACGGCCATCACGGCATATACCTCAGTTAGCTTAATTCTATGTGACTGTCCCGACTGCTCTGTCTAATCACTATCTGTTCCGTCCGTTCTCGTGTCCTTGTTTCTGCGCCCCGAGGCTCGCGAGCTACCGGCGCAATATAAATATTAAATAAATAAATAAATAAAATAAAAATGTGAAGAGTTGTTCAAGACAATCTCCAATTACTTATCTACAATGAACAAAAACATAAGTATTCCAATCTGTTACTCAAAACAGTAGTGGAATCCAAGTATCTCAATATAGCAATTTCAGTGCACACCATAGCATACCTTCAGCATCAGATAATGTAGTTAACCAAGACCTAAGTACCCAATGTGTTAATCTGATCAGGTTCCTTAGCCGTACAGTTATGAGGAACCCCTGCATGTCTTGTAAACTACAAGATAACATGCCAGACCCCTTTATTTTTAGGTAAATATCAAATACAGTGCTCTTAGTTAGCCTGAGATGTTAAAACACCCTCCCATGCCATGGAGTATCTGTAAATATGTCCTCGGTCGGCCGCCTTTCGAATGCCAGAGTGAATGCCAGCAAATGCCAATAAACCCTCATATTATCCCTCACCAAGATGGCCACCGTAATTGTAGGCCTCACCTTTAATGTGCTTAATACCGGGGACCTGTTTCTAAGCAAGCCCGGGATTCAAACCTATGTTGCTCTGTGTTGTCTTGCCCCTGAGCTATACTCCTGGCCCGATGCCTGTGAAACAAGTAGAGTCGGCATATCCTATAGACAAATTACCTACATGCACCATTCCAAGATGGCAGTCACCAAGCGCTTATAAATACATTTGCCAAAATACCACATGCTGTAACAAGTACACTCAAAATCAGGAGACTAAAGTGAGTAGAATTTGATCAACGCACACAATGCAATGCATATTTTTTGAAAACTTGTCTAACTTTGATTAAACGGCACATGAAGTACATAATTGAAAATAAAAAATAAAATAAGGAATATAGATCGGAAGCAGATCTACCCAGAAATGTAGCTTTGCACCTGTGCATTCATTATTGTAGGTTTAACTAACACCTTCCACAGCTCCCCATGCACATAAATCTAGCATGGCAATTTCAACCCAGGTAGTGGTCAGCCAGGCTTCAACCCCATTGTAAGCAGTATCCTCATCACACTTTCCTAGTGTGATCTCAAGCAACACATCACCCAATGTGGGGTATAATTTCAGCCCCAGAATGACAAATTAAAAGGCTAAACTTGGTCTGACATGTGAGATGTAAGATGGCTGATGAAAGAGCCCCATTGGAGCATGCAGGCCAGCCCAAATCCATAATACATAGCTGAGGCCTAGTGAATGTGAAAAGTGGACTTCACTGAACATTGCCAAAATGGAAAGGCACCCAGGTGAAGAAAAGTGTGCCTTAGAACTTTAATACTGCTGAATGCGCCCTCTGGATTTCAAAAGACATGTGTTTCTGCAAAGGCTGACTTCAAGTATTCTGGGATAAGGCACATTCTGATCGAGCAAAATGAAACAGCAGCATGTTGCATTGAATTCTATGCGATATAAGGCTGTGCATCTGGGGAAATTGTGCCTGACATCAAAAGCAAACCAAGCGACATATTTCACTTGAAATAAATAAAACACTTACTTTCCACCATGCAAAGTGACATTATGTGATGTGGAAAGGCCTACTTTGCTTTAAAGTGGACACTAACTTTACGGGATAAATGGAGATGCCTGTTGTGCATCACTCAGAATGAACAGCCCTGTCTTTCATTATGGTTGTGGAAAAAAAGATAATAGTCCTAAGAAATAGAGTTACACATGAACAAGAGATTAAGATGCTATGTATTGAAATAAAAAGCGTTACGTGTAAAATACATTACTTGTGTTTTAAAAAGTAAGTTCATTCAGAATTGTACATGTGGCTTTGCTTTGCAGCTTCACCACTGAAAAGTGAGATGGACTGGGTTGTCTGTCTATGACCCCCAGAAACCTTAGGCCATTGCATACAAGGAATGTGCTCGGTTTTCAGCCAAATGCAAAGAAATGCAAAATTTGTGAGATCGAATCATGGGAGAGGTCAAATAAGGAAATACAGACCCGACCTCTTGGACTCTTACGGCCCCAATAAACTGACTCTCAGCTTCAAACAGAGAATTCTTAATGGAACTTAAGTGAATTTTATCTAAACATTAATGAAAACATGGATAAGCAGATGTCAAGTCATGTGGTTTTGGAGAAATTAAACTTACTGAGGTTGCTGGATGTGAAACCAAAGATTCCATGTTAATGTCTTGCTATTGATTAACATTGTATTCATTTTTCCTTAATAACAGGAATACTGTACATCGTACGGAACTCGCTCATATGTCATTGGACAGCTTAGAAAGAGCCAGAATTTGAGTTAATAAGAACATTGTGCTTCCGGCCTTCTCATAACACATAAAAATCTGAAAAATGGTGAAATGATAGAAAGTAAAATTAATGTGTATTCTGTGAAGTTTCATATTCAGAACTATTTGGGTTCATGAATAAAGCACGAAAAATGATAACTTGCTCCAGGAAGGACATGCTGTGATCAAACTAGTGTCCTCAAACCCGGCTTAAATCGTGGAATTTGAAAATATCTATATTATGGTGGTTATCTGTAAATTGCAGGAAGTTGCCATGTAGTGACCTCCGAGAGACAAAAATGCAACTTTAAATGTAATTTTGAAAAGATGTATTTCTCTCCTCCCCTCATTATGCATTATACAGACCTCCTAAACCCCTTGCCCTATCGGCTGGCAGAGGCCGGACTGCTGTGGGAGGGAGAGTAATACAACTGTCCAATCCAATGTGAGGGAATATTCATAATGAGGGTTGTCTCAGAGGTCCTAATATGGGTAATTCCCTGTGACCCAGAGAAAAGGAAACAGAAAGGGGTAAAAACAGAAAGATAGAAACAAAGATAGAAAGAGAGGGAGACCAAAGAAAAGACAAGAGGAGACAGACACTTGGACACTTGCTGTTGACTATTGCTTGGGAAACTGGGGGCCGTATCTGAGGGAGGCAGCCTACCAACCTGACTGGGAGCTGCAGAGAATAGCTGAACTGAGCTGACTCCTACCTGTTCCCAAAAGAGAGTCCTAAAACATGGCTGGCCTCCTGAGCTAATAACAGAGATCTCCCATGTAAGCAGATATATTCCAATGTTATTGAATGTGTGGGGAAACTACCTGCCTTAATCCCTGCCCTTAATTGTGGGTGTGGGGGAGGGGAACTGTGTAGACCCTTAGCATATTTGATTGGAAATAATTAATGAATTGCCCTATAGAAAAGATCACAGGATGATTCTTGTTAAAATTTGAAATGAACAAATCTCATTGCCAGTGTGTTATAACCGCTTTACAGAAGAGGTCTGGTCCCAAAACATTTGAATGTGCTGTGTTCCCAAACAAATAGTCCCATTGTTTCTAGTTCCCAAACCCTGCCTTTCATTTTAATGTGCTGTGTTCTCAACCACATTTTCACATTGAGTCCATTTTCCAAAATCCTGCCTTTCAAAATAAAAACCAAACTGAGTTATGTGGATAGTTCTTAATTTGAAATTCACAGAACACAAATCAAATGCATCACAAACACAGATCCTGTAACATTCATACTATATTGGCTCAAGCATCAACCACACTATCCTCTAAAACATGCTGTCCCACAGGATGAAACTCTCAGGCACTATTACTGAACAGTGTACTTCCTTCTGCACTGACAGTAGACTTTTCATCTCCGATCCTACCCTACTGATCAAACGCTACCCAGTCAAATACTGATTACAAGGATCTTCCATACCCCACCTCCTGTTCAATCTATACGTTGAATTCCTTTGGCAGTCTCTTAATACCCACAACATCTAATTTCACCACTATTGAGATAACATGCAAATGTACTGCTGATTCTACTCCCTCTCAAGACTTCACCTTTGCAATGTCTGTACCACAATCCAGGCACCAGATTTCTCAAAACTGGACCAAAGAAATGCAATCCTCTCTTGGCTCTGCAACAACACTATAGCCCATTGCAAGCCATACAAAACGCAGCAGCAAGACTCACTTTATATTTTCTCAAATACTCAGACATCACCTCAGCTTGCTTCCTGCTATGCCAGCCCCAATTCGCAGATCATTGTTTTGAAAGGACGTTTAGTTATATACTAGGCTATTCACCTCAAAACACAATCCTACCTTCTCATCAAACTGAAATACACCACGAACACCAGATAAGCCAATCAAATTCTGCTACACATTCTACTCTTCAAGCAAATCTGAACATAAAAATGAGTATTTGCCCAATATGCACCCGAAGCCTGGAATGCCCTCCCACCCCACATCCATACCACACCTTCGATCATCATCTTCCACCAATGCCTCAAACCTTATCTCTTTACCCACACCTAATCCAAGACGACCACCTCCCCTGCAATTCATTTTCTTTCATAATCTTCCTATCCTGCTCTGAAAACATTATAACTTCTTTTTCACCTCCTTCCTTTGAGCTTTGCAAGGCACTCTCATACCCTCTGGACAGGGCCAGTGCTGTGTAAAGGCTTAATTCAAATAAAATAAACTAAGTTGTAAAGCACCCTATCTTGACTCAACTGCTAGGCCTTGTTGTGCCATTTGAAATGGCCTCTCATGTCTTGTGAAAAATACATTGATTTTGGAATCTGTGTGTGGCATTGAGACTGACTTTACTGAGGGTAATGGCTTGGCATTTGGCTCTCTTTTTACTTTGCACATAGGACTCTAAATTATTGAGGAAAATATGTCTTCAAATGTGTCTACTCTGGGCAAAGGCCCACATTCCACAGAGGCAGGACGAGTGAGGATTCCCTATGGAAAATGGGATTTCCCTTCAAACCTTTTAAACCAGAAGGTCTCTCAATAGTGGCCTCTGAAGGATAATTTCCCATCAGCAGATTATCAATGTCCTTGTCATTATCCTCTGGAAATAAGCACAGGGAATTCAAATCTCCAGGTGATGTGTCTAGGCCATGGGGTAGGGGTGGACTTGCAAGGAGGGTAGAGGGGGTGTTACCCCCATGCTGGATGGGCTGTTGCCCCTGGGCCACAACTCCAAAATGTAAAAATAATAATTGAAAAACACAAATTCCTTAAGATTCTGGCCTGCCACAAAGGAATGTTGTGCTGCAAAGCCTGCCCAATTCTGTGTAACTTGGGCAAGGCATTTGTCTTCAGTTCAACTATGTTGTGGATGTGCCTGGGTGGTCCCACACATGCACCTTCACAGTGAGTGACAGGAAGAGGGGTCTAGGCTGCAAGGGCATGTTTATACCACCTAGTCGCAATGTATGCATTTAAATAACAGATTCTGTGACCCTGGATGGTAATGTTGACACCACTCTTACCCATGCAACAATGGTCTGTTATGATCACAGCAGCCTATCACAAAGCCTATTTGTTATGGAAGGGCCCATCTATGATTAGAGTTTGTCCTTGGTTTGATTATGTACACGTTTCCCTGATGTTCATGTGAATTTCCTGATCGCCAGTTTGTTCATACCAAAAGAGTTTAATAGCTCCCTGAATAGCAGCCATCAATGTTACTTATATAGTGGTTATAGAAATGGCTATTTGTGGTACTTACTTTTGGACACAGTTGGAAAACACACATAGAAAGATGTAATATTCACGTATTTATTATTAAAAGACTACAAACTAAGTGGGCCATTCTGAGTTGGGTGGATTTTGTAATACCGCTAAAGAAATTTACCAGGTCCCCCGGTAGTATTTCTGAAAATTCGCCCTACTCAAAGTTTGCTACCAGCACTGGTGATATTTCTGGAATACCTCCACTGCTCTTTCAGAAATACCACTTTGGATGGCGATAATGTAAAAAGGTATTTTTAACATTTATTTCAGACATTTTCCACATCAATGTGAAGGGAGAAATGGACTATGTACAGAAGAGGCTCATAACACTGATGGTGGTTTTCGCTATTCACAAAAGGGTCAAACTGGCACTTTTATACATTATATTGGTAAGGTGGTGAGAGGAGGCAATCAGAGATGCACACCTTTTTAACCTCTGAACATGACCCTTGGTAAAAAGGAACATGCAGTTTAGGGTGTCGGCCTCCGCATTAACTAGTTGCCAATAAATGCCTAGAAGGGAGAGCTGTAATTTTGCCCTGCTGCTGAAAATGACCAGTTCCAAGAAGATGGATTCAACTGGTGCATGGACAGGTAAATGAAACAACCTTTTCAAAAGGAGGGATTCAAGTCTTACAACCCCCTTCTCGTTGCCAAGGTTCCATCCTATGGCACCATCCATGATGATGGAGCTAGCCATAGCCATATATAGCTGCGACATAATGCCAAGGGAATAGCTGCCACCAGAACAAACAATTTTTTCTAAAGTTCAGACCACCTTGGAGTTGACTTGAGTAAGATGGAAGTCGCTACAGAGACCCTTTTCAAAGTGGATTCCAAGGTATTGGTAAACATTTACCACTTCCAGACTGACCCTTTCCAGATGCCAAGGGACCATGATCTTGTAGCGGCCAGGAGGATGGAATACCACAATCTTGTTTTTTTTAATATTGACCACAAGATCCAGGTAATCTGAGTATCTCCTTAGAGTATAAAGGGAGTCTTGGAGTCCCGTGGGAGTGAGGTCAAGCAAGATGTATGTGTCTGCGTAGCTCAGCCATTGAAGGGGAAGATCCCCCAATTTGGGGGACTAGAGATGGAGTTAACCAAGGCTGGACCCATGTCTGCAAAGTATAGAATAAACAGGAGGGGGCGAGAATACAACCCTGCTTGACACCACTAGCTGTCAGGATCCAAATGGAGGTGGAACCAGACTGGTCTAGCTGGACCTTTACCCTGGTTTCAGTAGGGAGAGATATAATCACTGGCAAGAGGCCAGATGGAATGTTCCATTATGAAAGCTTCTACCAACGTTTGTTACGATTAACAGAATAAAAAACTGCACTGTGATCAATGAATCCAGTATAAACAAAGCACTGCTGAGTAAACCAAGCCTGTTGGATAATAGACTGAAAGGCGGGGCAGTTGGTAGTCATTCTCAGGCCCCTCTGGATCTTAGTCTGGTTGAAGGGAATAAGGACTTTGCAGCCCAAGACCAGAGATTAGAGAGGAGCATGCAAGAAAATGTTTTGAAAGTGGCATCGAGCATTGCAAGGAGACGATAGTTTAATTAATAGAGATTAATCACTCTTTTTCCAAATGTGGATGATAATACAGGCTCTCCATGAGGGTGGAAGCAATTGAGAATCTCTGATCAAGTGAAAAAGGCAGCTTAATAAGGAGCCCCAGCAAGCAGGGTCTTTTTTGAGGACATCGCTACAAATGCTGTCAGGGCCAGGAGAATGTGATGACTTGGTGATGTCCATGGGTCAATGAATGTAAGACCATCTGCTCAAGGTGTGAGCACAGGCTTTTGCGGTGGAGGGATAGCCCTACAGTGTTTCAGTCGTGTGCTCAATCCATGGCAACTCAGTGATACCCAGCAAGTCACGCTCTCGGTGTTCACCCAAGGCCAAGTTCCAAAATTGATGTGTGTTGTTTACATGGGCAGCACAAACAAGTCTTCACCAACATGAGCATTCCTTGGCATACGAGTGTTGTTTGAGCCATTTACGGTGAAGAAGCTTTATTGTGAACCCGGATGTCCTTGTTTTGTTTTTTTTAACACTAGAACCAAAAGTAACCTGAAAACTGGGTAAGGGGATCTCCCCCAGGTTACCAAGAGAGACTGTGAACATATTAGAAGTACAATTACTGATATTGTAGTGAATTGCCATATATTTTCTTTGTATATTTTATGGATAAGTGTGAGGGCTAGATCTCCCTTGTTAGAGTGATTTATTTAGTTTTGGATAGGCAGGGAAATCCTCGTCAGGGTAGGGAAAGTGAGGCGTTTCTTGAAACTTATAATTTAATAAAATGGCACAATTTGAGTAATTTAAAGGTTTTCTGCCTCACATTTCTGACCCCTCACAATACATAGTTCAATGTAATGCTGTCCTTGGCTGGTCTTTCAGATTGTCTAGATCAGGGTTCTCCAACTAGTCGATCACGAGCGACTGGTAGCTCGCCTGATGCATTCCAGACGCTCGCTCCTCTCAAGATACACACCGCTGCCCCTCCCTCTGCCTTTACCTGACAAAGTAAATGCACATGAACCAGCTGGGCTCCGAGCAAGCAAAGAGACGCACGCAGTCTCTGTGGCTCCCCAGGCAGCCAGCACTAAACAGCCTCCAAAACAGAATTATTTTGTTATCAACAGAGCCTTTCGTATGTGTGAAAAGACATTTAAAACTGAAAGACTAAAACAGCATGTGTTACCTAGCAAATCTGTGCCCACTTAATAATCAGTAATCAGTTCAAGTGAGTAATAAAATAAAGACCCCTATTCAAAATATGTTTATATCTATGAGGTCTACATGTTAGCCATGCAAAAAAAATTAGCTTTTTGGCAATAGTGAAATATTCGTAACATTCTTTTAAACAAGTTGTAGGTTTGTGACAGTTAATTACAAAACGTGTTTTGTGTGTGTCTTAAAGTGAATGTGCAGTGGTGTTAAATAGATTTTTCGGGCTTGCATTATGCTGCATTCTGGGAGTTATACTTTTCCTTCGGAGATGTGAAAAATACAGCTACAATGACATTCTTTTAGCTTAACATGTTTCTATAAGGATGTCCACGTTGTCTGGTTGCTATAATTTGTATATGTTGAAACTAAATTGTATGACAGTATTATTGTCGCCCATGAAATTCAAAACGTAATATATGTACCAAGTAAAGTTGCAAAGGTGTGTGGTTCAATGCTTGAATTGTGCAGATGGTTAAAATCCCTGTTTCACTGTTTAACCATAATGTGATCCTTGGCAAATAGGTTTATCTCAGCCTGACTTACCTGTGGACAGATTTAATGATTGTAGGGGAAACAAGCTTTACCTGAATGCTCCTGTTAGTGGCCCCTATGTCTGTCAGTTAG
Source organism: Ambystoma mexicanum (assembly GCF_040938575.1). NCBI lineage: Eukaryota > Metazoa > Chordata > Amphibia > Caudata > Ambystomatidae > Ambystoma > Ambystoma mexicanum. The sequence goes on from NC_090925.1 coordinate 273,525,518, forward strand.
AATTGCATTATTGTTGCACTGGCCCTCCCGCAGTTACATGTCACTTGATTTGATAGGGATTTATAAATATATAGGGGGTAATTCATAGAATTTAGCGCACAAGTGGCGCACGCGTGCGCTAAAATCCATTTCCGCGCACAGTGTATTCATGGATTTTAGCTACCAAAACCAGCCGTGGCGCACAGTGGCGCAGCGACCCTACAGCAACGCCAGTTATGCCCCCAAGAACGCCCCTCGTGCAGGGAAAAGCCATCAAAATCCCCAATCCAGCGCAAAGGGCTGCGCTAACCCTGTACCAGCACGGCAAGCGGGGTATGTGTATTACTGGGGTTCGCGGGAAGTTTCACACGTGATTGGCCCTGTGCGTGTGGGGTATGTGTATTACTGGGCTTAGCGTGAAGTTTGACACGCGATTTCAGCAGGGTATGTGTATTTCGGGGGTGCGCGGGAAGTTTCACACGCGATTTCAGCAGGGTACGTGTATTTCAGGGGTGCGCGCGAAGTTTTACATGCGGTTTCAGCAGGGTACGCATATTTCAGGGGTGCGCGCAAAGTTTTACACGCGATTGGCCTGGGTACGTGTATTTCAGGGGTGCATGGGAAGTTTTACACACGATTTCAGCAGGGTACGTGTATTTCAGGGGTGCGCTGGAAGTTTCACACGCGATTTCAGGAGGGTACGTGTATTTCAGGGGTGCGCAGGAAGTTTCACATGCGATTTCAGCAGGGTACGTGTATTACAGGGGTGCGCGGGAAGTTTTACACGCGATTTTGCTGTCAGAGCGGGGAACGCATATTTTGGGGGTGTGCAGGGAGTCCTACATGTGAATTGACAGTGTGGGTCCTCCCAGGTGTCCCCTCTACGCCCTCCACGGCCCCTGCAGGCAGCCCACATCACAGGAGACTACCCTGCACCCCTGGTCATGTCCCCCAGCACCCCCACCCCCCCAGCAGTGAGGGGCACCTGCCAGCAGGCCCCCACTCATGTCCCCCTGCGCCCCCACCCCCCCAGCATTGACAGGCACCTGCCAGCAGGCCCCGACACATGTCCTCCAGCACCCCCACCCCCCAGCAGTGAGGGGCACCTGCCAGCAGGCCCCGACACATGTCCCCCTGCACCCCCACCCCCCCCGCATTGACAGGCACCTGCCAGCAGGCCCCAACACATGTCCCCCTGCACCCCCACCCCCCAGCAGTGAGGGGCACCTGCCAGCAGGCCCCGACACATGTCCCCCTGCACCCCACCCCCCCAGCATTGACAGGCACCTGCCAGCAGGCCCGAACACAGGTCCCCCTGCACCCCCACCCCCCCAGCATTGACAGGCACCTGCCAGCAGGCCCCAACACATGTCCCCCAGCCAACACGTCATCACAATCTAGATCCCTGGCTCTTATGGCCACCCAAATCCCACCCCACGCCACCCCAGTCCAAACACCCAACCAAGCTTTACATCCACTCCAAATTGAAATCCCCATTACATGATAGATCATAAATAAGCAGTATGCACATGAGTACAAGTCTGTCAGACCCACACAATGGCAATACATGACAGAAAACCCACATTGTGACATGCATGAAACCAATGAGAGAAGACCACACATTGAAGTAAGAAACAAAAATGTATTCAAGTCAAAATGAAGGGAATGAAATCAAAACACACAATAATGCCAATAATAATCAAATGCAGCATATCCCAAAAAATGATTAATAAATAAAATGAGAATCTAAATTAATCCAAATGAAAATGTGTCCAAAGTCACCGTCCAACAAAGCAAATACAAAAGGAAAGAAAAGCATAATATCCATTGCTCCATGGTGAAGAAAAAAAAAGATGAAGGAGAAAAATCCACTGTAAAACTATGTACAAATAGCAAATCCAGGGTCCATGAGCCCAATGACATAAATGAAACCTACAATGAAACCTACCTAATTACTAACTATATACAAAAATGTGAGGCATAGTCCATGCGCCCCAAATGAAAGAAAAAAGAAATGAAACTTAACACTAATGAACTATATACAATGGCGGCGGGCAAGTCCAACGGCTCACTTGTTGATGTCATGGGCCAGGGATCATCGAACTCCTGTTCAATGTCTTGGAGGCGGGCCTGTTCTCTGGCCCCGAGGTCTCGCAGGGATAATGCCATGTCCACCTCCAACTCCCTGCGAATTCCCTCGAGGCACTTAGCCCGCCTCAGCGCCCTGCTCATGGAGTTCTCTGCCCTGACCATTGTAAGCCGTGCCTCCTCTGCCCGCCGCTGCTCTGCACCTATCTGCTGGCCCAACCGCTGCCACACGGAAGACACTCCCATTCCAGGGTCCTCCTGCCTGCCCCTCTGATGTAGATGGCCCCGAGCCATGATGCCTCCCACGTTGAGCCTGCTGCTGCCTCTGACGCAACTGCCGCTGCCAGCACGACAACATCCAGGCTGATGGAATCCACCAACGCCGTCGTGCAAGTGCCCTGCCCAATGATGCCGGCACATCCTCCATCTGCTGGGGTCCAATTGCTGTGGTGTCCACCCCTGCTGGACCTCCGACTCCCGACTGTGGCAGGGATGGGATCCCCACCGAGCTGGCTGCGTTGGTCAGGGCAGGTCCACAGTGGGCCCTGGTGGCATCTGGGCCGGAAGACGGCCTGGAGAACGACTGGCGCATAGTCTCCACAGAGGAGGAGAGGGCCGCCAGAGTGGCCGACACATGTACAAAACCCCCGACCATGGAAACTCCCAACTGGGCCACGTTGGCACGCTGCTCTTCGTGATGACGTGCGTGCTCCCCCCGGGAAGCACGCACGTCATCACGAATGTCAAGCGTGCGCAATGTGACACCAATCAGGACCTTCTTCATACGGCCAGGGGTCCCCTCGTCCGCAGGTAGAGGAGTGTCAGATGACATGGACATCCCCCCTACCTGCGGATGGGCCTGCGATGGGGCATCCCTGCTGCTGCATCGTGGTGCAGTCACAGTGTCAGGGACAGTGACATGCACAGGCCCCTCCACGGCGACCTGTGCTGCCTCCTGCCCCGGCCCCTGGACTGCACCACTTGCACCAGTGGTACCACCCCCACCAGGCCCCATGTGCAGCTCAGTAGCGGCCTCCTCCTCTGTGGAAACCACCAACCTGGATGGCTCCACACCGTTCTCCACCGTTGCAAGCCGCTGTGGGGGCTCACCCACCCCTTCCGCTGCAGCCGTAGTGGCAGATGCAGCACCAGTCCCCTCACTCCCGCACAATGGTAAATTCTGGGAGGGTGACTGGGCCTTGCGTCGCCGGCCAGTGGGGGCATCCCCGCCGCTTTGAAACATCACTTCCATCATATCCCTCCACAACACATGGGTCAGTGCAGGCAAAACACATCACATGCAGTAACAGGCATGGCACATGCAATGAACATTAGCATACATGTCCAAGGGACTCTTGAAACATACAATGCTGGTCTGAAACTCACATGCATCATGGGTCATGCCTATCACATGCACACACTTCACCGTAGTTTCATCCATCTGGCCTCGTACACCCCAGACACAGTGGATACAAGGATGAGTAGGCTGCATCAGTGAATCTGAACATTGTCACAGACATGTGTCATGCATCGGTTCTCTTTGTTGAGCCAGAGCGGGATCGAGCGGTCGCCCGTAGCCCTGTGCGGCTTGCTGTGAGGCTGCCATCCAAGCCCCGTTGGGCTTCAGTAAGCCTCCATTGATTCATTCCATTCTGCTACTGTTTTGTTTTGTTGGCGCTCCGTGTGCGCTTGTGCTGCCCCCTGCCCCCTCCCTCCTCCTCACTTCTTGGTCCGCCTCTGCCCTCTCCCTTCCCGCCTCCCTGCCCGACCACCCCCACTCTGATTGGTTGACTTCGTAGGCCCTCAAGGACTACGTGACGACCGCTCTCCACGGTCGCTTCTTTGTTGAGCCAGAGCCAGTAAGCCTCCATTGTTTTGTTGGCACTCCGTGCGCACTTGTGCTGCCCCCTGCCTCCTCCCTCCTCCTCACTTCCTGGTCCGCCTCTGCCCTCTCCCTTCCCGCCTCCCTGCCCGCCCACACCCCCCCTCCACTTCCTCTCCTTCTGCCTTAAATCCCACCCCCCTGGGCAGCCCCCTGCCCGGCAGCCCCCTCGGCTAAGGGCCCCTTAGGCAAAGGGCGGCTCCTACGGTTGCGTCTGTGTGTCTGCAGGTGTCTGCAGGGGACGCCAGGCGCCGGTCCGCCTTTTTCTGGTTAGCTCCACCTGCTCGCCCACTAACCAACACCACTTCAGTGTGATCCGTCAATTGTGGTAACTAGGGTTTTTTCTCCCCTTGCAGGACTCTCAAACTTAGGTGACCTCTACACTGGGTACCTAACTCGTATTTACTGTTACTGTTGCTTTGTACTTGTGGTAAACTAGGGCTTTTACTCCCCTCGCAGGACTCTCAAACTTAGGTGGCCTCTACACTGGGTACCTAACTCGTATTTACTGTTACTGTTGCTCTGTAATTGTGGTAAACTAGGGCTTGCTGCTTCATCCCTGTCTGCTTGCTCTCGTCTGTCTCCCCCCCTCCTTATTCCATGGTGCTCTCTATCTCTCCTATCTTCTCTAACTGCTTCTCCATTGACTATCCTGCTCTCCTCACTAAATCTGGTAGGAAAAAGTTTAAAAAGGATATCCTGGTCTCCAACCCAGGCCTCCCTATCGCTGACACCTACACCAGTGCCTCTTCCAAGGAAACTCTTACTGACATCCTCTTTTTCGTGCCTTCCCCTGACCAATGGACCCTTCATATGGTCTTTGTGCTCTCTCCCTTCTCCTCTTCTCCCATTAATGGTGGCACCCGTTGGGATGTCCTCTTGGCCCCCTTCGTCTCCTCTAAGGCCACGATTAATGTCTACGCTAACGGACCATCTTGGTCCAAGGCCCTCAGGCCAACCTCCACCTCTTTGATAGACGCTTCCCGCGCCTCATCAACTTCCTTTCCTCTCCTGCTGTCCCCTCTTCCCTGTCCTCGGCTACCTTGCCTCCACCCTCTCACCCTGCCCTCTCTCTGGCTCTGGCTCCTTCTTCTTCACCTCCACAGGGCGTACCTCTGATCTGTACACCTCCGCGGAAGTCCTTCAAAGATGGCAACCTTCTCCACATTGCCACTCTCAACTCACGCTCTGCCGTCATAAATTCCTCGGATATCTGTCACCTTCTTGAGGAACTGGACCTTGACATCCTCGGTCTCACTGAGACATGGTTCACGGCCAGCTCTGCCACCAGCTTTGACACACTCCTACCTGACGGTTACAAGATCCTTTCCTTGCCCAGGCCCAACCGTGCTGGGGGGGTGTGGCCAATATCTTCCCTGTGTGGATTCCTGCCACTGTCACCCCTACGCAGACCTACTCCTCCTTTGAATGCCTTGTCTGCCGACTCTCTCTCTCTCCTAGCCATTCCCTTACCGTGGCTACTATCTATCGGCCACGTGGTCAAATTTCCGCCTTCCTCTCCGAGTGGGCTGACCTCTCCTCCTCACTCCTGTCCTCAACTACTCAACTCCTCTTTCTTGGAGACTTCAATATCCATCTTGATGCCTCCTGTCCTCCCTCCGGACTCTTTCGCAACCTCTGCAACTCTCTCTCATTCTTTATTCTCCCGCCTGGGCCGACCCATTCTGCAGGGCACACTCTCAATGCTCTGATCTCTTCTGACCTTCCCCTCTCTGTCCCTCTCTCCACTCCTCTCTCCTGGAGTGATCACTTTCTCCTATCCTCCCACCTCACCTTCCCTACCCCACAGGCAAAGCCACCCTCATCACTGCCACCCACCTTCACGGTTATCTGACCTATGAAGCACGTGTCAGTTGAGGCTTTCGCTACCACCTTCTCGCCCCCTCCTCCCCCTTCGGCTGACTCCCACCCTGACACAGACCTCTCTACTCTCCACTCTGCTATATCTGATACCCTCGATATCCTTGCCCCTGTCATGTGGATCCGCCTGAAGCCCAAAGCCAAATGTAACTCCTGGTATGACCCGGATCTCGTCACCCTTAAACGCAAGTGCAGGGTGGCAGAGAGGAAATGGCGTGCTTCATGTTCATCCTCTGACAAACTGGTCTGCCGCCTGCTCCAAAGACAATACCGGCTCTCGGTTCTCACTAAGAAGAGAGCCCTTATCCAAGCTCGCATCTCTGCAGCATCTAACAATTCGGCCAAACTCTTTAAAATCTGCAAGGAGCTGGCCAACCCTGCTGCAGTCTCCACCTCTCCTGTCCCCTCCGAGGCCCTCTGCACAGCACTGGCCTCCCACTTCATTTCAAAAACTCAGGACATCCTTTCCTCACTCTCCTCCTATCACCTCCCCCCCTCTATTCCCTGCTCTCCCTCTGGCCCTTCTGCAGCCACCCCTCCTCCCTCCTTCTCTGCCTTTCCCCTTTTTTCTGCTGACGAGGTTTCAAGACAAGGCCGATCTATGAAAGTCTCGTCAAAACAGGTCGACCCCTGTTCCTCCAAAACTATCAAGTACCACATTGACTCCCTGGCCCCTGCCCTGGCTGACTTCTGCAATCACTCCTTCACCTCTGGAGTCTTCCCTTCCCCCCTCAAGCACTCCCGTGTGCACCCCCTTCTTAAGAAACCCTCCTGTCCAGCTAACTATCGCCCAATCTCTATCACCCCCTTCCTGGGCAAGCTCCTGGAGAAACTGGCCATCTCCCAGCTTACTCTCCATGCTGAATCTGTTGGTAGTCTTCATGACCATTAGTCTGGCTTCAGAGCTGCCAGAAGCACGGAAACTGCTCTCCTGAACATCCGTGAGGACCTGCTCTCTAACCTTGACTCCAACACCCCTTGTGTTCTCATTCTGCTCGACCTCTCTTCTGCCTTTGACACTGTCAACCACACCATCCTGATTAACCGTCTCCGTGATAACCTGGGTATCACTGGTCAGGCTCTGGCGTGGCTGACCTCCTTCCTCTCCAATCGACCCTCCCAGGTCCAACTGGGTTTTTTCTTCTCTGACATCTTTTTCTCTACCTGTGGTGTCCCACAGGGATCTAACCTCTCCCCCCTGGCTGTTCAACCAGTATCTGGCACTTCTTGCTCACAGCATCGCTGCTCTCTGTCCCAACTTTCAGTGCTACGCGGATGATACCCAGCTCATTTTCAGGCTACCCTCAGCCTCCTCTTCTCCTTCCCTCATCTCTGACTCTCTCTCTGCTATCCAGGAATGGTGTGCCGCCAATGACCTCTGCCTTAATGCCAGTAAGACTGAGATTCTACTTATCAGCACACCCACTCCCTCCTTCCCTGCAGCTCTCTGGCCGGCCTCCCTTGGCCCTCTTCCTGCGCCTACCTGCAAAGGAAAAAACCTTGGAGTCATCTTCGACTCCACACTCTCTTTCTCTCCTCAAATCTCTGACGTCTCTAAGAAGTCCCACTACCATCTGCACCTCCTCAGAGGTATTCTTCCTTTCCTCACCTTCCCCGAGAAGCTCACTGTCTCCAGAGCCCTGGTTCTCTCGAGGCTGGACTACTGTAACAGCCTCTATCTAAATCTTCCTGCCTCCTCTCTCTGCCCTTTGCAACTTATCCAGAACAGGACTGCGAGACTTGTCCTTGGCCTCAAGCCCAAGGACCGTATCTCTCCAGGACTGAAATCACTATACTGGCTCCCAGTGGCTGCGAGGATTAAGTTCAAAACCCTCTGCATTGTCCACAAGGCCTTGGGCCAAAATACCTTCAACTCTCTCTTCCGAAATATCTTCCTTCTCGTGCTCTTCGCTCATCCACCTCCAACTACCTCAGGGTCAGCCGCTTCTCCAAGCAACGAGCTGGGGGTAGATCTCTCTCCGCAGCAGGGGCCTCCCTCTGGAACAGCCTTCCTGCCTCCCTGAAACTTGAGGAGAACCATCTCCGGTTCAGAAAGCACCTCAAAACCTTCCTCTTTGCCTCCGCTTTCTCTCCCTCTCTCCCCTTCTAAAAAAACTGAACCTGGACTGAATCTGCTACCGGGCCACTCTCCGATCTCTGTCCTTGGCCCAGCCACTCTTCCCTCAACTGTCTACCTGCACTACGGGACTGTCTCTGTATCCTAAAGCCCCTTCTCCCGGCACTTACCTTGCACTTGCCACCAGCTGGCCCTATTATTTATCTTGTATTCTACTAACTATGTCCTGCACTTTTCCTTGCACTTGCCACCAGCTGGCCAAATGATTTATCTTGTATTCTACTAACCATGTACAGCACGTTCCCCCTCTCCCTTCCCCTTGCACAATTTTCGAGTCCCCTCTACCCTTGCACTTGCACAATCTGAATGACACCTGGCCTAGTAGGATCGTTTTCTGTCTCCCCTTGTTCCCCCCCGCCTCGTCGCGCCTTGAAACACTTGTGTGTAGGCGCGTTACAAATGCCATATCATATCATATCATATTTACAAGACACAGACACGCAAGTCAGACACACAGACATGGACACCATACATGTTAATGACCGCAGCACCCATCTCTCACACCCCATCCATGTCCAATAACAGAGACAGGCATGCATTAATGTGTGCATTCTGCATGCTGCTCCGCATGTTGCATTGTAACACATGCACCTACCATGTGGTTCACACATTACTGGTCTCACATGCATGGCCATGATGTTCCTACACACACACATATGTACATGGCCTATGTCACACATACAGGCAAGTATAAGACAACCAGCACACTGCAACATGCCGGGGCTTGGCCACTTACTGCTCAACTCCAGACGGGTCTGCCTCTGAAGGATCTGGGCGTGGAGCGCTGGGCCTACGCGTTCCAGGACCCTCATCTGGATGGTACTCATGCTGCCCCGGCTCCCCTCCACGAGGCGCCGGGCCTTTATGAGGGTCCTGGACCTCAAGTCCTCCCAGCGCTTCTTGACTTGCTTGATGTTGCGGGTTGCCACCCCCTCCGCATTGATGGCAACCACAAAGTTGTCACAGATCCAATCCCGTCCTTCCTTGTTGGCGCGTGATGTTCCGAAGAGGGCATCATAATGCCCCAGGACATGCTCCACCAGGACACCAACTTCCTTCTGACTGAAGCTGGTGGCCCTCTGCCCCTCTGGCTGGGGGTCACCAGTGGTCTCAGATGGTGTTTGCCCCGACATGGCGACCCCCGAGGCAGGCGTGGGTGGGCAACTGGGTCCTGGGGCTGGGCTGTGGAGCGATGGTATCCCAGTCGGGAGTCTTCTGTTCCAGCAGGGGTGAACACAGCAACTGGACCCCTGAAGATGGCTGATGTGCAGGCACCAAATAGCAGGGCACGTGGGCAGCAGGCAGTCAGGCAGCAGCAGATGGCAGGTGGGAGCGTGCTCGGGGTTCTGGGGGGCAGGAAAATGGCCTTCAGGGCAGGAGCGTGGTCTTCCGTGTGTTTTCGCATAGCCAGCTTGATACGGAGTGATTTGGCACGTGAAAACATTGCACGCCAGTGTGTAATTCGAGGAAAGGCCCTTAGCGCGTACGCGCGTCAGCACACGTACGCAATTTCATTGCACCAAAGGCCCTTAGCGCGTAGGCGCGTCTGTGACGTATCGCGCACGTGCCCAATTCCTTCCCTTTCTCCTCCTCACCTGAGTGATAATCCTCCAATTCTTCTGTATTGAGACGCCGACGTGCGCAGAAATCTCTCCTTGTGGATGAAGCAACTTGCCTACCACGAGAGGAAGCCACAGTGAATGCCTGAAACAAGCAGTCCTGGGACTCCTCTCCCGTAGTAGGTGACAAGGGAAAAAGCCTTCTTGGCACAAAAAACCCTTGTGAGGCAGGAGGTCGAGGAGAAGTCTTCCCAGGGAAAGTACGAGAGTCCAGCAGTCGAAGAAGTGAAGGTGGACGGCCGCTGCGGGCTGTGGAGACGAACAGAGCCGAAGGCGACGGAGACCAGGAAGCGCTCTCACTAAAAGGGAGAAGCGTGAGGGGCGTTCAAGCAAGAAAACTCGAGCGGCCGCAGGACCCAGGAGAAAGGGAGAGAGGCTCAAGCCGAGGAGCAGGGGCGAGCCACCGGAACTGAAAGAGAAAACCAACCAAGAACCAGGAAGGGAAAGAGAAATAGAGGGGGGAGTAGCGGAAGAAAAGAGGTATCGCAAGGAGCGATAAGGCGAAGAGACAGAGCGGCAAGCCGCAAGACAGAAAACTAGCGTCTCACCCAAAAGGCTGAAGCGGAAGCTACGGGGGTTGCAACGCATTGATAGCTGGGATAGGGAGACTATGTACTTCCCAGTGACCGCCATGTTGAAGGAAAACTAGACCGTGACTGCACGCAAGGAAACACAACGTGCTGGAACTACGGTCGGCGCCGGAGCCTCCATAGCAGAAGTAACCGCCAATCGGCTCGGCAGCGCATGACAGCACGGGCGTTGCTCTTTCGCGTGTGAAACTTCCTGCGCACCCCTGAAATACACGTACCCTGCTGAAATAGCGTGTGAAACTTCCCGCACACCCCTGAAATACACGTACCCAGGCCAATCGCATGTGAAACTTCCTGTGCACCCCTGAAATACACGTACCCTGCTGAAATCGCGTGTGAAAATTCCCGCGACCCCTGAAATACACGTACCCAGGCCAATCGCGTGTGAAACTTCCCACACACCCCTGAAATACACGTACCCTGCTGAAATCACGTGTGAAAATTCCCGCACACCCCTGAAGTACACGTACCCAGGCCAATCGCGTGTGAAACTTCCCACGCACCCCTGAAATACACATACCCTGCTGAAATCGCGTGTGAAACTTTCCACACACCCCTGAAATACACATATCCAGGCCAATCGCGTGTGAAACTTCCCACGCACCTCTGAAATACACGTACCCTGCTGAAATCGTGTGTGAAACTTCCCACGCACCCCTGAAATACACATACCCAGGCCAATCGCGTGTAAAACTTCCTGCGCACCCCTGAAATACACGTACCCCACTCAGTATATGCGTGCTTTTTATTTGTGCACACTTTTGTAATGAGCAGGGACACTACCGCCTGCCTTCGTGTGGCGGACGTGTTTAGGCCTGTGCGTGTCTTTGCCCGGGCGCGGGTTTGCCCTATTCGATTCCATGAATACGTGTGTTTCGAGTGTGTGTGGGCGTTCCGTGTACTTCCCAGCAGTACTTCCCCCGTTACACCTTCTTTTCACGCGTTATTCCCCATTCTGCATGTTGCGCCCCCTGTTCCGCCTACTTTTGTTGTGTGCGCTGCGCTATGTGCACTTTCGCTGTGCGCTTAGCGCACGCTGTTTGGAGACGTGTGCGCCAGCATGCGCCCTGCACGTATTTGGCGCACAACCAGTGGGAAAGTAGCGCAGCGCCTTCCTTGAATCGCAAGAGTGCGCGTGCTCTTGGTTTCTCACGCTTGCGCCTCCTTGCGCCTGCTTGCGCTGGGATATTCGGCGCACATTTGTTCCATGAATCGGCCCCACAGAGTCTCACCAGCCAGTCAGTGCACCAGAGACTTTAGTATAGCGGGGAATGCGACAGCACCAACATTAATATCATCCCCTGCTTCCAGTCAACTCTGCCTGAAAGGAGAATGAGTGAAACTCTTTTCTATGCCGTTTTATGCTGCTGTCATTTTCACGGTTTCTAGGAGCACTTGGGGTCTACATGCGATAGGTTAGGGGACTGATGTAGCAGCAGGGGTAGCAGGACAATGGGCCTCATTACACGGTAGGCGGAGAACAATGGCGCTATTAACGCCATGGTTCATGCCGGTAAAATACCGGCACCGCTTTGGTGGAAAGGGGAATTACCGCCCCATTCCAAGGTTGGCCGGGCGGTAATTCCCCCTTCCACCATTGCCCTTCCCCATTCACATTTTTGCCCCATAGGGCTCTATGGGAATGGGGAAGGCGCTAATTACGGTACCGCAAATTGCAGCACCGTAATTAGCTCCACTGGTCCCTTTGCGGGTTGGTTTTTAACGCCTGCAAAAAGCAGGCGTTAAATTCCTCAACCGTCAAAGGGACCTCGTAGTAAGGCGGTAAGGATTTACCGGTACCGGTAAAATACCGGTACTGGTAAACCCTTACCGCCTACCGTGTAATGAGGCCCAATGTTTCTTTTTTTACATACCATATTACATAGCACTGGTGGATAGAATGCAGTGTCAGCCTTCACACAGAATGTGCTGATCACTTTCCAACATGCTCATAGTCTTTTTATGAAATAGCTACTAATAAATATTAATTAAATAAAGATGTTCTTAATAGAAAAGTGAATGCATATGTTTTTCCTTCTGCATAAAGAGGAAATCAACAACCCAGAAAATATTGGTAGACATTTCCATGCTTCTAACCATCCCCCCAACCCGATAGTTCTCGTTAGTAGCTCCTGACTATTGGCCCTCAACAACACCTGACTCTTGCTAACGTAAAGGTTGGAGACCCCTGGTCTAGATGTTGTGCGTGGGGTGTCTTTCAGAGATCTGTCCAATGTGAGGCATGGCTACTCTTTGCTGATTTCTCTAGGTATGGCGCATGACTGGGGGAGGGGCGGGGGGCATTTCTTTCGGTCCTCTTTGCTTTCCCTGCTGTTGTCCCTTTGTGCTGGTCATTGGCAGTTGAATAGCCATGTTTTAGTTGTTTGCTAAAGGTGAGGTGATCTTCCGTGGTTCTAATTTCCTTAGGTATTGTGTTCCATAGGTTAGCAATTAGGCAGGAGAATGCAGTTCCTCTGCATTTCTAAAGTACACCAAAAGCATTGCTCACCTTTGGGGCTAAACGGGCAGTAAACAGTTAATTGAAATCAATGGTGATATATCAGGACCAGCTACTCTCCTCCTATGGAGACTTTTATTAAACACTATGGTATCTTATGTTCTTTATATGTGGTGGGAGGAGGTGAGATTTAACCTTTGCAGATTCCCTTCAGTGAATTTGGCAGCAATAGGCAGATTTGAGAAAAAGCTAGCCACCACTTCCATGTGCAAGTCATGAGATAATGACTATAAACATTTATAAAAAAGCTACAAATCCTAGATATAAAAAATAGCCTAAGGATCTCTATGCCTTGACACATGGGCATGTGCGCATCAATCTTCCCCTCTCAGCCACTCTCCTCTGTTGAGGACTTTAACCCCTACGGAGTGCCAATGTTAAAGTAATTTGATCATCACATACACATCCTAAGGTTGTCCAAATGAGAAGAGAAGGATCATGGATATATACACTTAAAGGTTAGGGGGTGGAGGCTGCTGTGAAACATGAAATGTGCACCTATCCCAGTGTGCATTATGTAATTTGTTATGCAAACACACGGTCCTTTTATCACAGACAATTTTGTCAAATAAACAGATCTTTGGTCATTCATATTTTCCTAAAATGTCCATGATTTAATGCAAAGAAACCTGGATCCCTCATTTGTGATATTTCTCCCCTTTCCCGTCCATATAGGGACATTTCTAAAGAGTACACCATTTTTGTATCAGATGTTTGATCTTGAAATGATTTTAACACAACTGCGGAAGTGGGCAGCATCTCTAAGTTAAATTAATTATCTGCAATACTGAATCAATTGTTTGGACCAAGACAGTCCATCACCATCACAGACAGTGGTTAAACAAATAATGAAAAGCCTTAATCTAGTGGAAGAGTCCCTAAGTGCTGTCTGTTCCCTTGTGAATTGCTGGTACAAATGTCAATATTAAAACAAAACTGCTGTAAATATAAATGCTATCAACTGTTACACTATCTTGTGCAACTAGCTACAGATTGTGAGATTGTGTGACAGTTGATGGTGTGGATATTTACAGCAGATTTTGTTATGCTTCTTGTATTAACACACATGTGGTCCCTGATGATGGACGTCTCACGGTCTGAAATGCATTGGCCCGGCCTCTTTCTCTCATATTTCATCTTCACATTAAAATTCATGTTTAACTAATTGTGATCTTGAAATCATAACCTTATATCAGAAAATCATTCATATGCCTATTGTTGGTTTTCATGTCATGATGAGCTTCGTTCAGTAAGCCTAACAATCTTATTACAACTATAATGGATGAGGTCTGTTCTGTCAAGTGACTCCAATCAAGCAATCCCACTAAGTCAGTGCCTCGTCTGGGACGCCCAAGGGAAGTTATGATGCAGTTCTAATAAGTTAAAATAGTTTGAATTAGATTATTTTAAACTAAGAAATTAGTTTGCACAGTTCTGCCTGAGTACTCACACTATGAATTTGAAATAGGCCGTCAGGGTCTGGTCAGCAGGTTTGGACTGGGCTCCGGGCGGTTTTCGGTACTGGTTCTCTGGTTCTGGTCTGGTCTGGACTGTGGTTCTACTGTCGGTACTTCACAGCGGTCTGGTCTGTGGTTCTGCTGGTCTGGATCAAGTGGATTCTGGATACAGCACTGCTTTCTGGGTCTGCTACCGGTTCTGGCAAAAGTTCTTTGCAAAGAATCCAACAGCTCGCCCGGCTGTAGAATAGTTGGTTGGATTGCTGGATTCTGAAGGCCTGCTGAGAAGAGTTCTCAGCTTGTGGGTTAGGCCTTTGCTTTAAGTTCTGTAGTCTATCTGGAGTCTAGGTTCTGGATCTCTGGATGTAAAGTCTGGAATATGGATGTGAAGTCGTCCGTCAAAATGCTCCGCAAGAAAGTGGAAAGTGAATGTCTTGCCTGTCCAAGCAGTCTCTTTTTATGTGTTTTGAAAGTCGGTGGGTCGGCTCATTCTGTATGCCCAACCCTGTCAGGATTCCCTGTGACCTGATTTGAGAAGGGATAGTGTGTCAGAGTGAGTCAGAGTCTTACAGTCTATTGAAGAAACGCCTCTTTGCTTTTACTTAGAAAATTAATTTTTCATAACTAGCAGGTTTCCCAGATACACACGTCGTTGAAATTACATACACATTTCACAGATTAATTTAAGATACACTCTCATCCAACTCTGATCCCCCTCAGAGCCTGGGTTCACAAATGGCAACATTTTGTGCTTTTTAGTGACTTTCGCCATATTGCTTTTTCCTCAAAATTTACACAGGTCTGCAACCCTTCCCTGAGCATATTACTGGAAATTACTATGTCTCTATCCTAAACACAGTGTCTGCAATATTAATAAATAGCAGGGTTCGGTCCCAGAACACCGTACAAAGTGGAATTTGGGCTCAAATCGTGAGGGCATTTTTCATTTTCAGGATCCCCAAATTGTACATTTCTGTGAGCTTAATACTAGATTTTAGAAGCATTTAACTTAAACATATATTTGCTGCAATATGAATCCACAGTCCTGTCTGGCCCGCCCCTAGGAACTGGGGGAGTCAGGGATCACATGTCTCTCCTCCCAGGCAGAGCTCTGTTTACAGTCCACACCCAAAATCAGCATACCCCATTCAATTGCAAGGGTCTATTGTGTTGGGTCCAGCAGGCTGCAGGGAAGTCCCCTCCCTCTCAATCAACAGGGCCATGTGATATCCTGCCTCCTGGTGTGGGTCCTGGGGTGTTAAGAGTTCTCAGGAAAGGCCAGTCTTTTGAACTTTTAATTACATAAGACCCCCTTCTGTTCACTGCACAGTTCTGCAAGACAGCTCTCCTGTCAAGATTTATAGAGCGCAAGCGCCGGTCAGTGTCCAATGCCGGTACTGCACCTATTTTTGACAGCTTTCTTGAATTAATACATTTCAAAAGGAAAGGATTTTACTTGATAGTATATGATCCTTGCTTGACATGGCATTGATGTGGATCTGTAGTAGAGTAAAGTAAAACACTCAACCATAGTTGGATTTTTGTTTGGTGGTTTCGGGCCCATGATTTTAGCAATTTTTGACATTAATAAAAACAGGTTTTGAACAGAACCATCTTTCTTTGCACTGGTGGGTGGCAGGTCAGGGGACCATTTTGGTGTGCGCAAAACTGCACGGTTCTCCTGGATACTGGCGCAAATGTGGGCTTTTCCGCCATCTCAGATTTCCTAAGCCCACAGCACCAAATGTTGCAGCATAATAGTCCAAACGTGGGTCAGGACACCCAACAAGCCCCCCTGCCCGACTGCGCTTTGATTTCGAGTCGAGGGGGAGTCGGGTGCAAAGGATGTTTTGATCCACGTGCTGGGATGTCCGCATCATCTTCTTCGGATTCCGCAGATGACAAAGTTCAGCATCTTTTCCTCCATCAGGGTGGATCGATCGGTTCTCCTCGCCGGTCCTGATGGGAGTATTGGGCGGTACCCCGGGCCCCTCGGATCTTTGCTCCCGGTCCCCAGGTCGTCTTCCGTGGTCAGTCTCCAGGTTTTCTTTCTCCTAGGATGACAAAGCAAAGCGGCAATACCTATTCGTAGACATTTCTCCCCACTATTGATATAGTGGGACGGCATATACATTTTATAAATCAATAGACATTTACATTCTTATTTTTTTTAAAAACAAGATATAATTAGAAGACATTTTCATGCAAGAATCATAATATTTTAGAGACTTTGGGCCTCATTACAACCTTGGTGCTAAGTGCACCAACTTTACCACCATGGTGTAAACTCCGTTTACACCATGGTGGATGGCGGATTTACCGCCCCATTCCAAGGTGAGTGGGGCGGTAAATCCCCATTTCCCATTTTCCCTTCCCCATTCCCATTTTTGCCCCATAGGGCATAATGGGAGTGGGGAAGGCGCTAATTACGCCGCCGTAAATTACGGCGGCGTAATTAGCACCATGGCAGGTTAGCGCCATGGATTTTAACGCCTGCTAAAAGCAGGCGTTAAAATCAAAATCAGGCGTTAAGGGTTAACGGTGGCGTTAACCCTTAACGCCTGAGTTGTAATGAGGCCCTATATGTGGGATATTTTAGGGTTGGAACTAAATTACTCTGGAGTGGCCCCCTCTGGTATTGAAGAGGACTCCTCCAGTTGCTGCAGAGTGTGCCTGGGATGGCAACACTTTAACTGATTTATATGGACTCACTTGTCTTCCCCTTCTGCCACACGACCTTTGGGGATGCGGATCTTGTAGGCAACTGGGGAGATCTTGTCTATAATTTCAAAAGGTCCCTTCCATGTAGGCAAAAATGTTCGCAGTTTGGCCTGGTTTCTTTGGAAATTGTATAGATAGACCCGGTCTCCCACATTATATACTTTCCTGGTGGTCTTCAAATCGTAATGGGTCTTCATGCTATCAGCTGATCTTTCTAGATTCCGCTGAGCATAGGCAAAAGCATGTTGAAGGTGTTTCCTTAAATTCTCCACATACTCATGAGTTGTGGAGGCATTTATCAATGTCTGCTCTTGGGTCCTGTAGAGCAAATGCTGGGGAAGCAACATCTTGCGTCCAGTCATCAGCTCAAGTGGTGACATTTTAGTTGCAGATGAAGGGGTAGATCTGATGGCCATTAGGACCACAGGTAATCGGATATCCCAACTTGGCCCAGAATCCGCCACAAGCTTTTTTAAGATGCTCACAATGGTTCTCTTGTATCTCTCCACTGTAGAGATACAACACTCCACTGTAGCTTCCTTTTAACCCCAGTATCTCCCACATCTTAGTCATTACTTCGCTGGTAAAATGGCAACCTCTGTCTGACTCAATCCTTTGGGGTAGACCAAAACGCGAAAAGATGTGGTTGATCATCAGGGCAGCTGCTGTTTCTGCCTTGCAGTTTGGGGCCGGGAGACATTCCACCCACTTGGTAAACAAGCATGTGACCGTCAACATGTACTTGTTCCCCCTAGAGGAGCGAATCACGGGGCCTATGAATTTGATTTGCAAATCTGACCATGGCAGTGTCATCACCTTTTGGAGAGGCGAACGATGTGTGAGGGATGTTGGCTGAAATTGTGCACACACAAGACACCCCTTTAAGTATTGGTCGAGGTCCTGCCCCATGTGTGACCAGTATGCAACCTCTCTTAAGATCTCAAGTGTTGTATGAAACCCCCTATGACCGGCGGTGGCCGCATCATGGGTGTGAGTTAACATCAGGCTTCGGAATGAGGTAGGGACCACCCACTGATCATGGCCAGCTTGGGATTTCCTTACCAACAAACCGTCTTGGATTCGGAACATCTTTGGACATTTTATCAACACTCTAAGGTCCTCTTTCCCAATGTAATCGGTATCCGTCAGGGGAAAGTTCTCACAGTCCTCATTGTGTTGGTAAAACGTACCAATTATTGGATCCCCCTTTTGAGCCGTAATCAAATCAGCATCTGGGGTTTCCTTACTCCATTGTGCAGTTGAAAGATCATTGTGAGCATTTGTCTGGGACCTAGTGATAGCAGTGACCTGGATTTCCCCCAACAGGGACTCAATCTCTATTAGATCCGCTTGGATGGCCCTGGTTTTGGCCAGCTGATCAGCTAAGTCATTTCCAGTTTTGTCTGGTCCCTCTACTTTGGAATGACCCTTGATCTTTTTCCAGTAGATGGTCATCCCATGCGATGTGACCAGATCATCAATATTTTGGATTAACTTCCCATGATTCAAGGGTGTGTTATTAGCGGATAACATGCCTCTGGTTTTCCAGCTAACCAGGTGCTCCACAAACCCGTTCTGTACATGATCTGAATCTGTGATTATGACCAGTTCGTGGAGTTGATGTTGGACAGCAGTGAGGATGGCCTGATGCACAGCCATCGATTCTGCCACCTGACTACTTCGGGGGCCAATTTTGTACCCAGCGGAGGCTTCTGGGGACTCATTCACCCATGCATTCCCTACGCCGACCACCAGTTCTTTCTCCCCATTGTTGTCAACATGGTAAGAGCATCCATCCACATAAACAGTGGGCATTCCCTCACACTTGTCTTCTTCAAAGACTTTGTGTGGGGAATTAAGGTATGCCTCCATGTTGTCCTTAATTTTCAGACTTTCGTCCTTGAGACAGTTTTCTCTGGCACAATCATGCAAGTCAGCCAGACCTTGCGTGAGGGGACTCTTCTTGTTTTGGCCATATCTGACCTCCACAGGAAAGCCTTGCATTGACAGAATCCAGGAAGTAATTCAGGAATTACTCACATTTCCGGCCTGATTCTGTCACTTTGGAGGTATTGCAGAGGCTGGTGTGGAATCTCCACTATGATGTGTTCCCCCTGGATAAACGGGCGGTAATTCTTCAATGCCCACACCGTTGCCAGGAGTGCCTTCTCACAATCGTTGAATTTTTCCTCCACAGAGGATAAAGTTTTGCTCGCATAGGATATTACTTTATTGACCTTGTCATGCTTTTGGTATACTACTGCCGTCAAGCACGTATTAGAGAACCCTGCCTCCAGGAAGAACACCTTGTTTCTAACAGGGTAAGCTCGGCAAGGCGCTTGTGTGAGGCTTCTTTTGAGTTGTCTTACTGCCTTGGATTGTTCTGGACCCCATTCCCACTTGACCCCCCCTTCAAAAGATGAATCAGGGGTCTAGTGATCTCTGCATAGCCCTCAATGAACTTTCTGCTGTAATTAGTCAGTCCAAGGAGGCTCCTTAGTTCCTGCAGAGTTGTGGGATCCTTCAATAATTTTTGGAGTGCTTTCACTTTCTTTTCCTGGGGACAGAGACCCTGAGGAGTAATCTCATGCCCCAAGAAATTAACATGGGTTCTACACCACTGTGCTTTCTGAAAGGAAAGTTTTGCTCCGGCGGCCCTCAACTGTGTCAGAACATAACGGATCTCCACTATGTGTTCCTCCACAGATGAACCTTTGATGAGGACATCATCTACATAAGCCAGGTTACCCCTCGCACCCATGTCGGGCATGGCCTTGTGTAGGAAAATGTTGAACTCATTGCCAGAGTTGAGGTATCCGAAGGGAGTCCGGTCCATGTGTACTACTGGCCCCCAAAGGTAAAAGCCAGTTTGTATTGGTCCTCCCTACTGACAGGCACGGTCCAGTATCCATTGGTCAGGTCTATTGCAGTGAATACCTGTGACCCCTGAATATGGGCCAGCCCTTGGTCAATGTAGGGCAAAGGCCATCGGGAAGTATGGACCCATTTGTTGAGCTTCCTGAGGTCAGCGCAGAGTCTCCACTGGCCGTTTGGCTTCAATATTTTCAGCACCGGATTATTGAAGGTGCTGTGTACTGGACGGATTATCCCCCGGGACTCAAGGTTCTTAATTATTTCAGTAAGGGACTCCATGGATGCGAGAGGCAAACGATATTGCTTCACAAACACTGGAGTCATGCCAGGGTCCGAGGGAATTATTATTGTGTGGATGTCGGTTTGACCACAGTCATATGAGTCTACCACAAAGAGATCTTGGAAATCCAAGAAAACTTGTTTCAACTTTTGCTTCTGTTACAGAGCCACGCAGGCATCAGCTAGGTTGACTCTCTCTTCCACCATCTGCCTGAAGCCTGGAAAGACTTCTAGTTTTGCTATCTCAACGGCCTCCTCCAGCTGGGTGGAGAAGTCCCTGGTCAGAGTGCTGATTTGGACTGGAGGCTTCAGGTGGGAAAGGCAGCCCTCATGGACCTGGAAAATCACCTCATCCCTTCTGAAGTCACAAGTCACATCTTCCATACCATAAGGGCAGGAAGTGTGCACCAGGAAGTTCCCCCCATGCTGGGTAAAGATCCTGTCTGGTGTTGTATTGTCATCACTGTCATTGTCGAAACAATCCTTGGGGATTGGTCTTAACAGTTCATTTCCTAAATCAATGGAGAAATGTCGGTCATCAACCGACATTCCAATAATGGTGCCAGCGGCTGGAGTAATACTCTCTAAGTCGCTGTTATCCACCTCTATTGTAATGGTGTCATGTTCTATGTTGACTAATGGTGTTGGGTTTACCCCCAACCCTTGCTGTTGGAGAGAAGCATTTAGATGAATATAAGCATCGGGGTTTTTCAATTTTTGTCCTCTTTTAACTTTCACTTCCAGACTTCCAGGGAGAATTGTCGGGTCCTTTCTGGGATGGTGACTTCCCCTTTAACCTGAATTTCAACTGCATAAGGTAGCAATTGAGCTGACCTAAATGCTTTTTCTGGATCATCAAAGCCCATGGGATTATCTGCTAATCGGGACCAAGCTTTGAAGTTTATTAGGTCCAAACTAATGGCAAAGCGATTGAGAATGTCACTGCCTAAGTAAAAGGCGGCAATGACGTCTCGCACGACCAAACAATTATGGACTATGCTCTTGTTGCCAATGGAGATTTTGAGCATACACCTGCTTGGCAGGAGATGTTTGGAATTAGGTGCTTCCAGGTCCATTTCCCATGTGTCTATCAGTTTGAATGCGGGAATGGCTGGATCTTTTGGGAGTTGGCGGAACATGGCTTCGCTGATGAAGCTCTTACCGTTGTTCACACACACTCGGACGAGAACAGAGTCCTTCCCATCATTTAACTGAACAGGGATGAACAACTGCTCTCCAATTTGCTGGATATCAGCCAGGCTCTGAGCTGATTTCACATCTTTCCGGACTATTGGAGTGGGAATGTCTGATTGTGTATTAGTAAAGAACTTCAGAGTGTTTCCTTCCAGTGTGGAATACCACCTTAAACTGGAAGGAAGGTTGATTTTCAGAAATAGAGGGTACCCCACATCACCAGTCTGTTTTCCTACTGCTATTACTGTCACGTCTGGAATTTGGTTATTCTGGAAGTGAAATTCTACTTGGTCAGATTTTTGTTCAACCATGTGGCATATGCCGTTAAAACTAATATGGTTGACACTCTGTTTTAATTTTATTGGTCGGCTAGTCTGGTTCCAGAGGACCTTGTTTACGCACTCTATTAGGGGTGAAAACCTTCTCAGGAGGTCATTCCCTAGTAAACAAGGGGTGCCCTCTGGAATCACTACTATGACCGGATGTTTCACCTTGTGTCGCCCAATTTTTATGTCCAAATCTGCAGTCCCCTCGACGGGAATTTCCTTCCCGTCAAAGTTTTGGAGTTGTCCAGGAAGCGAGGTGAGAGGAATACGGTAATTCTCCCCCCTTCCTGCATTTAGTTCATCAAAGGCCCTTTTGGACAGAAGGGTAGCTTGGGATCCAGTGTCCACCAGTGCCAAAATTGTACCCTGCCCCTGTACTTGTACCGGGGCATAGTATCTTCTCTCCTTCTCCTCAAGGGGGCACAGATAATGCACATTTTTGGAGAACTGGTGGGCTAATGTTCTGGTTTTGGACATTGGGAGAGAAGAGATTTGGGCAGAATTCTGTGGAGAGTCATCGGAATCTGCAAGAAAAAGTTTGCAACTTGAAAGAGGATATTCGAGTTCCCCTGGTTCCGGTTCTGGGCCGCCCCCCCCCTTTTTGGAGGCAGTCACCAGGATGGGTTTGAACCAGGGGTTTTCGGTATTGTTGGTTCTGGGATAGAATGATGGGCGGCGACAGCTCAATCCCCACATCTACCCAGTCTGGGTTGGAATCCCTTGGGACCCATCTTTCCTTGGGAGGAGTTCCCCCATCTCTGAAGGAGAAGATCCTTTTCCCAGGATCCTCTGAGGATCCCTCTCCCTCAAATTGGAAGACCTGTACCTCCTCCACAAACTGGGTCTGTTTGGGTCCATTGTTTCTCCTACCTCCCCTCTGCTCCTTGGGAGGCAGACTTTCAGGGGTAGGAGATTTTGTTTCCGGTGCCTGGGTTTCCAGGGGCTGTTTACAAGTGGGGAAAGAAGCTTCCTCCAAGGCTTTACACCCCCCTTCCCCCCTTCCCCTTGTGCCTCCTCTCTGGGAACCGGTGGGTTTTCGGGGTGCTGCCCCCGTGATTGCACCAGGCCCAGAGTTTGGGGCATTCTGCGGTGGCATGCTCATCTGAGGGATCTGTTGAGCCCTCAGTATGTGACCCAGATCCCATGCCATATTTTGGACCTGGCGCTCTAACTGTGAAACCCTCTCAGGCTGATATGGGGATCTATTTTCTCCCCTGGGCTGATCCCGTGAAGGGTAGCTATCCCTTCTCTGGGAGTACCCTGGGTTGGGAAGATTTGGGTACCCCTCCACCCTTGGCCTCCCCTCTCCCGGATTCGGTTGTCTGGGCTCAGGGAATTGGGGAAAGAAGGATGGATGATTTTGGGGCTGGAAGTTGGGTGAATACCTGGGGAACAAGTTCTGCCCAGGATTTGGTGAATTTCTGCCCTCCTGTGGGAAGTTAGGAGGGAGGTTCACTGGGTCAGGTGCTTGGCTGGATCCCCCCCTTGGGCTGGAGGAGTCCACACGTAACCCAGGATGGGTCTGTTTCCCTTGTAGAGGGGACTTACATAGTCAGGGCAGGGGGAACCCATTTGTGGGACTACCTCCTTGACTCCCTGTCTGTGACTGGCCCGAAGGCCTTCTGGGCTTAGAATTATTTGGTGCAGGCAGGTTTTTAGGCCCCCCATCTCCAAATCTAAAACGGGGGCAACCTTTACCTCAGCAGGGGTGCTGTTGGTTTTGGGGTTTTTGGGCTGATTCTTATTTTCCACTGGTTTCTGCACCTCATAGATGCGGGTGGCTTGCTCAATGACCCAGTCTAAAGATCTTTTTTCGTGAAAGTCTCTCACGAGCTTTGTCATTATGTATTTGGGTAAGGCATGGAAAAACGTATTAACAAATTCTTTACTGTCCGTGCGTACCCTTTTTGTGGTCTGCGCAAAAGCACGCTTTAACTCCAGCACAAATTCTTGTGGGGCCTGATCCTCCCCACATTGCAAATTGTAGGCTGCCTTGCGAGCCTCTTGGGGATTTCTGTAAACAGAAAAATGTTTCAAGATGGCCGCCCTGTAGATGGACCATCTTGAATGATTTTGGTCCTCCAGCCCCGCAAAGAAACTGGAGTATTCTGGGGAGAATGTCCATTTGACATACTGAATGCAGCTAAGGCTGTCCTTCAAATGGAAAGTCTCCATCATTTGCTCAAAGAGCTCCAAGTGTTCCCAAACAGAATACTTGGAGTTCTTGTGATAAAGCGTGATGACACTCCTGATTGCCTTAATCTGTTTTAAGGGAATCTTAAGCAAGGCCCTTTTTGCCTTATTGGCCTTTTTGGTTCGGGTAACGCTGGTCCATTCATCCACCGACTCAGAAGCACTGCTCCCAGAGGTGCCCGTCTGATCTTCCAGGTTTTCCCGGATTCTGCGAGCCTGGGAATGGCTGGCAGAATGTGGGGACCTGGTCTCCTGTGTCCTGTGACGCTCAGAGGAGTCTTCAGATCCCTCCTTGCTGCCAGGATTTGATGGGTAACCCCCCCCCCCACTGACCTAACTGGGCAGAGGTTTTTAGGATGCCCTTAGTGGGCCTACTTTCCTGGGGTTCCCCACTAAATTGCACTGTGCTTGGGTGCCCATACCCGGATGCCCGCCCATCCATTTCTGGGAAGTACTGGCCTATGAACCCCATACTTTTGGCTGAATAGTAATCTGCCATCCCCGTGGCCCTGAGCTCATGTGCCATGGGACATGGGGGTGGCAGAGTCCAAGGACTGGGAGAGATGAAGGCCTCTGGTACTAGGGATCCTGAGGTTGTGCTCCAGTGTTTCCCTTTCCCAGCGAACCTCATCTCTATCAGCCCCTGCTCCCTGTTGCAATGCAAGAGCCTGCGCTTTCAGTTCCTCAGTTAAGGCCTTACTAGACTCTATCAGTCTCTCCTGCATGGCTACCTGTTGCTGGAGCCTATCATTGTGCTGACAGAGAGTCTCATTCTCTCTCTGTGCCTCCTGGTTGGTCCTGGAATACTGGGCCAGTCTTTGCTCAGGTTACCTCTTGAGTCCCATCCCTACTGGCCTGATCCTTTCTTGCCAGAGCATCTTCCACCCTCCCGGTGTGCTCTAGCAAGTCCTGGTGCTCTTTTTGGAGGTCACCCAGCCCCTGGAGAGCCAGGTGATTTTCTTCAATTTTTTCTTTTAATTGGCAGACTTCCTGGCCTAAGGTGTCCCTTTCCTGACTAAGAGCCTGCATCTGTGCCACCAGGTCGTCCCTTTGCCTTTGAAAGGCACCAGCTTTCTGGCGTTCTTGATCAAACTCTGCCTGGGTATCCAGGTCTTTCAAAATCAATTTATTGCATTCCTCTTTCTCTCTGTCTAGTCGGATTTGCAGGGTGGATACCTGCTCTGTGCATGCCCTGTTAAAGTCTAGTTGTTGCTCCAGCTATTTCTGGCTCTGCAGTAGGGTGTCCAAACCTTCTTGGTACTCCTTCTGCAAGGCCAGAAATCTGTTATCCTGGTCAGACTTTTCCTGTTGCAGGATATCCATATCCTCCTTTATTTTAATAATATACTGCCCACTATCATTTTCTGACTCCTGGCTCCTCTGCAGCCTCTGCTCAGAAGAGACCAGGTCAGATTGGGCCTTCTCTAATGCCATCAGTTGCCTATTTGCCAGATCTTGGCCTTCAGCACATTTGTCCTGTATGGCTCCCATATATAAATATAAATATGCTGCTACCCTGGCAATCTTGTTGTGCTCATCCTTGGCCTTAGGGGCCATATATAGTTCACTCAGGGCCACATGTAAGGGACCCTGATCTCTCCATGTATCTGACCCTGTTTCCGTGATCTGGGGTGCGATTGCCTGCAACCAGACCGCCTGGTCCTGATGAGCCCACTCACCTCTCACAAATAGCTTATGTAAGAGGTGTTCTCTGGCTATTTTGATATCTAGCCAGGTCGTCATTCTTGAAATTGATTTCCTTCCTGACTTACAGAAGTTTGTATTTCATTTTGCAAAACAGACCGTTTCCTTAGAGCGCTCCTTTGAGGGGTGTTTTTACAGTGTAACACGGCGTGGTGATCCAACAGAATTTATATATCCTGTCAGTTAGCACACCGTATTACTCTGCACAAGTGATAGTTCTAATCCAGAATCCCCTTCACGAGCCCCCAATCTGTCAAGTGACTCCAATCAAGCAATCCCACTAAGTCAGTGCCTCGTCTGGGACGCCCACAGGAAGCCTTTATTTATATATTTTTATGACAAGTTATACTCTGGATGATAAACCCTTGTATAACACCCCTCTCTATGAATCCCCCTGATCTCACTGAGCCAAGAAGTAGGTTTGTTTTGCAATTTAAAAGATTTATTAGAAAAATTAAACAATATATATATATATATCACACTTTTATAATAAATTAATATTGGAAAGCACCCTTATGAATATAATGTTGATCAACAATAGATAATCTGCCACTAGCACACTTCTTTACAATCAATGAGGAGTTATTATAGGAAGGATAAGGTAGCAGAAAATACTTTTATGGATTCAAGGAAAAGCAATGAGGGAAAAATGCAGCACAGAAATAAACTTGATATGATTTCAACAAAAGATAATGGGCCTCATTACACGGTAGGCGGTAAGGGTTTACCGGTAAACCCTTACCGCCTTACTACGAGGTCCCTTTGCGGGTTGGTACATTAACGCCTGAAAAACGAACCCGCAAAGGGACCGGGGTGCTAATTACGGTACCGCAATTTGAGGTACCGTAATTAGCACCTTCCCCATTCCCATTATGCCCTATGGGGCAAAAATGGGAATGGGGAAGGGCAATGGAGGAAGGAGGAATTACTGCCTTCCCAACCTTGGAATAGGGCGGTAATTCCCCTTTCCTCCAAGGCAGTACCGGTAAATTACCGGCATGAACCATGGCGCTAATAGCGCCATGGTTTACCGCCTACCGTGTAATGAGGCCCAATAAGATCACTTTTTCTTTGACAATTCCCTCTCCCCCTATGCAAGATAAGGAGATGGAAAGAGAGCACACAATTCTCAGAAATGCAAAATGCCATACAAATGTCCAGTTCCCCCCAGCAAGCTTACAGGAAAACAGGTATGATTTTAAAGCAGGCAAGATCCTTTTAAATGTGGTGGCAATGAAGTGAAAAATATGCTGGAAATGCTTTTAATTCCCTCTAGAGGTTCAGGGTTAGTGAGCGATACTTTAAATCAGTTCAGGTCAGCCCTACCAATGATTCAGGGATGGTTATCAGGTTGAAAACGGGATTCAGAATGGAAGCAAAACACAGATATTTTTACACGTGGTTGAAATGAAGCAAACTGTCAATTCGTGGCACTTTTTTCCGAGTGTGTCGATCGCGAATACGGAGGAACTATAAGGGGAAGTCGGTTTTAGGCTTGTTGGAAAGCTTAGAATCTCAGCTTTAAGATGAAAGTTGAAACTGACTTCTAGCACAAACGGTCCAAGAGATACGGACGATTTGGTGGAGGTAGATTTTCAGAAATGAAATTACAGTTTCAGAATGACAGATGCGCTTCGAAGGTCTGAATCATCAGGATGTACACACGATTCCTTATGATGCAGTTCTAATAGGTTAAAATAGTTTGAATTAGATTATTTTAAACTAAGAGATTAGTTTGCACAGTTCTGGCTGAGTACTCACACTATGAATTAGAAATAGGCCGTCAGGGTCCGGTCAGAAGGTTTGGACTGGGCTCCAGGCGGTTTCTGGTACTGGTTCTCTGGTTCTGGTCTGGTCTGTGGTTCTACTGTCGGCACTTCACAGTGGTCTGGTCTGTGGTTCTGCTGGTCTGGATCAAGTGGATTCTGGATACAGCACTGCTTTCTGGGTCTGCTACGGGTTCAGGCAAAAGTTCTTGGCAAAGAATCCAACAGCACGCCCGGCTGTAGAATAGTTGGTTGGATTGCTGGATTCTGAAGGCATGCTGAGAAGAGTTCTCAGCTTGTGGGTTAGGACTTTGCTTTAAGTTCTGTAGTCTATCTGGAGTCTAAGTTCTGGATCTCTGGATGTAAAGTCTGGAATCTGGATGTGAAGTCGTCTGTCAAAATGCTCCACAAGAAAGTGGAAAGTGAATGTCTTGCCTGTCCAAGCAGTCTCTTTTCATGTGTTTTGAATGTGGGTGGGTCGGCTCATTCTGCATGCTCAACATTCTCATGATTTGATAGGTCAAGGATTCTCTGTGACCCAATTTGAGAAGGGATAGTGTGTCAGAGTGAGACAGAGTCTTACAGTCTATTGAAGAAACGCCCCTTTGCTTTTACTTAGAAAATGAATTTTTCATAACTAGCAGGTTTCCCAGATACACACGTCGTTGAAATTACATACACATTTCACAGATTAATTTAAGATACACTCTCGCCCAACTCTGATCCCCCTCAGAGCCTGGGTTCACAAATGGCAACATTTTGTGCTTTTTAGTGACTTTCGCCATATTGGTTTTTCCTCAAAATTTACACAGGCCTGCACCCCTTCCGTGAGCATATTACTGGAAATGACCATGTCTCTATCCTAAACACAGTGTCTGCAATATTAATAAATAGTGGGGTTCGGTCCCAGAACACCGTACAAAATGGAATTTGGGCTCAAATCGTGAGGGCATTTTCAGGATCCCCAAATTGTACATTTGTGTGAGATTAATACAAGATTTTAGAAGCATTTAACTTAAACATATATTTGCTGCAATATGGATCCACAGTCCTGTCAGGCCCGCCCCTAGGAACTGGGGGAGTCAGGGATCACATGTCTCTGCTCCCAGGCAGAGCTCTATTTACAGTCCACACCCAAAATCAGCATACCCCATTCAATTGCAAGGGTCTACTGTGTTGGGTCCAGCAGGCTACAGGGAAGTCCCCTCCCTCTCAATCAACAGGGCCATGTGATATCCTGCCTCCTAGTGTGGGTCTCTGGTGTGTTAAGAGTTCTCTGGAAAGGCCAGTTTTTTGAACTTTTAATTACATAAGACCCCCTTCTGTTCACTGCACAGTTCTGCAAGACAGCTCTCCTGTCAGGATTTATAGAGCGCCCGCGCCGGTCAGTGTCCAATGCTGGTACTGCACCTATTTTTGACAGCTGTCTTGAATTAATACATTTCAAAAGGAAAGGATTTTACTTGATAGTATATGATCATTGCTTGACATGGCATTGATGTGGATCTGTAGTAGAGTAAAGTAAAACACTCAACCATAGTTGGATTTTTGTTTGGTGGTTTCGAGCCCATGATTTTAGCAATTTTTGACATTAATAAAAACGGGTTTTGAACAGAACCATCTTTCTTTGCACGGTGGGTGGCAGGTCAGGGGACCATTTTGGTTTGCGCAAAACTGCACGGTTCTCCTGGATTCTGGCGCAAATGTGGGCTTTTCCGCCATCTTGGATTTCCTAAGCCCACAGCACCAAATGTTGCAGCATAATAGTCCAAACGTGGGTCAGGACACCCAACAGTTCCTCTCCATGGTGCCTGCACCTCTCCTCCCTATTGCCTTCTCCCAACCTTGGCTCAACCACCCCAACTCCACTTTCTTCCCTGCCTGCATCCTCCATGGCTAAGGTGGGCAAGCAGTTCCTCCTGAAGCTGCCAGCCTCATGCGCATGACCGTCCTGCACATGCCTCCGCATTCACACGCAAAGTCTGTTCAATGCAGCATCCCCCAGCGCTGTCATGTTTCCCTGGCTGTGCTGTCCAGCAGGCATGTCGCAGCCTGATGACGGAACATGGTATGTGGTCTTCATAGGAATATAGGCTAATGCAAAGTACTAAAAGCTTTAGTCACCTGGGGGTAGAATCACCAAGCATTAGGTGTCTGGTGCCCTCCTTAATAGCATTACTTGGCTGGGGACGTTCAACTGTGTTTTCCATGCACCTATCAGCCGGAATGGATTGGGGTTGTTTGACCAAATTTATTTGCGTGTGTCGATTTGACTAAATGTATTGATTTCTTTGGTCGTTTTTATTGCAAATATATGAGGGGAAGACCCCCTCAAAGCCCCCTTTATTATTTATTAACCCAAACCCATCCCCACATATATTTGCGGTAAATACCCCCTCCTAAATTTGGTCAAATCGGCCACGATCAAATCAGCCTTGGTCAACTTGGGTAAAACCACCAGAATTCGAACCCGTGGATGGTAAGGCTTAAATCATTATGTTTTTCTTAATAGCTTCTTTTTCCGAGAATACACAGCATTTGTTTCTCAAAAGGTTCTTCCTTCTTACAAGGGGTTGCGCCAAAATTAAAGCCAATGATCTGTTTCTTCTGGGAGCACCAAGGCATTGCTTAATTTTGCTTGCTAGCCATTGATTGCACAAAAACTAATAACAGACACAAGTTTGAAAATAAGAAAAACAGTTATACCTGCACTCTGCTCCTTTAGTCTATTATAACTTCCATCAGAAGGCACCTGCAGAACCTCTCCATGTCCTCTTTAGCTTCCCCCCCTCCCACAGCGCCGGCTCAAGGTGCGCTCAGAGAGTGCGGCCGCTGAAGGGCGTACCCTGTGATGCAAATAAAGGCTACTTCACCTCCAGCTCACAATGATTTGGAGGCAAAGCCCCCCGTATTTCCTATTGGTTCAATTGGTGCGCAGCCAGCTCCTAATAAAGAATCACTGGCGCAGAGCGCAGAGCGCAGCCCTTAATCTCACAAAAGTAGAACAGCAAGAGGATCCGTTACGGTGCTTGTTCGTGTCAATTTTTCGGTGTGCCCAGCTCCACAGTGATGCACAGAAAAATCTTGCACAGGGCGCTTGTCAGAACTGGGGCCGGCACTGCCCCCACATGACCAATGCACCCACATTGTGATACAAAGGCGGGTTTCCACCTCGTGGGATCCCTCTGTGGCTGCTGTTCTCATTCTACTTCTAAACATAAAAGAACACATTGCTGGCTTCAATCAGGAGAGAGAGAAAGAGAGAGATAGAGCCAGAGAAAGAGAGAGACAGAGCGAGAGAAAGAGACAGAGCGAGAGAAAGAGAGAGACAGAGCGAGAGAAAAATGGATACAGTGAGCGACAGAGCTAGATCAGAATGTGATGTGTAAGATGTAGTTTGTTATTAATTAATTTGTTTTTTATGTTTTAGGATCTAATGTCCATGTTTTATGGAGAATGCTAGCAGATTCGAGTTCTGTCTGGACTTGATAAAACACATTTCCATACCGGACATGGCGATTTCTTTTAAACATGTTATTGCTATATTCAGCGTTGTCAATGCTCCTAGGAAGCCAATAGCATCTGCTAATAGTCTGCATTTTGCAGAAGATTGAAACTTTTCCACCCTAATTGGATCACTAATATAGGCCTTCAAGGAGTCCCAGCTACCACAACCAAGGCCTTGGGCACACAGTTCATCTCCTTCTTCGGCCCCTGATAGTCCTTCACTACAGTCAGTTGCCATCACTCCGACTGCTTCAGAGTGAGAGGCAGCCATCAAAGAACTCCGCCTGACAGACTATGGTTTGATAACGAAGGCGACATCCAAATCCCCAGATGAAAGGACGAAAATCCCTGCAGGTGACTCACAGATCAATGCAGACATGCGTCCCTTGTGAGTCGATAAGGAAGCACAATCAATTGCATTTACAACGTTCTCCTCTGTACCCGGAAGTCCTTGATGGCTCTCACAGCCGGAGAGGGTGACTTCATAGCAGGAGAGCTCTAATCCTTTGCCTGATTTACAGCTTTGTTAAAATGGCCACCGATCAATGGTGGATGCTGCATATAGGGGGCGCACTGTTCTAAGCCCTCGCCAAAATACGAAACTGCCTTCAGCATCTGCAGTACTGGCATGCTTAGCAATTGGGATGTAGACACAGCATGCTCAGTTCGTATATGATGCAGTATTACGTTCAATTACTTTTCAATGTTTGAGCATCTGCTTCAGTAAGCTTGGTCTCCTGTAAAAAAGGATACATCCGTGTGTTACCTTGTTTCTAAGCAAGTTATTACTCCGTGGGCCTGGTTCACCAAGATGTGCACTGGAGCCAATCAGGAGCTGCCCTGAGAAATATCGGATGTGCTCCTGCTAATGTAAACTTTACCTATGAAACCTAACACTGGAGAAAGCCCTGTGCTCCCGGAATCATCTTTGAGATGGTCACGTGTGAATGTGATTCACAAAGACTTGGTCGAGGGCATCTCAGAGTTGCCCCAGGCCACCCTGGATTATGGATACACTCTAGTTTTAGGCTTTGTGAATAAGGCACGAGGCCGCAGGAGCAGGCCTGAGTTGCTGATGGCAGCTCCTGATTTGCTCCACTGCAAATCTCTGTGAAATTCAGTGTGATCAAACCTAAAGATATCACACCATATTAATGTGGACATTTTCTCTGGCATACTTTGAAAGATCCACCCGCCAATAGCGAACGTTGTTTGTGATGGCTGTGTATGAAGAGATGGATACATATATGCAGAACAGCAGTTCCCTTTATATGTGACACACTTGTCCAGTAGTAAAAGCTAGAACAGGCAAACTGATTTAGCATTTGCATATTTGCACACCAGTAGACCAAGAATACAAGCAATGGCTGGCAGTATCTAGGAGTTAGAACATCAAGTTGCATCATTGGGTTAATGATACCCCAATGATATTCTCCTGTGGGGTGTAGTCCTCCCCAGCCGGGACATAGATTGAAATGACTTCCTTTACCTTATATTCACGAGACTGGTTTCCATCCGACAGGGCAACTTCTTACACTCAACACCCCTTGTGTAAAAACACATGCAGGGCACAGTTTGTGCCGCAAAAATAAAGGGCACTGGGCCCATGATTTACAGCATCAGTATGGCAAAGCGCCAATGCACAAACACATGTTGGTCTTGGTTACCTTACATTAATTTGAGTAAAAACAAAAAAGAAATCACAACTTTTCAAGTTTTAAGAGCTTTTATTAGAGTAACTGGAAATGTTATGCTAAGATGGAATAATGCATGAACTTTCAAAGTCACAAACATCTTCTTTATCAGATGGCAACAAGCAAAAATGAGCAGAAGGAGACAATATTGAGAGGTTTAAATCCAAGGGTGGCATATATGGTGAGTGCTATATACATTTACGCTACAGACCTATTAGCTTGCAGACAGTGCGGTATAACGATGTCACTAGTTGAGAAATTAATACATTAAAAGTTAAAGGAGCCCAATCTTGTGTGTGTTTCCAAACATGAGAGACATGCTTTTTTAAAAACAATGGGCCTCATTACGAGCTTGCTGGTCCGGATGCAGCGGTACCGGTAAGCTTGCCGGTACCGTTCTATCTGGACCGGCAAACTCCAAGTTGTGCTCGCGGGTGCCTTTCATTCGCCAGGTCTGGCCTGGCGGAATGAAAGGCTCCCGCGAACACAGCTTGCCTGTAGCACAGGCACCAGTATGAACACTGCCAGTGCTACAGGTATCCCCATTCCCATATGGGGATCACCCGATTTCGACACCCGCGAAAGGGCAATTACCAGGTCCGGCGGGGCCGTAATACCCCGGTAATTGCCCATTTGAGGGTGCTAGACTTTCTTGCTAGTTTGGAGGTAGCCTGCCGGTTTTACCGGCAAGGCTACCTCCAACCTTGTAATGAGGCCCAATGTCTAGTAAATTTGAAAATATGTATATTTGCGTTCATGTTAAAATTGGCTTTGAGTGTATGGTTTAGAAAAGTGGAGGAAGCAAATGTTAACGTGTATGTGTTTCTCAGGTAAAACTGCATTGCTGAAAACAATGGCACCAAAAATGAACTTTTAAAAATTCTAGTTGAAATACACTTACCCAGGCCAATCGCGTGTGAAACTTCCCGCGCACCCCTGAAATACACGTACCCTGCTGAAATTGTGTGTGAAACTTCCCGCGCACCTCTGAAATACATGTACCCTGCTGAAATCGTGTGTGAAACTTCCCGCGCACCCCTGAAATACACGTACCCAGGCCAATCGCGTGTAAAACTTCCCGCGCACCCCTGAAATACACGTACCCCACTCAGTATATGCATGCTTTTTATTTGTGCACACTTTTGTAATGAGCAGGGACGCTACCGCCTGCCTTTGTGTGGCGGACGTGTTTAGGCCTGTGCGTGTCTTTGCCCGTGCGCGGGTTTGCCCTATTCGATTCTATGAATACGTGTGTTTCGCGTGCGTGTGGGCGTTCCGTGTACTTCCCAGCAGTACTTCCCCCGTTACGCCTTCTTTTTCACGCGTTTTTCCCATTCTGCGTGTTACGCCCCCTGTTCCGCCTACTTTTGTTGTGTGCACTGCGCTATGTGCACTTTTGCTGTGCGTTTAGCGCAAGCTGTTTGGAGACGTGTGCGCCAGCGTGTGCCATGCACGGATCTGGCGCACAACCAGTGGGAAAGTAGCGCAGCGCCTCCTTGCGCCTGCTTGCGCTGGGATATTCGGCACACGTTTGTTCCATGAATCGGCCCCATAGAGTCTCACCAGCCAGTCAGTGCACCAGAGACTTTAGTATAGCAGGGAATGTGACAGCACCAACATTAATATCATCCCCTGCTTCCAGTCAACTCTGCCTGAAAGGAGAATGAGTGAAACTCTTTCCTATGCTGTTTTATGCTGCTGTCATTTTCACGGTTTCTAGGAGCACTTGGGGTCTACAGGCGATAGGGGACTATTGTAGCAGCAGGGGTAGCAGGACAATGGGCCTCATTACACGGTAGGCGGAGAACCATGGCGCTATTAGCGCCATGGGTCATGCCAGTAAAATACCGGCACTGCCTTGGTGGAAAGGGGAATTACCGCCCCGTTCCAAGGTTGGTGGGGCGGTAATTCCCCCTTCCACCATTGTCCTTCCCCATTCCCATTTTGCCCCATAGGGCTCTATGGGAATGGGGAAGGTGCTAATTACGGTACCGCAAATTGCGGTACCGTAATTAGCTCCACTGGTCCCTTTGCGGGTTGGTAAAAGCAGGCGTTAAATTCCCCAACCCGCAAAGGGACCTCGTAGTAAGGCGGTAAGGATTTACCGGTACCGGTAAAATACCAGTACTGGTAAACCCTTACCGCCTACCGTGTAATGAGGCCCAATGTTTCTTTTTTACATACCAGATTACATAGCACTGGTGGATAGAATGCAGTGTCAGCCTTCACACAGAATGTGCTGATCACTTTCCAACATGCTCATAGTCTTTTTATGAAATAGCTACTAATAAATATTAATTAAATAAAGATGTTCTTAATAGAAAAGTGAATGCATATGTTTTTCCTTCTGTATAAAGAGGAAATCAACAACCCAAAACATATTGGTAGACATTTCCATGCTTCTAACCATCCCCCGAACCCGATAGTTCTCGTTAGTAGCTCCTGACTATCGGCCCTCAACAACACCTGACTCTTGCTAACGTAAAGATTGGAGACCCCTGGTCTAGATGTTGTGCGTGGGGTGTCTTTCACAGATCTGTCCAATGTGAGGCATGGCTACTCTTTGCTGATTTTTCTAGGTATGGCGCATGACTGGGGGAGAGGCGGGGGCATTTCTTTCGGTCCTCTTTGCTTTCCCTGCTGTTGTCCCTTTGTGCTGGTCATTGGCAGTTGAATAGCCATGTTTTAGTTGTTTCCTAAAGGTGAGGTGGTCTTCTGTGGTTCTAATTTCCTTAGGTATTGTGTTCCATAGGTTAGCAATTAGGCAGGAGAATGCAGTTCCTCTGCATTTCTAAAGTACACCAAAAGTATTGCTCTCCTTTGGGGCTAAACGGGCAGTAAACAGTTAATTGAAATCAATGGTGATATATCAGGTCCAGTTACTTTCCTCCTATGGAGACTTTTATTAAACACTATGGTATCTTATGTTCTTTATATGTGGTGGGAGGAGGTGGGGTTTAACCTTTGCAGATTCCCTTCAGTGAATTTGGCAGCAATAGGCAGATTTGAGAAAAAGTTAGCCACCACTTCCATGTGCAAGTCATGAGATAATGACTATAAACATTTATAAAAAAGCTACAAATCCTAGATATAAAAAATAGTCTAAGGATCTCTATGCCTTAACACATGGGCATGTGCGCATCAATCTTCCCCTCTCAGCCACTCTCCTCTGTTGAGGACTTTAACCCCTACGGAGTGCCAATGTTAAAGTACTTTGATCATCACATAGACATCCTAAGGTTGTCCAAATGAGAAGAGAAGGATCATGGATACATACACTTAAAGGTTAGGGGGTGGGGGCTGCTGTGAAACATGAAATGTGCACCTATCCCAGTGTGCATTATGTAATTTGTTATGCAAACACACGGTCCTTTTATCACAGACAATTTTGTCAAATAAACAGATCTTTGGTCATTCATATTTTGCTAAGATGTCCATGATTTAATGCAAAGAAACCTGGATCCCTCATTTGTGATATTTCTCCCCTTTCCCGTCCATATAGGGACATTTCTAAAGAGTACAACATTGTTGTATCAGATGTTTGATCTTGAAATGATTTGAACACAACTGCGGACGTGGGGACCATCTCTAAGTTAAATT
This sequence comes from Ambystoma mexicanum, assembly GCF_040938575.1. NCBI lineage: Eukaryota > Metazoa > Chordata > Amphibia > Caudata > Ambystomatidae > Ambystoma > Ambystoma mexicanum. The sequence goes on from NC_090925.1 coordinate 273,561,527, forward strand.
AATTATCTGCAATACTGAATCAATTGTTTGGACCAAGACAGTCCATCACCATCACAGACAGTGGTTAAACAAATAATGAAAAGCCTTAGTCTAGTGGAAGAGTCCCTAAGTTTTGTCTGTTTCCTTGTGAATTTCTGGTACAAATGTCAATATTAAAACAAAAACTGCTGTAAATATAAATGCTATCAACTGTTACACTATCTTGTGCAACTAGCTACGGATTGCGAGATTGTGTGACAGTTGATGGCAGGGATATTTACAGCAGATTTTGTTATGCTTCTTGTATTAGCACACATGTGGTCCCTGATGATGGACGTCTCACGGTCTGAAATGCATTGGGCCGGCCTCTTTCTCTCATATTTCATCTTCTTCACATTAAAATTCATGTTTAACTAATTGTGATCTTGAAATCATAACCTTCTATCAGAAAATCATTCATATGCCTATTGTTGGTTTTCATGTCATGATGAGCTTCGTTCAGTAAGCCTAACAATCTTATTACAACTATAATGGATGAGGTCTGTTCTGTCAAGTGACTCCAATCAAGCAATCCCACTAAGTCAGTGCCTCGTCTGGGACGCCCAAGGGAAGCCCTTATTTATACAATTTTATGACAAGTTATACTCTGGATGATAAACCCTTGTATAACGCCCCTCCCTATGAATCCCCCTGATCTCACTGAGCCAAGAAGTAGGTTTGTTTTGCAATTTAAAAGATTTATTAGAAAAATTAAACAATATATATATATATCACACTTTTATAATAAATTAATATTGGATAGCACCCTTATGAATATAATGTTGATCAACAATAGATAATCTGACACTAGCACACTTCTTTACAATCAATGAGGAGTTAGAATAGGAAGGATAAGGTAGCAGAAAATACTTTTATGGATTCAAGGAAAAGCAATGAGGGAAAAATGCAGCACATAAATAAACTTGATATGATTTCAACAAAAGATAATAGGATAACTTTTTCTTTGACAATCCCCCCCCCTATGCAAGATAAGGAGATGGAAGGGGAGCACACAATTCTCAGGAATACAAAATGCAATACAAATTTCGAGTTTCCCCCAGCGAGCTTAGAGGAAAACAGGTTTGATTTTAAAGCAGGCAAGATCCTTTTAAATGTGGTGGCAATGAAGTGAAAAATATGCTGAGAGATACTTTAAATCAGTTCAGGTCAGCCCTACCAATGATTCAGGGATGGTTATCAGGTTGAAAACAGGATTCAGTAATGGAAGCAAAAGACAGATATTTTTACACATGGTTGAAATGAAGCAAACTGTCAATTCGCAGCACTCTTTTCCGAGGATGTCGATGCGATTACGGAGGAACTATAAGGAGCAGCAAGTCGGTCTTAGGCTTGTTGGAAAGCTATGAAAGTTAAAACTCACTTCTAGCACAAACGGTCCAAGAGATACAGACGATTTGGTGGAGGTAGATTTTCAGAAATGAAATTACAGTTTCAGAATGACAGATGCATTTGGAAGGTCTGAATCAACAGGATGGACACACAATTCCTTATGATGCAGTTCTAATAGGTTAAAATAGTTTGAATTAGATTATTTTAAACTAAGAGATTAGTTTGCACAGTTCTGGCTGAGTACTCACATTATGAATTAGAAATAGGCCGTCAGGGTCCGGTCAGCAGGTTTGGACTGGGCTCCGGGCGGTTTCTGGTACTGGTTCTCTGGTTCTGGTCTGGTCTGGTCTGTGGTTCTACTGTCGGCACTTCACAGTGGTCTGGTCTGTGGTTCTACTGGTCTGGATCAAGTGGATTCTGGATACAGCACTGCTTGCTGGGTCTGCTACCGGTTCTGGCAAAAGTTCTTGGCAAAGAATCCAACAGCTCGCCCGGCTGTAGAATAGTTGGTTGGATTGCTGGATTCTGAAGGCCTGCTGAGAAGAGTTCTCAGCTTGTGGGTTAGGCCTTAAGTTCTGTAGTCTATCTGGAGTCTAAGTTCTGGATCTCTGGATGTAAAGTCTGGAATCTGGAAGTGAAGTCATCCGTCAAAATGCTCCGCAAGAAAGTGGAAAGTAAATGTCTTGCCTGTCCAAGCAGTCTCTTTTTATGTGTTTTGAAAGTCGGTGGGTCGGCTCATTCTGTATGCCCAACCCTCTCATGATTTGATAGGTCAAGGATTTTCTGTGACCTGATTTGAGAAGGGATAGTGTGTCAGAGTGAGTCAGAGTCTTACAGTCTATTGAAGAAACGCCTCTTTGCTTTTACTTAGAAAATGAATTTTTCATAACTAGCAGGTTTCCCAGATACACACGTCGTTGAAATTACATACACATTTCACAGATTAATTTAAGATACACTCTCGCCCAACTCTGATCCCCCTCAGAGCCTGAGTTCACAAATGGCAACATGTTGTGCTTTTTAGTGACTTTCGCCATATTGCTTTTTCCTCAAAATTTACACAGGCCTGCACCCCTTCCCTGAGCATATTACTGGAAATTACTATGTCTCTATCCCAAACACAGTGTCTGCAATATTAATAAATAGCAGGGTTCGGTCCCAGAACACCGTACAAAGTGGAATTTGGGCTCAAATCGTGAGGGCATTTTTCATTTTCAGGATCCTCAAATTGTACATTTCTGTGAGCATAATACAAGATTTTAGAAGCATTTAACTTAAACATATATTTGCTGCAATATGAATCCACAGTCCTGTCTGGCCCGCCCCTAGGAACTGGGGGAGTCAGGGATCACATGTCTCTCCTCCCAGGCAGAGCTCTGTTTACAGTCCACACCCAAAATCAGCATACCCCATTCAATTGCAAGGGTCTATTGTGTTGGGTCCAGCAGGCTGCAGGGAAGTCCCCTCCCTCTCAATCAACAGGGCCATGTGATATCCTGCCTCCTGGTGTGGGTCTCTGGGGTGTTAAGAGTTCTCAGGAAAGGCCAGTCTTTTGAACTTTTAATTACATAAGACCCCCTTCTGTTCACTGCACAGTTCTGCAAGACAGCTCTCCTGTCAGGATTATAGAGCGCCAGCGCCGGTCAGTGTCCAATGCTGGTACTGCACCTATTTTTTAACAGCTGTCTTGAATTAATACATTTCAAAAGGAAAGGATTTTACTTGATAGTATATGATCCTTGCTTGACATGGCATTGATGTGGATCTGTAGTAGAGTAAAGTAAAACACTCAACCATAGTTGGATTTTTGCTTGGTGGTTTCGCGCCCATGATCTTAGCAATTTTTGACATTATTAAAAACGGGTTTTGAACAGAACCATCTGTCTTTGCACTGGTGGGTGGCAGGTCAGGGGGCCATTTTGGTGTGCGCAAAACTGCACGGTTCTCCTGGATTCTTGCGCAAATGTGGGCTTTTCCGCCATCTCGGATTTCCTAAGCCCACAGCACCAAATGTTGCAGCATAATAGTCCAAACGTGGGTCAGGAAACCCAGCAAGCCCCCCTGCCCGACTGCGCTTTGATTTCGAGTCGAGGGGGAGTCGGGTGCAAAGGATGTTTTGATCCACGTGCTGGGATGTCCGCATCATCTTCTTCCGATTCCACAGATGACAAAGTTCAGCATCTTTTCCTCCATCAGGGTGGATCGATCGGTTCTCCTCGCCGGTCTTGATGGGAGTATTGGGCGGTACCCCGGGCCCCTCGGATCTTTGCTCCCGGTCCCCAGGTCGTCTTCCGTGGTCAGTCTCCAGGTTTTCTTTCTCCTAGGATGACAAAGCAAAGCGACAATACCTATTCGTAGACATTTCTCCCCCACTATTGATATAGTGGGATGGCATATACATTTTATAAATCAATAGACATTTACATTCTTATTTTTTTTTAAAAACAAGATATAATTAGAAGACATTTTCATTCAAGAATCATAATATTTTAGAGACTATATGTGGGATATTTTAGGGTTGGAACTGAATTACTCTGGAGTGGCCCCCTCTGGTATTGAAGAGGACTCCTCCAGTTGCTGCAGATTGTGCCTGGGATGGCAACACTTTAACTGATGTTCGCAGTTTGGCCTGGTTTCTTGGGAAATTGTATAGATAGACCCGGTCTCCCACATTATATACTTTCCGGGTGGTCTTCAAATCGTAATGGGTCTTCATGCTATCAGCTGATCTTTCTAGATTCCACTGAGCATAGGCAAAAGCATGTTGAAGGTGTTTCCTTAAATTCCCCACATACTCATGGGTTGTGGAGGCATTTATCAATGTCTGCTCTTGGGTCCTGTAGAGCAAATGCTGGGGAAGCAACATCTTGCGTCCAGTCATCAGCTCAAGTGGTGACATTTTAGTTGCAGATGAAGGGGTAGGTCTGATGGCCATTAGGACCAGAGTTAATCAGATATCCCAACTTGGCCCAGAATCTGCCACAAACCTTTTTAAGATGCTCACAACGGTTGTGTTGTATCTCTCCACTGTAGAGATACAACACTCCACTGTAGCTTCCTTTTAACCCCAGTATCTCCCACATCTTAGTCATTACTTCACTGGTAAAATGGCAACCTCTGTCTGACTCAATCCTTTGGGGTAGACCAAAATGCGAAAAGATGTGGTTGATCATCAGGGCAGCTTCTGTTTCTGCCTTGCAGTTTGGGGCCGGGAGACATTCCACCCACTTGGTAAACAAGCATGTGACCGTCAACATGTACTTGTTCCCCCTAGAGGAGCGAATCACGGGGCCTATGAATTCAATTTGCAAATCTGACCATGGCAGTGTCATCCCCTTTTGGAGAGGCGAACGATGTGTGAGGGATGTTGGCTGAAATTGTGCACACACAAGACACCCCT